>NW_017617454.1:2500-1202500 GCF_001879475.1 Ipomoea nil
GGCAACAATAATATATAATATGCTACAGTATCCTACCATATTTCAAAAAATTATAAATACAGGAATAGACACAACAATGCATACATTTATAAAATTAAATTTTTATTTTAAAAACTCTAAAAAAATAAAATAGAAAAAAAAATAAATTAATTAATTAAAAAAAAAAAAAAAGACAATAGTTATACAGATTCATGTACAAATTATATTAGAATATGGTATTATAGAGCTAACAAACCCTAAACATGATAATTTATATACAAGTGATAGCACAGTCATTCTTTTTAAAAATAGATATACAACTCACCCGTCTTGCATATGCGAAGCTATCTTTTTCAGATCCATCATAAGTGCATTGATGTCGAGACCTTTTGGTTAGAATCTGAATAAAAGAGGTTAACGGCTATGTAGGGAGCCAAGGATGAGTGGAGGAAGCAAAATCGCCGGTTCGATTCCTGGGCGTCCGATTGAGGCACCGAGCGCAGTCAGCTTCGGCTTGGCAGTCGTGGAGATTGCAGATTGTACTCCTAAAGGTATGAGATGGGGTGGAGACCGAAAGGTCTGTGGAGGCAAATTATGCCCTGGACCCGTGTCCACATTGAATTGTGGACACGAGCCCAAAACGACGTCGTTTTTTAAAAAAAATGCGTCATTTAGTTTATAAAAAAAAAAAAAAAAAAATTCGCGCGCGTTTTGCCGTTAACGGCGCTATTTTTTTTTTGGATTATGAATGTACAGTTATGCCGTTATGAATGTACAGTTATTCCGTTATGAATATACAGTTATGCAATTATGAAATTATGAACACAGAGCTCTAACATTATGAACTTACAATTATGAACATATATAGTGATAAAATTATGACCATGGAGCTTTAAAATTGTGAATATAGAGCTTCGAAGATTATGAATGTACAGTTATGGAGTTATGAATGTACAGTTATAGAGTTATGAATCTACAGTTATGGAGTTATGAATCTACAGTTATGAGATTATGAATCTACAGTATGGAATTATGAATGTACAGTTATTGATCAAATTATGAACAAAGAGCTCTAACATTATGAACTTACAATTATGAACATATAGTGATAAAATTGTGAACATAGAGCTCTAAAATTGTGAACATAGAGCTTCGAAAATTATGAATGTACAATTATGGAGTTATGAATGTACAGTTATGGAGTTATGAATGTACAGTTATAGAGTTATGAACGTACAGTTATGGAGTTATGAATGTATAGTTATTAACATATAGTAATAAAATTATGAACATATACTCTTACAATGAAGCAGTCTGAAATTAAAAAAAAAAAAAAAAAAAAAAAAAAAAAAAAAAGAGATAACAGTACCGAACGGCACTGTTACCCGTGTCCAACAAGCATGCTGGACACGGGTCCAACGCATAACGATTGGTCTGTGGAGGATACATAAATTTGGGTTGAGTTGTATTGGGCTGAATTGATGGAATAATGGTTGGGTATTAAATAGGCTGGGGCGTATGATCTTTAGGTTGATTTATGGTGATTTTGAATTGAATTGATATGGAGTGGGCCCTGAAGCGATGGGTTATGGTTGATGGGGAAATATTATTTGAGGGAATGATGTTTGGGTATTAATGATGGGCTGACATTTATTTTGAGTTGGGTAGGGATGGATGAAAGCTGAAGGCCGTGTTAACTGGAGATTTGGATTTGAATTAAAGCTCGGCCATGTGGTTCTTTAGGGGCAAATTATTGTGTGGACCATGGTTCATGCAGTGTTACGTGGATCATAACAAAAAGTACATTATTTTTATACTGAATGTACATTATATAATTTAATGTATACTAAGTACAAAAATAATGTACATTCCCTGAATATAATGTTCATTATTTTTGTACTGAATGTACATTATTTTACAATATACAAAATATAGTCCATACAAGTTGTGTGAATCATGGTCCACACAATAATGATTGTTCTTTAGGTGTATGGTTTTTGTCATTTTAATGGATGGGCCGAGAGAAGCATTGTTCAATCGTTATACCGTGGACCAGGGTTTACAGTGTATTATAGATCTTAGTCTACAACGTCGTTTTAATTAAACTTTAATTTTAACGGTGATTGTTTATTGTTCAGTTCGCATTACATAGATTTTTTTGTTTACTGTAAAGCATGTGCATATATTTTGTGTTATGCGTTACTGTATTTTATGTTACAAAATTTTGTACCTTAAGCATAAAGATTCTATACTTACAATTTATTAGTAGTTGTATAACACAAAACATATTACGTGTCTTATTTTACGAATTTATGTCATGTATTATGAAACTAGTTTTATTACACGCTTTGCGCGAATGGGATAATGCCCAATGATTATTTTTAAATAAGTATTTCAAAGTATATCAAATGCAATATTATATAGGAAATGTTTACGCATAGGTAAATAAATGTTGAATTTGTTTATTTAAATCGGTAATTTAAAGTATATAAATTCAAGATAATATATGAGAGATTTATTATAATTGTCACTAAAATAAATGTTTGTAACTTTGTAATAACGCTAGTCTAAATACTTTGTCTTAAAGCAATAGTCTAAATAAATACTACTTTTAATTTGATTTAAATTTCTCTAATTCTTCTTAATTCTCTTTTGGGTAGCATTATCATTGTTTTCATCTTCAGTACATGTCCTCCTTTTTTTTTTGTTATTAGTAACGTGTCATGTGCAATTAGGTTACTCGTGGCAGTATAGAGGGATTCATCATGTAATGATATTATGGTGTAGGAAGCTTTAGATTTGTTTTGATGTGTATATGACTGAGATTTTAGTTGTAATATGAACTCTTTATCTTACAAATGCATATTGATATTTAGTAGTGGTAGTTTTTCCTATACATATTTCATGTGTTGTGTGTTGTGTGTCGTAGGTTATCATGTGAAAGTATTGAACAAAATATTATATATTATATATTAATATTTATTATATTTGTATAAAATACTTGATAAATAAATATATATAACTAACATGTTTTGTATTATAACTTTGATATTTAATTACACGATAATATAAAATTAGACAATGAACAATGTAGTGAATATAATAAATTTGAAGGTAAAGAATCTTTGAATTGTAGAAAATAAAGATAATATAACTAATGAAATTATATTTCTTTTAAATTTTTTTTATAATGAATATTTTTTTTAAATAAAGCATTATAGACATCTAATTCTAAATTAATTAAATGTATACGTTTTATTTTTTGTTGTAGCTACTAATTTATTTAATTTAATAAGAGTAATAAAATGTCGTACATACTTTTCATCGACAATAATGAAATCAAGATTTTTTAAAAAATTTTCATTCCTTGTTAAGACAAATTGTTTTGAGAGTTTGTCAATGACAATTGCTACAATAGATGATAATAATAAATAATTCAAAATATAGGGTTACAATAGATATTGTTATAATGATATAGTAAAAATTAACTTACAAATTTCTTTAGAAGTTTTCATGCATTGATAAAATTCTGATGTGTGAAATTGTTCAATTGGAGCTAGTAGGATGTTTACATTGTCAATTATTTGGAAAATGGTCTTACCGTTTTAGAGTCTATGTGTAATTGCATTTATGAGTAACAACTTTGATGTTAGGCCGTGCACGTCTGACAATGATGTAAGAACAATTTTGTCCGATAAAAAAAATAATAGTATAATATTTGTAAAGTAATGTGCAATTATACCATTATAAAAAATACAAAAAATATTAATACCATAATGACATAAATTATTCCAATAATTCAAAAGCATAATTGAAATATTAAGTTTTGTTCTAAATAATCAAAAAAAAAAAGATTAATTAAACGGGAAAAAAAAAATTTAACCTAAATTTGTTTTTTTTTTTAAATCAAGAAAATCAAATAATTTTTTCCTAACGTTGATGGTGTATCTTTGTTGAACTATTGGTGATGCCGTACTGTCGCACCGTAAGACACCGCCGCACCTGAACTCGCATAAGACACCGCCGCACCTGAACTCGCATAAGACACCGTAAGACACCGCCGGTGCACACCCCATGACACATGGGCACATGAGAACTCTTTATATCCATTGATTACATTTCCATGAATGGTTAAGATTAGATCAGATTTTGTAAGAAATTAAGGATATTTAGTAATCACAAGGATCAAAATGTAATTGTATTTAGTTGTTTAATTATGGACATTATATTAATGGAATCTTAAGCATGATATTAGGGATGATATTATAGGTAAATTAAATGTGCATAGGCCGAGTAAGAAATAAAACGCGTGGGGAAGTGTGAGAGAGCAGAGTAACCGGTGGAGGAGGGTCATACGAAGCGCAAACTGCAGTCATGGCTTCAGGCAGCAAAGGTATGTACGAAATCGTAAATTGGTATGTGCGTATATGCATGGTAGTTTGGTTTATATATAATTGTTGTTGGTCGGATGGAGAATAATCTGGGAGTGTTAGGCAGCGTAGTTAAGCACATTGTATGACAGGTAGAGGTTGAATAAGCAGGTGCACAAAGCTGTGTATTTCTTTAACCGGATAGGGTATTAGGATGGTGAACAGGTTGTGTGCGGGTTGGTATTACAATGTGTGTTGGTCCCAAAAGAGGTAAGGTGAAAGTCTAGAGAGGGGGGGGGGGTGAATAGACTTTCAAACTTTTTCGCACAATATAACAAAAGGTAAGCCAGAGATAAACCAAGACTCTTAACTAGATTGTTAGAGTCCGGTGCACAGCGGAATTAAATAAACGATACGGTGTGTGTGTAGATCGTGTCAAGATTATTGACGTGAGAAGCAAGCAAGAGCGGTAAGTAAAGAAAGCAGTAAAGAACACAAGGCAATTTATAGTGGTTCGCGAGGTGATGTAATCCTCCTACTCCACTTGCTCTTCTCAAAGAGCCAATTCACTATATCCATCACTTCTTGGTTCCAAGATACAATGAATTCCGTGATCTAGTGCTTTGATCACCAAGCCCACACTAATCACGCCCAGTGCCTCCAACACTGCTGCTTCGGGTTTCACGTCGCTGCGTTACTTTCCCAGGATTTCACAACTCCGTGCTACTTTCCCCCCGTCTTCTACGATCCGGTAGAAACGTATCTTCCGTGATCTGGTGCTTTGATCACCAAGCCCACACCAATCACGCCCAATGTCCTCCGACACTGCTGCTTCGGATCTCACAGCTCCGTGTGACAATCCAGGATTTCACAACTCCGTGTTACTTTCCTCCTTTCCCTTGTTTTGCTCCAAAACAAGTTTTGCCTTGCTTCCAACTTTGAGACTCTGTAGATGATCTTCAATGGTGCGCTGAGTCTCTTGAAGTTGATGAAGATTTTAACACTCTTGGATATTTCTTTTCTAAGCTCTGTATCACTCTGAGTGTTTATCTCACAAAAGATATATCAATTTAAGCTCCTGAGATGGAAAGCTTTCTTTGAATTTTGTATGCTCTGTTTAGCTCTGTTCTTGCTCTTTTGCTTTTCTTACTTCTACTTTCTTCAGCTTCAATCTTCATCTATTTATAGCTGGTAATGAGAATCCGTCCGTTGGAAAGAAACGGTCTCATTTTCGAATTTTGCTTAGCTGTATAGCCTTTTGTCAGAAGATAAGATAACGTTGCAGATCTTGTCAGATATTTCAAATTGAGCTTGAGGTTTCAGCAAAAATGGCGTCCCATGAATCTCCATCTGGTGTAGATCACGCCTCTTGGGATTTTTATCTTCAAAATATATTCTCCAATATAATCCCTTACTAGTTAGACTAGTATTTTTGCTCCTGCAACTCCTTCTAATATAATCCCTTACTAGTTAGACTAGTATTTTTGCTCCTGCAACTCCTTCTAATATCTTCCTCTGTTTTTCGTGTATCTGGGTCTGTATACTGCTTCCAGACTTCATCTCTTCAATTGACTTGGAAATCTCTATCCCTTGCTAGATTTGTCAATTGAATTCTCATCCCTTACTTGATTTGGAATTGCAATCTCATCCCTTGCAATCTATATCTCCAATTGAATTGAAGCCTTGTAAATCTCATCCCTTGCAATCTATATCTCCAATTGAATTGAAGCCTTGTAAATCTCATCCCTTCAAATTGATTTCCCTGTACCAATTTGAACTTCAATTGCATCCCTATTTCAATTTCGGGGTTCCAATTTGTTTGGGATACCAATTTGAGAAACTGCATCCCTTCACTTGTAAACTTCATCCCTTAGTCAATCTTGCAAATTGTATCCCTTCGGCCAAACCATCGCCTCTTACTTCATCAGACGGAATTTTAACTTGGCTTCTTTAAAATATATGAGATGTGAGATTCGAACCTGTGACCTTGCACATAATATTTCAAGCTTCTACCATCTCATCCGTACAGCCTATTGGTTATTTTCTTGTTCCACTTGGTGTACTCCTTTCTTTCCATAGATGCTTGATCTTCAAGATAGCTTCATACAAACTTCTAGTCACGTTATTTCTTCTTCGGGATTTCTTGAGGGATTTTCTCAAATTTCATACGCATACATCTTCCTCTTCTGTTTGCCATTTTCTCTTGACAAATTCTTGATTTTTGGCTTGATATCTTCTTCATCCATTTCCTCAACTAATGAATTTATTTTTCCCTTTCTTGGTCTAAGACTCGACTAGTCTAATAAAATAAAATTGGGGATCTACGAATTACAATATGGCTTATCAAAATCTATTACAATTTATTCCTAACAATGTGTGCGTAACAAGAGAAAATGCGGGTGTGCGGAGTGTGGGCCACTGGCACTTATATTGAAACTGTGTCTGTGCACTGTGACACTAACTAACACGTAGTTGCAGGTGTGTGCGTGTAGGTATCTTCGTAACAGTGTGGAATAACATGATGTTAGAATATTGTGAATTGTGCGTGGAACAACAGTAGTAGGTGCATAGTGGGCTAACAGCATGCATGTGCGTGAAAAAGTATACAACACAAGCATAAAGCTTTACGAGTTTACATGTGATTTGAGGTGACATTGGACATACAAACAAACCCAACCCCTACACGCACAGATCGATATGAGACGATGCACAGGGGTAGTACTGCGTTGATAATAATGGAAATGGGAATAATTTGGTATTATTATTGAACAATTTAAGCTTAGAAGATGTCTTGACATTATAGAGTTATTTGTCGAGTACATCCAGTATGCATGTGGGTGAAACACTCTACAGCACGAGCGTTCTACAAATGAGGGTGCCTTGGGAAGACTAAATGAATAAAGGCGAATAAAGTGATAAGATTAAACACTGGGTTAATTGGTGCATGGCTACACTTGATTAGAGATTACATGGTATGTTCTGTGCAAGGTGACATGGACTGGGGCAATGCAAGGTGACATGGGCAGACGCAAACATGGCTCAGAAATTATTACCATGACGCACAAACCTTTTTGATGAGCCACCATTACGCACGGACCGTTACCATGACACGCACTTAGTGAGTGACCATTACGCACAGACATACAAATTAAACCCACAAACATGAGCAAAGAAGCTAAACAAGCAGATAATTTTTATAGCATGCTGGTTGTAAAGTGTGTGCCTTGCTTAGTTGAACTAAAGCTAGACCCTTTCTGACAACCATGAACGAACAAACATTCAAAAAATGAAAGGGACAAAACAGAAACCACATACCATTACTTAAATCCGGGTTACAAGTGTAAAACGCAATGTTGGCGTGCAAAACAGAAACAAACAAAATCTCCGGGGAAAAAAAAAAAGAGCAGAAATAACATTATTAAATGAGGTTGACAATGTTAAAAAAAAAAACCGAATAAAATTATGGCCTGCCACGGACCACTGCAATGGATCGCATAACACAGTAGACATTTGAGTGGCGATGAGTGTTGCCTTCAAACATCAATATATCATACACGAACCGAACCCGTAGAGCTTGCACCGCACGCGCATCACCCCTCCGAAGACCACAGTCCCATGAAGCATATGACTTGCCAATACAACACTCCATGTGACGCATCGCAAACACGCCACAATCAATTTTGTTCGTCGCATCACGCCATGAAAAGCGAACCCTACGAGGAATTAACTATGTGACATTCATAAACAACTCAGTTACCCCAACATCTTCAAAGAAAATGGTCATCAAATCGTGCTGCAAAAATCACAACAAGTTAAACAAGCATATACGAATACAGATGAATCTATAATTATTGACCCAAACATACCAGCACAGTGGGAACGCAACAACCCCAGACTATTCACGCACAGACCAGAACTGGCAGTATAGCAGCTACCTGGAACGCTCAAACCCCCGACTACTTACGCACACAGAAGCCCACATCCTGAGGCGCACAGACCAAATTCATAATACGCACACATGATAAATACAAAAGGACAAGCAATGGGTTATCCCCCCACTAACAAAAGAAAAAAAACACCAAGAAAGAAAAATGCAATTACAATTCATCATTTACGCACAAACCAATTCATACAATCGACCAAGACCCAACAACACACAAATTACCCCTTTCAATCCCATCCCCCCTCCCCACAATGGACCTAACAATTGAAAGCCAAACACCTGGTATGCACAGACGAAATTCATAAAACGCACACATTATAAAGATAAAAGGAAAACCAATGAACACCCCAATAACAAAAGAATGAAACCCAAGAAAGACAGATGCAATTACCAACTATCATATACGCACAGACCAAACCATATTATCGACCAAGACCCAACAACAAACACAAATAACCCCCCACCCCCCACCCCCCCATTCCATGGACGCACGGACCAACTTCGTAATACGCACACATGATAACTACATAATGAAAACCAATTAACACCCAACTAACAGAAGAAAAAAAACCCCAACAGAAAAATACAATTACTAATTATCATTTACGCACAGACCAAACCAAATAATCGACCAAGACCCAACAACACACACATATTACCCCGTCCCCACCACCCCACCTCCCCACAATGGACACAAACAGTAAAAACAACATAGAAACACAACCTGCGGATTGGGTCCACACAAAAACAGCCAAACTCAGACTGCATGACGCACAGACCAAACACCCCAAATAGTCTTAGCTAGACAAACATCAAAAAAAACATTATTAACTTTAACCATTTGATCACAAAACCCAAATAAAAAACTACAAGAAAAAAAACTCACAACTTAATAATACAACCATACAGGCACACAGTGATATAAATTGACGCACAGACAAAAAAATAAAAATAATGAATGGCCCAGACAAAATAACACTTTTGAACGGCCCAGACAAAGCAACGACATATACAAAAGGCAACAAAAAAAAAAACAATATTTCTAAATACTAATTCAATTACACCTACAAGCATGTTGTAACACCACTAATATGCACAAACCACCCTACCTAAACACGGTAACCACCAAAAGCTAGTAGAAAAAGAAAAAAAAAAAACAAAACAAAACACAGCACACACGCACTGCGAATACAAAGTTGCAAAAAAATAACAGTTTTGTAAACAAAACCAGCTACCTTAACCCTCACATAGCACTAAGAACACAAACCCAGTCAAAATAACACTTTTGACATCAAAATTAACACAACAAGAAATTATATAATACAAACAAATAAAGAAATTATATAATACAAACAACTAAATGTATTAATAAAGAAATACAACAAAAAATAATATAATACACAAACACAAATAACCATCGCAATCCCCTCTGGAAAAAAGAAAACAAAAAAACAACAAAACAACCAGAAAACCACAATCCACCAAACCCCCCAACATACATAAAATTCCTAAACCCCCAAACCCACGGCAGTCCAAACCACAACCCGGGCCGATAATGCAAAAAAAAAAAAAAAAAAAAAAAAAAAAAAAAAAAAAAAACAAAAAAAAAAAAAACAAACAAACAAATCCTAACCCAGAAATCGGAGAACCACGTCTATCACGCCAGCCGCGCCACACCCCCCCCCCCCAACCAAACATCACCAAACCAGACGAAACACAACCCCAAAAACACACCAGAGAAACCCGTAAAAAAAACCCCTAATTCGTATTGCAAACCAAAAACACAACAAAACCCTAAATCCAAACCCAACATGCTCACCGCAGAATTGCAAACCCCCAAACACCCACGCAAAAAATAATAATAATAAAAAAAACTAAACACAAAATCAAAGAAAAGGAGAGAAGAATACCGGAAGTGGATGCGGAGGAGATACCCCTAAGGCGCTTGGACTGTCTCCTGCTCGAACGCACCATGGCAACCACTAGAGCGACGATCGGCGGGAAAAAGAATCATCTACGACAAAGGGAAGAGAATGGCGTGATACTGTGGAGAGAGAAACAAAACAGTCCTTTTTAATCAAGACACCCGCTGCAAAACCGGCGGATATCAATACTTGTCATAATCAACACTATTATTGAATTACCAAAATCTCCCGGCCCCCTAACAAAAGAAGCGCACGTGGATTATCAAAACCTCCCATCAGGACCGTTCAAAATAAGCAATCAACGATCAGAAATAATGCCCACGAGCTCGGCTAAATAGGGGGTGTGCACCTGATTCAAAATCTATATATATATATATATATATATATATATATATATATATATATATATATATATTATTTTTAATACATTTTAACATATGCATAATATATGTTTAAGAATTATGCCAACTCTAATTTGGATGGAGTTCGAACCTAAAACCTTTCTTATATAAATTAATGAGTATGTTAAGAATAATAAATATTTAACGGAATATTCCGTTACTAAAGTTTATAGTAACAGAATTTAGGGTTATATAAGGAAAGAAAATAATATAATAGAGAGTAAATAAGTAAAATCATTAAAAAATACTAAAATCAAAATAATATGAACCATTCATTTTAATAAACAACTACTATCGATATTTTTTTGTTCGGCCTAACATTATTGGCTTTTATTAGATTTGTAGATGTAGATAGATTATGTCTATAGGACATTAATTATTTACATAAATTAGATATAAGAATAACTAAAATAGAAAACATGTACTCTGTTCTTTTCAAAAAAAAAAAAAAAAAAAAACATGTGTATGTATCTCGTGTTATGCATTTCTGTACATCATGTTACGAAATTCTATATCTTAAGTATGAAGATTCTATACCTACAATTAATTATTAGTTGTATAACACAAAACATATTGTATGTCTTATTTTACGAATTTATGTCTTGTATTATGAAATTATGTGTCTGTATGATATAAATTATTTACATAAATCATATATGAGAAATAAGTAAAATAAAAAACATGCATATATATCTCGTGTTATGTATTTTTGTACATCATGTTATGCAATTCTGTACATTTCCAAGACATGAACCTATACTATATGCAATCTTACCTAGCATATGAAGATGCTCAGGTTTTTCATCATCTTGATTAGATTATTTTTCCCCTCAATTTCCCCCTACCCACCCACCATTCCTCTAGACAATGTTGTAAAAATCGCGCCTAGGTGTTAGGTAGCGCCCCGCCGCGTAAAAAATGTCGGAATCGACCTTCTCTGCGGCCGGGAGCTAAGGCGGTCTAAGCGGCACCTAGACTGTCTAGCCAGCCGAAGACATGATACGCCATTTTTTTTTTAGGATTATTCGCTTAAAACGACTTCGTTTTGAGCGAATAACCGTAAAAGAGTAAAATAAAATCTCGTTGTCTCCGCCTCCACGAATAACCCTCTCGCTGTCCAGCATCGCTCGCCTCCGTCCCCCGCGACTTCACATCGTTGTTGCTGCAGCACCGCTCGCCTCCGTCCCCAGGGATCGAGTCTCACCAGAGGCAGTGTGGGAGCTACCTCTCAAAGTGATGGGGGTTCCTTGTGCGCACTGAGCAAAGGTCTAGCCTCTATGGTTCATGTTCAGTTGAGTTACCATGATTTACATCCTCTCAACTGCTCAGTTGGGTTGGAGTGTGGGGAACCCTTAGGGTTGGGGTTCATCCTTTTGGAAGAAAATAGATAGGGCACCCAAGGGGCACCTAGCAATTTTTTCAACATTACCTCTGGATTAATTTCTTATTTTTACTCCATCTTAGATCTTTCTTGATTTGCAGGAAAATTCATCTCTATAACCTTCCTAATCTAAAGAATTAAAAAATTATTAAAAAAAAAAAAAAAAAAAAAAAAAAAAAAAAAAAAAAAAACACATACACACACACACAAAATAAAGAGTTAATTCCAGCAAAGGTCCTCCGAGTATAGCGATTTTCCACAATTGGTCCTTGTCTTTTAATTTGGACAAATTTGACACTTGACTATCAAAATGTTTCTAATGTTGGTCTTTCCGTCAAATGACTGTTATTTGGACGTCAAAATAAGGGGCAAAACCGTCAGTCCATCTGTTAATGTTGTATTCTCCCTCTTCATTCCCCTCCCTATACGCAAATATTACCGGGCATCTTTAAAATCTGGAATCCTCTGTATACTGCTAAAAATGCCATCTTCAAAAATTGATTCGCCGAATCAAGGCAAAATAACGCAAAGAAAAAACAATGAACAAGAACAACAAAAGCAGGATAAACAAACAAACACGCAAGCAATCAATCAAGGTAGAGGCATATGCATATATACGGGATTTAGAGATTGCAAAAATGAGAGTTTTTGTCAGAATTTCAAAGCTGAATCGTGGAGAAGGAGAGAGAATGAGAGCTTCTTTTTTTCCCTTGGTGTCTCTGCCAACAAATGATCTTTACTGATTAGGTGGGTCTTGTGTTGTGGGACTCCCCCTCCTGGACTTGTTTATAAGAAGTGGTGCATTTTATTCTTGAAAATATATGGTGGAAACCACACTTGCGTATCAAAGATCCAATGTATTTGTCTATGAACCTCTGGATTTTTGTAAGTAGAGAGGTGATCGACAAGGAGGAGAGAAGAGAGGGTGAGAGTGACAACTAAGAAGAACCAGGAAGCCACGATGGTAGTTACAGGCGGCACATTTTAGGGACGCCACTGTTCCCTCTTGGCCGCCGGGCATGAACTCGCCGCACCCATCCGTAACGCTTCCTACAATGCTAACCGCATGATTTTTCAGACACTCCAGGTACCGAATCGCACTGGGTACGGCGGCAAAGTTTTCTTCTTTCTGCAGAGGCAGAGTTTTCTTGTTTCTGCGGCGGCGGCGCGTCATCTGCACCGGCTGGAAATCCCCCACCGATCACGTTCAATGCCATTCTAGAACTGCACTGCAGACAATTACATAAAGCAGAAACCTTAATTATCAGCAAAACAAAGCAAATGAGATTCCAATGCAAGAAAGAACCCTAGTTTTAAGAGAGAGAACTGACATTCTTAAGGTTGGTTTGAGAAGATCGAGATGGTATGTTTCATATGAAAGTGAAATGCTCGGAGGAAGATAATGGCGACGATATTGTTGAGATTACTCT
Source organism: Ipomoea nil (assembly GCF_001879475.1). Taxonomy (NCBI): domain Eukaryota; kingdom Viridiplantae; phylum Streptophyta; class Magnoliopsida; order Solanales; family Convolvulaceae; genus Ipomoea; species Ipomoea nil. Next base: position 15,930 of record NW_017617454.1, read on the forward strand.
CGGCATCGGCTATGATTAGGGTTAGTTTGTTTGGGAATTTGAGCTTCAGAGATGATGATCGAAGGTGTCTGCGACTTTGCGTACAGAGAGGGGAATGGGGAGGAAGAATACAATTAGCAGATGAAATGGCGGTTTTACCCCTTATTTTGACGTTCAATTAACGGCCATTTGACGGAAGGACCAACATTGGAAAGATTTTGATAGTCAAGTGTCAAATTTGTCCAAATTAAAAGACAAGGACCAATTGTGAAAAATCACTATACTCAGAGGACCTTTGCTGGAATTAACTCCAAAATAAATAACATACTATGAAAGAAATTGTGCTTGGGAGTTTTGAGATTTTTTATGCTTTCCGCCATCACCTTATTGTCTGGGAAGAGCTTCCAAGTACTAAGGTGATGGCTGCAAGCATAAAAAATCCCCCCAAGTACAAATTCGTTCATAGTATGTTATTTATTGTGTGTGTCTATGTGTTGATGGAGAAAAAGATACCATAATGCAAAGTAAAAGCTATGCCTGATGAGGTTAAGACTGAGAGGAGGAGCTGTTGATCCTGCTGGTTCACCTTGCTCCGGTGGAGATCCAAACATTCATTGTAAATTTAGATTATCTTAAGGTATTTGGTTATTAATGATTATCACCCCCAACTCCCCAAGCCATGTCTTGTCAACCTTTTTTTGTATTCTTGACCTGATGTTTGTGCTCCTAGTTCCCACAAGGCCACAATTGAACCATTCACCTCATTCTAGCACTAGCCTTTCCAGGTTGGCAATGGTCGCATCTTGCTTTTTAGCCCTTCCAACCCGGTAACTTTTCTTGAATAATTACATCTTATTACTAATATATGTACGCAGTGCACTTCAGATGGCAACTCAAAAGTGAAAAAAGGAACTTGAATTATGCCAATTAAGCCATCTTATTCTCTATATTATGGGATTTATTATGGGGGTCGAGAACACATTAGAAAATTAACCTAGATTCTTTCACATGAAAGTTAAAACTCAATTAAGGTGCTCTTGGAATTGAATTTCAGTATACACAACTATGAATGTCACTTTGAGTATACACAACAATAATCCAAGTTAATTTGGAAAATCAGAAGAGGAACCATTTTGAGATTTCTAATCCGAAACTAGTTTAGAGAGATCACTCTCAAAGAAGGCAGAGTGAAGAGCTTCAACGCACTGCTCTGCTTCACTGTCGTTCACTATCAATGAAATATTGACCTAATCACCAACAAAATAAATAAATAAATAAAAATTTTCTGGTTGTATGAACCACTGGAAGGAAGACTTCTATGCTTGATCAACACAAAATGAAACTTTTGACGAAATAAATTACCTTCGATGCTCCTTGGGAAATCATCTGAACATTAACCCCATTGGTAAGAAGAACATGGAAAGCCTGCCATTTTGCACAACAAATAAAAACAGGAATGAAATACGTAGAGCCAGGTCAAATTCCTTCTCTTTGAAGCCAAATGTGTAAATGCACTATGCAGAGAAGATGTGGCAGAATTAGTTCCAAAAGAGTAAACATGTGTACAAAGGTGAAGTCTGCCAGTGTCTAATAATAGTGAATTATATATAGCAAGAGGGATTATAGCACCTTTTCTAGAATTAGAGAGGACCTCTGGACATTCCCAATTAGAGAGATAATTGATCTGTGCTGAAGAAGATTCACAACTGCAATTTTCTCAAGTTCTTCTACAACGTGATCAAGCTCCTGTTCAATAGGGAACTGTGAGCATGTGACCACTATTATATTTCCACAAACACATTTCTCAATTTTTCATTTCATATCTACATGGTGAAGGAATAGTGCAATCAATTAGAAGATGAAAGCATTAAGCACAAAACCATACGCTTGCCTGCTGAATCAGATCTCTGCTCCAGAGTTTTGATGGGTCCAGTGTCAGAGAGATACTAACTTCACTTGTCGCAACAACATCAACTGATATGCCTAAATCTTCAAAGATAGAGAAAACCTGAAAAAGATAAGAGTAAAAGATAACATTGTCCACTGCATTTAGTATTAGGGATCACGGCTCAGCACTTTAACAACATAATAACATTTACCTTTGCAAGGAAACCATATTGACCAAGCATGCGGGTGCTGGCAATATCCAACATCGTGACATTTCGTTTCAAAACAATGCTGGTTAGTACTGCCTGAAATCAAACAATGGTCTAAGGCTCCGGAAAATATTTATCAGATGTAGAACTTCGTAAATGGAGCTGCTCATAACCTCACTCATATCTCTTGTTTTTGTAATTAGGGTACCAGGAGCTTTTGGATTATATGAGTTTTTGACCCTAACAGGAATGCCACCCTCTCTTGCAGGCCTCATTGACTGTGGATGGAGCACCTGCAGACAAATTTAAACCATACACATCAAGAAATCATTCCAGCTTTTCTAGCATTAGAAAGATCTCCAATCTTTACTTAATTGAGGTTATTAAAAAGATATGCTAGCTCAAGCAATCAAGTCGACTTTAGCTCTTGACATAATTGATGGAGAAAGAGGACCATGAAGCCAATCCCATTAAGTTTTGGATTTTATTAGTTGAATGAGATTATTTGGTAGAATCTTAAGTGTACATATATATATGACCTGTGCACCAAAATAAGCAAGTTCAGCTGCCTCGTCAAAGGTTAAATATGGCACAGGTTCTGCACGTGGACATATGTTAGGATCACAAGTCAAAACACCATCAACGTCCTTCCACACCTGTAAGTTATTTAGAGTAACTTTCAGATTGTAACAGCGACATGATAAACATATAGAATAAAGATTTTCATGCAAAAGTGCTCATTCATTTTTTGTCTATGTATGTGCAAGAAAGTTAATGTACATTAATCATGTAGAAACAAGAAGAGAACATTGATGAAAATATCTGATCAGGTGCATGTTCAAGAACTCAGCTGACCTGAATCTCCCGTAATCCCAATGCTTTACCAATGGTGGTGGCAGTCAAATCACTACCCCCCCTACCTAACGTAGTGACGGCGCAGGTTCTCCACCCCTTCAATTAAAGATCAAAACTACGTAATTCCAGATGTCCTTAACAATAAGTGAAAAGCAAATTAAAGGATAATATATGCACAAACCAGATAGAAGATACCTTCCCCAGGAACCCAGTAACAATAGGAATTGAAGAATCACTGGTCCAATCACCACGTAATTTCTTTGCAACAGCCGGATATGTTGCTTCCAAAATATCGGCATTTGTAAAATCATCCGTTGTTATAATACCAATGTCAAATGCGTCGTACTGCACAAGAAACCATAAGAAATACTGAAATAGTATGCAAGCATATGAGATCACAACAGACAATAAAGAATGTGGTCAACATGTCATTGTGCCAATTCTGCAAAACCAATTAAGATCTCAACCACAGCCTAGGAATCTATTTAGCACTGAGGAAATGATTATCATGCCCACAACAGTTTAGATTAATGGGTACAATATGTACCTGGCGAGCTTTAACATCAATTTTATTCAGATAAGCTGCAAATATCCTTGTGGACATGCATTCTCCAAATGAAACCAAGTAATCCTTTGTGCGGAGAGTCATCTCCTTCATCATAGCAATTCCCTTAAGAAGTTGCTCCAGCTCATCTAGATGTCCTGCAAACAGAGGCAGAGTCAGGAAACCTATAGTGCACAGAAATCTATTTTTTTATAATAAAACTATGAAGTTAACCCATCACTCTGTGCAGCCACATGGGAAGGAATTTCAGTATTTTACTAGTTAGATTAGTACTTTGGCAGTTTGATACTGACCAAGTGGCAGTGGGTCTTACATACATACATACAAACATATAGACAAACAAAGAAACAAGAATTCAGTAAAGGCATCTCATAAAGAACTATGGGTACAGTCAGACCTCTAGCACAGGTTAAAAAATGAACCAAATAGCCTAGATGAATATTCTGGAGTTCTTTTTAAATTTTTAATTGTTGCCAAATGGTTTAGGAATAATCCTAATGTACTGATGGGGGTTAGGACAGTTCCCCGTGACACTATGGATTTAATGGTCTTTGATTATAGCAAACAGGGTGAACATTGTGATGCATTCAAAAATCACAATACAAGTGTCTGACAAAGCACTTAAATATAGATTATGTCCTTGCTATCAAAATGATGCTCATCCGATGGATATTTTTATCTTACAACTGCAGTTCTCCAATTACTTTTCTTTTTAAACCTATAAAAGTACTTATAGCATTCAAATAACTTACTAGCAACTACGGAGCTCTCTACTCCAAGTTCTTTCACTGTCCTGTTTACAGATAGCATAAAGCAAATCAGAATGCCTGAAGATAAAAAAAAAAAAAAAAAAAAAAAAAAAAAAATGATGCAGACCAAAAGAGACAGTAAAAAAATGTTCCATATATTTCACCTCAAATGCAGCTCCTTAACAAAAACTAACTCTTTAATATCTAAGACATTGGAAACACCACAATTGATAGCCTTTGCTCCAGCCTGTATTATAAGTGAATGATAACTCCAGTAATCTTTTTAAGTTGCAGTTCACATAACGTTAGAAATGAATAGCCATGAAGATGTCAAAGCAAAGCAAAGGCATTTACCAGTAAGAGGTTGTTTGTAGTCTTTCCCATAGCTGAGAGAACAATAACAGGCTTCTCCTCTGGAAAGCTGAGGATGAGGTCAGCTACTTCTCTCATCCTCTGGGCAGAGGCTACTGATGAACCACCAAATTTCATCACACATGTGAATTCACTGGGTACTCCATCAAAACCCAAGTTTTGAGTTCCACTCAGTTGAACTAGATCTATAGTCTGTGACTTACAACTTACCCTCAGTACTCGTGATCTGGAAGAACCCTTTATGGACGTGCAAACTCCATAAACATGGCGGAGATCTATAGTCTGTGACCATAATGGCCGGAAGTGCAAACTCGCCTTACATTCTTTTGGGAAATAAGGGTAGGGAGTTGTGCCACGTAAATGCATCAAGGTTTCCATAGCAAAACAGTAGAGGAAAACAAGTGTTGTTTTGTGAATCAGTTACTTCGACAGATATAGAGAGTTGGATTTGGTGTAAAGCAGAGCCAATGCAAGTACCTAGGGAAATTACCTCTCCCAGCCAGGGAAATATGCTTAGTAACCTGCACATTTCAAATGGACAATGAAATCCAGAGCAATGTAAAAGATCATTCTTTATAACGGACTGCATAACCAACAAGTTAAGGCAGCAGGTAATAATATACTCCCTCCATTTATATGTTTGATTCGGTCAAGGAGGCTTTTATTTCTAATTCAATTTTTCATAATATTAAGTTTAATATTAATATATAAAATTTATGCATTTAAAAACTAATTACTACTCCGTATTAAACACAACAAATAAATAAATAAATAAATAAATAAATATATATATATATATATATATATATATATATATATATATATTTATTTATTTATTTATTTAAATAAAAGAATAATAAAGAAAATAAATGAAAAAAGTGTTAGTTTCAACCATGAATAAGTATAAAATGGGACTAATAGGAAGAAATGTTGAAGGCAACAAATTAAATCAGACATTCTTTATGCAATGACTGCATTGCATTGTTTTCTTTTTGTCTGGTATAAATAAATAAATTATAAACGAAACGAATCGAAAGAGAGAAATGAAACAAAGGAGGAGAGACACTTACCTAGACGCGCCAGCGGCAGAGATGGGGAGGGTATTCGAATTCGATTTTCAGCTCCCAAAGCTCTGGGGGTGACTGCTCCGCGGGATGCAGGCAGACGGCAGCTTTCAAAAGACTAGAATAATGCGAACGCAGCTCTCTCAAGTCTAGTCTAAGGCAACCCGGCGGCGCGGCAAGGCAATTGCGCGTTCCCCCACCTCAAATAAAATGTGTGTATATGTAATTACTTTTTTTTTTCTTTTAGTCAATGTGGTCTAGTGACAATGAGGGCTCTTTTAAATAGAAAGTCGTATAATTTTTTGTGTTACACTAAGTTATAAAAAAAAAAAAAAAAAAAAAAAAGTAGTTATGAATAAATATTGCGTGATTTTATTTGATAAATAGTTGTTAGTTAATTAGGTTAATTAAAATATATAGCTAGTTGATAACATTAATGGATGGTAGAAAGGTGTTTGGTAAATGAGCCGTTAGATGATAGTTATTTGGTATAATTTCTTTTCACAAAAAGTTAATTGAAAAAGTTATTTTGAGTAACTTTTTAAATTTTAACATTTTAGAGTACAAAAAGTTTTAATTAACCAAACACTTATATTAATTTGTAAACAAAGTCAAACAACTAATAGTGGTCAAATAAACCAAAATTAACCTATAAACTAACTATTTTACTAAACAAGACATTTGTAATATAGTCAGTAGTATTCAAAAAAAATTCATTTAAATAATAATAATAATTTATAATACAACACAATCGCACACGGTCTGTCAAAACCTATTGGAATTCTTTCCGTCCACTTTTTTCATATTCTCCATTAAATCAAATGTTAAATACAATGCGGAATAGAAGAAAAATAAACATAAGGACTAGTTTGAGAACAACCCACCCTTGCTACAACATAAACAAGCTTATTCAATGATCTCGGAATCTCCCTATACTTATATTTGGGAGTTGCCATTTGCCCCTCAAAAATGGCACCCCTTACTTATCATTTATTTCAAATCTAATGGATGAAATTTTTTGATCTAATTTTTAATTTATTTTTTCATTTTAATTGCCCTCAATTTTTAAAGAAATAACAACTTTACCATTACTTTTTTGTCTTCTTTCTCTTTGCCTTGATGTGATCTTTGTCTTCTTTTTTCTCCATCATTCCAACACTCTAATCTCTTTTTTTTAAACATTTTTTTTAAAAACAAAACCACTACATTATTCTAGCTAACATCTCCATTCTCTCCCTCAAAACCAAATCTAATGTCCTCCCGCATGTTCCTAATTCAATTCTTGTATATTATGTTGGTATCTAAATAACTTATTTATGTATTCTTATTTATCTTGTCATATAACAATTATTAAAAATTATATATATTATTATTTAAAAATTAGAACATACTCATTTAAAAAAAAAAAAAAATTAGAACATAATAATTGATTGTTGGGCATGACGTTTCGGGCAAAGCGCGTGCCCTCAACTAGTAAACTTAATAGACACTACTTCAAAGTGTTTTGGAAAATCTTTGTATTCATCAATCACAAAGCCTGCATAGAAAAATTTATTCGAGACTCCTTGATTAGATTACCAAGCTGTTTAACAATTTGAGAGAAGTAAAATCTCCGCATATCCTCCATCCTTGACCCACGAAAGGACTTCTTTTATAGCCAATGCCTCCGCCAAATGGGAATTATTCATGCATATAATTATACTATTCTTCGCATCAAGGAAGCCACCATGGCTGTCAGTAATAATAACACAATAATATGCATGGTTATGTTGTGGAAAAATAACAGCGTCGACGTAAACCTTCACTCCTCCTTCTGGGACAGTCATTTCAACAGGCAAAGAGTCCGGCCTGCCCACGGAGTATTTATTTCTGCTACCTTTAATTTAAATACTACTGTACGTACTGTGAGGGCTTTTAAATTATTATTAGGAAAAATTGCACTTTGCATTCATAAGTTATATGGTAATTGTAAAATTTATCTTTTAAGTCTTGATTATACTCACTTTTCGTTCCTAAGTTATTGGCGCTATACTTTTTGAGTACAGTTTTTGTTCCTTTGACTAAATTTGCAATTTAAGCATAATTCAGAGACGAAAAGTGAGCACAAAATGACGAAATGTGAGCATGACCAACACTTAGGGGCGAATTCTACAATTACTCTATAACTTAGGGATGACAAATGTCATTTTTTCTTATTATTATTATCAAATTTATTATGTTTGGGGAAAAATTACTGGCTTCCCATGGATTTAAACAATAAGTTTAGAATTTCATAATACAAAAATCACAAAACAAAACACATAGCATATCATTATGGACCTAGTTGGATTGAAATGACTAGGTACACAATTCATATTCGTTTTACAAAATTTCATAACACAAAATACTATAGCCAATTTTTATTTTATTTTATTTTGTGGCCTTGTTATTATAAATAAATAAATAAATGAGGCACTACTAAAAGTATAATACTAATATTCTAAAATATATGATTTTTATGACCAGTGACAACACAGGGAGTACGGTATTGATACCTAGACTGCTTATGACTCATCATATACAATATTGCATTTCAAATTCCAAAGGAGACATTCCCATTGATGTTGTCATATGCAATGACAATAAATAAAAAACAAGGTCATATCATATCTCATGTTGGGTTGCTATTGAAGAAATCAATTTTTGTACATAACACATTGTATGTGGCTGAGTCTAGAGTTAGCAATCCTAAAATTCTAATTTGTAATAATCTTAGTAATAGTTGCACTTCAACGTAACCACTAATGTTGTTTACCAATAAGTTTTTAATAATTTGTAAATGAAATGTTAACTTTCAAATTTAATATTTTTTTTTGGTGTTGTAATGTTCAATAATAACTTGTGATATCATATATATAACTTATTATATATATTCAATCGCTTTATTTATTACAATAACATTTAAAATTAAAATATAATTTGTAAACCGTGTCGAGTAAAATGCTAGTTGTCTTCTAAAACAAATCTATCTATATCTATATCTATATCTATATATATATATATATATATATATATATATATATATATATATATAAAAGTAAAATCCTCCTAACAAATTTCACCACCCCCCCCCCCCCCAAAAAAAAAACTTTTGTAGTAAAACTTATTTGGTAAGTAAATGTCAAATGGAAATTAAATAAATAAATAAATAATAATAATAATAATAATAATAATAATAATAATAATGTTATTACCTTAAATAAATAAATTATTATACTTTCCCTTAAATAAATAAATTATTATACTTTCCTTTTGAATTAGTATTTTCTACCTATAAATACAAGAGCTTCTTCAATCAAAGAATCTCAGAGTCATCTTTCTGCTTTCTTTTTGTATAATTCTCTACATTTTTCTAACTATATTCTCACGTACTTCAATATGTTTTGCAGTTTGGACATCATGAATAGCTTCATCAACGATATCTTCTTGAAGCTCGCCCAAGAGGTGACTCGCTTGGTCCACTACAACAAGAAGTCGATAATCACTTCCCGCGAGATCCAGGCCGGCATGAGATTGGTTCTTCCTAGCAAATTGGTAAAGCACGTTGTCTCTCTAAAAACACTAAAGCAGTCACCATATTTACAAGCTCTTAGGTGAAATCATTTAAATCTATGTTTCATTTTTATATAATCTCAATTAGGGATTAATAGATGTAAAGTAACTTGGATTTGAGTTTAATTTCATATTATTCTTCCAAAAGGTTTAATTTCATAGTATAAGTATTGTTATCTACCTTCAACTATCAGTGAATCGATTAACATTCTCAAAAAAAAAATAAAAAATGAATGTCTATATCTACGTGCATTTAAGATGCAACATGTGTATGATTCATTAGGCTTTGAGGCAGGAGAACATATCTGGGTACATTGCATATTAGTGGATCTGTATCTCACTGCAAAAAAATATCCATACAATTAATTAATTAATATAATTACAATTATCATTATTCTAATTCAAAAAAAAAAAAAAAAACTAAAGAATTAAGTGTAATAATGAAATTTGTTATTAATATTATGTTACTAATTGACACAGAAATCAGACTAAAAGAAAAACGAAATTAATATTAAAAATGGACTCGAATTAAAAAAATGTGCTTAATAAGTAAATAACTAATTTGCTAGACAGAAAATTAGGGTAAAGGAAAAAGAAAATGATTATTAAACATTGTACCAGATTGTTTTTATGATTGAAAATGAATATTACAAACATGCCAGATTGTTTTTATGACCAGAAATAAGAATGAATTTTACACACGGGAATCTATTATTAATATTCTGTTATACTAATAGGCATGGGAATCATGTCAAATGAAAAAAGGATTTAATATTAAAAATTTATTGGAAATATAACACAGTTTTCCCTACGAAAAAATTAGTAACCACCAAATGAAATATTAGGAAAATATTATGAAGAAAAAAGAAATGGAAACAAATATTAACTCTTTCTATGAATGAAAAAATGAAATGAATATATCCATATTTCACTTAAAATATAATCAATAATTATATTATTATAATTATATTAATTATTTATGAAGAAAAAAGGAAATGAATATGAAAGGAAAAAAATAAAATTTAGACACGAAAATCTATTATTAATATTCTGTTATACTAATAGACACGAAAATTAGGCCAAATGAAAAAAAAAAGATTTAATATTAAAAATTTATTGAAAATATAACACCGCTTTCCCTACGAAAAAATTAGTAACCACCACGTGAAATATTAGAAAAAATTATGAGGGAAAAAGAAATGGAAATGAATATTAACTCTTTCTATGAGTGAAAAAGGAAATGAATATATTCATATTTCACTTAAAATATAATCAGTAATTATATGATTATAATTATTATAATTATATTAATATTAATATTAATTATTTATGAAGAAAAAATGAAATGAATATATTAATAGTTTACTGGAAATATAATCAGTAATTATATTTTTTATAATTATATTATTTTTTAATTATGTGGAAATGAATATTAATTCTTTTTATGAACCAGAAAGGAAATGAATATTTCACAAAGAAATCTGTTATTAATATCATGTTACTAATCGACATGAAAATCAGGCCAATTAATTGACAATTATTAGAAAAATGAATAAAAATCAATATTAATTCTTTTTATGAAGAAAAAAAAAAAGAAATATATATATATATATATATATATATATATATATATATATATATTCAAAAGGAAATGAAATATGAAGAAAAACGAATGAATATGTTTATATTTCACTAAAAATATAACACAGCTTTTGGCACAGAAATCAGACCAAAAGAAAAAAGAAATGAATATTAAAAATGGACTCGAATTAAAAAAAAAATGTGCTTAATAAGTAAATAACTAATTTGCTACACAGAAAATTAGGATAAAGGAAAAAGGAAATGATTATTAAACACGTACCAAATTGTTTTTGTGATTGAAAATGAATATTACAAACGTACCAGATTGTTTTTATGACTAGAAATAGGAATGAATTTTACACACGAAAATCTATTATTAATATTATGTTACTAATAGGCATGAGAATCATGAAAATGAAAAAAGGATTTAATATTAAAAATTTATTGTAAATATAACACAATTTTCCCTACAAAAAAAAAAAAATTAGTAACCACCAAATGAAATATTAGGAAAAAATTATGAAGGAAAAAGAAATGGAAACAAATGTTAACTCTTTCTATGAATGAAAAAGGAAATGAATATATCCATATTTCACTTAAAATATAATCAGTAATTATATTATTATAATTATATTAATTATTTATGAAGGAAAAAGGAAATGAATATGAACAGAAAAAAATGAATTTTACACACAAGAATCTATTATCAATATTTTGTTACTAATAGACACAGGAATCAGGCCAAATGAAAAAAAAGATTTAATATTAAAAATTTATTGAAAATATAACACCGCTTTCCCTACGAAAAAATTAGTAACCACCACATGAAATATTAGGAAAAAATTACTAAGTAAAAAGAAATGAAAATGAATATTAACTCTTTCTATGAGTGAAGAAGGAAATGAATATACTCATATTTCATTTAAAATATAATCAGTAATTATATGATTATAATTATTATACTTATATTAATTATTTATGAAGAAAAAATGAAATGAATATATTAATATTTTATTGGAAATATAATCAGTAATTATATTTTTATAATTATATTATTTTTTAATCAAAAAGGAAATGAATATTTCACACAGAAATCCGTTATTAATATCCTAATTGACATGGAAATCAGGCCAATTAATCGACAATTATTATGAAAAAATGAATAGAAATCAATATTAATTCTTTTTATGAAGGAAAAAAAAAAAGAAATGAATATATTCGAAAGGAAATGAAATATTAAGAAAAACGAATGAATATGTTTATATTTTACTGAAGATTGTGAAGATGCGATCGAGGATATAACGATGGTAAATTTGATAATTTTGTAAGATTTTCTTAAACTTAGAGTTAGTATGTTGACTTCGAGATTTGTACATGTTATATCAAGTTTATCAGTATGTAATATATACAGATCAAAGACAACATGCGTCCAATACTGTTTACAATCAAGAAAATGTAATTTTCTTTAAAAAGAATAAGCAAGGTCTCTAACTTGCATACAATCTTACAAAGCTAACAGATGTGATTCACTCAGCAGAATATATACTAATCAACTGAATTACAAAAAATGCACATATCATATTTAGATGGGAAAAAAATACTGTAGCTCCCAAACATTGTGTTATGTGTTCAAACTGCAATGCTCCTCATATTTCAGACTATCTATTATCAAGCCACGTGATGATGATGATAAGAGCATTACCTTTTTAGCCCAATCAACCAATGCTTCTTTGACCTTTTCAATTGAGAGTGACTTTCCAGTCCCTGGACACCCAGAAACATACAAACTTCCAGCCTTCCCCTGCTCAACACATTGTTTTCAAAATTCCAGAGCACGATTTTGCTCAGCATCTCAACACATTATGGTTGATGGAGCAATAGATACATGCAATGCCTCCTTCACAACATTTAATTGCTCGGGATCTATTTTTACAGAAGATAAAAATAGTAAATCACACATCACTAGAGAGCTACAGTGATATTATATCCTCCAGAACACATAACTAAACAAAATTCAAACTAATTTTTTTTTAAAAAAAACCCTGTATACGCAGATTCGGGTCCGATTCTTCTATAACGAATGGTCTGGTTTCTTCAACTCCTCTGTCGGTGGAAAGGTCTCCGGCGAAATTGAAGTCGCCTCGGCAATGCCTTATTGACAGCCCGACGATGCCTCATTCCGTAGTAATATTATACCTTAATTATAAAAATTCTACCTAATAATTTTAGTATTAAATGTCATACAATAATTACCATAAACAATATTTAATAATTGACAAATTCAATTAGGCAATAAAAATTACTATTATAAAATCTTTGGTAATATGTACACATTATTTTTTTTTTATTTCGATTTAATAATATTATATCTTATTTATAAAAATTCAAAATAATACATTTAGTACTATTGAATATTGATTGACTAAAAATTATCTTAATTATTAAAGCAATTAATAGGTATTTAACTTTAAAAAGTTTTCAAATATATGAATTATTATACATAGTAGCATGGAATTAATTAGTAGGACAATTATAAGGTAATCTAATTAATAATTTACTTTTTAAATTATATTCCCTTTTTAATAATGAATATTTTCTTAAAGTATATACACAGATTATGCTTATCAATATAGAATTAAAAGTGTATAGATGTATAATATTATTAGTACAAAATCAATTATACTTGCCTTAATAATTAATTATTAATATTATTGCCTAATAATTATGTGTTGTCACCTTTTTCGGGGTAATTATTATGGTAATTTATATACATATATATTTTTATACTTAATGTATAATATTATTGGGCACAAAATAAATATACTTACCTTAATATATATAGATTATTTTTAATATAATTTCCTAATTTATTAAAGATAATTATTCTCATAATTTTTCTTTCCTTCTTTTGTGTAATTATTATGGTAATGTATTTAAATATTGGAAGAGAAAAAAAATGTTATAATTAATATAATTAATGAAATTATTATTGTAATTGTCACAATATTTGGTAATTATAAATAATATAATTAAGAAATTTGAGAAATATAAGATTTCTTCCGTAGAAATATTTGTGACAATTTCATTAAATTATAATTAATAAAATATAAAATATAATTAAAGAAATGAAATTATAAAATTAACAAAACATGAATATTTATAATTTTTTTTAAAAATATACATACATACACTTTTTAAATTTCTAAATATAATTTTTTAAGTATAAATCTATCAATATAAATTAAAATTAATGAAATTATATTATAATTTTCCTATATACATATTAATAAATATTATGTGTATATACAATGTATTATACAATCATATAAGAATATGCATCCGATTAGAGTTTATATTTATTCATACAAAATTTAGAATTTACATTTTTATTGATTTCTAAGTACAATTCTCTTAGTTATTATTATTCATATTTTTAGAATTAATAATATATATATATATATATATATATATATATATATATAATACAATTTGGAATAAATCAACTTAATTATATGAATTTTTTCTATAAATTTATCTAAATATGTACATGATTAGAGATTATATTAACCATACAAAATTTAAATTTAAACTTTGTATGTTATGAAAATAGATACTTGACCAAATATATAAAAGTCCAACTATATTATTATATTTTATATTTTAACATTTTTTTATTTTTTATTTTAATTTTAAATTCATAAAAACAAAAAACAAAGAAAAACAAAAATTCTGTTCAACACACGGGTAAAACACTACATTTAAAAAAAAATACAATTTTATAAATATCATAAATTAATTAGTACAATATCATTTATATTTATAATAATTAAAGAAAAATAATAATTTTAAATATATGAACCAATGATTTCAAAATGAAACTAATATACAGTTACAAATAAATATAGCATGATTAAATTTACTTTAATTAGTTTTAATTCCCTTAATGATATGACTTTTCTTTACCAGCTTTTTGTGGGAGACTAACAGGGCGTTTGGTTGGAGGGGGGAATTATGTGGGAAAGGAATTGTAATTCCATGGGAGTTGAATTACTGGGAATAAAGTGGGAATATAAATTCCAGTGTTTGGTTGACAGGAATAGAATTACTGGGAATTTTAATTCCAATGTTTGGTATACATGGGAATTGAAAGGGAATAAGTAGTATAAAGTCAAAAATGTCCATTATTATTGTTAGACATTAATTTTAGGTTAAAAAAGGAAGGGGTAATTTTGACTCATCACTATCTTTTTTTCCCGGGAATTAAAATCCCAAGGGGGGACATAATGGGATTTTAATTCCATGAAAATGGGGGAATTGCAATTCCCTCCAACCAAACTACGGAATTTAATGACCTTTGAAATTAGGTGGGAATTAAGTGGGAAGGGAATTTAAAATCCCTCCAACCAAACGCACTGTAAGGGAGTGTTTGAGTTGCTGGAAATTATTATTATTTTTTGAATACTTACTAATAAAAAAAATTAAAATATTTTTTACCCCCTTCCCCCCCCCCCCCCCCCCCAATAACATGTGTAAATCTTATATTTTTTAAAATTACAATTTGATAAATATTATAAATTAATTAGTAGAATATCATTTCTGTTTATAAAATATAATAATTAAAAAAAAATCATATATGTGAACCAATGATTTCAAAATGAAGTTAATATACAGTTACAAATAAATATAGCATGATTTGATTTACTTTAATTAATTTTAATTTCCTTAATGAAATGGCTTTTCTTTTATCAGTTTTTTTATGGGGGGCTAATGGAGTGTTTGGATTGCTATAAAATATTTTAAAATAAAAATTCATACTAATAAAAAATCATTTTAAAATATTTTTTAACCTCTCATAACATGTGTAAATCTTATATTTTTAAAAAATACAATTTGATAAATATCATAAATTAATTAGTACAATATCATTTCTGTTTATAATAATTGAAATATGTGAACCAATTATATCACAATAAATCTTTCAAAATTTAAAACAAAAGAACAGAAATTAAAAATAGAACGAAATTATTTCAATAATAATATTCTACATCATCAAGTAAAAGTAAATTAAAAATGAAAAGATAATATTTCAATAATAATATTCTACATCATCAATAGTAAAGGCATATTTTAAACAATAGTAAAAGTAAATTAAAAATGGAACGGAAATATTTCAATAATAATATTCTACATCACCAATTAAAAATAAAACTGAAATTAGGTAAAAATACCATTGCATATGATATTCTAATTGATTAATTGACGGAAAATAAAAAGAATAATTGGTTGAAAATAAATATGATATTACTAATTGACTGATATTTTACGATGATATATTTTCACCCGAGTCACCCATTCTAATGGACTGAAGATGTTAGCTATAGACGAGGACGGACAAGATTATGTTGCTACTACCAATGTCGTCTACAATATGAGGTTTTAATAATGTGTAAATACAATTGGTGATATTATGTTTTTTTTTTAATGACAAAATTGCTATATATCTACACACACAAAAAAAAAAAAAAAATTTTAAAGCAATTTAGACAAAAAATATATATATTTTTCATACAAATGAATTAGGATAGCAATTCATTCCTGAGTTGCTAAAGAATGAGCACGTTTGCCTAATTTATAAAAATACTAAACAATGATAAATAAAAGCTTAAAAGTTACAACACTGCATGCGTATATCTACACATTAGCTATTAATTTGAGCAATTATTTGTTTAAATTCAAGCAACGATAACATCAAAACATATAAACGATCCAAACTATATCTTCAATTGCACTATATAATATTTAATGGTCTAATTTAAATAATTATATATCAATCCAGATATTCTTAATATATTACAACAAATTCACGGGCGAAACCATATCTTTAATTGCACTATATAATATTTGAGTTATTACTGAAAAAATTAGTCTTTAGTCACGGTTAATTGTATGTTACTTTTTTCCGAGTCACCCATCCTGATAGTCTGATAGTTTTAACTTTAGACGATGATGGATAAAATTCCGTTACTACTACCAATGTCGTCTAGCTATAAAGAGATTTTCAATAATGTATAATTTAAGCCATTGATATTATGTTTTTTTTTTTTATATACAAAAATGACAAAATTGCTATATAGCTGATCTACATAGAAAATATATCTTTCGTATAAATAATTTATATAACTGAGTTGCTAGACAACGAGCTAATTAGCCCAATTAATACAAATTATAAACACTGATATATAAAATCTCTAAAGTTGCAACACCGAATGCGTATATCTACACGTTAGCTATTAATTTGGCAATTATTTATTCGAATTCAAGCATTGATAACATCAGAAAACATAATCGGTGCAACTCAATTCTTCAATTATATTATATAATATTCGATTTTATAATTTATACAATTGTATATCGATATAAATATTTTTAAAATTTTATAACAAATTCATTCCGTGTAACGCACGGGCGCAAATACTAGTAACATAATATAACAAGTATCTTATCCCTTTTTACATTAGTTATTTCCTTTTAGAAATAAAAATTCAAAAAATATAAACTCTTTTGGGGCTAATATTTTTTATTTGATTGATATAAAAAATGCTAGTCCCAAAATAAATTTTGTTAAAGAGTAAATTTTAATTTTGGTTCATTGAGTATTGCATTGTGTTGGTTTTTAGGTTTTTGGGTCCAGGGAGGTCCAACACAACCTTAGTTGGTGGATTCACCTTTCACATGCGGTTTGTAGAAATATAAATAGAACAAATATAACCCAATGCTTTTTGTACGTGGAAACTGAAAGGAAAACCACGGGCCTTTTCGGGCGGTGCCAAGCCTAACTCCACTATGCATTTTGTAGGTGTCTTTTTACATATTGTCGAGTTATTTTGTACATGTAGTATGGAAACATTGCGTAGGGAAAGAGCTATACTTTGTATATAGAGATGGAGTATGCTTCTTTGTGGTAGAATGGAGTCTTCTTGATAGTCTTCTTGTTGTGTATGTGAATTGCCTTCTCTTGGGAGAGTGGTGTAGGAAGAGTGCTTATATGTATGAATGAATGATATGTCTTCTTAAAGGAGAAAGAGTAGTGAGTGGGAGAATAGTACTTGGGAGAGTCCTCCCGCATGTAGATGAATGAGTGGATGATCCTCTTATTCTTGTCTTCCCCTCCTTTTTATAGCTAGCCCATCCCAAATGTGTCCGTTGGACCATTTAGTAGGGTATTGATGGGTGATAATTAGGGTAGTAAGTAAGGGTTTAAGTGGGGGTTATGGATAATATAATAATAATAATAATAATTAGATAATTGACTAGTGGTAATAAGTGGGGTAATAATAAGGTAGTAAATGGGCTAACGGCTAGTTTAGGCCGACTTCCTACCCGTGCCGACTCCTCGGTTTGGCTCGTATCTCTTTTGGACTTGCTCCATTTTCTTCTTGGACTTCTCTTCTTCGTTTGGGCTTTATCTATTTTCTTCTTGGGCCCCGAGCCCACGGGGTTCACACCCCATCAACTAGTCCCTCACTTTTCTATGTCTCGCACCTAGCAGGGCATGGAAAAGTATATTGTCTTGCCTCAAAATTCCCTTTATTAGCCGCCACGATTTTTGCCGACTCTTTATTCAAGATTCCAAACGACTCCATTCTCATGACTTCTCTTCGTTGGCTATATGACCGACTGCTTCAGTGGATGTGACCTCCTGGCTTCGAGCTCTTTTTTTCTTTAGCTGTCGAAGTGAATCTCGGCTGTAACTTTTTCTTTCTCTAATAAATTTTAAGGGTTCGGACTCTCGATTCCTTCTTTATTCGCCGAGTCCCTCAGTCGAGGCAACTCTTTGGTGGTAGCTTCCTCTGAGAAATGTCTAAGGGTCGGAACCCTGGTTTCTTTTCTTTTCTCTTGCCGAGTCCCTGCTCGAGGTGACTCTTTTGGCTTTTTCTCTTAAGAAACGTCTAGGGGTCCTGGCCCTTGTTTCTTTCCTCTTTTCTCTAGAAACGTCTAAGGGTCGGAACCCTTGTTTCTTTTCTCTTTCTCTCTAGAAACGTCTAAGGGCCGGAACCCTTGTTTCTTTTCTCTTTTCTCTAGAAACGTCTAAGGGTCGGAACCCTTGATTCTTTTCTCCTTTCTCGCCGAGTCCCTTAGTCGAGGCGATCCCTGTAGGTTTTTTCTCGGAAACGTCTAAGGGTCAGTGCCCTTGTTTCCTATCTTTTTTCGCCGAGTCCCTCAGTCGAGGCGACCCTTTAGGCTTTTTCTATCTCAGAAACAGTTTTAGGGTCAGTGCCCCATTGTTTCTCTCTATACTCGCCGAGTCCCTCAGTCGAGGCGACTCCTGTAGGCTTTTTCTCGGAAACGTCTAAGGGTCAGTGCCCTTGTTTCCTATCTTTTCTCGCTGAGTCCCTCGGTCGAGGCGACCCTTTAGGCTTTTTCTATCTCAGAAACAGTTTTAGGGTCAGTGCCCCATTGTTTCTCTCTATACTCGCCGAGTCCCTCAGTCGAGGTGACTCCTGTAGGCTTTTTCTCGAAAACGTCTAAGGGTCAGTGCCCTTGTTTCCTATCTTTTCTCGCCGAGTCCCTCGGTCGAGGCGACCCTTTAGGCTTTTTCTATCTCAGAAACAGTTTTAGGGTCAGTGCCCCGTTGTTTCTCTCTATACTCGCCAAGTCCCTCAGTCGAGGCGACTCCTGTAGGCTTTTTCTCGGAAACGTCTAAGGGTCAGTGCCCTTGTTTCCTATCTTTTCTCTCCGAGTTCCTGAGTCGAGGCGACCCTTTAGACTTTTTCTATCTTAGAAACAGTTTAGGGTCAGTGCCCCGTCGTTTCTTTCTTTTCTCGCTGAGTCCCTGCTCGAGGCGGCTCCTGTCTATGACTATTCTTGCTGCTTTTACTTTTTCTTCCCTTTATATGGCCCCTTGTGGATGAGAAATTCCCCGGGGTAATATTTTGGAATGTATATGGAATTTCTAGCACTAAATTTCCATGTTGAGTCGTGCTCCCATATTGTACGCCACATATGTACATCTTCTATTTTTATTATTTTCACAGGCTTTGGAGAGATCGTTGGTACTTTTTGTATGTTTGTAATTTTTTCCCCTTCTTCATCTTCTATCCGTATAACTAGATGGGATAACCACCCGAGGTCCGGACGCTCGGTGATTGACCTCGAATCTAGGTGGGCGGACAATCCGATGTCCGACACGGAGTGGCCGGCCCAGCACGAATGAGCGGACCTACTCGGTCAGACTCTAGGAGTCGGCCTCGAAGCTGATTGGGCGGACAATCCAATATCCGACACGAAGGGTCCGGACGCTCGGTGATTGACCTCGAATCTAGGTGGGCGGACAATCCGATGTCCGACACGGAATGGTCGGCCCAGCGCGAATGAGCGCACCTACTCGGTCAGACTCTAGGAGTCGGCCTCGAAGCTGATTGGGCGGACAATCCAATGTCCGACACGAAGTGATCGGCCCAGCGCGAATGGGCGGACCTACTTGGTCAGACTCTTGGAGTCAGCTCAAAGCTGATTGGGCGGACAATCCAATATCTGACACGAAGTGATCGGCCCAGCGCGAATGGGCGGACTTACTCGGTCAGACTCTTGGAGTCGGCCTCGAAGCGCCTTAGCATTTTCCACCGAGCTGCAAGAATTTCTAACCCATGTTTTTATGAGAAAATATTAATGCTAGGGCGAGAGGAGTCAAGCCCTGGCCTCCTTATTTTCTTCCATGGCTTTTACCAATCCTACACAATTGAATTTGTTGCATTTCCCTGGCATTGAACGTAACATATTTCAAGATGTGCGCTGGAACAGCTGGGGGCATGTTACAAGATGTGTCACACTTTTGGATCTGCCCACTAAATAATTCCAGTTTCGAGATCCTCATCATCAGTTGGCATGCATGTAGGAAATTATTCCCTGTCTTTAAATATGCCATGTACGGTACTTGAAAACCAATATCTCTCATGTATCTTTTTCTTCTCAATTAAAGAGAATAAATTGATAAGAGAATATTAGATGCCAAAACTTATTCCAGCTCTTCATTCCTTTCTAAATATGCCGCATCTTTCCTTCCTTGTAAATATACCGCAGGCTATTCCTCCTTCCCAGATGCAAGCCAAATAAGGCACGTTTTGTAATTATCCCAAGATTACCGTGCAAGCCCAGTACTCTCCATATTCAAACATCTAAATATTCCTCTATAACCCCCAATCTTGCTGGTTCACTCTGCGTCTCTGCTCATCACCAGTTCCCAAACATGATGGTGGTAACGCTTCGAGCCTGATTCGTCTTAAAAACAATCGGCGACTGAGATCTTTGCTTAGGAGACGGTATTTCAGTGCCTTAATCCTTTGATATTACCGCTTCTCGATTAATTTGAAGGAGCGCCCAATGGATCGATCCCCACCCTCGAGATGCAATTGGCACGACCAGTGAGCTCTTCGCACTCCATGCGCGATTTGAACGGCGGCGCGATGGAGGGGTGAGAGAGCTGCGGCGTCAGCCTGGAAGCGGGCGGCCGACAGTGGTGAGGCAGTGGAGGACCTGTCGGCAGTAGGTCTCTCCCATAATTATTATCAGATTTTACTCTTAGTTAAATTTTTGACGATCCTCATGGCCAAATTCAGAAGAAGGAGTTGGCTCCAGGAACTTCTCACGTCGATGGGGCCTGTGACCCTACAAAATTCGCTGCGCTCCTTAGAACCTGTGGGTTTATCACATACGTTGACATGAGAGACTCTGGGGGACAACGGCGGCCACTCTTCTCCAACGAATCCTCATCCCTATCTGTTCGATGCCCGCGCCCCTCGAACCAGACAGGAGGTGGTGGTGAGGCAGTGTTTACCCAGCCGACTGAGGCTTCACTCGACTAGAGGAGTCGACAAGGAAAACGTTGGTGCAGAATGAGCGGTCAGCGGCTACATGACGCGAACCAGAGAACTCGCCGCGCTTGTATCCTCCGGCACGCTGATCTGTTGGTGGGAACGGGGGAATTGCCGGAGTCGGGGAATTGGATGACCACCTCACCTCAAAACCTTCTTGCATGGACTACGGACCGGCGGTAGGCGGTCGAGCTGGCAGAGTTCCGACTGTCACATCGCTAAGCACACTGTCGGCAGATAGCTTTTTGCCGACTGCGTCCATCCTAAGCCGTCCGCACGCGTCGCGGATCACCGGATAAGTAACAGACAAAAGACTTCATGCGCGACTTTGGTAGATATATACTTCTTTTTATATTTCCATATACACAGATGCAGGGGAAAGTCTCTAGATTCTTGAGTGCATTCGTCCGGCTAAGTCGTGCTCGGTGATGATCACCACAATCGAGACTCGGGAGAGATGACTTCGTACCGTAAGCTCCTCCGCTTCGTCACGTAAATATACCCTGTTATTGGCCCTTGATATGATGTGTGGCATCGGCATCGTTAATACTTCCCCCGCCTTTTGTTTTATATATAAGGATGAACATCCCATACACGCTACTGTCCTCGCTGTTCTCCGATGGAAGTTGATAACCTCCCAGCCACCGCACTCTGCTCTGATTCCCTGCATGCTTGATTTTCGCGACCGCAGGATGGTCGACTGCGGATGATATTCCATAAGGAGTCGGCTACGTCTCCAACCCCCTCACGACAGTTCAAGTGAAATTGCAGCATGTCCGTCCGGATTCCTAAGAATATAGAGTTTGAGGTTTGAACCAAATTTCCCAGGTTTTCCTGCGAGGGTGCCACTCTTTGACCACATTCTGAGTACTAAAATTCCCAATGTTGGCTGGCGATCCCGTACGCAGACTCGGCGAAACAAGCATGAGCGCTTCAAAAGCGTGAAATAGAGCGAGCTGGTCTCTGAAGTCAGGAGCAGAGAACTGTTCTTTTTGCCGAGTCTCCAAGTTGTAACCTCCTAATTTGTAGACATAAATACTGAAGTAATGTTCTCAAAAGCTCTGGCATTTGATACTTCGAATGCTGGTCGTACGTTCTCTACGCCGAGTGCTTCCCCGGATGGACTCGGCGGACTCGTCGGAACCATCGTGAATGTCTATACGTGCAGCGAATCAGAAGACTCGGCCTTGAGAGTATTTGAATTCGCGAAGACTGAATTTTGTTGCAGCCAGCCGCATGCGGTCGGTGACGAGAACGGCCGGACGCATGGCGTAGGCGGTGGGAACGGTCTGGCCATTTTCTTCATTCCTCTATTTGCTTGAAGTGGACTCGGACTCAGCGACGGGATCGGGGGTTTTGGTTGCCGACTCCACATCACGAGTCAGAAGTTGGCTAATCAATGTTTCCTTCCTCCATTGATAGCCACGTATATGCAGGTACACAAGTGGGTAGGCACTTCCCATATGTCACATATTTTTTTAGGTTGCATCTTGGTAAATAATGTGGAAAATTCTATTTTCCCTTTGAATGTCAGGTACAGTAGATATGCATTCTTCATGCCAAACTTGTAGGAATGTAGAAAATCCCTTCTTTCATCGTGATTGCCACACACAGTAGATTTCCATTTTCCCTATGCCATGTGGAAAAATATGGCAATTGTGTAGAAACTTTTTTTTTTTTTAATATTTTGGCCGACCATATTTCTATGGGTGACGGTCTCGAATTTTCTTGTGATCGATTTGAGTTGTGATACTGCTAATTCTACGTAAGCAATATAAAATATCACGAGACCAATTAAAGCAAGTGAAATCTTTATTGATCCCGGGAAAGGCCCTAAGTACAATCTACTTGGTTGTTCTGAGTACCGACTGACTGCGGTCGGGATTCTCTAACAACAACCTATCGATCGTCCAAAAGTCCTCTACACTGTAGCTACTGTGGGCATTTATAGCCGCTATGCCGGGGACAAGATTCCTGCCGCTCGGCATGTCTTCCACGTAGCCACCACGTGTCATCTTCCCGGGTGCCCTGTCTGTCGCCATGAAGAGCCGCCACGCGTCCTCTCGCGTCCTTGTACCAGCTCTTTCGTCGAAGGGCTACCGCTCGGTGGTTGACATCAGCGCTCGGGCAACTCCCGGCCATTCCCGACCGGGGTCTTCATGGAAAAAGCCCGACCTGCCACCTGAAAAGATCATAAGAGAAAGACAAAGGCAAGTCGGTCGTGGTGGAGCTTATGTCGGTCGGGATATTCCCTACCAAAAGCCCCCCAGCCCGGGCCTTTTTGATCAGCCGGGAAAAAACGGGACGGGATGAAGAAGCCCAACCGTCAGGCATTAGACCGACCGGCCAGCTGTCATTCCCCCCTACGCCACGTGTCGGCCTCTGCCGGCCTCGGCGATCCCATCCGTCGCCTCGGATTCAGCGCAGGTCGTATCAGGCAAGTTGGCCCATCTCCCGCCTAAATGCCCTCCTATAAATAGGCCCTTGAGTCCCTCATTTGAACTTTCCTCACTCTTTCGCTTCAGTCGGTATCCTCTAAGAATCCCGAGCAGAGCACCTTAGCAAGGCGGTCGAGCAAGCAAATTTCGAACTTCAAGCTTCAATCTCCCTCAACTCGGTAAGCTCTTAATCCTTCTTCTTTACTTTAGGCTTTCAACTATAGGTAGAACTGCTAGGTCAACTAACTGTCCCGGACGTCTCAAGTCCTTTACTAACCCCGACCGACCGTTAGGTAGATCGAAATGACGGACTCGGACAGTCAAAACGCCTCGATCGCGGATTACGATGAGGAGGTCGAGCGTATCAGCGACGAGGAAGTGGACATTATGTCCTACACTCCCGAAGCCAGCCCCCGAGCAACGCCAGCCCCCGATCGAGCCGTCGAGCACAACAGCGCATTAAGCTCCTCCGGGACGTCGAGCTCCAGCTCCAGCGGATCGGGGAGCTCCAGCGAAGAAGAGGAAGAGAGGACCACGTCAAGCGGGCGGGGTTCTCCAACCGAGGGCGTTAGGGAAACGCCTACCCGGGTGGTTGGGGACCACCCGGAAGCTGCTCCTCGAGGGGGTGATCGAGAAAATACCCCCGAGCAGACCGAAGAAGACCCGGCCGGGCCGGCCACACCAGCCGTCGAGCTCGAATTCTTAAACAGCGAGAGTGTCGAGCAAGAATGAGCCTGCTGACCAAAGGCGAAGCGGCTCGGATTGCTGAAATACTCCGGGGTCGGGTAGAATTCGACACGAGCCGGCAGCTGGGAAACGTGATTGACAGGCATCGGGGCAAGTGGATCGGGATGCACTACGACTCCCTGATGGCCCCGATCGCCATTCCCTTCACCCCCCTCCTGAACGCCTTCCTGGCTTATTACCGGGTCGCCCCGGCCCAGATCTGCCCGAACGCACATCGGATCCTCGCCTGCTTCCCGCAGATATGTGCTCGGCACGAGGCCGAGTGCACGATGGAGTTGTTCAACTTCATCTACCAGATCAAGGTTCTCCCGGGCCGCTATGGGGGTGGGTTCCTGATGCTGCAGTCCCGAGCAGATATGTGCTCCATCAAAGGCCTGCCCGGGAACAACAAGGGGTGGAAGAACAGAATTTTCTCCATCAAATACGACCCCTGGATCCTCCCGGTCGATCGCACTTGGAGCAGCCACTTCAGAAAGCAAGTGGTGCCGGCCGCGACTCAGGCGCTCAAGGAGACGGTCACTCGGATCTCGAGTGAAATACACGAGTACTCCATCTTCCGGACGGCCGAGAGTCTCGCAGCCGCCAAGCTCCCGCCCCCCACGTACGAGCTAAGGGAGAAGTACCTGCCCGTTCCGATGGGCGTGACGGTCGCCAAGCCGTCGAAACGAAAGAAGAAAGGTTTAGCTCGAGCCGTTCCTCTCGATCTAGCTCCATTTCTTGACCAAACTAACTTTGTTCTTTTTATTGCAGCCATGGCGGAATTTGGTGATGAAGACACCGCCCTCCCCCCGCCCGTCAAGATCTCCCTCGGCGGGAAGAAGAAGGCCAAGACCAAAGCGGCCGGGGAAAAGGAGATTCCCACTGCCCGACCCCTGAGTGCCTCGACCGTGTCGACGGGCGAGGGCTTCATCGTCGAGCAGCCTGACGTCTTGGTCGCCCGGGTGGAGGTCGCCCGGGGCAAGGAGAAGGTCGCCGACCAGGGCGCGACCGAGGTGGGCAGCCTGAAGCGCCGCCGTGAGCAGCACAGCCCGAGCCCTTCGGTCGGGCGAGAGAGGGAATCGACGTCCGTGCTGGCACGGATCGGCAACGCCGCGCCTGCCCGAGTGGATCTGGGGAAGATGACCCCGACCCAGGTGGCTGAACGGATCGGCCACGACCTGGCTGAGGTGAGTTTCCCACCTTATAATCTTTCCTTGCCTAAGTATCTTTGACCGGGCTAACCCTGAATATCCTTTTGTACCGCAGATCTCCCGAGCGACCCAACTCCTTCAGGGTCAGGCTATGCTGGCCGAGGAAGCTGATCATCACAAGAAGACGGCCGCTCGCCGTCTGAAGGAGATCAAGGAGCTCCAGGCCGAGCTGGAGAAGACGCAGAAGGCCCTGAAGAAGGGCGACGAGGAGCGGGTCCTCGCCGAGAAGGTCGCCAGTCGGGCGATTGGAGAGGCCAAGGAGCTGAAGGCTCGGCTCGAGAATCCGAGCGATCTGGCGCGGGCAGCCTTCCAGGACAAGGACTTGGGCTCGGCCTTCCTCGCAGCAGCCCGGGGAACAGAGATCGGGGAGGAGCTGATTGTCTCGTTCGGTCGCTGGGGCTTTACGGCCGGGAAGCGGAAGATGCTCGAACGAGTCCGTTCCCGGTTGGAGCAGGCTCTGGACGGGGAAGACCTTCAGCTGGTCCTCTCGGTATTACCCCCGGACCTAGCCGATCCCGGTCCCTCTCCCTTCGCCCCAAAAGCCAAGGCGTCTGAAGCCGGGGCATCAACGGCGGCCACCCCGAGCGGAAAGGAACCGGCTGCCGGAGCTCGGGAGATGAAGAAGTAGAATAGGCTCCTTTCTTCTTCTTCTTTTTTGTAAAGGACCATTGATCGGGAGCCCGGTCCCGAATTGTACCGGGCAACTTTTTGTTTGCTAATGAAATTTATTTTTTGTTCCATCTTGCGTCGCTCGTTTTTTCTTTTCGCACTTTTATCTTTAACCGCGTAAGTGCTGATCCTTAACGCTCGACCTCGCGGCCTTGTGGCCCGACCTTGCACACACTGATCTCAATCACTCGACCCCCTGGCCTTTAGACCCGGTCTCGCAATATTCGATCCGCTTAACGCCCGACCTTACGACCTTATGGCCTGGTCGTGCGTTCGATATTTCGACGTCAAATCTGACCAACCGATCGGGTTTACCCGATCTCCGGTCCTTTGTCGAAAATTTTTTTCAAAACAAGCCTCTACGGTCGGGATGTAACCGAGCGACGGGCCTGCGAATACTTCCTTATCCCAGCCCCCACACTATTGTGCGCTCGAGGCACGAGTGGGTGCAATAGTGGACAGAAGTTGGACGGATCGGGGAATAATGCTGAGAGCTCCTGGCTTCCCCGATCAGTGGCGTGACTTGGGTGTCCGCCAATGTGGAGCGCGTTTTGACCGGTCGATAGATTTCGCCCGGTTGATGAATGTTGAACTGATCTGCATGTAACGAAGGTGAAAGAAAACAACCGATCGGGCCGCCGCATACAGACGGTCGGGCAATCATCGATCGTATGTACATTAAACTTTCCCGCTCGCAGGCGGTTGAATTAACTTTACAACCATAAATTTACATAGAAATGACGACCGGGACTAACTCGCAGGTCGAGCCCCCACTTCGTCTAAAAATACAAAAAATAGGCTAATGCCTAAACAGAACGAGGTGCTCGGAATTCCAAGTCCCCTCGATTAGCCGACCAGTCGTTGTCTCTAGTCGGTATGTACCCGGCCGTATGACAGCGTTGATGATGTACGGCCCTTCCCAGTTCTGGGCTAGCTTTCCGCCCTCTAGAGGTTGGCTGGCCTCCCTTCGTCGTAGAACGTAGTCTCCGACTTGAAAATAGTGAGGGTTGACCCGAACGTCTTTCGAACTCTTGACACGTTTCTGGTACTCGGCCATACGCCGAGCGGCTAGCTCTCGTTTTTCCTCGACCCCATCAAGGTCCACGGCCATCGCGTGTTCGTTCTCTTCCGCGTTATAGGTTCTCTCTCGGTCGGTCGGAATCCAGGCCTCAATCGGAAGTCGGGCCTCGGCTCCGTAAACCAGGGCGAAAGGGGTCTCCAAAGTAGCTTCCCTCGGGGTCGTCCGATAAGTCCACAAAACATATGGCAACTCATCGGCCCAACTACGACCGGCCGAGTGTAACTTCTTTTTCAGACCTTCCAATATCGTCCGGTTAGCATTCTCCACTTGTCCATTTCCCTGTGGGTAAGCGACCGACGATCGGACGTGAGTCGTCCCGATCGTGGCCAGGAAATTCTGGAAGTATTGGCTCACAAACTGGCGGCCGTTGTCGCTAATGAGATGCACGGGCACGCCAAAACGGGAAATGACATTGCGCCAAAGGAAGCGAGCACATTGCTGAGATGTGATCGTGGCTAAAGGCTCGGCTTCTATCCACTTGGAGAAGTAATCTATGGCGACGATCACGAACTTTCTCCGACCGGAGAGCTGAGGAAAGGGGCCCAAGATGTCTAGCCCCCACCTTGCGAAGGGAATTGCGGTCGTGACTGGCTGGTAGAACGTTGCCGGTCGTCCAGGCATCCGGGCGTACAGTTGGCACGTCTTACATTCCCGAGCTAACTTTTCACAGTCTAGCTGGAGGGACGGCCAATAGTACCCGATCAACATGATACGACGGGCCAGGGATCGTCCTCCTTGATGCGAAGAGCAAATTCCCGAGTGTAGCTCCTTCATGACCAACTCAGCCTCAAATGCGGTCAAGCAACGCATGAGGGGGCCTCCATACGATCGCCTATACAGACGACCGTCCAAGACTTGGAACCTTGGGGCTCTTAGCTTGGCCTTTCGAGCACGCTGCGGGTCGTCGGGGAGGCGATCGTGCTCGAGATACTCCTTCAGATCGGTGATCCAATTGTCATCTACCGGTTGGATGGGATTGACCGGTAGACGGTGAATACTGTGTCTTGGGATCACCAAGATCCGAGCTATCTTCGAAATGTGCTCCGGGGCGTCTTGGGCCAGTTTAGACAAGATATCCGCATCGGCGTTATCCAACCGGGGTATGTGTCGGACGGTATACCCCCGGAACTGAGCGAGCTTTTCCATGGCAAGGTCTCGATACAACTGCAAACGCTCACCATTGACTTCATAGTCCCCGAGGACTTGCCCGACCACGAGCGCGGAATCTGTCTGAGCTCGGATGTATTCAGCCCCCAAGTCCCGAGCGCACTGCAAGCCATTAACGAATGCTTCGTACTCGGCTTCGTTGTTGGTCGGGTGGAACTGGTACATAAGAGAAAAATAGATCTTGAATCCTTCCGGGCTCGTGACCACCACTCCTCCTCCTGCCCCTTTTTTGCTACTCGACCCATCTGTAGCCAGCGACCACCACTCAGCCTCGGGATCCGCAACCTCAGGAGGTCGAGTATCCCGGGCGGTGCACTCAACCAAGAAATCCGCAAGAGCTTGACCTTTAATAGCCGGTCTTGGTCGGTATTCGATCGCGTACTGGGTCAACATTAACGCCCATTTGACTAGGCGACCTGATGACGAAGCAGTTCGGAGGACTGGCCCGATTGGCTGATCGGTCAGCACGCGAATTGCTCGACCTTGGAAGTAGGGAGCCAACTTCTTTGCAGCAATGTATAAGGCATAGACGACCTTCTCTAACCGGGAGTACCGGAGCTCGGGGCCATGTAGCGCGTGGCTTACATAGTACACCGGTCGCTGGACCCCTTCTGGATCGGTTCGGCACAGAACTGCGCTTACTGCACGATCGGAGACGGCGAGGTACACGTCTAGCTCTTCTCCGAGCTCGGGCTTTGAGAGCACGATCGGTGACATGAGATACTCCTTCAGCTCGTCAAAAGCCGCTCGGCATTCTTCGTCCCAGACGAATCCATTAACCTTCCGCAATACCTTGAAGAAAGGTAAAGCGCGCTCGGCTAGTTTGGAGAGGAACCGGCTGAGGGCTGCCAGCCGACCGGTCAATTGCTGGACTTCCCGAACGGTGGAAGGTGGCTGCATGTCCAGAATCGCTTTTACTTTGGCCGGGTTAGGCTCGATTCCTCTCTTGGTCATCATATAGCCGAGGAACTTGCCGGTCTGAACCGCGAATGTACACTTGGTCGGGTTCAGCCGCAACTGGTACTTCCTCATGATCTGGAAGCACTCCCGAAGGTCCCGAGTGTGGTCGGATCGGTCCCGACTCTTGACCAACATATCGTCGATGTAAGCTTCCATCGTTCGGCCCAATAGATCAGCAAAGAGCATGTTGACCATCCTTTGGTAGGTCGCTCCTGCGTTCCGGAGGCCGAACGGCATCACTCGGTAACAATATAGCCCATCCGGGGTCACGAAGGCTGTCTTGCTCTCGTCTTCATGGTGCATCATGATCTGATGGTATCCCTTAAAGGCATCCATGAAGCTCATTAACTCGGCCCCAGCTGTCTCGTCGACCATCTGATGAATGCTCGGTAGAGGATACGGGTCGAGCGGACAGGCTTTGTTGAGGTCCGTAAAGTCGATGCACATCCTCCATGCTGGGGGCTTAGGAACAAGGACAATATTTGCCACCCACTCAGGATAGACCACCGGACGGATGTGCTCGATCGCTGCCATCTTTTTGACTTCTTCTCTTACAAACTCGCGGCGATCGGAGGAGAGGTGTCGTGTCTTTTGCACGACCGGCTTAGCTGCGGGATCGACGGCCAATTTGTGACAAATGACCGACCGATCGATCCCGGGCATGTCTTCAGGCCCCCATGCAAAAATATCAGCGTACTCCCGGAGCACGGCCAGAACTTCCGCTCGGAGCTCGGGAGTGAGGGCTCGGCCAATCTTAACCTTCCTGTCCGGGCGGTCCTTGGACAGGGGAACTTCTTCAATTTCTTCGGAAGGCTCAGGCTGCTCCTTCCGTTCCTTAGCCTCCTCCTTGGCTATAGTGTTCACCCGGGAAGACGGACCGGAATCACGTCGATTAACCGCTCGGGTGTAACACTTCCAGGCGGATTGGACATCGCCACGGACCACGCCGACTCCGTTGGGGGTGGGGAATTTCATGCATAAGTGAGGCATAGAAATTATCCCACCGATCTTCATAATGGCGGGTCGGCCCAAGATAATGTTGTGGACGCAATGGAGGTTGACCACAACAAATTCCAGCTCCGTTTGGATCGACTTTGGAGGCGTGCCGATCTCGACCGGGAGCGTTATTTTTCCCTCGGGGTAGATAAGAGCCCCGGTAAATCCTGACAGTGGTACACCGACCGGAGTCAGCTCCTTTCTGTCAAGGCCAAGCTTCTCAAACACGTCCAAGTATAGGACGTTCACGCTACTGCCCGTGTCAACCATAACCCTTTGGACATCCGTCCCCTTGACGTCAATCGTGACCACGAGCGCCTCCATGCCGTGATCACTGCTGGTGGGTTGGTCCTCGAGGGTGAAGGTTATGGGCTCCATCTTCTGCCTCTTCCCGGTCTCCCGGGAATCCACTACTGCGACCGGGCAATTTGTCCGCGGTCGGGAAGCATCTTCCAGCCCACCAAAAATGACATGGATGGTTGGTTTTCCGGACGGGCGGCTACCGGACGGAGGGTCAGGGTCCCGTCGGTCATCATGACGATCGTCCCTTCGATCGTCTCTTCGGTCCTGGCCCGACCGATCAGAGCGGTGATGAGATCGTCTGTGATCCCTCCGATCGGTATTTCTCTTGCTGTCTTCTCTCTTTCCCACACACTTGTCCAATTTTCCCAAATTGAGCAAATCTTCCAATAATTGGCGCAAGTGGGTACACTCCTCGGTGTCATGCCCGGCGCATCGATGGTAAGCACAGTGCTTACTCTTGTCAAGGCCGTCTCGATCGGGATGGGGGAGTTTGATGAGATTGCAGGACTGAGCGTACTGCATAGCCTCCGCCGCGGATCGGTTTAAGGCCGTAAACTCGCCAGGCCTGGTGCGGGATCGGGGATGGTCATCTCCCGACCGGTGCTCCGCCCGGCCGGCCGGTTTACGAGACGAAGAGCCGACCTCCTGCAAGCGCTTGACGGCATTCGCCTCACCTGCGTTGGCGTAATCAGTGACCCTTCGGAGGGCCTCCTCATACGTGGTCGGGGGGTGGAGGATAAAATCCTGGTACAGATACCCCGCCCGGAGGGAGATGTGAAGCATGTGAGTGGCGGTCGCATCATCCATGGGCTCGACCTCCCCGACTGCTGCCTTCCACTTGATGAGGAAGTCGGTCAAGCTTTCCCCTTCGAGCTGTTTGGCCTTTTCAAGGTACATGTAGGACTTCCTCACCACTTTGGAAGTAATGAACTTCCGTACAAACTTGATCGCCAGGGTCTCAAATTTGTCGATTGACCCCGGCTGCAGGGTTCGGAACCATTCTGCCGCCCGACCGGTGAGGGTTGAGTAGAAGGCCCTGCACATCACGGCGTCTGAAACGCCCTTCAGCATCATATTGCTGAAAAAATCATTCACGTGAGCCTCAGGATCTGTCCGACCGTCGTAGCTCTTCTCTCCCGAAACCTTTAAGTCGAGCGGGTAAGGCTGAGCCATTACCGCTGCTGTGAAAGGCGTCTGGTGTAGGGTCGATCGGTCGGCCGGGGGTGCTGTGGGATACGCACTCCTGAGCTGCGCAACTTCAGCCTGGAGGTTGTAGAGCAATCATCGGGTTTCGTTGAGCTCGGCGGCCTGAACGGCTTGGGCTGTATCCCGAGCGCGTCGTCGCCGGTGAGATCTCGACCCGCTATACCCGGATGAAGCCTCATGGCTAGCTTCCTGCATTTGTACGTCTTCTTGCCCGCGGTTCGGGTCTTGGGGTCCCAAACGCTGGCGCATCTCTGGTCGGAGACGATCGAAAGCTACCGCTCGGGCAACCTCTTCAGGGTCCTCCGCTTGAACGGCCTGAGCTGGTGCCTCCATCACATCAGCACCCCCGACCCCAACCGCGAATGAGCCGAGCGTCGAGCCCGGGAAGTGGACTGACGCTGCGGCTCTACTTGTGCGGTCGGCTGTACTGGAGGGGCGGCGGCTGGAGCTGTATAAGCTGGCGTATATGGTGGATAACCAACCGGGGAAGTGTAGCACATCGGTTGGCCTGGCCAGTACCCATACGGTGGAGGTGGGACCGGGTATGGATACTGGGCGGGATACATCATCGGCGGCTGCTGGTATGGCAGACCGGGTGGGGGGTATCCCGGTTGTATGTAATTCACCGGCTGCTGGGCGGCCGGGTATGTATTCGACAGATGTGGTGGTGAAAGATTGAGGTTGAGGTCCATTGTTTGACCCTGCTGTTGGGTAGCGTAGTGGTCGGAGGAGCTCGCCGCATCCGCCTGGTCGTCGGCGAAGTTGTTGTGTGCCCACGGATACATGTCGATATGGTGATCGGGTGCTCGTCAAGACGTTGGTTTCTTGGACGGGTCCCCACAGACGGCGCCAAAATGATACTGCTAATTCTACGTAAGCAATATAAAATATCACGAGACCAATTAAAGCAAGTGAAATCTTTATTGATCCCGGGAAAGGCCCTAAGTACAATCTACTTGGTTGTTCTGAGTACCGACTGACTGCGGTTGGGATTCTCTAACAACAACCTATCGATCGTCCAAAAGTCCTCTACACTGTAGCTACTGTGGGCATTTATAGCCGCTATGCCGGGGACAAGATTCCTGCCGCTCGGCATGTCTTCCACGTAGCCACCACGTGTCATCTTCCCGGGTGCCCTGTCTGTCGCCATGAAGAGCCGCCACGCGTCCTCTCGCGTCCTTGTACCAGCTCTTTCGTCGAAGGGCTACCGCTCGGTGGTTGACATCAGCGCTCGGGCAACTCCCGGCCATTCCCGACCGGGGTCTTCATGGAAAAAGCCCGACCTGCCACCTGAAAAGATCATAAGAGAAAGACAAAGGCAAGTCGGTCGTGGTGGAGCTTATGTCGGTCGGGATATTCCCTACCAAGTTGAGTCGGTGGGCTCGATTTTCTTGCTGTGATGGTAGGGGCACACGTCCCTTGATCATTTTTTAATACGGGAGACATCCCAATTAAAATATATATTGCTGAATCCTCAAGCCTCATTTGACATTACACTATTTATCCGCTTCCACATAAGCAAAGCCTTTCACATGATCAAGAGTAACACTGGAGAAAATAATTGTGACCACGGTGTCTACCGCTAAGGTCGTGATGGGGGAACCATTTATTCGGCGTCCCGACTTCTTGATTCCCCCGGCCGAGTCCCTCAGTGTGATGGACCGACCACTCTTTGCCAACAACTTTAATTTAAATATTACATAAAATTTATATAATAGTGGTTACCTCTTGTTGACCTCAACGTGTAGTATTTGTGCTTGATTATCCTCTAATCCTCTTCTTGGTCCACTATTCTCCGTGAACCTTCTCAATCTTCCGTCCGGTAGTGGACGCTCTCCGAAATTGCTCAGACAAAGAGGTAAACGCGACCTTTTATCACGATCCCCACGGACGGCGCCAGTGTTGATTTTTAGGTTTTTGGGCCCAGGGAGGTCCAACACAACCTTAGTTGGTGGATTCACCTTTCACATGCGGTTTGTAGAAATATAAATAGAACAAATATAACTCAATGCTTTTTGTACGTGGAAACCGAAAGGAAAACCACGGGCCTTTTCGGGCGGTGCCAAGCCTAACTCCACTATGCATTTTGTAGGTGTCTTTGTACATATTGTCGAGCTATTTTGTACATGTAGTATGGAAACATTGCGTAGGGAAAGAGCTATACTTTGTATATAGAGATGGAGTATGCTTCTTTGTGGTAGAATGGAGTCTTCTTGATAGTCTTCTTGTTGTGTATGTGAATTGCCTTCTCTTGGGAGAGTGGTGTAGGAAGAGTGCTTGTATGTATGAATGAATGATATGTCTTCTTAAAGGAGAAAGAGTAGTGAGTGGGAGAATAGTACTTGGGAGAGTCCTCCCGCATGTAGATGAATGAGTGGATGATCCTCTTATTCTTGTCTTCCCCTCCTTTTTATAGCTAGCCTATCCCAAAAGTGTCCGTTGGACCATTTAGTAGGGTATTGATGAGTGATAATAAGGGTAGTAAGTAAGGGTTTAAGTGGGGGTTATGGATAATAATAATAATAATAATAATAATAATAATTAGATAATTGACTAGTGGTAATAAGTGGGGTAATAATAAGGTAGTAAATGGGCTAACGGCTAGTTTAGGCCAACTTCCTACCCGTGCCGACTTTCGGGTCGAGCCGACTCCCGGGTCGAGCCGACTCCTCGATTTGGCTCGTATCTCTTTTGGACTTGCTCCATTTTCTTCTTGGACTTCTCTTCTTCGTTCAGGCTTTATCTATTTTCTTCTTGGGCCCCGAGCCCACGGGGTTCACACCCCATCACATTGAAGTTGTGTTCATTGTAATTCATGATTTTTAAAAGTGTTAATTTAGTACCTTAATTATGCATTTTTATCAATTTTGATCACATCGGCCAAATGTGATTGAAATTTTTTTAATCAACAATTAATCTTAAATGGGGAAAAGTCGTCATTTCAGGTTAACTCCGAATTGGGAAAGTGATGCTTGACCAAAGTCAATTTTCGACCTCTGGGACTTGCCGTCCGCTCAGCGTCGGGGAGAAAATAATAAGGGCAATGAGTTAAGATAAAGCAAAATAATGCTCTAGAGAATATGGGAGAAATGAACTAAAGGAGATGTATTCAATCATGACTTTTATAGAGTTTCAAATACTTTTAAAATGATAGATTTTAATAAACTTTGATTGACTTTCACAGAGTCATTCAAAACTTTTTAAAACGTTATAAGACTCTATAAAAGTCTATATAAAAAACAATTCATACACTTTTATCAACTTTTTATTTTAAAAAGTCTACAAAAGTCATTGAAACTCTAAATTGAATACATCCTTACAAACTTTTAATGATTTTGATTAATAAACTTTCAATGATTTTTATCATTTATAATTTTTTTTATAAAACATTTACAATATATCATAAAATTCTTCTTATTATATAGTTTTTCACCCATATCATCATTCTCAACATTATTATTTTTATCCATAGTATGCTAAGACTTATGTGGTAATTACTTTTATATATATATATATATATATATATATATATATATATATATATATATATATATAATTAATAAACATTAAAAAAAAAGCTATTTCATTAGAAATTCATAACAATATTGAACAATAAAATTTATAATAAAAGAATTGATCAAATAAAATATTTAAAAATATAATTACAAGTTATATAAAATAAAAAAATAAAAATCTTATATTAATAATATATATAAAAAATTATACTTGATATATGGCTAGGCATCATGCAAAGAACTATTATTTGCAATAGCAATTTGAGACTACAAACAACAACAAGGTGCTACTATTTGCAACCCTAAATTGTTGTTGCGAACAGTAGTTCGATATTCGTAGTAACATGTTGTTATATATATATATATATATATATATTACGAATATAACCATAAAAAGAATAAAAATCAAAATATACAAATACTTATATGAATATTATGAAACATATACTAAAATTTGACGACGAAAAATTTGCTTTGTTCATGTATTTAGGGAGAAATAGAGAAAGTTAGGGATAAAAAGTTCATAGAAAAAATAAAAATAAATATAAACAAGCAATAATGAAGTAAAAATAATATTAGAGAAAATTTCAATTTTGATCCACGGATTATTAGTGGTGTATTAATTGCAGCACTTGACTATAAAAAACGTTAAATTAGTACCTTGACTATGCGATTTCTATCAATTTTGGTCACGCCGGCCAAATTACCGGCGATTTGTGACCGAAAAATTTAAAATTAACAATTAGTCTTAAATGGGAGGGGCAAAATCGTCATTTCATGTGACTTTCTTCTTCTTCCATTCCTTGCACCGGCAGTGCAATTCCGATGACTTCTTGGCCATGCAGCGGCTGAAACCACCACCCCAACCGTTGGACTACTACACTGACTGTTAACAATTGTGACCTCTCCCATTTTTTGGCACAGCTGGGTTTCATGCAATTTTTCATTTGACAATTTCTGTTGCCACTGTCATTGAGAGGCCTGAAGGGATCAATATATAAAATCTGGGAACTTTCCATATACTGTGTGTAAATATTTTGCGGGAAGGTGACTTTTATATTGGATTCATATAATCATATTTCCTTGTAACAGTATCTTCTCGTCATGGAACTCGCCAAGGGCGGCGATCTCTTAACCAAACTTGGCGGCGGCCGGTTCAACAACTCCACGGCCCGCCGGTATTTCCGGGAGCTGATCTCCGCCCTCAGTTTCTGCCACCAGAACGGCGTCGCCCACCGCGACATCAAACCCCAAAACCTACTCCTCGACGGAGACGACAACCTCAAGATCTCCGACTTCGGCCTCTCCGCCCTATTATCCGAACACCTAAAACATATCGGCGTTGTCTTCTAGAGTGATGAAGCTTGGTATACTTAGGCGGGTAGAATTGCATTTAGGCGGGTCGGGTTAAATTTTGGTCAACAACCCGTTTTCTCAAATGGTAAAAACAACATGAAAATACTATTTTGCCCCTTCTAAATCGGTCTATTTGTTGACTTGCTTTTTTCCGGTCACAAATCGCCGGTAATTTGGCCGGCGTGACCAAAATTGATAGAAATCGCATAGTCAAGGTACTAATTTAACGTTTTTGATAGTCAAGTGCTGCAATTAACACACCACTAATAGTCAGTGGATCAAAATTGAAATTTTCTCAATAATATTATTTTGAATTTTTAGAGAAAGATTGTAAAGTTTAGGAGAGAGAGAAAAACTGGTAGAGTTGTATAAGGAAAATATAGGATAATGAAGAAAAAAATAATTTTATTAAATTTAGATAGGTTTATAAAGTTTAAATAGGGAGAAAAAATAAAGTTTAAATAGAGAGAGAAAACATTCAAAATTGTTAGAAAGAAACTTTTGAAATATTGGGGTTGATTGTTGGATTTCAACTATTTATATTTGAGAATGAAAAGTCTACAAAAGTCATAAAATTAAAAAGTTTACAAAAATTCATAACTTTTTTAATACTACAGAACTTTTAAAGACTCTTTAAAAGTCCTAATCGAATACCACACGACTTTTAAAGACTCTTTAAAAAGCTTGATTGAATACCGCATGACTTTTAAAAACTATCTAAAAGTTTGAATTGAATACCTCCAAACTTTTAAAGTTCATAAAAGTTTTTAAAATTCTATGAAAGTCATGATTGAATACCCCTAAGATATGGGTGTTGCTATTTGCACCACCCATTGACTAAAATGAGGTATAAAGCACTTTGAAAATGTAAAAAGGTAGTAAATATGGGTGGTGCAAATAGCCTAATGGGTGGTCAAAATGCTATTTGCACCACCCTATTAAATTTACAATTATGAGGTCAAAATGTAATTTAAAAAAAAAAAAAAAAAAAAAAAAAAAAAAAAAAACGGAGCAGCCAGCAGCCATTTTTTTTTTTTTTCTGCCTCCTTGCCTTCCTGGTCCATTTTTTTTGTTTTTCGATATATGTTTATTTTAAATTTATGATTTCAATAGATAGTTTTTTGAACTTGATAATTTTAATACATATATTTTGTAAATTTACAATTTCAATTCATATTTTTTAGTTAATATTGTTGTTAGTGAAATGAAATTACGTGTAGAATGAATGGCAAGGAATCCAAAAGACTTAAATGGCTCTATATATATGTGGTGTGTGTGTGTGATGTACATGTCATACAATCAAAATCAAAATCAAAATTCGTGTGTGTGTGATGGACGGTTGGATAGATAATTTGTTTAGCTACAACGATCAAAATCAAAGCCAATTTCTTAGTTACAATGGTCCAAATCAAAATCAACAACATTACGAGGTATTTTAATTTTTTTTTTATT
Organism: Ipomoea nil; assembly: GCF_001879475.1. Lineage (NCBI taxonomy): Eukaryota > Viridiplantae > Streptophyta > Magnoliopsida > Solanales > Convolvulaceae > Ipomoea > Ipomoea nil. The sequence goes on from NW_017617454.1 coordinate 54,733, forward strand.
TGAATTGTTACTGAAATGTTACAATTGAACTTATGTATATTTGTTCATTGCTTTTATATATTATTTAAAAATTTAAGTTCATTGCTTTCATATATTATTTAGAAATTTAAGTTCATTGCTTTCATATATGTTCATTAATTTCATATATATATATATATATATATATATATATATATATATATATATGTGTGTGTGTGTGTGTGTGTGTGTGTGTGTGTGAACTTAGTAAATTGAATATTACGTATTATTTATATATTCATTGCTTTTATATATTATTTAGAAATTTAGATATGTATATTTATTTTTGATTAGAAATTCATTGCTTTAATATATCAATATTGAATATATTATTTTGTCTTTATATATTAAGAGTTGTTATTTGTTTGTTTGTTTAGGACGAAAATGCAATCGAAATTTATGATGACAATAGAACTAAAGATGATGATCAAGTGAACCTAAATCTCGAGGTTGCATGCGAATTGTCTACAGAAACGGTAAACAAAATTCATACGCATACTTATTATTATTGTAAGCATGTAATTATTAATATTAATATTATTATTATTATTATTATTATTATTATTATTATTATTATTATTATTATTAATTAGTACGTATACTTATGATTATAATTAATTAATTAGGTATTTTTATTATTGATACAAATAATTTTTTTATTAGGCATTCATGTCTCGCGAAGATTTAATTGAATGGGTTCAAAGTAGAGGTCGGGATCTCGGTTATGTTATTGTGATTAAAAGGTCCCGGAATAAAAGTCCTACAGTTATATTTCAGTGTGACCGTGGTGGTACTTACGTGCCAAAAAAAATCTCATCTAAAAACACGGGTACAAGAAAAATTGATTGTCCATTCCAATTGGAGGGGAAATACATACGTGTTGATGGTTGCTGGAGGGTTAGGGTAATATGCGGAGTCCATAATCATGAGCCTGCATTGCACCTTGAAGGTCACCCTTATGCAAGGCGATTATCAGGAAATGAAGTCGAATTGGTGGAAAATTTGTCAGCGATGCATGTGAAACCACGAGATATTTTAACGTCGGTGAAGATGCAAAATCCGGATAATGTTTCCATCACAAAAACCATATACAATGCACGCCAAAAATTCCGGATGATGGATAATGCAGGTAAAACTCAAATGCAAGTTGTTATGTCTTTTTTACATAACAATGGTTATGTGCATGAGAGTCGAACTAATAATGCAACAGATGAGTTAGAAGATTTATTCTTCGTTCATCCTAAATCTATGGAGAAGTGGCGTGCATTTCCACATGTCCTGTTGATAGATGCAACCTATAAGACAAATAGGTACTCGATGCCTCTCGTCGAAATGGTTGGTGTAACTTCGACCAACATGACATTTTGCATAGCGTTCGCCTTCATGCACAAAGAGAATGAGTCCAATTATACTTGGGCATTAAATTATCTCAAAGCCACAATTGAGGGATGCATTACCCCGCGTGTTATCGTCACGGATCGAGAGTTGGCATTGATGAAAGCATGTAAAAATGTGTATCCGGATGCTAAAGGATTACTTTGTAGATGGCACATCTATAGAAGTATTTTGAGAAAGTGCAGGGCATCGATCCCCTCAAACCATCATTGGGATTTATTCTACAAATCATGGAACGCATTAGTTGAGTCTCAGACTCATGAATCATATATGTTCCATTTAGCTCAAATACAAGCAGTTTTGGTTGACTTTCCAGGTATTATTCGATGTATATTTTAATATTTTTTTAACAAGGCATATTTGTTCAACTACTGTAATTATTTCTTCAATTATTCACATTTTCAGGTGTTTTTGGTTATATTGATGATAATTGGCTGCAACCGTATAAAGAAATGTTTGTATCTGTTTGGACTGATCGATATCTCAATTTTGGAAATCACACCACGAACAGAGTTGAGAGTCAGCATGCCAAGTTAAAAAAATACTTGGAGTCATCGCAGTCAGATTTGGAGACATCATTGGTTTATATCGACAGAGTCATTCAGTCACAGGACACATCCATCAAAGCAAGTCTTGAACAAAGCAAAATTTTGATTCGACATCGGTTCAACACGTCACATTTTCAAGAATTGCGAGGATTTGTGTCTATTCATGCACTGAATCTCATTTTTAATGAGTTTGAGAGGTCACGGGCTGGCGGGATTACTTTTGAAAATTGTGGATGTCGATTGCGAACAAGTTGTGGGCTTCCATGTGCACACGAGCAGGTAACATATTTTAACTGTGGTAAGCCTATCCCACTTGATTCGATTGATATCTTTTGGAGGAAGCTCGACTTATCATCTTCCATCTCTCTAACCAATGAAGATTTTGGTGTTGAGCATGAGCTTCATATGTTTAAGGATCAGTTCAAGAAACAATCAAGAACCGGTAAATTCAACATATTGAGAAAGTTGAGGGAGTTGATCGCGCCATCTACAACTTCGATCCGTGAGCCACCCGTGCAAATAAATGTTCGTGGGCGTCCCACTTCAAAAAACAAATCTCTCATAAGAACTCTATCTCTCAGAAAAACTAAAGCCGAGCCAAATAATATTCAATTTCAAGAACAAGCTCGGAATAGTTGTTCAGCTGCACCAACTTCAGGTGATAGACACTTTTACCATCCATATATGCTTCAACTTCCGGTTATATTCCATCCTTTTATCATGCAAGTGCAAGATGTGAAATCTGACGGAAACTGTGGATTTCGAGCCGTAGCTCTCTGTCTCGGTTTTAAGAAGGACGAATGGTTCAAAATTCGATCCAATTTAATCGAAGAACTAGAGTCTCACACAATGGAATATACCGATATGTTTGGAACTCAAGGATGGTATAATGCCTATAACATGTTGATTTTTTTGCACAAGATCGGTGTGCACCAGTTGAGCACTGGATGACTATGCCGGAGATGGGTGTACTAATTGCTTCCCGATACAATGTGATACTACATGTTTTGAGTATGGCCGGCAGTACAACATATTTACCACTTCGATCTAGCCCACCACCTTGGTACGAGCATGTAGCAATAACCCTTGGTTATGTTAATAATAACCATTATGTCAAGGTAAGATTGACAGGAGGGTACCCAATGCCTACAATTGCTCCACAATGGGCTTATTTTAGATATGATTGTGCAAATGCATGGATGACTCCATATATGAATAGGATTGAAAGTTACAATGAGCATGTACGCTCTAATTGTACTCGGGAAAATGTTATATTAGATTGAAATTGAATGAATTTATTTTTTATTTTATTTTTATTGTGAAGTTAATATATTTTTACAATTTTTAGCGATTCAAATTTTATTTATTATATCTCTATAAAAAAAGATAAAATAATGAATACAACAAATTTAAGTTATAAAAAATATTAAAATAACAAAATTAATCATTATTTTGAATTTAAAAATTAAACCATAAACAAAAACAAGTATTGAAAATAGAAAGTTAAAAAAATTATATTGAACAAAAAAAACAAGTATTGAAAATAAAATTTAAAAACATATGTATTGAAAATAAAAATTTTAAAAATAATTACACAAATAATTAAAAAAAAAAAAGGCGATCATTTTTTTTTTAATGTTTATTGTTAAAAAATAATAAATAATAAATGTTACCACCTACTTTGACTACATTTATTTGCACCACCTACTTTGGTATTTGCACCATCTATTTGACCTATTAAATAGGTGGGTGCAAATAGTAAATAGGGTGGTGCAAATAGAACTTCCCCTAAGATATTCTAGCAAGTGGATCTTTAGTCATGATTGAATACCCCCTAAGATATTCTAGCAAGTGGATCTTTAGTCATGATTGAATACCCCTAAGATATTCTAGCAACTGGATCTTATAATGAGAGCACAATTACTTTTGATAAAAAAAAAAAAAGTTTTAATTTCGACGTAGCCAATACAATATATTTGCTGCCTTTTAAATCAAATATTGAAATCATTTTAAAATTTTACATATTCCAAAAAGACAGGAAAAAAATAAATAAATAAATATTGTATGAAGCTTAAAGGAAAGCAGCACTATATTTTGTCTCAAAAAAAAAACTGTGTCTTGGGTCATTTAATTGCCTGACCAAGAGTTGAATTGAAGTCGAATTTACTGAAATCAAAATCATCGGAGAAACACCCGTCGGCAGTGACGACGACTTTGGACTCCAATGGCGATGTAAGAAGGAGCAGCTGAGCGGACGACAAGTCCCAGAGGTCGAAAATTGACTTTGGTCAAGCATCACTTTCCCAATTCGGAATTAACATGAAATACGATTTTGCCTATTCTATGTAAGATTAATTTAGGATTTAAAATTTTCTGGTCATTTAGTCAGCATGACTAAAATTGATAAAAATTACATAATTAAGGTATTAAATTAACACTTTTAAAAGTCAGGGATTATAATTAACACAACTTCAATAATCAATGGACCAAACTTGATTTTTTTTTTTTTTGTTAAATCATCAAAATTTTAAAATCTTCATATTTTTAACTACAACCATTCAAACATTTCCATTTCAGTTAAAAACATTGACACATTGACACTGGAAAACAATAGAAAGTAAACAACTTTTTTGTTTTCTTCCCGAGATTTTTGCACTTTTAATCCCACGACTATAGTGACACTATTAGGATTGATATGTGACTTTCAAATATTGTCATTTCGGCCCACGACTATTGTTTTTGTTGTAAAAATGGTCTTTCCGGCCAATTTTCTATCAATTTTTCATCGGAAAACAAATTTCTCATTTCAAGCAGGGATAAAATAGACATTTACATTGCCCTTGCGATCGTAAAGTATGAATCTTTCGGCTCCAACTCTAGAATGGTACATAACCCATTCTTTTAAGTTTTTGGCGACATTATAGACCATGGTGGTAGCTTAGAGCTTGGACTTCCGGTTCCCCCGGTTCGACTAGGTGGAGCGGTGGGTTGTAAAACGCCACGATCTTGACGATGATCATATTGTGTCCCACGATTTCTAGGGAGACTTTGATAAGCTGTTTTTCGGCAGGAAATTCTGGGCGGTTGCAGCGAAAGACCGCTTGTATTGAGCTGGTGACGTTCGTTTTGAGATCATTGATTGTTTCATTTTTGGGGATGAAAGCGCAACGGAATTCCATTGGGTTCCGGTTGATACCTTGATGGTTGTTGATGCCCTCCATGAACAAAACGACGTTGTCCTTTGTCGTGATATAGTCGTACAACAGAAAATTCCACTGGAGCAGAGGCGATTGCGAATTTTCCAGGATAGAAGTGAAATTGATCAGAGAATACGAGAGAGTCAAAATCAGTTGCTTCATCAACTTTCTCTGCGCGAGAGCTTCTCGGATATTCGCACTTGAACAGTGACCGATCAGGAAACGGCAACACTTCGACGGGAGATCGCCGGCGAGGTTTCTCCATGCTCGAAGAGGTAGACGTAGGGGTCATCTTCAACCCAAGAGAGCGGATCATAATAAGAGGTCAATAGCGGTCCGAGATTGCAAGGACAATGTAAATGTCTATTTTATCCCTGTTTGAAATGATGGATTTTTTTCTCCGATGAAAAATTGACAAAACATTGGTCGGAATGACCATTTTTGCAACAAAAACAGTAGTCGTGGATTGAAATTACAAAGTTTGAAAGTCACGGATCAATCTTTATAGTGTCACTGTAGTCGTTGGACTAAAAGTGCAAAAAAAAACTCTTTTCTTCCCTATTTTTGATAATCTAATCTAAAAAAGTTTCAATCCAGGTTATACCCCTGGTTTATGTCTGTTTTTTCTATTAAATTTTTTTGTACCTTATGCTATAAAAGTTGTACTACATAATTTTTTGGACAAAAATATCTCTGCCGTTATAACTTCTGTTATCTTTTTACCTTATTATTACCATGTACATGCATACACAATATTTTTTCTTACATCCTTCAATGGTAAGTTTGAACTCATTTAGGTTTTAATTAAAATGTTACATAGTTATATTTAGTAATTTATCATTTCTATAATTTTTATCTAAAAAAAGATTTATGTGAATTATATATATACACACACACACACACACACACACACACAAAAACATAATATGTGTCAATACAAGTTATGTCCTTGATTTTTGTTCCTTTTTAATATGCTAATAAATATATACATTTTACTTTAAATGTTGTACATTTCATTTTTATTGGACAAAATTATCCTTACACCGTTAGTACTTAATAAATCATCAATCTTACCATACACTTACATTTATCATATCTTTTTGGGACCTATTTTTAATTATCTACAAAATGCTAAAATATATATCTTCAACGTCCAAAATTAATCCACAATCCTCATGGGGAGAAGTATCCTCATTTGATCCTTAATATATATATATATATATATATATATATATATATATATATATATATATATATATATATATATATATGCCAAGCACCTTGTGCTCAAATGACATATAGTGACTTCTCCCATGTGTGAAAGAGATCAATAAAATTTTAATATTGAGTATATATTTATTGCGCATGCATATAAAATACTAGTAATAATGGCCCTGTTTGGTAAAATGGCTGTTAGCTGATAGCTGTTTGCTGTTAGCTGATTGTGTTAATTAAAAGGTATAAATAGTTGATAACATTAGATGATTGTAGAAAAGTGTTTGATAAATTAACTATTAGCTGATAGCTGTTTGATATAATTTCTTTTCTCAAAAAGTTAATTGAAAAAGTTGCTTTGAGTAGTTTTTTGAATTTTAATCTTTTAGAGTTGCAAAAAGCTAATTAACCAAACATTTCTATTGATATTTTAACTAAATCAAACAATTAATAGTGGTCAAATAAGTCAAAATGACCTATAGGCCAATTTTTTACCAAACAGGCCAATATACGGAGCGATACAATAATAATTCTCTAAATATTCACCGGCAAATCTATCGATCCCTAATATAACTCGATTTCAGATGCTCATTCCCCATTTTGGATTCTATTTTTACAAGTAACAGTAGATCCTAATCAAAGAGATCCCACTTTTAGTTTTAGCTCATTGTTGATCAATGGGGTCTTCGCAGTCCATTGAAGTAGCCTCTGACGACGAAGAGCAAGTGGAAGAGGGCGTCGGGCAGGATGAGCGGCGAGATTTGGGTCACGACTCTTTGGTCAAGAAGGTCCTTGAACAAGAGCCTGAGATTTTACCCTGCCACGCCTCTGCTTCCCCCCTCTCCCCACAGCTCTCATCTTTCGGCACCCCGCGTCTCCTCGGCCCCTCCATCAAGGTTTGGGACCCTTACAATGTTCTCGCTCCTCCTCTTCCTCCTCATTTCCACCACACTTTCTCCACTCAGGACGACGACACTGTCACGGAGGTGTTCTTAATTTGCAACGGGGAGTGCCATATGAAATTGAGGCCCGATTTGATCGCCGGACGCTGCCCCGAGGCTTCACTCACCCCCAATGGCAAGCGACAAGCCAGAGCCTTGGCCGTGTTCCTCAAGTCCCAGGGCGTTCGCTTCAACGCCGTTTATACTTCACCCCTCGATCGGGCACGCGCTACTGCACTCTCCGTCTGCCAGGTATCTTATCTTTGTTAGCACTAACTAATTGTCAATCTGCCATCTTCCCATTTCTCTTTCTGAGTTAAAATATGGATATGGTATTGATCTCCAATCACAAGTGTTCATTCATATATTGAAAGATTTGTGACATTGATGCCGCACTTGAGGTACATGCACACTGATGAGCTAGCTGCTGTATTCTGTTTGCATCTAATAATTCCAAAACAATATTGCTTCACTGCCTATACTTTACTGCCCTCAATTTGCAAACAGTGTGCTATACTCCGAATTGATAATTAAGCCTCATAGTGGCTTGTAGCATGCTAGATTCATTCTTATGATATAACTCCATAATGAATGTGAACTTTAATTGGATTGGAAGCATACATCCTTAGTTGTTCAATAAATAAAAACAGTCCTTAACCGAAAGATTATAAATAAACAACTTAGACATGAAAAATAATTGGCCGAGACATGGTTTCAGTCTCACAAAGCATTTATCAATCTCTATGTATATACATGTCTGCGTATGTATAATAAAAAACTTGTAACACTTGAAGGAACAACAAAAGTAACAATTTTTGAATAGTGTGGTGGTGTGTAGAAATGCACGACAAGTTGGCACCACTTAACTTAAGGGCTTTTAGGTTGTGACCATGGAAAAATTCTTGCATTCATATAGAGAGAGCTAAGAATTTCTTACTTTAGGCACAACTAATGAGAAACAAGAGACTGTATTCCATTGGAAATACAACCTGAGGTCCACTGAGACAAAATTTGTGCATTGTATATGCCTAAGAGTAGGTGGTCTGAGTGTGCCTAAGGAGTTGTGCGCTTGCAAGAATCTATCATAACCCGCCATCAACAAACTTGATCATCTATTTTCTTATTTCTGTTTCTTGATTTCTCTCCCCTTTTTCCATTTTCTATTTTAAATCTATTTCTCCTTTCTGCCCTTGCAATTAATTGTGGCTATATAGGATGTTAACATGACATTGGTTGTGTATGCTCTTTCTTCAAGTTTGATGGCGAAATATACGCTCTTTCTTCAAATTTGTTGTCACCATGGAATATTAAGGGTGATAAAGCAATTTTCTATGCGTAGTATACTTGCCTGGCATTTGCAAGCTTGGTGTAGTTTCATGGTGCTTATTGTCTTCAAAAGACATGGACACAATTTCTAAAACAAAATGTCAACTTTTGTTTGATAAAAAATGCATGCTGATATACGGAATGCAATGTTAGAAGGGTGGCAATGGACGACATCACTATATAATTATTCTGTTATGTATAGATTATCCTTTTTTTCTTTATATGCTCACTTTTCCCACAGTTCCCCTGATTAAACATTTTTTAAGATGTGGATGTAGATTAAACCATTGTCCTTGTAAATTGCTATCTTCAATTGATTTACCAAGAGAGACATGCATCAAACTATGCAGGAATTAAATTTTTTGGAGGAACAGATACAGTCTTCTGATGCACTTGTTGAAATGAGTCTAGGGCACTGGGAGGGATGTAATCAGTCTGAAATATTTACTTCAGAAACAATGAGGTTAATTGAAAGATTTCAGCCCGACTTTACTGCTCCATCTGGAGAATCACTGAGGCAGGTGGAATTCCGGATGGTACAGTTCCTAAACAGGACTGTCATGGCATCCCATGAAAAATTCAGACCTGATTTTTCTATGTCTGATCAGATTGAGAGTTTTCCAAATCGTGGTTCTCATGCTCTTACAAACTCAGTTCATGACTCACGTGATGGGCCTTCCTTTTCATCACCACAGTGGGATTTGGTTTACAGGCATCGGCAGGGTCTTCCGAGGAAGAAGTCTGGCAAAAGTAGGCTCCAGATTGTTACAAAAACTGGAGATCAGGAGGCCGATGATGAGATGTCTCCTCGAGAAGCAGTTAATCCCAACTCCATTGGTGACATAAGTATGAGAAGTGCCCTTTGTTGTGTTTCTTCACGTGTGGCAGTGATTTCCCACTCAATCCCAATCAAGTGTCTTCTTACTGGTGTCCTTGGATGCAGTGCAGAAATGTCAAGTAAATTGTGTATAGAAGATTCTTCAGTAAGCGTGTTACAGCATTCGTGGAAAATGGGATGGCAGATAAAGAGATTAAATGATACTACACACCTTAGGCTTCTTTAATTTAGGAGTAAATCGTACAGGTTGCTTGAGGGTGAGGGAATCACCAAGAAATGATTATTTGAGAAAAATGTATTCCACAATTCCACATGGATTTGGTGTTGGGAATGGGAGGGTAGGATACTCTATGCTTCTTGTAAGTTGTGATGTAATGGGTTTGCTAAATTCACTTCCAGGTTTCTGTTCTGGACTGGGAATTGCGATTGCTTTCATTTGTAACATTAACAAATGTTGTAATTGTAGCATGTATACACACACATGTCTGTGACTTTCTCTTAAATCAGAAAAATATCAAATTGCATTTTTGCTGCCAGTTATCAGCAGTTGAAGAAGCAAAACAGAAAGAAAAATATTGAGAGGAATTTGACACTTAATATCCAAATTAAATGTTAGTGAAACTTAAATACTTGATATTCTAAATGTATTTGATGATTATAAATAGTTGGCGTGCAATAATGATAATAATAAATAATAATACTCTTTTTTTTTTTTTAGTACTAATTAAACAATATTGTAACTGCTAACGACTTTGTGGTTCAACGGCACCAAACTAATCCCTTAAGTGGGAGGTTGTGAGATCGAGCTAGACGATATTGACTCTTTGTGCTTCATTTGATTGAGAAAGTAGTTATGAACAAATACACATGATAATAGAAAATAATATTGTAATTCTCTTGATAATAATAATACTTGAAAATTTTATTTTTAACCCTTATATTAAACAACATCAAAATAAATGGAACTATGGATGTAACCGTAACTCTCATGATAACAAAAAAAAAAAGGTGTTAAAATATCGAAATAAATATGTGATCCAACCACTTCAAGTAATGGGCCATTGTAATTTAGATGAAATTGTTTGGTATTTAACGTCGACTCTTGGCTTAGTTGGTGGAATAGATGGTGGTGATAATGATAATTCCTATTCCTAAAAATAATAATACGAGTAGTAGTTAAAAAAAAAAAAAAAAAAAAAAAAGTAAAATCCACCTTAAAGAAAAATGAAAAAAGAGATGTGATAATCTGGAGAGTAGGAAATGATTACAGTGGCGAGTGTGTGGAGAAGGGTATGTGGGTGGCACTAAGCCGCCCCCACACAGCGAGTAGGCTGTACTTACTAGTAAGTACAAACAAACTTCACCTTATCAACAAGTGTGGCATTCTTTGTAATTTTTGTTATTATGGGATGTCAATACGGTAACATTGAGAGGGGGAGACATCGAGAGCAGAGAAAGAGACACATGCATGTTGCGTACCTCAACGGTCAAGATTCCTTTCTGCCCATACACCCACCGTCAGATTTCCTTTATCTCAACCATAGTTAAGCTCTGTGTTTAATCACGGTGAACACTCCACTTTACTCTGCTGAGTGCTGACCAGAGGGCACAGAGAGAGAGAGAGGCCTCTTTCTTTCACTACAGCTACTTTTTCTTCTGAAGATGATGAGATGAGATGGGAGAGAGAAAGAAGAGAAGAGACTTTAATTTATGTCTCTGATGATGAGTGACGATTGTTTAACACGGTCGTCATCTTCTGATAATTTGGCCTCTCTTTCTTCCTTTGCTGTATGTTGATATTCATTAGTTTTATCTTTTTTAGATTAGATTTTAGTTTCCTTTCCTCAGATCTGTGATTTTCTTTTTCTCCGTATTTTCCTCTACTTTGTAATCATCACTTCTTTGTTATTTTCCGGATGTTGATGATGATGATGATGATAACTCTTCACCACAATAGTTTCCTCCTTTAGAAATTGAAAGTCTTATCCCAACAATAATTTCCTTTCTCCTCCCTTCTCTACCCTAGACTCGAAGAATTCCCAGATCTCTTATCTCTTTCTGCTATCCCAAATCTGTGTATCTTTTAGTTTGATTTATACATAATTTTCTGGATCTACTGTTTTTTTTTTTCCCTACTTTCCAACTCAGATCTAGCTCTTCTCTAGTTTATGTTTTTATTTTTACAGTCCCAAACAAAAATCCCTAGCTAGTTGGGAGTGTCTTGAATTCAATCAAGAATTTGTTTCTAGTACTACTACTTTTTATTGCTCTTCCGGAGCTTTTGCATAAAGGGTATAAGCTGTGCATCTCCTGGGGGATTTGGAGAGATTTCTGTGTGAATTTGGTGACATGTGTTTGTATCATCAGTGTATGATGAATTACTTCCCGGAGGAAGTTCTAGAGCACGTCTTTGATTTCTTGACGTCGTATAAGGACCGAAATGCAGTGTCCCTGGTGTGCCGGTCTTGGTATAAGGTCGAGAAGTTTAGCAGAGAGAAGGTATTCATAGGGAATTGCTATGCAATCAGTCCGGAGAGGATGATTGACAGATTTTCTAGGCTTAGGTCGCTGACCCTCAAGGGAAAGCCCCATTTTGCGGATTTCAATTTGGTCCCGCATGAATGGGGCGGCTACGTGTACCCATGGATTGAGGCGCTATCCAATGCGTCTGTCAATCTGGAAGAGCTTCGGTTAAAGAGAATGGTGGTTTCAGACGAGGGCCTCGAGCTCCTGTCTCGATCCTTCCCTAATTTCAAGTCTTTGGTTCTGGTTAGCTGCGAAGGTTTCACTACAGATGGTCTTGCTGCTATTGCCTCCTATTGCAAGTATGTATATATGTACTTGCGGTTGAACTCTACTTACTTTTTGCATCTACTTTATTCTCTTCATGTTTAACTACTAGACTAGATTTATTATTCCTCTTTTATTGTGCTTTTTGTACAGTTATTTCTGGTTCACTATTCTTTATTTTAATCTGTGTTTATTGAAATTGGCTTCTTCATATTGTAAACTTTGTTTTAGATCTTTTGAGTAGACTTGTAGTTGTTTGGCATTTGGTGAAACTAATTGGCCTCTCGCTACAACATAATGTAATGTAACCAACTAAAAGTTTTGTGGTTCATTTTTAGAAACACTTGCAACTCAACACTCTGCTGTTGGTTGAGTTGTGTTGGTTGCTTTTTGAAGTATGGCTATTCCATATAGTGTATCTGATGCTTCTTAAATGAGCAATCATCCACACTAAACTGCACCAGACAGGAGGGAACTATCATGCATGTGGTTCAAATCTTCTATTCACTATTTAAGCTGGAGGAGGATGAGCTTTGTTGAATTTGTAACTGAGTGATAGTTTTGATGAGAAACTTCTGTTTATTTTGTGTTTTCATTTTGATTATTGGCTACTGATGCAGGTATCTGAGGGAGCTGGATTTGCAGGAAAATGAAGTTGAAGATCATAGAGGGCAATGGCTTAGTTGTTTTCCTGACAGCTGCACCTCACTAGTCTCACTAAATTTTGCATGTCTCAAGGGGGAAGTTAATCTGGCAGCTCTTGAGAGACTAGTGGCAAGATGTAAAAACCTAAAAAGTCTGAGGGTAAACCATGCAGTGCCTCTTGATGCTCTTCAGAGGATTCTCGTACAGGCACCCCAGTTAACGGACTTAGGGACAGGTTCTTTTGTCAGTGACCCAGATACAGAGGCTTATAAGAAACTAAAAAATGCTTTGCTGAAGTGCTCCTCAATCAGGAGTTTGTCAGGATTCTTGGAGGTTGCTTCTCGCTGCTTGGCGTCTATACACCCAATATGCTCGAATTTGACATCTTTGAACTTGAGCTATGCTCCAGGAATCTACGGTAGTGAGCTGATAAAGCTGATTCGGCATTGCAGGAAACTGGAGCGCTTATGGGTCTGATTTATTTTCCCTCCCTTTTCAATTAATTTGTTACTGTCTTACCTATATTTTCTTAACCATTGCCTTAAATAATTGCCTGATCTGCTAAATACTGATTTCTCAGATTCTAGATACTATTGGAGACAAAGGCCTTTTTGTTGTGGCTTCTACATGTAAAGAGCTGCAGGAATTAAGGGTGTTCCCATCTGACCTCAATGGGGCAGGTTATAGTGTAACAGAGGAAGGTTTGGTTGCAATATCGGCTGGTTGTCCCAAGCTCAATTCTTTGCTCTACTTCTGCCAGCAGATGACTAATGCAGCACTGATAGCTGTTGCCAAGAATTGCCCTAATTTCATTCGCTTTAGGTTGTGCACCCTTAACCCAACTGTGCCAGATGCAGTGACAATGCAGCCATTGGATGAGGGTTTTGGGGCAATTGTTCAATCATGCAAAGGGCTTAAGAGGTTATCCGTCTCTGGCCTTCTAACTGATCAGGTTTTCCTATACATTGGTATGTATGCAGAGCAGCTTGAAATGCTCTCCATAGCCTTTGCTGGTAAGAGTGACAAGGGAATGCTTTATGTTCTAAATGGATGCAAGAAACTAAAGAAGCTTGAGATCAGAGATAGCCCGTTTGGTAATGCAGCACTTCTAGCGGACGTGGGGAAGTATGAAACAATGCGATCCCTTTGGATGTCGTCCTGTGAAGTGACCCTCGGTGCATGCAAGATTCTGGCCAAGAAGATGCCAAGACTGAATGTGGAAATCATCAATGAGAGTGAGCAGGCAGAGACTAGCCATGATGATGGGCAGAAGGTAGAGAAAATGTACTTGTACCGGACATTGGCTGGGCACAGGAAAGATGCACCAGGCTTTGTGTGGACACTATAGATGTGCACCTTGTCTTCATTGCTCCCAGCTGTTAATTGTCAGGGTAGTTTGATTAAGACTGGAACTATTTTTTTTTTTTCTGATGGTGAATTATTTGTGCTTTGGTACTGGTATTTTATTTGGGGAAAAAAACTAATTTTATCAGAGCCAGTTTATGCACTTAATTTGAGTCTTCGGGTCGCCATAAATCTATGCATACCCTTGCATCGCTGCCTTTCTTCTATCAAGAAGCTATTGACAGTCGCGCCGTTTACTGATTACATGGATTGAAATCCAATGCATACATTTGTATGTTTTTTTCATCATAAAATAGGGGGTGGAAAAACTCAAATATTTATGCTTCCCTGCCTTTTTATGTAGAATGGTTGTCGTTGAAGTTAATATCTAAATATTTTTTTAAAAAAAAAGGTTTGGGTATTATTGTTATGCGTTAATATTTGATTGATTCTTGTATAAGTGACATGTAAAATGACGAAAATATGGGATTCTATCATGTGCAATAATAATAAATAAATAAAGGAACGCAGGGAACATATTTGTGGGAATTGTAATCTGGATTGATTAAAGATTTTAGATGACATCCATCCATTTCACCAAATCCACAAACAAAACTCCTGCCTGATCCTGATCCTGATCCCCCAACCAAATACATGCTCGCCAGACACAGAAATGGGTTGGGTAACTGAATTTGCGAGCCATTGGATACAGGGTCCATATTTTACCAACTGGAGCAGATTAGAGTTGCATCAGACAGAGTATGATCACACACACACCCCTTTGATGCTCAATTCTTTTTAAACTACACCAACGGTCAAAACTGTTTGTTGCAAGGATAATACTTGGTGGAAATCATTGCGGAAAAATTCCAACAATTACATCAATCAATTATTCTATTTACAGGTCTTTACCAATATAACCTCAGTGTAAACAGACTCTAGCCTGTGAAGAACCGCAGGAGGTCTGAACCCTTCAGGGGGACCCAGGACGTACGCTGACTGCCAGAATCACCTCCCACCTGCATCCACTGAAGTTCAGATGTTGAATCAGAAAGTACACACATAGGAAAGACAAGTGAGGAGATCAACCTAGTTTAACATAAACCCTAAAATTGTTAGCCTGATTTTCACAAAAGCCCCCACTTGGCTCCACCCTTGAGATGCCCCAACTCTGAGATTTCAGATGATACTTGCTAAAAATCATATAAAAACTCACCCACTGTACACCCAAAAAAAATGGGGTAAAAAACCTCAAACTCCCCTTCCTTGTCTCTTTCATTTCACCCTGGGATCCACTTACCCCCATGAGTCCCAACAATATATACTTTCTAGCTTGCTTTAGGTTCAACATATGAGTACCCCTATCCACTACTGCATTCCCGTCCCAAAACAAGGCAGGAGAAATGAAGCACAAGCCAAAATGATGTAACACATTTTAATAACTAGTTTTTTTCTTTGATAATAGATGTTTTAAGCATATTATTGAAGAATTAAAACCAGGTTATGAAAAATACCTCTAATCTGTCCAGAACTGGAAGCTACTCCTGAAAGAGTTGATAGGTTTGATAGAGAAAGAGGTGATAGTGGAGGAGATGATACAATTTCAGCATTGTCTTTCATTTGAGGAGATTCCAACAGTTTGGACACATGTAATGCCATTGCCCTCTGATTGCTGGAGGGTATGGAGAAACTACGAGGAACCGTTAGTGGTGGAGGTGGGAGTGCAGAACCTGAATTTGATACCTGCAAAGGGCTACGATTTGATGGAGACACTTCTTGATTCCGATCAACCAAGGGGACAGAGTGTCCAATCAGAGCAGTAGTTCCTGGCTTGGAAGCTAAAGAGCCAGGGGGGCGAGGGAGCTCATGAAGCTCACTTATTTTGGGTGAAGATATGAGGGGTGGTGAGGCACTGTGGGAGACATCTATAGTTGAAGGTGGTTGGACCATTGGTCCTCCATAGATAGATCCAGATTCTGGTTGCATCTTTTCAGCAGAGCCAATAGGACCACTGGCAGACAACAAAGGCTTGCTAGATGATGGTTTACTTGCTAATGGACCAGAAAAAGAATGTCTCTTTGTCTTCTTAACATCAAATGCATTTTGTGTCTCACATTGTGGAAGAGAAGTTCCCTCTATCGAAGGAGGGGGTAGAGGCATGGAGAGATTGTTACTGTTGCTGTCTTTGAATATGGATTGAGCTTTTGAAGAAACACCACGTATTGACAAATTACTATTGAATTTGCCATAATCATCAGTGTCAAGCGGGGATGAATGCCACAAGGTGTTGGTACTCGCAGTAAGGTTTGTAACACTTGAATGGAGGAAGGAGCCACTTATCCTTGCAGTTAAGCTTTTTGCATCGGTTGGAGTTGGTAGCACATATGTATGAAATTTTTGTGCAGATGCCTGAGCTTCTTTAATCCTATCAGTTATATCCATCTTCTCGGGAAAAATTGGAGCAGAATGGCTGGTAACCCGAGGTTGTCGACTAAAAATATGATCTGGGTTTTTGCCAATGTTTATCTGCAACCCAGATATAATATGAATTGTTAAATTCACAAACCAGAGCAATGAATGATTAATTTACTTGAAACCCAAAGCCTTTAAAAATTGTAATCCAGGAAATCACCTCAATATCTTCCATTCCTGAAGTTTGTGTACTCGGAGCAGCATGATCCAACTGCAGAATCCACCATATCAGAGCAAACTAATCAAATGATAATCTAAGGATCAAGTAAACTTACACTGGAGTCAGACAAATCCTAATCATTTTCAAGAATAAATATGAAAATTTACACCCAAGAAAACAGTATAAAATTGCAAATCTAACAATTCAAAGATTTAGCAAGATTTCTCTAAAATGATCCCTGAATGATGGATACAAAGCAAAGGTACCTCTGTTGAGTTCCTCAAGCTGCAAGCATCATTTAGGTCCTGCTTATGTTTTCGATAGTCAAAGCTTAGTTCTCCTTCATCATTGGCATCATATCTCTTCCTTGCATTATCATCCGCATCATCTAGTCCACTGACTTGGTAATCTATGTGTTGCTTATCAGCAACCATCTTTACTTGCGGATCAACAGCTTCAAGAAATTTGAGTCCCTTCTGGAAGAAGTTTAACTAGTCCAAGAGAAACAAAGCATAGTGGAATATACATAATTAACATATTTGCTAAAGATGAGTTATAATGTATGAACCTATAAAGAGAAAAATGGCACCTGTGCTGCATGATGACGGGCTGCTTGGGTTAAAAGACTGCGGCATTGCCCTTGTTTCAGAGATTCCACACGAAAGATGCAGAGTCTTGCCATTTCATCATATTCTTCACGAGCAGCCTGCAATTTCTGTGAAGTAAAATTCTCTCCCTTTCCACTTTTACCCCTTGTTATCAGGTACTCATACACCTCCCTTCAGATTATACAAAATGCCTATAAGTTTGACAAAATCTAGGAAACACTCAACACCTATACGCTATAGCTAAATGGAAATGAATTACCTTTTCTCATCACATTGTAGTTTCATCTCCTGTACCAACCAGAAGAAATGTAAATCACTAAGGATTGTAGAACTAAGAACGAGCTAGGAAATTTCAAGGATATATGAGATGAACTTCAATATAACTTTTACCTTAGCTCATTCTGCTCAATTATTACTCAACACACTAACATATTGCATCTACCTCATAAATTAGAATAAAGAACAGACGAGGAAATCTCAAGGATAGGTAAGTTTCAAAATGACTTTTAGTTCATTCTGCTGATAGTATCCTTAACAACATTAACACAAACTCATCACTGCAATTTTCAAAGATCATCTTTACTAGCACCGGACATGCTTTATGGTCCAAATACCAGCCTTCAACTGTGCCTATGGCTATTTAAAATACCATGCACATGTTTATCAAGTAAAATCAGAAATTATCAGCTACTAAGGTTGTGCCTGGTAGACTTAAATGAAATCATGAGAATGGAATGGCATGAGGAATGACAATAGATCAGGAATGGAAAGATTTTTATTTTATTTTTTAATTCTTATTACTGTGCTTTGTATATGTTGGAATGGAACACCAGAATGGAATGAAAATTATTATAAAGGTAAAATGTATGCTAATAAAAACAATTCAATAATCAAATTAATTTTTAGATATGATATAGATACCCATGATTTTAAAAAATGTACAAGGAAATTCTTGTATAATACATACTTCATATTTCATAAAAGTTAGCAGTATAATCTTTTTAAGAGAATAAATAGAATTTGACAAATTGACTTAGCTTTATAAATAATATAAGAATTTGAAGAATTAGGGTAGAAATAATCGAGGGTCATTTCCGTTCATTCCAACATATAAAGCAATGGAAATTCATCAAAATCTAGAATCTCAATTCAATTCCATAGTCATTCCTGCATACCACACTCTACATTAATGTGCTTAGGTTCTCCCGATCAGTACCCTATTTAAAATACATTGAGGGCAACAAAAGGAAGAGGAAGGAAGAGAATTTAACAAGATGAGATGAAGGAAGTAGTTGTTAATCACAGAGTCAAAAAATGTACCTCCACTTTCCGAAGCTCACTTAGAAGGGACTCTGATGGATTAGTGATGGTTAGTATAATATGTGAACGCTGCAACATAAAGATTAGCAAGTCATGAACTTCTTTCTGTTCAAACCATGATACTCATGATAAACACAGCGATATGCACTAACATAGCCATCAACAAGTTTCTGCAGTTCCAGCTGCGCTCTTCCAAGCACTGAGAATGCTCTACCTGCATATGTATAACAATTAAAACCACACTCCATACAACTAGTCTAAGTGACCAACTAATAGGAACAGTACCAGGTCGCATCCAATCAATAAATAAGTAGCATGCAGAAAAAGGACCAAGTGTGAAAAGGTAATTTCACTTA
Organism: Ipomoea nil; assembly: GCF_001879475.1. Classification (NCBI taxonomy): domain Eukaryota; kingdom Viridiplantae; phylum Streptophyta; class Magnoliopsida; order Solanales; family Convolvulaceae; genus Ipomoea; species Ipomoea nil. The sequence continues at coordinate 73,906 of NW_017617454.1, forward strand.
CGACTTTCTAAATCACCATGTAATGCAATCTTCTCCAGTAGGCAGTTCCCCATTTCCATTAATGACTCAGAAAACTCTGAAAAGCAGAAGCTTAATATTTGACAATTGATTTACAACATCAATGGCAAGTTGATGGGACTGAAGACCATCCTAAATTTCTAATGTAACTGGGTTCTATTAAATAATACTCTCGTATCATATATTCTCCAAAATGATACAGGACTGATTTTAGAAACTGATTAAACCCAAACTGTAAGATCACCCTGGTCTTCAAAGTACTAATTGACATCAAAAACAAAATCCATTTTGAGAAAGATAAAGTGTAAAGGTATTCCCCTTCCGAAATTATCATAATTAGTTTCTCAAAACAAACAGTAAGGTTTAACGTCTAATACCATAGGCACTATTTGCTGCTGCAGCTGCTGCAGAAAGTAAGCTATCATAGCAGTTCCTCATGTCTTTCATATCCTGAAAGACATTCAAATTAGATAAACTTATATCATTAAAGAAACTAAGAAAGGAGATGTAAGAAGAATCAAAGATGCCTTATAATGAAAACAAAAAGTACTGTAGCCCTTAAGGACAGAATACAAATAGAAGCAGTAAATCTTTACAGAACTTGCAAGTAAGAGAAGCATGCCAGGAACCAGAAATACACCAAATCACATTTTATAATTAGGTAATTAAAGATCAGAACTTTTGGAATATTGCAACCCATCAGATTCTTTTTCGTATACTAAGGAACATCAAAAGGGTAGTTAGACTTGGTCCCACTGCCATGTTGTGATTTCGGGAACATATAAAAATTGATTGTATTTGTAATTATACTTTGCATTATAAAGAATCAGTTGCAACTTGAAATAACAAATGAAAATATGCTTTCATTTTATAAATTAACACCAAATCTATTACGAATGTTAAATCAGTGTGGGCATCTATAACAGTTCAATACAACATATGTACATGGGGCGTGAAGGTAATTCTTCTGACACTGGAATAAGATTGACAAAGGAGGTCAAGTTTAAATTTTGAAAACATGTGAATTCATAGTTTGCATGATTCTAACTCACACGGTCCAACTGTTGTTGAAAGGCAGCTAAGAATTAGAAGCTGTGACCAGTGACCCTATTATCTAGCGCTAGAAGCTTCGCCAGAAGCAAGCAAGATGAGGTCACTCTACTTCATAGACAAGGCTAGTTCCGTACTTGACTTAAAAGCTCGTGTAGTAGTCACCCCAATCTCGGTCAAAGTACCTACGAGGTTCCTATACTATAGCGTTTTGTTCAATTTAGTCCTTATACCTTTATTTTGTTCAATTTAGTCCTTGTACTTTCAAAAGTGGTGCAATTAAGGGCAATAGTTAACGGTGTTAATATTACTGTTAACTTAGGTTACGTGGCGTTGACGATATTTATATTCCTACTTATATATTACTTTATAAATATTTAAAATTAATTATTTTTACCACCAATATATTAAATTAGTATGTCCAAAATAAATAATTACAACCATGTTCCTAATGATATTTGGACAATTGTCCTTAGTTTCACCATTTTTTAAAGTATAGGGACTAAACTAAACAAAATAAAGGTATAAGGACTAAATTGAACAAAACACTGTAATACAGGGATTTCATAGGTACTTTGACCCCCCAATCTCTAAAGGGGCTTATGCACTCCACTCATTGTCTACTAAACGAGCGTTAGAGCGAGCGAAGCCCTCAATTTAACAAGAAAATGGATGCGTGTTAGCTAAACGAACAAGGAAGATGCGTAGCATCACTTACTCAGGCACAATGGCTTCTTATTAACATTTAACCTATAGCGTCTTCCGCATTAGAATCTGTTGCTTGTTCCCTCATCATAGTCTTTCATTTCCGCTTAACTTCCCCGGTTTGTGGGATTAATTGATTGAATACCCGAGAACCATAAGCTTTCCTAGAAAGAGCTTCTAGGGCATAAAGCATTTAAAGTGAGATTAAGTAGTTCATTCAACATGAGAATAGCTAAGCAGCTACATTGCAGCGGAAGTACACACAGACCAAGACCTTTCCACGAATTCCAGCATACTAGGCTCTCGGAGACACCAAAAGAAACAAACTTTCTGATAAGTCAAAACGGTTAACAGTGCAATTCGGACACCGGAACTAGATCGATTAAAGGGGTCGAGTTTAAATTTTGAAAACACGTAACTTCATGGTTTTCATGATTCTAACTCACACAGTCCAACAATTGTCGAGAGGCAGCTAAGAATTAGAAGCTGTGACGGCATTTAAAGTGAGATTAAGTAGTTCATCCAACTCGAGCATAAGCTAAGCAGCTACATTGCAGTGAAAGTACACAGAGACCGAGACCTTTCCAGAATACTAGCCTCTCGGAAACACCCACCCAAAAGAAACAAACTTTCTGATAAGTCGATACATTTAACAGTGGAATTAAATTAAAACAAGAGAAGAGGAGTCCAAGAAACAGAAATTCACCTAGGGAAATTGGCCTCTAGAACCCTAATTGCAAATTATATTCGAGAAACGCATGAGAAATAATAATATAGCGAAGAAAAAGAATGAGAGCAGAAATAGAAAGAAAGACGGGGGACCTGGGAAGCTTGGGCGAGGCCATCAGAGTGAGACAGAATCTGAAGATCTTTTTTGTCCTTGGGATCGTTCTTGTGCAATGCGAATTTCTTCAGCTTGCCCAAGGATGACTTCATTTCAATGAATTCTGGAGAGAGAAAGAACAAAGGTTGAAATGTTTCTCTATCTGTCAGTGAGTGTGGTGAGTTTATTCTGTTTTCGCCGGAAGATCGAGCGGAGTCATGAAGCGAAAATCGCGAAATTTTAAAGGAAAAATTAAATAAAGTGAAAGGTGGAAAATTCTAACGTTATATGCTAAGCCAAACTTATAATGCGGCAACACTGTGCCGTGGGATGACCAATTCCGTGAGTCAAAACGAATAATTTGAACCAGCTAGCTCCTTGTAAAATATAATAGGGTTTTAGCAATTAAGTATTAGTTGATAATTAATACGGAGTATCTGTTTTATTCTTTCAAAAGGCTGAATCCCAATCCTAAGTACATGTTTTATTAACAAGTAGTACTTGTGGTTTATATAGAGTTATTTAGTAAATTAATTGGTTCATGAATATACATGTGGTAAATTAGTTAGTTTAACGGTGTTTATTTATTCTGTCGTGACTAATAGACAAGTTTATTGATCATATTCAGTAATCTTAATTATAACAAAGTGTTTTGTTTTCAAATTACTAATGACCCGTTTAATTGGTGAAAAATATTTTATATGCTCATAACGTGTCCAACTTATTGAAAAATAAAGTGAAACATTAAATTTCTTTGTAAAATTTAATAATTTACGAATTATTTATATTTATTTTAATTACACTTTATTAGAGTTATATTTTTATCCTATTGTTGACCATTTGGCCTTCATGAGAGTTAATTATATTTGTTTAAGGGTTACTTAATTATATAATTATTGATCCTATTGAGATTTTTGGAAAAATTATAAACTACTAAAATATATAGATAATAAAGAAGAAGATGATTTAACAAACTTAGTAAATATTAGATAGATTTTACAAGTTTTCTTTATATATATTTAAAAAAAAAATAGATTTTACATACAAACTCAATATTTTAGTGATGTAGCAAAATGTAAAGATAAATATATTTTATGTTTTCGAGTAAGATGTTTATGGTTTATTAGCTAGTAAAAATGTTAAAATGTATGAAGGTGATGAGAAATTATTAAAAAAAAAAAAAAAACATTTTGTTTAGAGTAGGTAGTTATTATTATTATTGGGGTGTGAGAGTGAGTGTATATATATCATATAAGAATATGAATATGAATATCAATTTATAATTCAAAGAGTCAATATCTCACTATCGGAGTTCGATCATGTAACATTTCCTAAAAAGAGTCACAAAAGTGCTTGACATATTAACAAGATATTAACTTATGCAGGTGTGCGACATGTGTGATGGTGAGAGTTGACGCCAAACTGTGATATGTATGTAGTACTCCATAATTGAATGCAAAAATAGGAAATGAATCTTAGTTGGTATTGTGGTGTGTCGACGCGATATGATATAGGAGTATAATATAATAGTCAGTACAAGCTAATTAAGGTTAAAATTTAAATGATGAGTTTGAGAGTTACTACAGTATCCTTCCTGGAATTGCAGAATGTACGTAGTTGGTTAACATCGAAAGTCCCAAAAGCAGAAAGGCGGATGCCATAGGCTTCCATCCTGCGGATATCCCGTGAAATGGGTGACTGCCATATGCCATCCCACCAAGCAGGAGGAAGAAGTGGTGTGTAGGCACACTGGTTGGATTGAGTGTGGCAACTCAATGGCCCTGCAAATCTGTTCCACGCATGTCCCCAACCTATCTGATTCCTCCCCAACCCATCAGAAACCAAGTTCCTTTGGAAGCTACTTAGGAAACTCAAACTTTTTGAAGAATTATCTACTTCTTCTGATGATCAATCAATTCAAACACAATTAGCTAGCTAGCTAGATAGGAACTAACACAACCCCATTATCTCAGATCATCTCATTCATAGATAAGTACTGATAATCGAATTAGGATAGGATGGAAATTAAATTACCTGCAAGATGGTAAGCTGCCCCCAATGCTGCAATCAACTGTGCATATGTAGTCCCCACACGCCTGTGAGCCCCAGAAATAACAGCATGTTTTGCCCGCGAAGCAAGAAAAAAATCAACAAAGGCAACCCATCTTGGTGCTGGACCCCAATCCTTGCTTCTAAACTTATTTAATTTTCCTGTTGTTTTTTGAGCTCCTTCAAAATGTTTGTAATCAAAGTGCAGAACCTGACAAAACCCAACCCGATAAATGCTTCACAAATATAATATAATGGAACCATGCACAATTAAGTACGTACGTACTAATCAGATGTTAAATTAATTAGTTGTCTAAAAATAAAAATACGAGGCCATCACCTACATACCTACCTCTGCAAACTCATTTAAGTATGGAGCAATGTCTTTCACCAAAGAAGGTGTATCTGAAACAACAACAACTCTGGGTTTTGAACTTAGTTTAAGATTGGCTGCAGCTTTTTTTATGCAACCCAATGCTGCCCGAACTGCTCTCACTGACCTGATAGATAAAACACAATACATATATCATACAGCAAGCACTAGCTAGCTAGCTTGTACATATATACATACCTGTTTGTAAGCATCCGCATGTGCAGAGCTATATCGGGGTCAGCATCACCTTTAAGGACTGATTGCACACCACGTTCTACAACTTGCGAAGGAGATATTAGAACTCTCATTAACTCCCCAAATACATTTGGCCTATTATGAAGGTCTTCAGATCTCCCAAATAAAGCAGTGGCAGCTATCCTCATGTCATCATGTATATTCTTCAAAAAAAATTGAGCAGCCAAAGCGTCTGTTGTGTTTTGTAACCTAATAATAATGCAAAGGAATTGAAGTCAGCTCGATCAGCTGGCATTGCATTGTCTTTATATATAATTTGGATTTGGATGCATTAATTAATTAGGTACCATATGATAGGCTGTTTCCATCTCCTGAAATTGCTGCACAGAACATTAGTTCGCCTTGGCTTTAGGAAGTCATCAATTCTGATGACTAGATGCCTTCCATATTTTGTCAAACAACCATTCTGTCGCCAAAGATGCTTGATTTCATTCATGGTGAAGGCAACATCAGAGTAAGAAATGAATTCCCCAAAGGGAAACCTGCCCCTGATCGAATTATTAAGTTTAATTTGTTTATTTATAATGATCTCCGGCCTCCTCAATCTTTAATCACAACTGCATGCATGCGCTGGTAGCCTAGTCATATGAGAAAAGTATGTAGTACGTATGAAGTATATAACGCACAGGAATAAAAGGCTTTATCAGAGACCGACCTGGTTTGCCCAATAATCAGAGACCGGTTCAACATCACACTCAGTGCCGCCCCACTTAAAATCTTGTACATTTCGTTCCCAAAACCTGCTTCTGATGCCTTGCCCAACACAAACCCATGTCTGCAGAACTCCTTAGGCGAAAGTTTTCTCACTCTCGGGGCACCTAATAATAATAATAATAACTAAGAGCATGCCAACATTATTTGCACTTTATATATATGCAACTCGATCTCTTTCTTTCTTTACTTTTGCTTTCCCTTTTCCAGCTACTTAATTATAGTTAATAGTTCCCTCAAATAATTAATTATTATTATATTATAACTTCACTTCATTTGAATGTTCATCTTCCATTTTGGGAATAGGCAACACTTAGTCTAGTCAAAGGGAAAATGTTTCGTGAAAACAAATTTAGTCAAGCCCAACATTGTAAATTGTAATTAATTCCCACCACAATCTAATCTAGTATTACTGCGCGCAATTTAATTTAATTTAATCTAGATTTACTCAACTAACTATTCGTACTATACCATTTATGGCAAAGTGATTTTGGATGATTTTTCTGACCCTGAGAGCTTCCTCCAGAGACCCTCCGCGAAAGACCTCGCCCATCTCTTCAACTGTTGCGCATGTTTTGTTTCCTCCAACATCGGACCTGGTACTAGTATCAGCTACCTTGGCTACAACGGCTGCTTTGAGTGGGAGGTCGTCGGATCTTGATGAGGTGAGAAGTAATAAGCCAACGAGTGTGGAGAACGCACTGCTCAGCAGCAAGCAGCGCAGGGCAAGGCGCCTCCGTCGCCATCTAACTCCGACCACCACCCTCATATCTATATGTTAGCTACTAAGGGCCAATCACTTGAGCTGATACCGAGGAAACAACGCTGTTTAGGTCGTGATTTGTTAAACCGCACGTGCTACTCTACAGCTGTGCTGGCCTTAAAAGATTATTTTGTCCTTAATTTTTAAGGCACAACAATAGACATGGTAGAAATTTGAAATTCGAAGCATCACAAATGACTAGTTTGAAAGTTTTTTTTTTTTAATAATTAATTTTAATAATAAATTTTATAAAAAATTGAAAAAAATTAAATAAAAAATAAAATAAAATCGTTTTTATTTTTAAAAAAAAAATTTAAATAAAAATTTATTATTAAAATTTATTAAAAATGATTTAAAATTTATTAAAAATGCCAACTCAGCTGCCACGTAAGCAGATAACCTGGTAAAATTGAGGGTAACCTGCTATCAGGTAAAATTGCACATTTTTAGAGTGTTCAGTGGCCTAATTGTACTTTTTTTCGTTCAGTGGCTTAATTGCATTTTCAAGTTACGTTCAGTGGCCAATTTGAACCTTATTCCAAGATTATTTTGTCCTTAATTTTTAAGCACAACAATAGACATGATAGAAATTTGAAATTCGAAGCATTACAAATGACTAATTTGAAAGTTTTTTTTTGTTTTTTCTTTTTGAAACCAATATACAGAATATTATTAATAGCTCACAAGAGGAGTAATACAAGAGGATGGATTAGAAAATCACGACCCCAAAACAGACGAGGAATCAGTTGTCCGTGTAAGAACATGAGCCACGTGATTTGCTGACCTCTTGACATGACGAACCTTCACGTTCCCAATGTCACTAGCAATTTGATAACATTGCTTCACAATCAAACCAATATAAGAAAAATCTAACAAACGGGAATTAGGAAATTACCAGCGTATATCGTGGCCTCTTTCTAGGTAGTGCTTAGAGAGTTTCTCCCTAGGTGTCTAGGGTTTTCCTATCTCACTATGGCGGTTTTCATCAATCTGCGACGTGCATCCTATCTCCACGACGTCTGTCTGGGTATTTATCTGTGCATGTTGTATCTGCATGTTTTCATGTTCAATCCGTGTGATAGCCTTTGCGATCTGAGTGTTGTTCCTTACGATCTACCACCGGCGAGTCCCATCTTCATCCATCTTGCATGCAACGTTACCTCTGATTCATCCGTTCATATCGTCCTATACATCCTAGCTGCGAGTGTTTTTCTTATCGACCATCTTGTACGCGATCTCTGTTCCGACCAATTTGAAAGTTAAAAGACTAAACATGGTGAAACAACCAAACTTGGAGTACCTATGATGACATTAACTCTTTTTATTTTTTATTTTTTTAAAGAGAAATTTTCAATTTTGATCCTTTAACTATTATACTTGAATGTGAATCACATTTGGTAAGTCACATTGACCTATATGCATCCAAAATGCTTCATTGGACTCTAATTCCAAAATGCATGAAAATACTCAAACAAAGCAATTAAGTAAGAGATCTTTCACAATGATATCTACATTTTGGGGCTTGAAAATGAGATTAAATATGGAGTAAAGTGCAAGTAAAATGAGTTCAAACATACACTCATCATGGACCCTAGTTGGTCCCGCCAATGGTAACGTCTCTTTTGACGATTATAATGCCTATCATATCTCTCGTGTCTTCCTGGTGAGGACCTAATCCTCGCGAACTAGTCCGACTCTCGCCTTGCCAATTAAGACGTTCTTGCGAGTTCGAAGAACGCTCACTTTGTAACTCGGCTATTTTGACATATCTCGAGTTTGATTGCATCAAAAGATATGGGTAATACTGGTAGAAACTAGGAACACGTGCTTTTCGTAGCGTTCCTCATAGAGGAGCATGGTTTTATCGAGGTCATGTCCACCGTAAACTGGGTATGGAAATACAAAACGGGGGTTAAAAAGTAGTAGTATTACTGCTCGTTGCGCTATACCTAAAATGGTATGTATAAAGCCCAAAGAAGCATTGTTTTATCGAGGCCATGTCCACCATAAACTGGATACGGAAGTACATAACGGGGGGTTACTTTGCCATGTCCACCATAAACTGGATATGGAAGTACAGAACGGAGGGTTAAAAAAGTAATAGTATTATTGCTCGTGGCGCTAGTACTAAAATGGTATGTAATTAGGAATAATATTGTAGTTAGTGAGAGTCAAACCCTAGTGTTCTTATTAGAAGGAAGGACTAGTGAATACCAAACTAGGATGTATTGTAAAGAGTAAAGACCAAGAGATGCCTTTTAAGAGAAAACCATGGTGCCTTATAATGTTGAAGACTTTCCAGATGTTTGACAAGTGTACAATATCAGCTAGTTTTCATTCGTGGTTACACATGTATCCCCCACTACTTTTCTTCTAGCGCACTTCTTATGCATAAATGGAAGTTAGTACTTAGTAGAGAGTAGAGACCTCTTGAGTCATTTTAGAAGTGCTGTATCAAAGACATTTTTAAAGGGGTAAAGAGAAAATTTCAATTTTGGTCATATTACTATAGGGGCTTTGTTAATTTCAACACCTAACTTTCAAAAGTGTCAATTTAGTACCTTGAGTATGTAATTTTTGTCACTCTGGTCAAATTGCCGGCCAAATTTCGCCGGAAAATTTTAATAGTTGAAATAATGAGGTATTTTAGTCATTTCACATCTCTTTTCTTCTTCTCCGGCAAGTATACCATGTTTCAGTTGTTTCCGGCGAGTTCTCCCGACTTCGAAAGTACAGGCGAAGCGGTTCAAGGCCACTTTTAAAACCAAAACAAATCTAAACGCCACTTTTGCGAGCTTAACGGAATCAATGACCAAAGCATTTTGACTGGTAGCCTCCTTAGACCAGGCATCGCCGACGTTGGGGAACCATCGTGGAGGACCAAATCGAAGGTTCTGCAGCCATTCTAGCATTTTCTTCCGCCCAATGGAGGTGTCGGCGAAGAAAGAAAAAATGGTAAAATGATTAAATATTCTCATTATTTTACCTATTAAAATTTTTTGACGAAATTTGGCCGATAATTTGACAGAGCGATCAAAATTAACAAAAATTACATACTCAAAGATATTAAATTGACACTTTTAAAAGTTAGGTACTGAAATTAACAAAACTCTATAATCATATAACTAAAATTGAAATTTTCTCAAGGGGTAAATGTTGCAAGGAGATTTCGAGGGCATTTTCAAAATTCAAAAATAAGAACATGGACCATTAAATGGGCTTTCAACACGAGGCCATATGGGCCCAACCCGACATTCAAAATGAAGAAGAAAGTACAGGGCAGTGTAATTAAAATTCTGTAAATGATATGATTATTAAGAAGAAAGTTCCCCAACGGGTGCAGAAACGTAATGAAATTCAAATAGAGCAAATTTTCGCACAGAGATTGGGGCTGAGTGAGAGAGATCGCGTGTTACAGAATCGGGGAGTGTACTCACGTCACGGCTATGGCGATGGAGCTAGAAAGGGCTGTGCGGCTGGAGTTTCCTTTTTGGAGTCCGGCTCGTAGACGGTACGGTCCAGATGATCCCTTTTTTGCTGCTGGCAACATCGAAAGACAACTTCTCGCCAAACAGGTTGAGGCCTATTCTTCTGACTTATTAGTGCTATTTCTGTACTACAGTACTTTTTCTTATGTTAGGCTTTGGCATTTCGTAACATCAGGTAGCACTGGATTTGACTGAAGCAGAGAAGCAGGTGGTTCGAAATATGGATTACGGAGAAAGCAGGTGCATTATCTTAAAACTTGAGTAGATATTTCCATTTCTCGGCTATATTTCGGATTTTGTGGGAGAGAACCTCAAGTCATCATAAGAGACAATGACTTCATGAATTTTTATTTGTGGCTATTTAATAATATGATTATGAATCGCGGCCGATAATAAGTAAAATCTTATGAGAAACAAATCATTTCAAGGTCCAAGGGGAATATATTTCACAGTTAAGTTGCACAGGTTGCTGAATTTGGTATCAGAAATTTACCTTAACATATAGAGAACTTGAATTATGCATCTCCCTTGGGAAGTAATTTCTTGAAAGACTTGGTGTATTTTTGCTGCAGATATAAACAATATCAAGTATAATTAGTTGATATACAATTGATAAGTTGGTATTTGCCACTGATTTTTCCAGTTAAACATGACCTGGTCCCACGCATTTTTTATACTGCCACTTTTTAATACTCCATATCTTGTTTCTCTCTGCAAAGTTGTTATCAATAAATCTCTCTAAATGGATTTCATGTTGTTTAGCTGCTTGACTAGTCTACTTCACAGACTGCAAAAAAATGACTTGAGATGTTCAAAGTGTTATGTTCAAATAGTTGGGGTGGTTTGGCCTCACTTCATGTAATTTTGTTGTTTTGTTCCGTTGCATCCTTTGTGTGGAATCTATATACATAGTTAAAGGACTCAGTAGTCACTAGTCAGGAATACAACACTGAATCCAATTGCAACCTACCTCTGATCAGTGATGTCTTCTGTCCAATCATTGGGTGTTGTGCATGGTTGCGGTCTTTGGATGACTTTGAAGATCACTACAATGCACGGCATTCTGCATCTTGCTCCGTCTGCTCGAGAGTTTACCCCACATCACGCCTGCTGAGCATACATATATCTGAAGCTCATGATTCATTCTTTAAGGCAAAAGTTGCCCGTGGGTTTGCCATGGTAAGGTCTTTCTTCATCCTATTCTACTGCTGCATTTTAAAATACATTTTTTCCGGAGTTTGTCTTCTAAAAATGAATGCCTTCCTTGATTTTATATTTGTTGATAGAGTTTACCGAGTATTTTTATATTATTATTTTAATAAATAAGTTACTTTTCCTATTTAATGCTCTTTGGTGTTTGTGACATGTTTCAAGTATGTTCCACTAGTGATCCTGCTGCATTTGTTGTCTGTTTAGCAAAGTTGAAAAAATCGCTAGGCGCCTGGGGACCGCCTAGAGCGCCTAGGAGGCTGGGCGCGATTTTTGCAACAGTGCTCTTTAGTAAACAAACAGGCAATTCAAGGCACATACTCTTCCCCTCTTTCCTCACTTTTTTCATAGTTGATATGTAAGTTTTTCAGAAATTTTCATACTTCCCCAAATTTTAATAGAACATAAGTGGAAGTTTTATCTTGAGGAATCCTGCAATGATCTGGAATTTGTGCTTATCTTCACATGCTGATGCAGAAAATTAAGAACATATCTTGGGTGCATCATATTAAATGTGGTTATTTACTTATTAGTTTGGTGCTGTGCAGTATGAATGCCTTGTGGAAGGCTGTGGTGCTAAACTGAATAGCTACAAAATCCGGCTACAGCACCTGGTTGACAAGCATAAATTTCCAGCTTCCTATGAGTTCTTCAGAAAAGCCCATCCATCAAAGAAAAGAAGACAGAAAAACCAACTGCGGCAAGCATCATTTAAGACAGAGCAAGACTCGAATGCAATGCAAGTGGAGGATATGGACAAACTTGTTTCAGCAGTCTCAAAATTAAGCACTTCAGACTCTCCTTCGACCATCAGTTTTGGTCGTAATAGAAATCGTGGCTTGGCTTTCATGCCTCGAGCAGTTCAGTGTGAGAGAAGACCAAGACCAGACTCCTCCCAGTCCTCCTCAGTTGGTGGTGCATTAAATCGGAGAAAGTAACAGGAGGTTAGGGGTGCATCTGATTTGAGTTGTTTTATTGTATGGAGTCAAATTTTAGACTTTGTTTGACCAATACGCTTCATTTCGTTTTGTTGATTATGAATTATGAGAGTAGCCTGAGACGATTGTCTATTTTGCAAAGGAGGTATGAAAAAGAAGTAAAGGAGCAGGATTTTCATACATTATATTGAAGCTCTTAAATGGAGGTGGTAGTTGTAGGAAAAAAAAAAGGAAGAAACATTATGGCCTGGCTACACACACAAGTACCACAGGATAATGATAATATTTGAATATTTCACTTCTTGCACCATTCGGATTTAGCATCGTTATTTTACATCAAAATCCTCTTCACCTGCTACCATCCAAGGTTGTTTCGCACCCTGAAAATAAATAAATATATCGTTAAAAAAAACAAAGCCAGAATTCAAAACATCATATCCAAATTTCCTAACACAATGCCAGCCTAAAGAATATCAGACAATACTACTCTGGGCCTAACTTCTATATTTCCTAACACAAAAGCCAGCCTGGAGAACCTGGTTTTTCTCTCTCATACTCTCATCTCCTCTCTCCTCCAACAAAGCATAAAAACCCACCAAAAACCTACATTCAGGTTGCTCTAACTTACAAGCAGCATATAGTCAGTCATATACAAATGAAGTTTAGATGAAAAATGGACAGCAACCCCCACCAAAACATAGAATAAGGTTGTTGGTTTTTACCTTGCCTTGCCGTATGATTTTAGGATAACTTCCAGTCATATCAACAACAGTTGATGGATCAGCAACTCTAACACCAGCATCGACGACAAAATCTAAGCCCTAAAATGTTATAGACACAGCAAATCATATTACTGAACCCTAATGCAAACTTAAAAACCACTCAGGCCCAAAACAAAAGACTGTACCTCTGGACCATATACATCAGCTATAACAACAGGATCCAGAATCCACTCATTCTCTTTAGGCGACTTGACACTGAGGTAAAAGACAAGTTATATGATCAGGCAGTAATATCCTTACAATTGCCAAACCCATATCATATTCTGTGCAGTGAAATGCTCCAAAATATATAACTTTAACAAAATGCATTCCTAAATAGATAAATTTACTTAATTTTCATTGCAAGTATCCACAGTTACCTTGTGGATATTAAAGGTCCGTCCATCTTGTCCAGGATAGCTTGACACACTGGGTCATCAGGTATGCGAACACCAACATTTTTCCTTGATGCATATTTGGACGTAGTAGTTCCATACCTTGTGCATTGTTTAGGCAGCTCTTTGCTTGCAGTTAAGATGAAAGTATACTGTCACATGAAGCAGGCCTGTTAAAGAAGATGTACAGTGTTCAAAAGCTCTAAGAAACCAATTGTTGCCCCTATATCAGTACCCATCGCAACTTAACATAAAAGGGGACTAATAAGACATTATGAGCATCAAACAATTTCCCACTGCAGATGGTTTTACAACCATCAAAGGAAAAAGAAAAAAAAAAAACACAACTTACTCTCTATGTTTTCATGCTTCACTGTCATATCCTGTATATTTGACCATATGAACTTAAGATGAGAACAACAAAGCAAAGATACAGCATAAAGTCTAACGGTCCACTGCAGCGAACCCATCATAACCCCACAATGTACAAATGCCGGAGTTTTGGAGTAATGAAAATGAATCAAATTGTCTTTAACAAGATCAATATGTTAAACAATCACACTTACAGGGCCAGGCAGGCAATGTTTAACAGCTCGAAAAATGTTGGTAAAACCATGGTCATCGCCACGAGGAAATCCTGTTGTATATTTATCTATGTCCCGTAAGGAATGGCATAAGATACTAAGGGGCTGCAATATAACACAGCAATAAAATAATATTATTGGAATTGACAAATACTCATCAGGACAACAGACTGGTTCATTATTCCAGGGGGCAGGAAAGCTAGCTCAAATTCATAACACATGCTTAGAGCAGGAACTTGCCTTTGTAGCTTCTATGTTTTTAATTCTGCAAAACAGAAGCAAGATTCCAGTCACCAATTCACCACAAGAGTTGACAGCAGAATCTAATGAAAGAAACAAAAGTCACTTACCTACGCAAACGTTCAATTGCAGTGTGGCTCCTCAGATCACAAGCTATTGCATACCTAGTATCATGGCTTACTAGATTAGTTAAGCAACAAAAGCATGAGATAAAACCAAAATGAAATGGCATTGGTGCACTGCAATCATGAAATGTGTTGAAAAACATTTATCCTATTATGATGAATTATCAATAGGGGGGAGAATAACAAACAGCATGGAAGGAATATAACATACACAGTGTCTGTGGGGATCACTCCTACAGCTCCCTCTTTAAGAAGTTGAATAACAGGATCCAATTTCCAAGAGTCTGATCCTGAAGGATCAACTTCAAGGTAGAGTAAACCATCCTCCTGGCACATTCCCAATTATAGAATCAATAAGGCAATCTGCCCATCTATTACTGTAGTGCCAAATTACAAAAAAGGTCTAGGAAATCAAGTGCCTGTGATTGGGAATGTTAAGCCTTATAAAAGACTAATAAGATTGTCACGTGCCATGAGATGTTCTTCCCCCTGTCATAAGTTGCCTTTTACACAAAATGCTCGTAATTCGTCACATGGATACCTCTGCATGGGCACCTGATCATGTGGCTTTCAAGCTACTTAAGTTATCTCCGAGGAAAGGGGAAGTGTGTCATTGGATCACTCAAATGGATCTTATTTGGATTGGTTATGACTAGACAAAGGGATATTTATGATGACTAGATTTTATGTAAGCTCCATGAATAAATCTAGTGTTTGATTATGAAGAAAACTCATCTAGTGTTTGATTATGAAGAAAACTCTTGTGTGCTTGTGGTTTATCAATGTCTTATCAATTCAAGAACAAACTCACCGCTCTAGGAAAGTAAGTAATATGGTAACGGATAACAAAGACGTTTGCAAAATACTAAGATTAGACAATTTAGTTACTTTCCCAAGGCGTTGAGTATCCCCGTGGTTTTTTTTTTTAATACTAAAATAATAATTGATAAACCACAAACACACGAGAGTTTTTTTTTAATACTAAAATAATATTGAAAATTCTTGAATTGATAAACCACAAACACACAAGAGTTCCACAAACAGAGAAGTTCTTCCTAATTAAACATAGATTTATTCATGGAGCTTAAATAAAATCTAGTCATCATAGCCCGCCCAAAGATCCTTTGTCTAGTCCTAACCAATCCAAATAGCAATAGAATGAGAAATAATGTAAAACTTGGAAACTTTATATGACTAGTCTTATCATAAAGAAAAGTCAGTATTTATAGGCTTAAGATAACAACTAAATCTAAGAATCGCAACAAACTCAATCCTATCTCGTAAGAATCTCTACACGTAGAAAATTGAACACATCACGACGCATATGATTAAGCCTCTAGCGTAAAATTTAAGGTTGATCGGTGAAATTATATAGAGAAAATAAGAGGAGAAAACTTAATGAAACCTTAGTGAAACGAGGAGTAGAGTACTTGAGACGTTTAGGGCTCCTCTTAACAACTGCCAAAATTTCGAATTTACGGCTTTGATGTAAAGGAGAAAGTACGACATTCAAATTCGGGAGAGACACGCGTCTCGGTAATAGGCACGGAGAGTGGGAGAGAGAAGAGGGCAGTGTTGCTGCAGCGACGCCACCGCATCGGCATGGCTGCACTATCAACGCCATTCTTTCCGGCCAAACGAGTACATACGACGTCGCCTGCTCTTTTAGAGAGTATGTAATGTAGCCAGCCGAGTGTTCAAACTCCCGGAGAAAACTCTCTATCCGCAGAACGCCCGACTCACTGGACTCTACTACTCCCCAATATTTTTTCTTTATTATTATTATTAAAGAAAGAAAATTGTATTTTTTTTTTCCATTCAATTATATTCGTATATTCGTGGAACAGACGTGAGGTATAAAGTTAGGATTTTAATTCTCTAGAAACTATTTTTGCTACTAATATCTTACTTAATAAGGTGACAAATTTAGTGAAAACTAAACAGGCCATATTACACCCAACTTATTAAAAATGAGGAACTAAATCTTTAGCACGAATATATAAATGTAATTTTTCTTTATTATTTTAAATTTTTATTTTTATTACTATTATTGAATCAACCGTCAACTCCAACAGACAGCGAAGTGGCGGTAAATTGTAACCATGGGTACGCACGGCACGGCTGTTGGTTGGAAACAATAAATCCCAATTCCAAACACTGGACTCTAAGATTCTATCCATCTTTCCATGGCTTCCGTTGCCCTTTATTCTACCACTTTCCCGCCGCCCAAAGCATCGCCGCCTCTCGCTGTTTACTTTGGCGCCAAAGCCAGCAACTCCGCTGTCCCTTCGCTTTCCTTTGGAATCGCGCGGCCAAAGTCTCATCCGTTAAGAAGGGCTTTTGTTTGCCGAGCAGCCTCAGTCGTGTTTCGCGATCTAGACGCCGATGATTTTAGGCATCCTCTTGATAGACAGGTTATCGACTTCCATGATTTGATTTTGACTTCAATTTTTGTGCAGTAATGTATTGTTTTTATTTCGATTTTGTTTAGTACGTGATTGTTGATGATTTCGCTTAGTTCCTTTGCTAATCTTTTTTCTTTTAATAATTTGAGCCGCCATAGAATACACTGCTTTTGAGAGCAATTCCAGGTTTGAATGAGGTCGGCAAAGCTTTATTGGGTACGTCATACATTACTTTTATCGATTAGCAGAACATATGAAAATGCATGATTTGTAGTAAATTTTTCTTTTTAGCTTCATCCCTAAGTCATCAGATTTTTGCTGCAGGAACTGTGTCAGAGCAGGTCATGTTTCTGGAGAACATAGGAACATCACTTCTTGTTTCTGAAAATCAGGTCACACCCTTTAAATTCAGTTTGACCAGTGAAACTTTGTTCTGTGATCATATGATTGTGCTACATTCCTTTTATATCTTTTGCCAGTATCAGTCCCAGTCCCCCAGAAAGACAGAAATGATGTGAATTTTGTTTCTGCTATTTACTACTGTATTTTAGAGCTCATTTAAATAAACTTGAATTGAAGGAAAATTCTGTCTTCATTTCCTTTCAGCTCCCTGAACTTCATCAATTAATGGTTGAGGCTGCTAAAATACTAAGCATTGAGACTCCTGACTTGTATGTGCGTCAAAGTCCTGTACCAAATGCATATACTCTGGCCATCAGTGGCAAAAAGCCTTTTGTCGTTGTCCACACAAGTCTAGTGGAGCTCCTCACACGGAAGGAGTTACAGGTTATGTAGTTTACTTGCAATCTTCTCTTTGCTCTGCACAACAGCAATGAAACAGTACATTCCTGGTTAAATGGTGTTGGTTTAGACACACTTTTGATATGGTTGGTTATTCTTCTGTAATCCCTTAAAAGTTTTATAGACTTAATTTCTGGCATAGATGCTCCATTAGAACCTCAAAATTTATCAAGGAAAAGAAATGGCGTAGAAAAATGAAATCAAGTTTTAGAATAAAAAATTCTTTCCTTCTTTCTTCTGTGCTTGAAAAGTATCCTACTATCCTATTTCAATTACTGAAAAATCAATATACATTTTTCAGTCCTAAATGTAAAGGGATGTCATGGTGATCTTGTAAACCCATCATCCATCACTATTTTCTGTGACCCCTTATCAAAGGTAGTGGTAATCTTTGCTGATTATGGTAGCCACATGCTATTGCTACTCAAAGGCCAGAAGAATGCCTGAAATTGCAAGTCCAAACAAGTTTCCTCCTTGCCCTCTTTTCCTCATCTTTTTCAGTTGTGTTTACTATACTCACTTCTGGTTATTGTTTTTACCTACAATTTTCGCTTATTTCATTCAATCCAAACACAAGGAACTTCCTTTAATATATGCACATTCTAAACAGAGCATGAAAGTCTTTTAGTCTTGCTAAATGCAGGCTGTCTTGGCTCATGAGTTAGGTCATTTGAAGTGCGATCATGGTGTGTGGCTGACAGTTGCAAATATTCTCACTCTTGGGGCATATTCTTTACCTGGCACGTCTTGCTCTGCCTATGCTTTTACTTTCAGATAATTTGAAGTTTAGAGTGGTTATCTGCACCTCAAACAGATATGATGAACTTTGAGATAAATTACTGCTTGATCAGAAATTCAAAATTCAATCAGCTAATTATTAAGGGAGGGGGAATTGATTAGTTGAGAGAGATACCAGTAAAAAGTGAAGACCGCATGTTTGTGCTCAATTATGAATTGACTTTAAAATGTTTATTTATAGGTCTTGGTGGTTTGATCGCTCAACGATTGGAAGAACAGCTTTTTCGCTGGCTTCGTGCAGCGGAACTCACTTGTGATCGTGCAGCACTTCTTGTTGCACAAGACCCAAAGGTATTGGATCACAATATATTTCTAGTTTCAAACAGGGAATTAATGTTACGGGATATCCTCACTTCATGGATCTCCTTCCTTTTCATTCTTCCAAAAGGTTGAACCCCAACCCTAAATCTCCTTCCTTTTCATGTACCTACAAGAGGTGGTTGTCTCTGTTCTAATGAAACTTGCTGGTGGCTCCCCATCTTTGGCTGATCAACTGAATGTGGATGCCTTCTTGGAACAAGCTCGCTCTTACGATCAGGCTTCTTCAACCCCAGTGGGATGGTATATAAGGTAGTGTAGAGCAGCAGGTTTTATGGTACAAGGTACTTTGCTATTGGTTGTGTTCCAGTTTGTTAAATACAGTAAACCTAATTAAAATGTTTTATTTTTTTCTTTCAGAAACGCTCAAACAAGGCAACTTTCACACCCTCTCCCTGTTTTACGTGCACGCGAGATAGATGAATGGTCAAGGAGTCAAGAGTACCAGTATCTTGTGAAACGCGCAATGCGGGTCAATTCTGTGTAACAAATTCAATTATGAATTCAAGATTGAAATCTAATGAGCTGCGAGATTTTCAGGTTAGTAGTATAGTGTTTTTATTATAATTTCCTGCATTTTTTGTGAGTAGAAGGCTTAAATTTCAAGTGCATATATTACTCCTTGACCTGGTTTGGAATTGGAGGTCTCACTTTTGGAAGCGTGTTCCTCTTTCTTTGGTTCTCTTTTCAGGCCTAGGCCTGGGTTGCTAGTTAATGGATTGAAGCAGCATAGGAAAAAGTCAGTGGAAGCAGTATGTATACTGTATAGGAGGGTATAGGATTGAAAATTCATCTGCTTATGGCAGAGTATTACTTGTATGTATGTAGAAATAAATTGTTAAAGCACAAATGTAAGGTGGCGAGTAACATTCTTCAACAACTTGATGGTCAGCTTCGAATCTGCAACCTTTCCACCACAAATGAATACATACCACAAAAAGATAAAATTCAAAGCATCCAGAACAGATCTAATGTGATTATATTCGAAGTTTGAAGTCAATACTACGTTAAAGTACACTCCTATTGAGTCCAACAGCCATGCAGCATCAACCACAGCAAATGCTTGAACATCACCCCATACATACATGATTTCCTCAATTGATTCTGAAAGCAATGTGCAAAGATCAACCACATCCTTGCTTTTCCAAACTCTTGAACGTGTAGAATCTAGCAAAACAATTCCATCCTTCTCCAAAGGACATCTTGTAATCCTCAACATTCATGAGCTCCCAGGGGCATCTGTAGTTGGTTTGCGATTCAGATAGCGAATAACAGCATCTTCAACCCTGTTATTGAAATAAAGTGCAATAATGAATACACATCCAAATATATAATACCCAAATGTACTTCACTAAAAAAAAGTCCACTAATACAATATCTATGTGGTATCAACTACCAAAACAATTAGACAACACTACTAATGAGTAATGAAGCATGTATACTTCTAACAAACTGGAACTATCACTTTAGAGGTCTCGAAGGGTTTCAGTAATCAGGTGATAAATTAATATGAAATAGATGAATTAGCAATGTGATTACACCTATCATGCATCACTGTCATAGATCCTATGGCCAAATGCCGGGCTTGAAAACAAATTCTCTCTCACACACACACAGGCGCTGTATATATTATAGGGCGGTTATCTTATTTCTTATCTATTAGGATAAGGAATTGTTTATATCTCACATCCAATTTGAAGTTTCACAATAAAGCTTTCAAGTGCAGAAAATGCAATTAAGTACTCTGAGCATTAACACAACTTAAATGCAAGGCAAAGAATCTAAGAATAACAGCAAAGAGTAAGTACCAGGGTTGGCTGTAAAAATCTGACCGACGCTCTTTCTCGGCATTGTGACTAGCTTCTGCAGTAACAAGCTTGAGATCCTTACCCTGGGAATCAATTAAAGCATTAATGAACTCAACAGGTGATTGGCTAAAACCAAGAAAGAATGCCCGTCTCCTTCTGTGTTCATGGATTTTCCTAATAGCAGCACAAATTGCTTCATCACAGGCATCTATCTCTTTACTTTTTTCTGTGCTTGCCAGCAATGCACTCAATTCTCTCTGTATCGGGAAGGGCACATCAACCAACACGTCATAGCATGCACTTCCAGCAGGGCTATTACCAGAAAGTTTAATCCTGTGTTCTAAATGAATGGGCTGTGGAGGAGACAAATGATGCGTGATCTTTTGTGTCACTGCTGTGAATTTAACCTTACTTTCCCCAAACACTTTTTGAAGAAGTGGGTCGCAATTGAAATATGAAGGATCATCAGCACTCTGCAACTTTCTAGCTTTAACATAGTGCCAGATTGCAGCTATAATCCTTGCACGAGTATCAACCTCAATACCTAAAACTTCTGTCAAAGGTTGTGAAAGTTTATACTTCTCGGGCGAGTAATTCAACTCTAATCTAATATTCACAGTGAATTCTTGATCTCCCTTCCTTTTTACCTCGAAGCCCTCATGAAGAGCAGGAGATCTAGCACTGTCCCATATTATAATATGGTTATCAGGATAGAGTTTCTGGTCCAGGGAAATGGTGACTCTTTTGAAGAAAGAAGAAAACTTTGGGTACATAGAGCTTGATTTCTGTAACATAGCAGCTTGATCAGGATCCATTCCTTCCTCTAAAATCCTCCCTACTATTTTGAGAGTCCATGTAGGAGGCTCAGCGTTGGGTTTTTTAGGAATAGTCCGGATCTGGTTAGCAAAAGTGTTGAATACATAAATCCTAAGGGTCTTCTGAACAGATGGAGGGGTCTTTAATGCATCCTGTATATCAACTTTCTTTCTTGCAAGTGCAGAATCCACACGAGACTCAAACTCAAGTAGCTGAGTGTAGAGAGCAGATTCAGGCAAAATTGCTGCCACTCTTTCCTGTAATTGCTTTTCAGGAAGCTTCTGCTTTTTCTTACGAGCAGCAGCAGAAAGGTCCATGGTTCTCATCGGAGAAATTGTGTTGGTAGTTGACAAGCCAGGTGGACGGACGGGTGGTTTTTGTGGAAACCTTTTGACACTGGCATTTCCAATCCCTGGAAGAGAAGGGGATGAGCCTAAATTTGCAATCCCAGCAGTATGGGCCTGGCTAAGGGGAGCAAGGGCCAGACCCTGAGCTTGTAACTGTGCCTGAAACTGAGCATGTGCAGCCGCTTGAGCATGAGCATGAGCCTTAGACTGAGCTTGTGCCTGAGCAATGGCTTGGGCATGAGCTGCAGAGAGCTGGGACAACTGAAACTGATTCGGAAAACCAGATGGCATTCGCTGTTGAGGTTGGGGCTGAGACTGAAGGTGAGCAGCAGGATTGACAGACATGGAATTTCCAAAGGGAGAGGAAACCCCAATGCTCTTTGGCGGGTTATTGTTGTTGCCGGACATCGAAAATGTACAAACTATTCTAGGTCCCAAAGATAACTCACATAGGCAGCCAAGCTGCCCTTTTTAAAACACAAGCTAAAAATCTACAAGACACAGAAAAATAAAAATAAGAGGGTGAGATCAAGCTCTATGAGCCACAAAACAAACCCTAAATTTTGTTGAAAGAAACAGAAATAGAGCGAAGTAAAAAGCGTGAGGAAATAATACAATGCTAACAAAGCTAATTGCGGGAAAAGAGAACCCTAAACCTAATTCAGTGGACTCCAATTACGACCTTAAATTGAAAATAGGTGAGGAAACCAAGCAAGGAAGTAGTAAGAAGTGATTGGAAGAAGAAGATGAGCTTTCTTCAAAATCCAAAAAAAAAATAATAATAATAATAAAGAAATGCAGAAATTAAAGCTCAGAAGTGGAAGGTGGGAACAGCACGAAAACGAGGAAAGGGTTTAGATCGAAGGTTGTAATACCTTACAGCGTGTGCGTGTTCTTCGTCGATGACTTCTTCCTAATCGTCGTCGTCGTCAGCGACTCCGGGAGGAAACGGGTAGCGAGCCTTCTTCCTAATCGTCGTCGTCAGCGACTCCAGGGGGAAAGGGGTAGCGAGCACTGACTTGGGGTTTACTCCCACGGCGTCTAGTTCGGTTTTGTGTCAGTCCATTCGCCGAGGAAAATCAGGAAATTATTAAAATTTCATGATTTTTTTCCTAAACATAACAGAGTAAACATGCTTATAGTAATTTTGGTTTAAGCTTACGGCTCAATTTGGAAATTAGCTGAAAAGTTATAAGCTAGGAGCTGAAAGTTGAAAATGAGCTGAAAGCTGAAAAGTTATGAGTTCAGAGCTGAAAACTGAACTGTTATAATAGAAAGTATTTGGTAAAATTAACTTTTTGATAAGCTGATAAATATAAAAAGACTAAAAAGGGCATCTTCATAAAATTTAAATTAGTTTGTTTGCGTATTAAAATTTAACATTTTGTCTTTAAAAAAAATTAACATTTTGAAATAAAATTATTAACATCTAGCATCTCATAATGAAGTAGCAATATTGTTACAAATCTCATAATAATAATAATAATAACAATAATAATAATAATAATAATAATAATAATAATAATAATAATAATAAGGGAAAATGACACATTTTTCCCATGTGTTGTTTACTTATAGCATATTTCCTCCCTGTGTTGTTTATGTAACCACTTTATCCCCTCACTTGTTGTTGAAGTGGCTATTTTCCCCCCTCTCCCTTAAATAAGTGTTAGGGCGGTTAAATATGAGGATAAAAATGACATTTCACTTCTTCTTCTTCTTCTTATTATTATTATTATCATTATATTATCATTATCATTATCATTATACCCATATTTGTTTGCTTCTTTTTAATTATTGTGTTTGATGTGCATATATACATTTGTGCTCAGAAAACAAATGGATGTTGTGCGTACATATGTTGAAGCAACAGAGAATGATGCTAGACTGGAACAAGATTATATTGTATAGTAGTATAGATTCATGAAGCCAATTAAGCCGGACAGTTTATTTAATTTGCTTCATTCAAGAACTTTACAATTGCCACAGATTGTAAGTAGTTTATCTGTACGTTATCTGTATTGATGATATGATTGATTATACATAAGAAGTTTATTTGTGGATCGATGAAGTTCAGAATTCTCCAAATTTTATTTTGTTCTGATAAATCTTCATTTTTGTACTGCTTGCTTGCTTGCTTGGGCTGAGGATATTATGGCATGTTTGTTTGTTTAATGCTGCAAGTGATCTACTTCGCCATTTTCCCTAATAATAATAAGAAGAATAAGAATAAGTGAAATGTCATTTTTACCCTCATATTTAACATTTAACAGTCTTAACACTTATTTAACGGAGAAGGGGAAAAATAGCTACTTCAAAAACAATTGAGGGGGATAAAGTGGTTACATAAATAACATAGGAGGAAAATATGCTATAAGTAAACAAAACAGGGGAAAAAAGTGCCATTTTCCCTAATAATAATAATAATAATAATTGCGGTGAAAGTTGCGGATAAAGGAGAAAAGAAAAGGGTTTTAATTGGGAAGGATAAATTATGTCATTTCTTTAAAGTAATAAGGATAAAGATGAAAAAATAAGTTAGGAAACTATGAGCTTATTTTGAAACTCTACCTAAAGTAGTGTTCCAAAATAAGCTCTTATTTTAAGCTAGGAGCTTATTTTGGGAACATTACCAAAAGAGCTTATAACTTATTAGTAGCTTAAAATAAGCTATAAAACAGAGCTTATGTACTAACCACGACGATTTATCTGTCACTATGAATTAAAATATGATCAATTTAAGTTATTATATTCTTAAGAAAAATTTCAATTTTGATCCACTGACTATTGGAGTTGTGTTAATTGTAACACTTGACTATCAAAAATGTTAATTTAGTACCTTGACTATACAATTTCTATCAATTTTGGTCACGCCGGTCAAATTATCGACAAATTTTCACAGAAAAATTTAAGTCAACAAATATATTGGATTGCAAGGGGCAAAATAGTCTTTTCTGATCCACTACCGGCGAAGGGGTTTACTCTCATGGCGTCTAGTTCGGTTTTGTGTCAGTCCTTTCGTTAAGGAAAATCAGGAAATTATTAAAATTTCATGATTTTTTTCCTAAACATAACAGAGTAAACATAGGTTTATAGTAATTTTGGTTTAAGCCTATGTACTAACCATGATGATTTATCCGGCATTATGAATTAAAATATGATCAATTTAAATTATTATATTCTCAATTATTTTTCATCTATAATTTTTAATCTGTTTCTTCTTACGTGGAAATTTATTTACTAAGGTCTTAACTTCTTTTTTTTTTAATACTACTGACTCTATTACTAAGGTCTTAACTTTTACGTAAAAATTTGTTTACTAAGGTGAACGTCTGCCCAACCACGATTGATGCTTGCCAATGCTAGATGGATGTGTCATTAATTGGGGAGTCTCCCCATTAAAATGCTTGATAAAATATGATTTGCTAAAATGCTTGATAAAATGTTAACCAAAGTCCTCAATTTCTATAAAGTATCTAATAAAATGTGCAAGTGGATTTCTTCGTCTGTAATCAAAAAACATTTTTATTTGTTATCTAAATCTAAAAACAAAATAAGTGTTAATACTGATTATATCCTTGGATTTTTGTCCGTGTTATTATTGCTGATCTGTTTGTACATTGTGTTATTAATATTGTACATGATTTTTTAAAGACAAAAATACCCCAGAATATTCTGTTACTGTTAAATACCATTTGCAATCATGTTTCCTCCTTCATCTTCCCCTTTATCGCGTAAGAATCTGAGATTTCCTCCTTCATCGCCTAATAATTTGAGACGTTTCTTCCTCCGTCATCGCCTTAAGAATATGAGTCTCAATCTACTATTACAATCAACGGGATAAGTTTCTCCTTCACTTCCTTCATTTTCACCCTAATAGTAAGCACAAATTCCGATCAAGGATTTAAGCAATCAAAGGTAAAAACAAGATATTCGAAGCAGAGATTGGGTAGGATTGAAGCAATTAAAGGGATTCAATGGGTTTGATCGTTGATCGAGGCTATGATTTTTCTAATTTTATTTATCAAAGGTAAATTTATTGATTAAAGCCTAATTTTTAAGTGGACGTTCTGAATCATTGTTATTGGTTGAAAATTAGATGCATTTGTTTTTTTGGTAGAGTAGATGCATTTGTTATATACTACTGGTTATGATTATCGGTCGGACACCGCTGCATGTGTCTTTCTGGTGGTGACTGAGAAACATGAGAAATACAATAATCTTTGCATTCTGTTTGGAAGTGTATAACCAGCCATGAAATCCTACCTGTTTGTTTCTCAACCGATCAACTATTGTCTTTCTTATGAGTGCAAAGTTTCATTTTTATCTGTATGTCTGATGTATTATAATATATTTATGTTCATGGTTAAGTGATCTCTGCTTTTAGAGATAAATCATGAAAGACCAAATGTATGACTTTATTCTTATTAGTTACTCGTCAAAACCCAACTTGTTGAGCAAGGTTGCTTATGGTCTGCTATGCTTTTACATCCATTTTGTAAAGAGTTTCATTCTTTTTTCTTGATGTTTTGCTGTTTGGTTGATAGGTACATTTACCTCCCACATTGGCCGGTAATATAATTCTTCTCCATCTGTAATTGTAATTGGTGGGAGGTATTTCAGGCTTAGCGGTTGCACGTGTCCTCCAGAATGCATCTTTCAAGGTAGATTGAATTTATTTATCTTATCCTCATTGGCTGAAAACTTACTTTTATGGACCAATTTCACAACAAAGGCTATATGGTATTGTACTAGGTGATATTGTTGGAATCAAGAGATAGAATTGGTGGACATATTCAAACAGACTACTCGTTTGGTTGCCCTGTTGACATGGAAGTATTATGGTTAGTGTTTCTATTTCAGAAGTTTTATCTAGAATGCACTTTTGTGCATTTTTACATGTAGGTTCAATGAGCGTAGTTATATAACTACTATTTCATTTAGTTTTTACATGTAGGTTCAATCAGCTTGGTTATATAACTACTATTTCATTTAGTTAGAAACAATAAATACTGAATATTTTGTGTTCTGGTGTGCTCCTTTCAGAAGTTTTATCCAGTGCTCCTTTTTATATGCGTCCATAGTTGTTGAGATGTTACCCTGTTTTGTCAAATAGTCCTGGCTATCATGACCACCTTTAAGTGGAACACTTGAGATAAGGGATGATGGAATTTTGTTAGGAATCAATTTGGGAGCTTGCTTATTTTCTTCTACAATGCTGTTGTTATTTTGAGTTTTGTTTTGCTTCTTTTCCTTTTTTCCTTTTACCATTTTTTTTTACACTTTTTTTCCTTTCAGTAAAGTTTATATAACCTTATCAATAAAAAAAAATCTAGAAGTTAGTGAATATTAATCTAGATTTCAGAATATTCATAATTCATACATGTATGTCTATCAAGTATAAAGTATGTCTTCTATTGCCAATGTTTATGCTAGCTTTTGATTAAGTGTAAAGTATGTCTTCTATTGCCAATGTTTATGCTAGCTTTTGATTAAGTGCTTTCAAATTCCATGTGCAGAAAAGAGTATGAGATACACAATATATTTTTAATAAATATGATTAGTACTGCATGAGTGCTTATATGATAAATGGTTCATTATGTGCAGGAGATTGTACTTTCTGGTGGCCATGGACTAATGGTTCAAGGTTACGTTATTACCCTGTAACACAGGCTTTGGCTAAAATTACTCTAATTCAAAGGTCAACATTTCCTTTATTGTTTTTTAGTTCAAACGCGTACATTTTAAGAGGATATTTTCGTAATTTAAACGTGAAGTGTATATGTGTTTTTTTTTCAATTTAATTGACTGCCAACAATGAGTGTATAGCGTGTTGTTCTTTCGCATCCATAATTTGGTCTCCTCCATTACTCATTACGAAGTACGCATTTCTCTTTTCTTATCGACTTTAACTTAAATTTACGCAATTCTCTTTTATTCTCCTGTGTGTTCATATATTTGCCCCCATCACTCTGTATACGCACGTGTCACTGTATAAGTGCAGGACATGTTTATTCTTTGCTTTCTTCATTGCCCTTTTTTTTTTTCACAGTAATACTGTAAATGTCAATATGTGCATACTTGAGTAATTGCATGTGTTTTTTTTGCCCATGATCTAACTTGCACGTACGGCAGCCCATAAAGTAGGAAGTAAATTTAATAGCATTATGGATTCTGCAACATTAACCATCCATGGAGCACACTTTTGTAAAGGCTATTTTACTCTTCTACTTGAAAACATTTTCTCAATTATGTCAAAAATTACTTTAATTACCTTCGCATCCCATTATTGTCTATTTACATTGCGAATTAATTGATCGTGGTTTTGGTGCTGAAAATTAATAGTGAAAGATAAGAAGACCATGCCTAGAAATTATAAAGGGACTGTAATTCAAAGTGTCTAAGTTTCAATACTCTAGGATTCCATCTATCAATTTTCATAATCTAGAACTAAGAATAGCAAAGTTACTAAAGACAACAGGCTATGGGTGAAATTAGTTCAATGTGAATGTTATAAAATCACACATCTCATTGTGTGATTCAATAAAATATGACATCACTATGAATTGGT
The DNA here is from genome assembly GCF_001879475.1 of Ipomoea nil. Classification (NCBI taxonomy): domain Eukaryota; kingdom Viridiplantae; phylum Streptophyta; class Magnoliopsida; order Solanales; family Convolvulaceae; genus Ipomoea; species Ipomoea nil. The sequence continues at coordinate 102,257 of NW_017617454.1, forward strand.
GAATCTGTCATGATACGTAGTGTGGACATTGTCCTCCTAAAATATGATATAAAATGATTGAATTGAACATATGTGTTTATGGTAAGTTGAAAAGACAAAAGGAATTTTGAAAATGAATTGATATTCTTTCATTATATATGTTAAGTTAATTTGATGAAATATATTGTGAATTTGTTAATTAATTGGCCAAAAAATATTCATTCCATATACTATAGAAAAAAAAAAAGAGTGAAATGTGGATACCAATTAACACATTCTTAATTTAAATTTTATTAATGGAAAATACATGATAACTAAATATACAAGCAGAATATAATTGTAATAGAACGTTCAATACTTTACTTAAAATTACAAATTTATATATTCATCACAATGAATTTGTATTTCTTGTGTAAATTTCAATTACATCAACAAAATAAACTTTTTGTGAATATTTATAGAACTTCGCCAACTCAAAAAACTTTACAAATGCATTTTATCTATTTCAAAATAATTTACTAATTGAGTTTAACTATTGGGCACAAGTTTTCGCCCAAAGCGCGTAGAAAAAACTAGTTATATTATATATATGTTAAAATTTGTTATTAACATTACTTATATGTTGTTAGACTATAGTTTATTATTATTATTATTAATATTTGTTATGTTATGATGTATTCTAGATTAGTCCTAGTCTAGTGGCTATTAGTTAGTTCTCTCTCCTGAGAGTATTAATTGTAATCTATTTCAGTTATTGATTATCTCTTTCCACATTCATCTGGTATTAGTTAGCCAGGCAAATCTCACGCAAATTTTTTTTTTCCTTTCCTCTATCGACAATGTCGAGTAGCTCTAAGCGTACCGTGACCACCATCTCCTCCCCAAATAATTCCCCCAACACCCTAACGAGCGCACATCACTTCGTGTCGCTCAAGCTCACGCATCGGAACTACCTATACTGGCGGACTCAAGTGATCCCGTTTCTCCGGGGTCAAGGCCTGCTAAGCTTCGTCGATGGAACTCGGTCACAGCCATCACCATTCCTGGAGGGACAACATCTCCACCACGGAGAATCCGGCCTATGCGGCCTGGGTGCAACAGGATGCATCCATCCTCTCTCTTCTGATCTCCTCATTGTCTGAAGAGGTAATGTATTTAGCTCTTGGACAAACCACCGCACGTGGTGTATGTTAAAATTTATACACCCCGATCTAGTTACTATCAAACTACACGTTCTAAAAGAACTCAGTATGACCTAAAATGTTCTACCTCTATAAAAAATCTCTTACAATATTTTTTTATATAATAAAATGATTTAATTGTTTACATATTTCAATGATCAATGGTGAAACAATTTATTTAAATAATTTTAATGCAGTACGAAGTATTTACATGCCATCTCCAATAAACTAGTAAAGTAATAATTCTAGCTTAGTCAATAATTAAGCAAAGTCGTCAATGATCCAATAATAATAATGATGTACAATCATTTTGTAATGAAATAGGGTAGAAATCATCCAAAACAACCATACAAATAACATGTCAGCATTTTGTTTTTATTTTATTTTTTCATGTCAGTAAATTAGATGAAAAATAATTGGGTGTATAATAGTCTAGATGAACCTTTTTTTTTTTTTTTTGGATTGAAGATGTACCATATTTTAATGCAGGGTGCTAGATGAATAATCAATTTTAGTACATGGACCTATTTGATCCTTTTGTCATTTTATTGGTACTATTGACCCTGTTACAATGTAATACTTGTTGAAGCACAAAAATTTTCCATTTGAAAGAGGCATTTCATACCACTTTAAGATAAGAAATCCAGTCTTTCGCTAATCTTTCCAATAAAATAGGATCAGCCAATTTCCAATCATGGTCCTTGTGGGTCGAATCATCATCCATATAATATACAAAAAGAAACTCCAGAGATTTGCTATCTTTCTCTTTGAATAAGATCTCAATTTCGGCGACGGTTTCATTAGATATCTTACAACTAGAATTCCTCTTTGTTATTGAGAGAACCCCAGTACTCTCTTTCCGATTCAGGAAAGAACTCTTGGCGTTTCCCCACAATGTCATTGGCGTCTTGTTTTAACTGTTAGTCAATATTTTTTATATTTATAGGAATTTTATTCATGGTAGGAATGTAACAAAATTGGTGATTTGGTGTATGTAGTGGAGGAGCCACATTAAAGTTACAGGGGGCTTGCCCCACCCCCCCCCCCCCCCCCCCCGACAAATTATATCGTGCACCGCGGTGCATAATCGATTATGCATCGCACATCAAAACGACATCGTTTTATTTAATGAAAAGAAACGGAATCTGTTTTGACCCGTTCCGCAAAAAATAACTATGTTCTTCAGTTTTATTTTGTATACACTGCAGTTTCAGTTCAACACAACTACAGTTTCATTTCGATATAACTAAAGTTTCATTCAATATTTATACACTCAAATATGTGAAAATGTTATTTTATTTTATTTTATATACACTATAGTTTTATTAAAACACAACTACATGATCATTTTGATATAATTACAGCTTCATTGTACAATATACACTCAAATATGTGAAATGTTATTTAATTTCATTTTATATATACTGCAATTTCATTTCACCACAACTACAGTATCATTTTGATATAAATGTAGTTTCATTTGATAATATAAAAATAATACGTGAGACAGTGTCGGTTTAGATACACTGTAGTGTCACTCCGTTAACACTAACAACGCGCCATTTCTTTACTTAAAGAAACGATATAACGACTCCCCCCGCACCCCCAACAACCAATTCTTTCTTTTTTTTTTTTATTTTTTTATTTTTGGTGGATATAACGACTCCCCCCCGCACCCCCAACAACCAATTCTTTCTTTTTTTTTTTATTTTTTTATTTTTGGTGGATATAACGACTCCCCCCCGCACCCCCAACAACCAATTCTTTCTCTTTTTTTTTATTTTTGGTTTTTAAGCTTACTGGCTCTGTTCATATACTTTCTCAACATACTGAAACACAAAGAACCAATAACACCTCCACGGCTCGAACTTACAACCTTCCAAATGAAAGTCCAACCCGGGTACCATTAGACCACATAGTCCTGGTAACTTAGTGAATTGCTAATTTGCTAGCTAGTTAGTTTTTTAATTTGCAAATGAAATACATTGCAATTGTGTTTATTATAATAATAAATTGTCATTTTGTTACCAAAATCTTTAAATTTATGCTACTTTAATCTTTATCTTTTTTAATTTGCAAATGAAATACATTGCAATTGTGTTTATTATAGTAATAAATTGTCATTTTGCTATCAAAATCTTTAAATTTCTACTACTTTAATCTTTGTCTTTTTTAATTTACAAATAAAATACATTACAATTATGTTTATTATAACAATAAATTGTCATTTTGCTACCAAAATCTTTAAATTTTTACTACTTTAATCTCTGTCTTTTTATTCTTTTTTTTTTCAATTTTAGTTAATTCAATTGATTTGTCAAAAAAATTAACACTGTGAACATTAGAAGTTTGAGTTGAAATGAAAAAGACACAAAGAATTGATGGGGTGTTTGGTTGGATGGAAAACATTTTCCATGGAAAATGTTTTCCTAAAAGTGAAGGAAAATGATGTTTTATGTTGTTTGGTTGGATGGAAAACATTTTCCATTGGAAAAGGTTTTCCTTGAGGTTGAGGAAAACAAATTCCTAACTCATTCTATGTATTTTGTTTTCCATAGAAAACTAATATGACAATTTTACCCTCATCATTCTTTATTAATTACTCTTATTATTATTATTATTATTATTATTATTATTATTGTTGTTGTTGTTGTTGTTGTTGTTGTGTAGGGTTATATTTGTCATTATACACATTATTCCTTACCATTCCAAACTCAACCAAACAATGGAATTCATATTTCCAGTAATTTCTTTTCTACCAACCAAACAATAGAGTTTATTTTTTTGGAATTTATTTTCCATGGAATTTCAATTCCATTTTCCTTCAAATATTTTCCAGTGAACCAAACGAACTTTAGAAGAAAGAATTATGAAAATTCAACATCTCAAGTAAATTCATTTACAAGTATTGAGACATTGAATTCTGGAAGACGTTCCAAATTTTAGTAGATTTGTAATATAATGTATTTTGAATATGTTAAATAAATATTAATATGTTTTATTATTCTCTCTCAAATTGTTGGCCCCCGCACTAACAAATTCTGGCTCCGCCCCTGGGTGTATGTGAACGTATGCTTACGCATGGGACTCGGGAAGTCGCATCAATGGAGTTTGAATTTTTTGGTGAGTGTTGGTTTCCTCACTTTTTGCACAAAAACGTTATGGTGAGTACAAGGTTTCGATGGTGTGCATTGCGGCAACCTGCTGTGTGCATAACCGTGCCGCACTGGGATGTATAGGACCATGCAAGAGAGCGTCACTCGTGTGGATCAGGTGTGAACGGTGGTCCAAAATTGGTAGAGTTTTGTGGTAAGTTGGGGATGGAGTACGTGATAGCGTATACACCCTCCTTTTTAGCATAGACTGTGTGTATAATAGTTTGATTATATGGACAGCTTGTTTTCCAATAATATGTTGCACACACTGTACTTCATGTGCGACTAGCAATGTGTGCGTTCACAGTAACTCACGTGTACAATGACGGTAATAGTTGCTTACACAATGTGCAACTGCTGTGGCATGTGGATTCAATAGAAAAAATGTCCACATCTCCCGTGCAAAATCAAAGATTATTCACAGGCACAACACAAGGAGATTGTGAGGGAGGGGGGGGGGGTGTTTTACCAGTATTAGGGAGGTCAGAAGTTTGGGGGATGGCATGGTATGCAAAATATAGATAGGGGGTGTGTGTGAGTAAGGGGTGGAGTGTGCGAGCTGAATTATCTGAGACAATATCAAATCCAAACATGCAAATCATGAACGCAACAATATACCAAAAAATACGGTACATACTTAGTTGGAAAAACGCCAAAAGTGTATAGCCTTAAAAATCCATAAAAGACCATAAAACCAAAGATCAATGTGTGTTTCATAATGAGGTAACTGCGCACCCACTAAGAAAACACCACACCCAAATAATCTATCTACCTAACACGTATAAAAAAAGAAATTGTGTCCAAATAACGAAGTTTGTTATCCAACATTGTTCGCATAGTCAGCTTCACATTTAATGGCGACAACCAACTGCTTGGGTGCAGCGCGAGCCTTCATACTATGGAACAAATCAACCTCCTATTGTGTCAGTCCATAATCCGGCGCTTGCTACGCCGGGTCAACCTGCAAGCCCCTCAATAATGCGAGTGGAGGAGAGACAAATTAATATAATATTAATCAATTTAAAATAATTAACTTGTAATGATACATGATAAGGAGATTGAATGAATTATGACTTATGGAGTTTAGTATTTTTTGAAGCGAAAATTCTAGTTAAAATGGAATCAAGCCGTAATAATAATCCATCAAAGTCTTCCACATGCAAAATTAAGCTTGTAGAATTCCATATATCTAATCATTGAACTACACCAAGAAAGACAAAAATGATAGGCCCCCTGATATGAGCGATGGTTCAAAGTATACATTCATTATTATCATATTACATGTTACGAACGAAATAAGATGCCTCTTCGCTTACTTGAAAGGTTATTTTCGTTTGCAGCCACACGATATGGGCAATCTTACCATCTTGATGCGTACACGTTTCAGTTCAAGGATTGGGGGCTCCCTCGTATCTGTCAAGACATGAAGACGGCATCCTTGTGGACTAGTCCACATGGTTGAAGACAATATGTGAACAAAACCATACTACGTAGTACATTTTACTACTCCAATTATATAGTCTAATAATACGTTTTTTATTTTTATTTTTTGAAAATTTCAACCAAGTTAATCAATTAACTTTGATAATCACAATGTTTTACATTTATACGAGTTATGAACAATTTAGACTGATTTTTTCTTCACTGACTAGGTCACAAAGCGAGTTTCACACATAACAATTGAGAGCTCAATTTATTTATTTTTTTTAATAATAATTACAAAGTTTCAAATTTAATTGACTATGAGAGCTGTCTATTAGTATTTAGTTTGAGCCGATTAACTATAAAACCAAATTAGGATTACAATGTGAACTTTGCTTCTAGGATACATTGAGATAGTGAGTGTGGGCTTTTCCATAAATGAAAAGGTTTAATTATTGAGTAATAGTACATGTATTCCCATTTTTTACTGCATTTTGTACTTCCTGCTGAAGTGTCATTATTTGATTGGTTTAAATAACAAAGTGGGCCACTATTTTTCTTCATTCACTTAAATTTTAAAGAGTAAATACTCAAAATGGTCTCTTGACTATAGCTAAATTCACAAATTGGTCCTTAACTTTCAATTTCAACCAATTAAGTCCTTAACTTTATAATTTTAACACAATTTGGTCCTTTGTCTATTTGACCGTTTGTTGACTGTGATTTTTGAGGATATATATGTAATTTCATGGTCCATCGTCGGTTTTTTAAGGTTCTGGTTGCATTTCCAGACCGCACTGTTACATTTGAATCCACTGTCGAAAGCAATCTACCAAATCCGGTTGCCTTTCTTCATCCTCCCTTTGGATGCAATGTAGTTGAGTTCGTACCAGAGCGAAGAAGATGACGTGTTTCCGAACCAATGCAACGTCATCCTGGAGGCCTCCACGTGCTCCGACGAGAGCTGAAGGTTCTTCTGGAGATCGTCAATCACGGTCAACAAACAGTCAAATAGATGGAGGACCAAATCGTGTCAAAATTACAAAGTTAAGAATTTAATTGGTTAAAATTGAAAGTCGATGACCAATTTGTGAATTTAGCTATAGTCGAGGGACCATTTTCGGTATTTACTCAATTTTAAATTTATTGGTACACGTGATATCATTTTCCTTAATTATTGGACGTTGTGTGGGGCATGGTAAAGAATTGAAGGAAGAGCAGGACAATGTAGTGTGTCTCTGTCTAGTGACTCAACAAGATGGATGATGTTCGGTGCATTGCATTATCTAATCTAGCGTTTCCAATCATTTATTTCCCAGAAGTTATCATCCCTGCCTGCCTGCATTTTTTATTTTTTTTATTCTGGGCGAGATTTATGTTTTCCCCAGCATTCTATTCTTCCAATTACTTGTCTACATATATTGATTCTTCCTCCATTCCCAACACATGGATGTGGACCCTTAACACTCGATCATATCAAGCTAATCGATCTTAGCTAGCTAGCTAGCTTGGCTTCTGTATGAGCATGGAATTTGCAGGAGCAGGAAGCACTAACGAGATGGAGGGGCAGGCAGATGACGACCCAGAGAGCAACTCGCTGCATCGACCTCTCCTCAAGAGAAACCGCACACTTTCCTCCACTCCGGTAGCCATGATTGGAGCTAAGGTTTCTCCCATAGAGAGTCTGGATTACGAGTAAGGCAGGCAGACAGCAATGATATTAGTTAGTTAGTTAGATAATACTCTTTCTTAATACCTAACATTACATATATACATATTATGATGATGATGACAAGTGTGATTTAATTAATTAATTAGGATCAATGAGAATGATCTGTTCAAACACGACTGGAGAAGTAGATCAAAATCTCATGTTTTGCAATATGTTTTCCTAAAATGGACACTGGCGTTCTTGATTGGGCTTCTAACTGGATTAATAGCCACCCTCATAAATCTCGCAATCGAAAACATTGCAGGCTACAAACTTCTTGCAGTGCTCAACTACATCGACAACAACAGGTTATCTCATCGATCTATACTCCTTTTTATCTTAAACTAACTAGTAACTAGGTATATGAGTCATGGGATCTAGTACTTACTTGCTACTGCTAACCCTAAAGTTTACCACAAGGCACAATTAAGATCCAAGCTAAAGAGATGCATATATATAATTATGGTTGATGCTGCTGCAGGTACCTTATGGGTTTTGCATATTTTGTTGGGACCAATTTTCTTCTCACAATGAGTGCTTCTGTTCTGTGTGTCTTTTTTGCACCTACCGCCGCAGGCCCCGGAATACCTGAAATCAAAGCATATCTCAATGGAATAGACACTCCCAATATGTTTGGTGCCACAACACTGATTGTCAAGGTTCGTTTGTGAAATAAATTCTGTAGTCCTCTAGCTAAGCTCCAACTACTTCTTGGAGCTTATTGAGTTTGTCTCATATAGAGATTAAGATATGGATTAGATGCCTATAAATATATTAGTTTTATTATCCCTGTATCACAACATACATACATTGCAGATTTTCGTTCAGTGGCCTAATTGCATTTTCAGGTTACGTTCAGTGGCCAATTTGAATCTTATTCCTTATTTTAACTAAATAAGTAGTTACTTTAATGAATTAAATTTGCAGATCATTGGAAGCATTGGAGCTGTATCAGCAGGCTTAGATTTAGGAAAAGAAGGGCCATTGGTACACATTGGAACTTGCATTGCTTCTTTATTAGGTCAAGGTGGGCCGGACGATTACCGCATCAACTGGCGTTGGTTCCGTTACTTCAACAATGACAGGGACCGCAGAGATCTCATCACCTGTGGCTCATCCTCAGGTGTATGTGCTGCTTTCCGATCCCCGGTTGGTGGCGTCCTCTTTGCTTTAGAGGAGGTGGCAACATGGTGGAGGAGTGCTCTTCTCTGGAGGACCTTCTTCAGCACAGCAGTTGTTGTGGTAGTACTCAGGGCTTTCATTGAGTACTGCAAATCTGGTAACTGTGGGCTCTTTGGAAGAGGAGGAGGCCTTATCATGTTTGATGTGGGTGGAGAAACTGTGAGGTACCATGCTGTAGATATCATCCCTATTACACTCATTGGAGTCATTGGTGGACTTTTAGGAAGCCTCTACAACCATGTTCTTCACAAGATCCTCCGCCTTTATAATCTCATCAATGAGTATGTATGATCAACTTCACCATGCCTAATTATTCATCAAGATTGTTCACTCTATGGGCAAAACCACACTAAAGATTAAATCCAATCAATTAGCTAGTCTAACCCATGATCTTATAAACTCATATGTTCTCTCTTATTTTATCTCTTAACCAATAGATTGTGCTGCTGCAGGAAAGGGAAATTACATAAGCTTGTTCTCAGTCTGAGCGTATCACTTTTCACCTCTGTCTGCCTATATGCACTTCCTTTCCTTGGCGGATGTAAGCCCTGTGATTCTTCTACTTCTACTGCAGAAGGGACTGGAAACTTGAAACAATTCAACTGCCCAAAGGGATACTATAATGATCTTGCCACTCTTCTCCTTACCACCAATGACGATGCTGTCCGCAATATTTTCTCTGTAAATACTCCCTCAAGATTTAATATCTCATCGCTTGCTATCTTCTTCATGCTGTATTGTATCTTGGGACTGATCACATTTGGAATTGCTGTGCCTTCTGGTCTCTTCCTTCCTATTATCCTCATGGGTTCGTCTTATGGTCGTTTGCTTGGCATTGCGATGGGAAAATATACGCATATTGACCGGGGGTTATATGCTGTTCTTGGTGCAGCTTCCCTAATGGCTGGTTCAATGAGGATGACTGTTTCCCTGTGTGTCATATTCCTTGAGCTCACAAACAATCTCCTTCTCCTCCCAATAACCATGCTTGTGCTTCTGATTGCAAAAAGCGTAGGAGACTGCTTCAACCCGAGTATCTATGACATAATATTGGAACTGAAAGGCCTGCCTTTCCTGGATGCAAACCCTGAGCCATGGATGAGAAACATAACAGTGGGTGAGCTTGCAGATGTGAAGGCACCAGTAGTTACGCTCTGTGGAATAGAGAAGGTGGGTCGTATTGTGGAGGTGCTTAAGAACACGACGTACAATGGTTTCCCTGTGGTGGATGAAGAAAGAGTGGCAACAGAACTTCATGGAGTGGTGCTAAGAACTCACCTTCTGCTGGTACTGAAGAAGAAGTATTTCATGCATGAAAGGAGGAGGACAGAGGAGTGGGAAGTGAGGGAGAAATTCAGCTGGGTGGATTTGGCTGAAAGATGGGGTAAGATTGAAGATGTGGCAGTGACAAATGATGAAATGGAGATGTATGTTGACCTGCATCCCCTTACCAATACAACCCCCTTTACAGTATCAGAAAGCATATCAGTTGCAAAGGCAATGGTGCTGTTTAGGCAGGTCGGACTTCGTCACATGCTCATTGTACCCAAATATCAGGCAGCGGGGGTAAGTTTTTTGTTTTTTGTTTTTTTTTTGAGTACTACTGACTCTATTACAATGTAGTATCTGTTCATACTTTAATTTAATTTGCCAGGTATCTCCAGTGGTAGGAATCTTGACCAGGCAAGACCTCAGGGCACACAACATCTTGGCTGTCTTCCCTCATCTAGCCAAATCAAAGGGCAGTAATAAGGGGCACTGAGAATAAAAATGGCTGCTAGGCTATCTTTCTTGCAACATTCTTTATATATTCCTTTTAATTTGCACTTGTATTCCCAATTCACATTCTTTCTCAGAGATTCCAACATAAGAAGAAAAGACAACATTCTTTTTATCATCAATTATTTATATATATATATATAATAACAAAGAATTGATATGTACTGTAAACAAAACAGTTAAACCAACCATTTTATTAGTATATCCCACCCACAACTAGCAAAGAAATAAATTCCTTACTTTCACACAGTTTAACCAACCAGCTCCCAAAAAAACACATGAATTTAGCATTTTAACTGGAAAAAAAAAAAAAAAAAAAAAAAGATAGGAAAAATGATAAGCATAATAAGCGGATCAGAGAATCGGACCAATGATCATAGGATGAGGCGAGGAATGCTGAGAGTGAGAGTGAAGACCAGTGACCTTAATATCAGCTCCATTGACTACAGTGGGCACAAGCTTCCTATTTTTGGACCCGATTACTAGGCGTTAGTTGCTTCATGCTTGATTCTGGGTCTCTGTGCGCTGAAACGCACGAACCCATTCCCAAAAGCTGTGAGCTTTTTTAGTTTTAGAACAGGAGGAAAAGGTGAAAAGAAGAGGATCTACTCTACTGTAGTGTAGCTATGAGATTACTTTGTTTATGTTTTGTTATTAATTGTTAAATGTTGATAGTTACGAGATTATTTTGTTTATGTTTTGGTATTGATTGTTAAATGTTGATAGTTAATATTATTTTGAGATTATTTTGTTTATGTTTTACTATTGATAGTAGGATACTTGTGTTGGAGGGATAAAATATCTAGAAGGGTAGAATTGTAATCTTCTCATTGTTTCCTTGGTTTATAACCATCCTGCAAAGCTCTGCAACAGAGAACTTCACATAATCAATAATATCATCTTTCTTCTTCATCTTCTCTGCACCCCTCGTTCCTCCGATCTTCTCATTACTCGTGTAGCAAATTCCAACATGGTATCAGAGCAGCGAGACAGCCACGCCGCCGCTGTCACCGTCGCCGGAAAATTGAGTCAAAGCACGGCTCATCCGGTGATGTCGATTGTTAAATCCCCAATTCCGCAGAGGAAGCCAAACAATCCGATTGCTACGCAGAGTAGTCGATCAATTCCGCAGAGGAATCTAGAAGACAAGGAGAATCCGATTGCTAGAACCTCCCCAGCCGCAGAGGAAGGAGTTTGTAGCTCACACCGGTTGAAGCAGATGGAGCAGTTCTCCGATTCAGCCATAGCCGTAGCCGTAGCCGATCCGCAGCGGAAGGCGATCCAGGAAGTTTATCCATCGTGTCCGCAGATGGAGCAGTTCTCCGATTCAGCCATAGCCGTAGCCGATCCGCAACGGAAGGCGATCCAGGAAGTTTATCCGTCGTTTCCGGTCATTCAATCACTAGTTCAGGTTCAAATGACCTCCACTGGCCGGCAAAAATCATACTGGCCGGAGAACATGCGGTGGTGCATGGATCCACTGCTGTGGCAGCCGCCATCGATCTTTATACCTATGTCTCTCTAAGCTTCCCTATTCCCTCTGAAAATAATGAAACACTGATACTCCAACTTAAGGATGTGTCCTTAGAATTTTCTTGGCCAGTTGCAAAAATTAAATATGCTTTTCCAAATCTTGATAGTAGTGTTGCTTCCTCTCCTTCATCATGCTCATTGGAGACACTTAAATCAATTGCTTCTTTGGTGGAAGAACAGAAAATTCCTGAGGCCAATATTGGACTTGTGTCTGGTGTCTCAGCTTTCCTCTGGTTGTATACCTCTATTCATGGATGCAAACCAGCAAAAGCAGTTGTCCATTCTGAGCTCCCAATGGGAGCAGGTCTGGGATCATCTGCTGCCCTCTGTGTTGCATTCTCAGCTGCCATGCTGTCTTTGTCAGATTCTGTTAGTATGGATTTCAGCCACCCAGCTTGGCAAGTATTTGGAGACTTTGAAGTCTAAATTGGAAGAGTTGAATCTTGAATCAAGACTGAAAGGAGATGAGTTGAGAAATTTGAGCAACATTTCACAGAATTTAGAGAAGTGTGAACTTATATCTAGCAACAAAGATGTTGCTGACAGATTAGAAATGGCACTTCAGGAAGTAAAGAACCTTCGTGATTTTGTCAATTTTCTGGCTATGAAACTCACTGAATTGGATAATCAAAGTCAAATCTTTTCAGAGAAGGTCATTCATCTTAATGCTTTATTTGACAATTGGTTTAAGATGATCCATGAAGAGAAAGAACTTGCTGCTCAACATGCTGGAAACAAATTTGACCTGCTCCACAATCAGTATACATGTATTGTTTCAGAGAGAAATTCTCTACAATTGGCTAGCATCAAATTTCAAGAAGGATGAAGAGTTGCCATGGCAAGTATGGCTTGAAGTAGGTGGAAGAGTTGCTATATTTTTTTTTTACTGTTTGTCTCTCAATCTGGAGATGTTTCTACACTAAAAGCTCTGTTTTGCTTCGCTATATGTTTACAGTAGCAACCCTCACTACCCTTTGTGTTTAAACTGGGCATGTAGGATCTACACGCTCCAGCTTACGGGGGGTGTTGGAGGATAAGATATCTAGAAGGGTAGAATTGTAATCTTCTCATTGTTTCCTTGGTTTATAACCATCCTGTTGCTCTGCAACAGAGAACTTCACATAATCAATAATATCATCTTTCTTCTTCTTCTTCTCTGCACCTCTCTTTCCTTCGATCTTCTCATTACTCATGTAGCAAATTCCAACAATACTTATGAGTTTATATAGGATAACAAATAAGAGGATATGCTGAAACCATGATTTGTTTCATTTTATATTTTATGCTATTATGTTTGGATTTTGGTTATTAATGAGTTTTGATATTCTATTAAATTTGTGTTAGATTTTTGTGTTATAGACTTTTAATTTTGTATTATGAACTTGTGGTTGTGTGGTTATTAAATTTGTGTTGTTGGATGTTGTATTATGAACTTGATTTTGTAATTAATAATTGTCATGTAATTGATAATCATATTAAACCACCATAAATAATAAATAATGTTTATAATAAATAATTTTGTAATAAATTTCTTGACTTTAAAAACTGTGAACAATTGTAAATAATATTAATTTTAAAAGTTTTGCTTGAACAATCAAAAAATAATAAATTTTTTGTAATAATTGTTGTTATGCCTTTTATTTATTTACTAGTATTTTCACCCGTGCGATGCACGGAATGGAATTGTTGTAATATATGAAGAATATTTAAATTGATATATAATTATTTAAGAATTAATTTCACCCGAGGTCGTTTATCTTTCCTGACAATTCCAAATTTAATCATAGACTATAGTTATTAATTATTACAATTTATTCTATGTTACAACTCTTACGTTAATATTCTTACTATTATTATTAACACTTAATTACTTTTAGATATTATTATTACCACTTATATTATTATTATTATATTATTATTATTATTAATTTATTTTCAAGTACTGTTAGTATGTAATGGTCGTGAGGCACAATAATAATACAACCATAATTAAATATTCTTGTATTGTATTCCGGAGTTAATGACATTTTTTGTCCTAGACTTATTGAGGCATTGACACTTTTCATCCTCCATAATAAAAATTGTCACTTAGTAGACACTGTTATTGGTCGTTGGACAGTTTTGATCCTCCGTCAATGAAGCCGTTTGTTGACCGTGAATTAGAAGGGCTTTTCTATCTTTTTATGTCTTATTCTTATAATCTTGTTTAGACCAGCGCTGCTGTGACTCCTGTGAGGCGAGATGGCGAGACTTGGCGGCTAAGTAGTAACCGTCGGTAGTGCGTAGTAGCGAGGTTCTTCTCCGGCGAGTTGTGAGTACGGCGGCGAGCATACGAGGCAGTAACTCCTTCCGGCGACGGACCAGTAAGGCAGATATGGCGGTGCAGCAACAGATCCGGCGAGGTTGGGGCCTTCACCGGTGGTTTTTGGTTCCGGCGAAGTAGAGAGGGCAGCAGGTCGGCGAACCCTCCTATGGTAAATAACAGTTGTAGTTGTAGATGGCGTGATGTAGAATTTGCACATGTAAGTCCTCCCTTCTATATTGACCACAAATATCCTTCCCATCTCTCTCTCTCTCTCTCTCTCTCTCTCTCTCTCTCTCTCTCTCTGACCACAACTACTTGGTGCACAACCTCAAAAACTATGTAATTCTACCTGAAATTCATTGAAGTTTCAAGCTGAAAATGTGGAATCCGCCGCTCCCCAAAAATTGCATTGTCTGAGTTGTTGGAATGGCCGGTGTTGACTTCCTGGCTGTTGTAGCTTCATTTCCCAACCCGGATGATAAAATTTGGAGCACCAGCTTTGAGGTTCAAGGAGGTGGTAACATTGGCAATGCTTTGATAAAACCCGGATGATAAAATTCGCCTTGGTCTTAATCCAAGGATCATATCGAAGGTTGCTGATAACTCCCATGGCGAAAGAATACTTGATGAGCTTGAAAGGGATGGTGTTGATACATCTTTTATGGTGGTGTCCAAAGGAGGAAACTCACCATTCACATATGTCATTGTTGACAACCAAAAAAAAAAACTCGCACGTGTATTTTCACTCCAGGATATCCACCCATGATATCTGAGGGTCTACATACCCAAATCAAAATTGTCTTCAGCGCTTGGAGTAAATATTGTCTACTTAGATGGAAGGCTGCATGAGACTGCTTTGATTGTAGTGCAGGAGGCAAATAGTAGGGGCATACCTATTATAGTTGATGCAGAAAGGTTAAGGGAGGGGTTGGATATTCCTGACTTTGCTAGTTATGTTGTATGCTCGACAAAATTTCCACAGGCATGGACTAACGCCCTTTCTATTCCAACTGCACTTGTTTCCATTATCTTGAGATTGATGTCAAATGTAAAATTCGTGATTGTTAGTTGGGTGAAGATCATTTCTTAATGTTAGAAAGGACTGAAGCGGATAACCTCATTTTGAAGAAATGGATGTAGCAGTGACCAATGGATGGAGAAATACAAGGATTAGAACATAAAAAGACAGAAAAACCCTTCTAATTCACGGTCAACAAACGGCGTCATTGACAGAGGATCAAAACTGTCCAACGATCAATAACAGTGGCTACTAAGTGGCAATTTTTATTATGGAGGATGAAAAGTGTCAATACCCCAATAAGTCTAGGACCAAAAGTGGCATTAACTCTTGTATTCCGTGAGTCACAATAATAATATAACAATAATTAAATATTGTTCAATTATATATTTTTCTAGGATTTCTATTACCATCATTAATTATTTCCAAATTTACCATAATTAAATAATTTGACAAATTATAAAGAAAGATTATTAAATAATGCACGGGACAATTGTTTAATTAAAAATTTTAAAAATTCATTAATAAAACATAAGGTTCTCATAGTTTTTTCTTAGAAACTCTTTAATAAAGTATTTTTTTTTTTAAGAAATTGGAGGGCCAAACCGCCTAAGGCAGTTTGCAGTGGATAGATCTCGAAAAAATACGCGATTTCAAAAAAACATTTGTCCAAAACGGACAACGGAGTCAAAAGTAATGCATTGCCGAACTTTTGACACTTTACAACTTTAACCCAGAATTATTGTACGAATTGGAAAGTAGAAATCAATATATTTTATTGGGAAGAGAGATTTTTTAGGAATTGAGCGGGAAGTTAAAATTTCAGGATTTTGATTTTATATATAGTATAGATTGTATTACACTATTTTATAATATTAGAGTAGAATTTTAACGCAGAATTATTGTACAAATGGGAAAGTAGAAATCAATATATTTTATTGGAAAGATAGATTTTTTAGGAATTGGGCAGGAAGTTAAAATTTCAGGATTTTGATTTTATATATAGTATAGATTGTATTACACTATTTTATAATATTAGAATAGAATTTTAACGCATAATTATTGTACGAATGGGAAAGTAGAAATCAATATATTTTATTAGGAATAGAGATTTTTTAGGAATTGGACGGGAAGTTAAAATTTCAGGATTTTGTTTTTATATATAGTATAGATTGTATTACACTATTTTATAATATAAGAATAGAATTTTAACGCAGAATTATTGTACGAATGGGAAAGTAGAAATCAATATATTTTATTAGGAAGAGAGATTTTTTAGGAATTGGGCGGGAAGTTAAAATTTCAGGATTTTATTTTTATATATAGTATAGATTGTATTAAATTAACGCACAATTATTGTACGAATGGGAAAGTATAAATAAATATATTTTATTAGGAAGAGAGATTTTTTAGGAATTGGGCGGGAAGTTAAAATTTCAGGATTTTGTTTTTATATATAGTATAGATTGTATTACACTATTTTATAATATTAGAATAGAATTTTAACGCAGAATTATTGTACGGATGGGAAAGTAGAAATCAATATATTTTATTAGGAAGAGAGATTTTTTAGGAATTGGGCGGGAAATTAAAATTTCAGGATTTTGTTTTTATATATAGTATAGATTGTATTACACTATTTTATAATATTAGAATAGAATTTTAACATAGAATTATTGTACGAATAGGAAAGTAGAAATCAATATATTTTATTGGGAAGAGAGATTTTTTAGGAATTGGGCAGCAAGTTAAAATTTCAGGATTTTGATTTTATATATAGTATAGATTGTATTACACTATTTTATAATATTAGAATAGAATTTTAACGCAGAATTATTGTACAAATGGGAAAGTAGAAATCAATATATTTTATTGGGAAGAGAGTGTTTTAGGAATTGGGCAGGAAGATAAAATTTCAGGATTTTGATTTTATATATAGTATAGATTGTATTACACTATTTTATAATATTAGAATAGAATTTTAACGCAGAATTATTGTACGAATGGGAAAGTAGAAATCAATATATTTTATCAGGAATAGAGATTTTTTAGGAATTGGACGGGAAGTTAAAATTTCAGGATTTTGTTTTTATATATAGTATAGATTGTATTACACTATTTTATAATGTTAGAATAGAATTTTAACGTAGAATTATTGTACGAAGGGGAAAGTAGAAATAAATATATTTTATTAGGAAGAGAGATTTTTAAGGAATTGGGCGGGAAGTTAAAATTTCAGGATTTTTTTTATATATAGTATAGATTGTATTACACTATTTTATAATATTAGAATATAATTTTAACGCAGAATTATTGTACGAATGGGAAAGTAAAAATCAATTTATTTTATTGGGAAGAGAGATTTTTTAGGAATTGGGTAGGAAGTTAAAATTTCAGGATTTTGATTTTATATATAGTATAGATTGTATTACACTATTTTATAATATTAGAATAGAATTTTAACGCAGAATTATTGTACGAATGAGAAAGTAGAAATCAATATATTTTATTAGGAATAGAGATTTTTTAGGAATTGGACGGGAAGTTAAAATTTCAGGATTTTGTTTTTATATATAGTATAGAGAGATTTTTTAGGAATTGGGCAGGAAGTTAAAATTTCAGGATTTTGATTTTATATATAGTATAGATTGTATTACACTATTTTATAATATTAGAATAGAATTTTAACGCAGAATTATTGTACGAATGAGAAAGTAGAAATCAATATATTTTATTAGGAATAGAGATTTTTTAGGAATTGGACGGGAAGTTAAAATTTCAGGATTTTGTTTTTATATATAGTATAGATTGTATTACACTATTTTATAATATATAAGAATAGAATTTTAACGCAGAATTATTGTACGAATGGGAAAGTAGAAATCAATATATTTTATCAGGAAGAGAGATTTTTTAGGAATTGGGAGGGAAGTTAAAATTTCAGGATTTTGTTTTTATATATAGTATAGATTGTATTAAATTAACGCAGAATTATTGTACGAATGGGAAAGTATAAATAAATATATTTTATTAGGAAGAGAGATTTTTTAGGAATTGGGCGGGAAGTTAAAATTTCAGGATTTTGTTTTTATATATAGTATAGATTTATAAATATGTATGAAATAATAATAAAAAAATATATAAAAATATTAATGAAGAAAAGGTTTACAGAAATTCTAATAAAGTTATGAAAGTTGATAAGTTTTTAAATATTACTCTATAGTATATTTTTAAAAACTTTTTAAAAATATTAATCAAATACAAATAGACTTTTAAAGTCTTTACAAGTCTAAATTGAGTATTACTAAACTTTTAATATTATTAAAATTCTTTCGAAGTCATTAAAGTCTGATTGAATACACCCCAGACATGATTCTTCAGCTGCCGCGATTTTCTTGTGTTTTCTGTCCTAAGCTCCCAATTTGACTCTCCAAACTACTCTCTCAGAACATTCTTCCCAGCTTTTCCATCTCCGCCGCCACACCGCGCGCTCAAAAAGTTTAGTTCCTAAGCCGTGAGGATGGTGAAGGCCATAATCGCACCGTCGATGCTGTCATCGGACTTCGCCAATCTGGCCTCTGAAGCCGAAAAGATGATCCACTGCGGCGCCGATTGGCTCCATATGGACATCATGGTACTTCTCTACTCAGTTCTATTACCTTATTTCAATACTGGATCTTGCGGTGTTTTTCTTTCCTGTTCCCTCAATTGGTTGACTTAACAAAAAAAATTACAATTTAACCTCAATTGCGTAGTTATTTAACTACAAATTTATTACTTCGTACCTTTCATTTCAAGTCTATTGCCTTTTTTTTTTTTTTTAGATAAGTAGAAGAATCTGAGGGGAAATAAAATTGGAGAAAATAAAATAGAGAAATTTGGAACCCGTTAACTAACCGGAGAATTTGAGAATAAAAAACATTTAGCCATGTTTGGAAGCCAATTTTGGCTTATTTGATCACTATTAATTTTTTGATTTGGTTAAAAAATCAATATGGATAGGCCAATTTTGGCCTATTTGACCACTATTAATTGTTTGATTTAGTTAAAATATCAATACAAATGTTTGGTTAATTAGCTTTTTGCAACTCTAAAAGGCTAAAATTCAAAAAGCTACTTCAAGCAACTTTTTCAATTAGCTTTTTGAAAAAAGAAATTATACCAAACAGCTATCAGCTAACAGCTAATTTACCAAACACTTTTCTACAATCAGCTAATGTTATCAACTATTTATACCCTCTAATTAACACAATCAGCTAATAGCTATCAGCTAACAGCCATTTTACCAAACAGGGCCTATAAGTGTTTAGTTAATTAGCTTTTTATAACTCCAAAATGCTAAAATTTAAAAAGCTTCTCAAAGCAACTTTTTCAATTAAATTTTTTAGAAAAGAAATTATACCACATAGCTATCAGCTAACAACTAATTTACAAAACACCTTTTCTACAATCAACTAATGTTATCAACTAGTTATACCCCAACTAACAGCTAACAACTATTTACCAAACAGGGACAAAATATGTTTCTTAACACAATTTTCAAAATAGTCCAGTTCAGTAAACCTTTTTGGTTTTCATGCTAGAGGTACTTAAATATGTAAGTCACGATTTTTTCATTATTTGATCGGATAAAAAAGAAACTTTGGGATTGCTAGAGATTAAAAAAAAAAAAAAAACTATATAAAGCAATAGAGCCATCATAATATTTTTCAACTTTTCCGAAAGAAGGGTGGCAATTTGGTCATTTACCCATCGTTTTGATAGATCCTATCTTTTTTTCTTTCTTCAATGAAACGTTGTGAAAACTAGAAGCACTTATCAGTTTTGAAAAACTGTTTTCTAAATGAAAAACAGAATCATCTATCATCTGTTTGACTATATATCGCTATAATCACATTCTCATCATTATTTATTTACATATTTATTCATTACTATGATTAGATTCATTATTATCTTCTTTAAATTATCACCCGTTACAAATTATTCACATTATCACAATTAAAACTTGAACATTACACCAAGTTTTAGATTTTGATTGAACTCAATATATTATTGGCTTGATGTTATGTTATATCGTAATACAAGTTTGGTATAGATATTGTGTGTGTGTATATATATATATATATATATATATATATATATATATATATATATATATATATATATATATATATATATATATATATATTTCATTCAAATGAATATATCTAAAATTATTTTAAATATTAGCTCGAAAAATATTAATATTATCTAAACTAAATTTTAGGTGAACTTAATAGGTTATTGGTTCGGATATATATGTTATGTTATATACAAATATAAATTTGGTTTGAATATCAAATCTAAAAATCTTACATATATTAGACTTAAAAGTACAAATTATATTTATTCCATTTAAACTAAATATATCCAAAAATATTTTAAATATAAGGTCTAAAAATCACTCAAAATTACACTTGTTAATTTTATAATGTTAGTCTAAAAAAATAAATTTGAAAAAATGAGTATTTAGTAAACAAGTTTTCTAAGTAGAAAACAGAGAACAATTTACAAGTAAACAGACCCTTGGTGTTTTGGGTGGAAAAAAGAGAGACAGATAGAGAGAAGGGTGAGAAGTGGAGATGGTGCATGCAGTGAGAAGAAGGCAGGAGTTCTATGTGTAATGTGTGTTTTCTTTATCATCTTCCCATTCTATGCAGGAAAAAAAAAACTTGTAGGATACAAGATTATTCTCTCTTATTTTCTGTCACAATCTTTCCCTTGCTTTTTTCTTTCCTGTCTAAACAATAGAAACTAAAAAATTTCCATTCCATTTTCTACCCATCCAAACATAGCATGCATGTTGCATGAAAAAGTGAAGCTTGCATTTTCTATTTTTTATTTTACCATGTGTTGGTGTGATTGTGGAGTTATTCACTTTCTCTTGATACATTTTGACACATTTTAGTTGTTGAGCTACTATCTGGTAAACTTTATATTCATACCATGCTGAAATCATGTTTGTTTCATTGCAGGATGGGTAGGTTGGATTTCTGCTCCATCATGAACACATATCAATTATTTCAAGCAAACAAGTTCTTGTGGATGTGCATAATACCTTTTGTTTGTTATTCTCACTATAACTTAAATTGCTTGCATTTGTTTTTTCTTTTGCAGTCACTTTGTACCAAATCTTACAATTGGTGCTCCAGTAATTGAAAGCCTGAGAAAGCACACAAAGTAACACTTTCATAGATGCCCTGATTTCATTTTATTGCTGAGCAGTTAATTGGTTGTTTACTGACATATACTATTGGATTCAAACGTAACACAGGGCATATTTAGATTGCCACCTCATGGTGACAAATCCTCTTGACTATGTGGAACCATTAGGAAAAGCTGGTGCCTCAGGTTTTACTTTCCATGTTGAGGCATCAAGAGGTGGGATTCTTGGCATCTTTTAAATTGTACTCTGACTGTTTTAGTTGCTTTACTTCCTTTCAACTATAGCTACCCATTTCAGATAATTGGCAGGAACTTGTCCAAAGGATAAAGTCCAAGGGCATGAAACCTGGAGTTTCATTGAAGCCTGGTACACCAATTGAAGAAGTCTATCCTCTGGTATTCATTCTTCCATTATTTCTTTAGTGTGCACTTCTACCAAGTTCACCTATTAAAAAATTGTCTGTTAATTTTCCTTGGAATACTTTGCTGCAAATAAATGTGACAAAGTATACTTGTTTCTATTCTCCATAGCTTGAAGGTGAAAACTCTGTTGAATTGGTTCTGGTGATGACTGTTGAACCTGGGTTTGGGGGACAAAAGTTTATGCCTGAAATGATGCAAAAGGTGCAATGCTTTTTTTTTTTTGGAGGACTGTACATTATCCTCCTTGGTGTATTTGGTATGTAACTTGACTATTTTGGTTTCAGGTACGCGAACTAAGAAAGAAATATCCATCCCTGGATATAGAGGTTAGTCCCCTGACCATGGCAAGTTGCTAGTAATCATGCAGTGTGGTTGTCTAAGGAAATGTTGCAGCAGCTCTGATTTATCCTTTTTGTCACGAGGTTAAAGTTGTTAATTGGTATTGCAGGTGGATGGTGGTTTAGGGCCTTCAACCATTGAAATGGCTGCTTCAGCAGGAGCAAACTGCATCGTCGCAGGAAGTTCAGTGTTTGGAGCTCCAGACCCAGCACATGTGATATCAGTATTGCGAAACAGTGTAGACGGAGCTCAGAAAGGCAGCAGTAGTATCTGAGGCAGGCAAGGCCTCCCTGTTGCTATATTGTTTCCTCCGGGTTTTGTCAAGGAATTGAATTCTTGTTGTACCAGGGAATAATAATATTAAAAAAAAACAATCACACAAACAAACTTTTTAGCACACTCTCGTGTCATGCTTGTTACTGAGATTACATCAACAATTAGGTGGGACTTGAAAGTCTGATAATGTATGGATGGATGTAATAAAAGTGAAGCCATTACCTGGGTATTTTTGTTTTATGTTTTCAGTACGCACCATAATTCTTGTATTTTTACTCGAGTTCTTAGTTTTGGATCCCACCGACCGACCTGTATTCGGTGCAAAATTGAATAATGCTCAATACATGTACATTTTTCTAGATGTTTTGTTGGGTCGGAGCATGGGGCTATTGAGGTTGGATTGAGAACAATTATTTTGAATTAATCAAAATTTGATTTGGTGGGATGATAGGTACTTCATACTTGTGTTTTGATTAGGGAGGGAGTATTTATTTACTTAACATTAGCATTTATTTAGCAGTAGTGTGGAATAAACGGCGAGTGACTCGGACCAAACCGATTAACCTACCATTTGGCAACATACGTAGTTTTGGACCACACGCTCTCTAATTTGTTTCCGCTAAAAGTAAAACGTCTTCCTAATCAGCGGGACCCACATTCAGCGGAACCCCACCCAACACCTGGCAGCCACTCCCTCAAAACCTCTCCGTAAATTCCTTCTCATTTCCTGTCTCTAAAACCTCCGCCCCCACACTCCTTGGAAACCCTCTTTAGGCGGCGCCTCTCTCCTCTCTTGCCCGTGCTCCATGGCCATGGCCTTACTCAGCCGCATCAGACTCGCTGCGCGATTGTCGTGCCCAATCAACCGGGCCTATGGATCTGCTGCCGCCGTTCAGCTCGATTACGACTTCGATTATTACGATAACCAAGACAACGACGCCGGAATTTATTCCTCCAACCGGATCATGGAGGATTCTGATGGATTGGTGCCGGGAAGAGGAGTTCAGTGGGTGATCATAGGTGACCCCATGGCAAAGAGAAACGTCTATGCTCAGTGGCTCTCCAAGCTTCTGGATGTTCCCCACATTTCCATGGGCTCTCTCGTCCGTCAAGAACTCCACCCTCATTCTTCTCTTCACAACCAGGTCTATTTACTTTTTACGAAAATCCAACAACTATCCACTCGAGAAGGAATTTTTATTTTCTTTTATTTTTTCTATGCCTCTAGTCATTTTATTCTTTAATTAAATCCTGCTGCAATATAACAGGCTTTTATCTAAAAAAACCAAGGGTTTCTTTTATTGCAGATAGCAGGTGCTGTAAATGAGGGGAAGCTAGTTCCGGCAGAAGTAATTTTTAGGCTGTTGTCAAAGAGACTGGAAGAAGGGTACTGCAGGGGTGAAAATGGTTTCATTTTGGATGGGATCCCTCGAACTAAGGTTCAAGCTGTAAGTATTCTTCCTCTTAATGATATCTATTAGCATTACAGTTGTATTTGAAATGATGTGGTAAAAAAGCTTGTAAATTGTTGTTATTGTGATTGTTTGACTACTCAATCAACCTCCAAAGTTGTTAATGACATAATAATATATTTACCATATATAGAAACACAGAATTTTAATTTTGGTACATTCAGAATATGTTTACAGATGCTCTTTTTAGTCTTTTATAGGAATGATTTGATGTTAATACCATATTAAGTGATGTCCTGGTATTTTTTGTTCCCTGCAGGAAATCCTGGACCAAGTTGTGGCCATAGACCTGGTTCTGAATCTCAAGTGCCAAGATGATTCCATGGTGAAGAAATGTGCAAATAGTGGGATCCATCCATGTCAAGAATTTCTCTGCATGACTGCCTCTAAATTTGATCTTGGTCCACAGCCAGATGATGGTAATTTGAAGTTTACCAATTATTCAGATGGTGTGTGGAGGGAGAAATTGCGTGTATATGCTGAGCAGGTACCTTTCTGATGTTCCTGAATTGGGGATATGCATTTTTTTTTTAATTTAAAAAACCTGTTATTTTGACAATCCATTTGGATTAAACACATCATTTCAGCAATTCAGCATCATTAGTTTTATTAGTGCTTATCATATTCGGAGTAATTATCAATAGGGTGGTGGCTTTATAATGTCCTGTCATAACAGCTGACTGTTTGTTTTGTTCTTGTTTTCCCTGTTTTAGAGCCAACCATTAGAAGAATACTACAGGAAACAGAGGAAGCTCTTGGACTTTCAAGTGTCTGGGGCACCAGGAGAAACATGGCAAGGCCTCCTGGCTGCTTTGCATCTGGAGCACATGAATGTTGTCAGTTCTTCACAGAAGTTGACTGCTTGATGCTGATTGAATTCAACTCAGTAATTAGTATAGGCATACTACCGAGTGTATTATAGCTAAAAAATTTTGCGGGACAATACAATTTTGTTTTCATTTTTGTTTGCCAAGTGTGTACAAGTAGCAAAGAGCCAGAGTAGTAGAGAAACTAGCATTATTGACTATGATGTATGTTCAACACTTCTTTATGCTCCTTTCTCTTGGTGTTGATTTCATATTTTGATAATGATATGTGGAAATGTGAAAGGTGTAACATGAGTTGAGTTCGTTTTCTCTCAGAATTAGAGCTGCTGATCTTTTACCCACAGTCTTGGTATTTTGCATAAAAAGATAGGAGGAACCATTTAGTTAATTTTACAGGACAATATTATATACGTAGAGGACTGTCATAGTTAACTTTACATTATGCCATGCTTCTCACTTTCCACACAACATGCAAATTGCTTTTATTAACTAAAGAAAGAGAAGCCTTACTACATTAAAATCTAACTACATTTGGAGAAAGCCTATGGTTAATTCCTCTACTTATGTAGTGGCACCTTCTACCACTAGAGTGAAAGATGCAAATCAAATGGCTATAATCCATTTGCTTATTACTCAGCACTTGTCCATACCTCCCGAAGGAGTTGATACCTGACAGCATTACGATTCGCA
This sequence comes from Ipomoea nil, assembly GCF_001879475.1. Lineage (NCBI taxonomy): Eukaryota > Viridiplantae > Streptophyta > Magnoliopsida > Solanales > Convolvulaceae > Ipomoea > Ipomoea nil. The sequence goes on from NW_017617454.1 coordinate 127,753, forward strand.
CTTCCTCTTGATATCGAACTGGGGTTTGCCAAAGACACTGTTTCGTTCGTGCAACCAGTTAAGATGAAACTCAAAGGTGAGTCCAATTCATCTAATTCATCGTCACTCATACAAGATTTATTGAGCAGTGAAGATTGAATACTTCTCAAACCACTGACACCATCAAAGAAATCAGTAACCGAAGCTGCTGAAGGTGGCACATATTGTATTGGAGCAGCTGGGTAAGGTAAGTTCATCACAGTTTCTTCCTCTACCTCAAAGTGATCCTAAAATCACAGAGAAACACATGAAATAAGACCTGAACGCTGGAAACATATTCACTAAAACTTCATGCACTGATTTTCCAGAAGGAAAAGTAAGTTTAATCTTAAAAAAAGAACCCCCAAAAATCATCACCTCTGAAGTGAGGTCTTCAAGGACAACATCAGGTATTGGGTCTGGGCAGAATTCATCAGGGACAAAAGCATCAAGAACCCTTCTTATCAATGGAGGACCAAACATAGGGCACACCTGCACATTTAAGAGTTTTTGACAGTATATTGTAAGTCAGAATATTGGCATTCCTTGTGCAGAGAAAGCATCAACTTTACAAGTTTCAAGGTTCATGGTCACACCTCTTTTCTGATTGCACTACTTAGTAGCATATCCTTTGGAAGCATCATGAGGTCACTCAATGCATTGAGAAGATGGAAAGGCTTAAAGGATGCACCGTTTTCTCTTCTGTCATTAATATCTTCAACATTATTCTCATCCTCAGGTAAGCAACCATCATCAATATCAAATAGATCAGTCAGCCATCTCAACCAATTCCCAATCTGAATATAAAATAGGACAAAAGATTGTTTCCAAATTGATCTCATTGGTTTAAGAAGATTTTCTTCCTTAAACAAAACCTGGTGGGGGGTGGGGGGGGGGGGGGTAGGGGGGCTGGAACACGGCTCTATATCATGTCTATATTGTGCATAACATTGGTGGAAAAATTCACTCACCACATTTTTCATTTGTGCACCAGCCCCAAAGCTAGCTTTTCCAGTGGAAATTGGCAAAACCCTAGCATCACTAATAGGGTCAGATACAGGATCTGCTGGGATCTCATCAGCAGACTCTCTAAGTATAGCATTGAACATAGCCACATCCAACCTAGCCACACATTGCTCCATGATCTGATTATTAAGAGGAAATTTCCACAAATTAACAGGTTTAACCGTTGTACATGTGGAAAAATGTGCACTAAGGGGTGGAATCATCATTCAAATAGATAATAAAATCAAACTACAAAAATGAGAAGCTTGATTCATGTCATGCAGTAGGGTAAAATTGGTAGGTACAGTAATGACACTATGCAAGCTTTGCTCTTTGTTTAATTGAATTATATATTTCCTCCTATGCATCTCATGTCAGTATGTAGTAGTGCAAGGTTACCCATACAATTACAAACAAAAAGAAGCATGTTGACAAAACTAGAACATGTGCTTTATAGGATGAGAAATCGAGCATATAGATACCAGTTTAGAAAGAAGATGCAGACATCCACACTCATTCCCTCTAGCTCGAACAGGACAAATCTTTTCACAGGCATCCCTGAAGGCCTTTTTCCAAAGCTCCAAAGAAAATTTTCCTTGATCTTCATCACCTGAACTAGAAGTTCTTTGATAGATTTTGCTTATCTCAGACTCCATGCTTCTACTTAATGCCTTGGCAGAACCAGGCTGCATATGTAGAGTGAAAGTCTGGAAGAAGCAATATCATTCAGTTCTAATACTTGGGATTACTTTAGGTTCAAAGAAATGGCACTTTTAGAGTATATATGAATCCTTTGCAAAAACAATCTCAAATAAAGTTGCATTGCTTATCTAAAAACCAATATATCTGTCTGTGTGTGCCATGTGAGTGTTTAAGAGAGAGAAAGACCTGCCACCAAATAGACTCAACTATTCGAGAGAAGATCCAAGCTTCAACTTTTTCAAGCTCTCTGATAAATGTATGAGGGACCTCCCATTCTTCATAACTCCCATGAAGGTTGCTTCCAAGACTCTTGTTGGGAAAGAACAGCCACTTAGGTGGAGATGACTTCTTTTTTATCTCAAACATGGTCTTTTCAATTATAGATTCAGAATAAAGAGGAAATTGCTGCTTCTCAAAGAATTCGCTTAAAGTAGCTCTCAGCATAACACAATTTGACAACCAGAATGTCAATCTGTCCTTAGAAATGAGAAAATCAGATCACTGTGAGGAAAACTTCTTTCCAGTGCATCCAGAATAAATTTCATGATCACAAGGCATAAGATTGACAAGCTGTTTAATTCTAATGGCCTCAAAGGTTGCTGGGTGCTATGAGTATCAGGAATTCTCTATATGATAAAAAGTTTTGAGTGGGCATTCAAAAGAAATCCATCATATTGTTATTTTAGAAGCAAACTCCTCTAATAAAATTATTATTCAATGATTAAGAGAAAAAGTATAAACAATTAGACAGTTTCATAGCACTTACGGGTTAGAGACTAGAGCTTAGTTAGAGAATGGAAAGAATAGTCATCAAAGCAGTACCTGGGAACATCGTTTCCACATGCTTTTGAGACCAAAATCAATCCAGAGATGGCACTTTTAGCTGCACTTCCTCTCCTTAACACGGAATTTTCTTTACAGGCATGAAGATAAAACCTAGATAGACGTCGAGCTGGAGCATGGACCTTATTTAAGGAACTTCCATGCTCTGCAACCACAGAGTACAGACCCACCTCAATAGCAGCAGCTTCTCTCAGCTCTCCTTCAAGCATCTGTACCCTTTCCTTCAACTTTTGGATTTTACTTTCTAGGACGATGTCCGTTGTTTCCATTGAACAAAACTTAGCACCATTCCCCGTGAAACCTCCAGTGCCACTCTGAGTGTTGTGTGAGACAAATTGATTACTTCCAGGAGATCCATTACCTCTATTTGATTTTCCCATAGACCGTACAGACTTCACATACTTAAATCTCTCATTGTTGGGGGCAATACTCTTTGTTCCTAAACTTTCTCTACAATAAGAAATTGCATTATTTTCTTCTAATGCTTGCTTTATGGTATCATCTTGTAAAGAAATATTTACTGGCTCATCATCTGAGCCTTTCCCTTCATCTATTATGACTTCTTCATCATTAACCCAGTTTACTATTACTAGTTCTTGTGCAATTCCTTGATGATCCTCTCTGTTTCTACCCACAGCTAAACCATTACTGTCAACATCAGTTCTTGCAGCCTCCTGTGTAAGTTTTACACAGGGGGTGAGCATGTTCTCATCAATCTCTGCATTGATGTTATTGCCAACAGAGTTCAAGAGGCTTGTATTATAATCTATGTTTACATGTGAAGCTGAATAGGCTTCATCAGCTGGGTAGGTGCTACATGCGCTTATATTAGTACTTTGTTCACTGGGTTTGTGACTCCTATTATCATCATTGATCACTTCAACCTCAAAACCCTTTGCTTGATCTTCGTGGCTGGATTTCAGATCAGTATTCTTCTTATAAGGAGTTGCAGATTGAATAGTGATGTGGGTTTCAACTTTCCTTGAGATCCATGCTAGATCAGATGACAAATCTTTTGACTGGGAGCAAGATGAGCTCATTCTCAAACTCACAAGTGGTTGATCCCTTGCTTTCTTCTCATCTTTATTTTCAATTTTTTGCTCTTCTTCTTTAGCGGGGATATTTTTCACAAGCTCAGATCCATTCTGCAACAATTTGCCAATTATTTTCTATCAGATTATGTTAATGGGGTTTGTGAAATGAGATAATACAACCACATATAGTACGTGATTTACTAATTGCACAATTAGTCCCATGAGCAGAAAAATAATGAAACAAAAAGCAAGCAATGTACCTCCTTCTGGGGTGAACTGCAGTTTGATTCAGCAGCAGAATAAGTAAATGGCAATGATGAGTGTGAGGAGAGATCATCGTCTGTGAAAGAGGCAGTCTCAGCTTCCTCTGCATATTCTTCACTCATCAATGTAGAAACAGATTCAGTAACATTCCTGTCCAATGATGCTTCTTCTCTCATTAAGCCATCACTTAACAATGACCTCATCTGAACCTTCTCAACTGGCTGAATTTTAAGGAAGATGAAAGGTTGTGCAGTGTTCCTATAGCTCCGCTTGCAGTTAATGGGGGCACTTATACTCATTCTTGCTTTTATAATCCCATAAACTGCCAGATCTACAGTGGCAGTTCCTAACAGCTGACCCTTTGCCATCTTATCATGTCGTGGTTCATATAAACTGAAGTGGATGCAATTTTTGTGGAAGGTATCCACATTCCCTCCTCCTCCTCCTTTAACGGAAATTTCCCTTGTTAGTATGACTGGAAGTCTAAAAGACTCGTTGAATTCAATTCTTCCATCAGAGCCAATTCCTAGTGATGGGACAACTTGATTAGTGGAACCTGCATTGTTCCTGTCGCCATGTTCCCATTGAATGAGAACAGCTTTGAGTGTCCTGAGTGACTGAGAGGGAGGCCAAGGCTTAATCTCGTGAATGTGGATTAGATAATGAGCCTGAACTGAGGGGCTCCTATGAGTTTTGGCCCTCAGTCCTAGAACCATGGTTGCAAATTAAATATTCAGCTGAACCAAGCCAAGCCAGATAAAACAGAAAAAATCAATCTCCCTTGTAAGGGCTGGACCTGTTTTCACAATTAAGCAAAGATTAGGCAAATTTATTCTCACTTTCTTAAGTGCAACATCATCAAATCATCATTCATCATCAAGTAAAAAGGACAGTAGCCATTTTAAGCAAGTAGAATTAATTCCAATATTAATTGATTCCACTTGCTTGACATAGAACGAACGTACTCATGTTTTTTGCAATAATTCATGGGGCCTTGCCTTAATTTCCAGCTCCCAGCAATTGCGTATGCTTTTTTAGCCAAAGCTACCAAGAGTGAAGCCACTCACTCCATCTTTCGCAATACATAATCCCAGACATTATTAATAATAATATAATAAAAAAGGAATTTTATTGAATTCACGAAATGGAAAAAGAAATAGAAAGCAAAAAAGTTTAGGAAGGAAATTATGGTAAAATAGAGGAGTTAGAGCAAAAGAGAGAGAGGCAGAGAGCAATGATAAACAGCAGATAGATCCAGAAACCAGCACTGAAACCAACCAACCAACCAGCTACATCACAATCCCAATACATATATATATGCAGGCACAATGTGAAAACTTCAGACAAGACATTAAAGAACGAACATTATACATACTGTCTTAATTAAGATACTTACTGGAGACGTTGAGCGAGCTAGCTACCTTTCAACACAATTTAGTCGTAACTTACGAACACGTATGTATGACTATAAGAAACGCAGTAAGAGAGAGAGAGAGAGAGAGAGGGATGGAGAGGGAGAATCTGAGTGAACCTAACAGATTACAGAATTGGACATTGGACATTGGACATATATAAAAAGAACAAAATTGGTGGGAATTTGGATAAAGTAAATTTTTTTAATTAATGCACAGAAAATAATAAGGCCGAGTCATGATACGGAGTACGTAAGTACATTTTAATAGCGCCAACTGAACTTTTCTTATAAGTTAATAATGTTTAATTAATTAATGCCAAGAACAGTATGAGCATGACAATGGTTGGATTCCGATTCAGTCCAGGCACTAAAATCCAAATATATATTAATTATAATAAACCTTTTTTACGCCCACGAGACCATGTATAGTAGTATAGTACAGTCCTTTATGCTTTTGGTGTGGCCATAAGTTTTTTGAGGTTACAACATGCTTTGTGTACAGTCACTTCCTACAACAAACTAACCTACCTACCTATTCCAAACAAAATTATATCATTGTTAGTTGTTGCTCGTGATGCCTTGCAACAAATCTTAACTATATTATTAGTGTTATTATTCGATTGTAAAATTACGTTGCATTTTACGTTGTTTGTATTTTGAAACTTCAAAATGTCGCATCGATCTCGCAACAGATTAGACAAACGGCCAGTGCATCCATCTAATTTTCCTCTCATCCGCCGGATAGGACCCGCACAACAACCTTAACTCCAAACTCTCAACATACATTTTCTTTTGGGCATGTGGGTGAGATTAATAACGATAGAAGCAATATAACCAAAAAATACATAATTCATCGAATAATATCTTATTTTTACCAAATGAATCCCACTTATAATTAGATAATAACCTTGTTCTAAATCATAAAAAAAAAAACATAACGAATGCATAAAATATTGAATAATCAAGTTTATAATAAAAGAATTGATCAAATAAAATATTTAAAAATAAAATATTACAAGTTGCATACAATAAAAAAAATAAAAATCTAATATATATATATATTAATTATACTTGATATATTACTACGCATCACCGCAAAGAACTATTATTTGCAATAGCAATTTGAGACTGCGAATAACAACAAGGTGTTACTGTTTGCAACCCCAAATTGTTGTTGCGAATAGTAGTTCGCTATTCGTAGTAACTTGTTGTTAAAAAAAAAAAAGGAAAAATATATATTACGAATATAAACATAAAAAGAATAAAAATCAAAAGATATAAGTATTTATATGAATATTATGAAACATATACTAAAATTTGATTTGTTCATGTATTTAGGGAGAATTAGAGAAAGTTAGGGACAAAAATTCATAGAAAAAATAAAAATCAATATAAACAAGCAATAATGAAGTAAAAATGAAGAAAAAAATAATTTTATTAAATTTAGATAGGTTTATAAAGTTTAAATTAGGAGAAAAAATAGAGTTTAAATAGAGAGAGAAAACATTCAAAGTTGTTAGAAAGAAAATTTTGAAATCTCGGGGTTGATGGTTGGATTTCAACTATTTATATTTGAGAAGAAAAAGTCTACAAAAGTCTTAAAATTAAAAGTCTACAAAAGTTCATAACTTTTTAAATACCACGTGACTTTTAAAGACTCTCTAAAAGTCTTAATCGAATACCACACGACTTTTAAAGACTCTTTAAAAATCTTGATTGAATACCGTCCGACTTTTAAAGACTCTCTAAAAGTTTGAATTGAATACTCCCAAACTTTTAAAGTTCATAAAAGTCTTTAAAACTCTATGAAAGTCATGATTGAATACACCCCCCTTAGTCTTGGGATGGTCTTTTTCACTATCTCGTCCAGAGAAACATTTAATATAATATCACCTAATTATGCTTAAATTAAAATGTTTTTTTTTTTGAAAAAAAAAATGTAATATCATCAATTACCTACGAATTAAACTGTTTTCTAACGTTACTCAAAAAAAAAAAAATGCCATATAAATTAAATTTTACAGATATATTCACATAATTCCATGGGAGATGCTTTACATTTTACTGCGGATTTTAGTAAAAATATATTCCCATAATCCATATGCTCAATAAAATTTGTAAATATTGAAAAAAGAAAAAGAAAAGAAAATATTAGAGACTTCCCGGACACACCAAAGCCTCGACCGTTTTCTTGTGAAACAAAATGGGATGAAACGTACCTCGCAATTTTCTCACTGCCAAATTCCGAAACAAAGCAAGAACTCCTAAACACACAGAAATGGTGAGAGTGAAAGAGAGTGAGTGTTCTTCATCTCATCTCTAACCCTTTTGCAAATACAAGGGAGGGATACAGCAGACAGGAAAATGTTCTACTCGCATGTTCTCCTCTCAAAGAAGGGGGCCTTAGGAAACATTTGGGTTGCTGCTCATTGTCATAAACGCCTCAACAAATACCAAGTCAGCCAAACCAACATCTCTTCTTCTGTCGGTCAGTCTTCCATTTCTCTATTTCTTTCTGGTTTAGCTCCCCTTTTCCGTACCAGTTGCAAGGCAGATGATTCTTCTTTATATGCTGCAATTTTTTCTTTTCTCTCCCAATTTCGAGATTTAATCACATTTTCCTAAGTTTTCCGCGAGACAGACTTCCGAATCCTTGCTCGAAATGCTTACTGCAAAGGAAATAGGCAAGTCTAGTGGTCATTTTTGAAAATTGTCTAAAAACTGTGTAATTGCTCTTCAATTGAGGTTTTGTTGTCTTTCTTCGAGGGCATTATTGTCCTCTTTTTTTTTTGAGTGAGTTTTTTTTTTTCTTCCTCTCTCGACTGCTGCGTTTCCTGGATTTCCTTTTGCTTGTTTGTTCCGCTAGTATCAGCACTCTCGAACTTATCTGTGATGTACATTGATCATGAATTTAACTGTTTTTTTTTCAAATTTTATTGCTTAGCATTCATGCTTATTAGATAACAGATTGATTGATGAAAAAAATTAGATGTTGTGTTGTGAAGAAAAGCAGCTTAGTGTTATTCTGAAATTGATTTCTGATACTATAATCTTCACTAGATTTGTGATTTTGCTATGGAAAGGAGGGAGGGAGGCAATCAAGTATGTGCAGACATTTGCATCAATGCAGCTGCATTTATAATAATAACTAATAAGACAATTAGGTGGCTTATACCTTGAGTATTTATAAAACTTTATTTTACACTTTTACTCATTTGTGTTAATGCTTCTTGGTTTTATAAGAACTAAAAGGACTATTAGTCAGTTCATAGCTAATTACTTGTTTTATTTACATGTTTACATATAGCTGATTTATATATATGACCAAATCACACCTTTGTAAATTATGCAAACATATTTTGTGCGTATTGTATGTTTAGTTTGCCCGTGACTCATAAAAATGATTAAATTATATATGTTTTGTGGGAGTGTGTATATATATGTTTGTTGTCCACAGCTATGCTGCTATGCGTATGGAAGTTATGTTAGGTCGGAGTATTGTTGAATGTTTTGTTTCAGATTTGATCTTTCCAATTATACATGCTTGGCTAAATGAACTTTGTCCTTGTTCATGTTGCTTGACAGAACTTGTTTTATGCCCTGCTTTTCATTGCTCATTCAGATAAAATTCTGCTAGACGAAGTCCCTGTTGTCACATATAGAATTTTAGGCCACCTTCTTGTGGGCATTGTCAGAATATACTCGAAGAAAGTTGAATATCTCTTCCATGACTGCCACAAGGTGCTCACTAAGCTTGTTGATTTTGCAAGCGAAAAGAGACCAAACAAAAAGTTCAAAGCTACACATTCATCTTACTGCTTAATCTCTCGCCCAAAGAGATTTGAACTTGATGCTTTTGAGTTGGAAATTCTGGATGATCAAGATGGACTTAGGTGAGCTACAAAATTACCCAATACAAAGCATTGTATTTCTTTCATTTACTATAATTCTTGTCCTTCGGGATTTGAGATTCTTCACCACCTTATGCTTGCATTGATGGGTTTACAGTGCTCATGTGAGACCCAATGAAGAAATTATGCTTTCAGGTAGTGGAAAGTCTTTGCAAATCTTTTATAGAATTGTTTTCCTTGATTAACTTATCAGTTATGTTTACTAGATGCATGGAAGAGTGATGGTTTGCGGATTGGCTTATCTGACCTGGTGTCTGAACAGGTACTGGTTTATGTAGTCACCTTTGCATAAATGTGAATATTTATATTCATCCAACCAAAATATCATGATTCATGCACTAAATCTGAAGTTAAATGTGATAGAACATTCTCCTGAAGCATACCTCCAATAAATTTTCAAAACATCCTCCTTTTAGTATAACCACCTGTTCTTACTCTTTCTTTTACAGTTTTATTGACAGCCTACTGCTGAGATTTCTGACAGACTATCATTTATGATTGTCAAATTGCTGACATAGAATTTGAAATCTCAAAGTGCCATGATAAGAAAAAGCTGCCTGAATACCTAATTTCTATGCTGTTCCTGAATTTGCAGTATCATGATCAGGAAGATATTTCTCATCCTCAATCATATTCCCCAGATCACACTCCACTCAGAGAGTAAGTATCAGAACATTTTATGGCTATATACTTATATTGGCATGTAGGCTTGATATTTATTGTTGGTGCAGTGTTTGTTCACCTCACTTTGTGGAGGATGATGTCACTTGTGGCTCAACAAGTTATAAGACCAACTCAATAGGAATGGGAAGACTTTGTGTAACTAGGTTCTCTTTGGAAGAGTGTTTAGAACCTATGACTTTTGAGGACATTGAGAACCAAATGATCAATGATCAGGAATCTAGTCAAATCTGTCAAACTGATGAAGAGCAGATAAAACAACCTGACTCTGGTAGTTGCAACCTGACAGAAATAGGGAATTTTTGTACTTTTTTGTTAGAAGATCGTTTGGAGCCCATGATTATTGACGATGAGGAAGCTGAAGCTGAAGCTGCCCTTGCTCATGAGCAGATCAAACATCCTGAGACAAAAATGCTTGCGAATGAGGAGGAACTCCTCAATAAATCTTGTAATGGAAAACAGCCTGTGGATGTGGAGTCGATGAACATTCAAGAAATGCCTTCCTCAAACAGTGGGAAACATCAGATTTTAGAAAACCATTCTGTTTCCCTGTCTGTTGATGTGACCCCAAATTCCAAATTCCCAGGTGGTTCTGGTAGGCATCCTGATTTAAAGGGTTTCTTGGCTCATAAGCCATATAAACACCTAACATTTGGATATTGATGTTAAAAATATAGCCTCTATTTGTTCAGGTGCTGCATCACCAGATTTGATGCTTGTCCGTACCCCTGCCACTAAGGAGCGACCCAGGACTTTGAAGAAGCGAAAATGTCTATTTGATGAACCTGTTGTGATCCCTAATCAGTATGAAACCAAAACTTGTTCTCTATGATAGATTTCCTTTAATGTTGAGATAAATAGTACTGTTGCGGCACTTGTTGCAGTGATCTAATGACAGTGCTTGCAATTTTAAAACTCTGTTTAAAATTTCTCCAAAAAAAAAAAGACAATTTAATTTCTGCATATTCTTTTTTGTTAAGCATTTGGTCCGTGGGACTATTTATACAAATTGTATACCCAGTTTTTCGGTCTTATTCATGTTCTAATATTCCATTTGTGAAAAGTTTTTTCCCCCCTAAAAATGTAAATATCTTAATTAAAATTGGGATTTGGCTGACAGTACTTTTGGTTGTGATCTTTTTAGTTTAGCTTTGTTTACGTGTCAATTCTTGAAACTACAGAGTATTTAAGCGTTGGCTTAATAACTATGACGACTTGGTATGCAAAAGAAGGAAAGCTCCTCACATTCCATTGGTTGCCTGGAAAGTTCAGAAGTTCTCCTCTCTTCCCGAAAGTCTTTTGGAGCCTTTGATTCCCTGTAGTAAGTTCTGTGCGTCACTTTATTTCTCTACTGCAACTTTTGAGACATATTAATTGGTTGGCATGGCCCTTATAGGTGCTTTGGTAGACACTAGATTGTTGGTTCACAAGATAGGGAATAGGGCTGAGCCAGTTGATTGTGTGGAAGTTCCTCAGAATAAGGGCATACCAGAATCTCCTGCCAAACATGGATCCCAAGAACATACTCCAATTGCTCCTGGCACACCTGTGACCTTCTCAAACGCATGGAGATTGCATGAAGCGCGAAGATGTGTTGACATATTGGAGCCTGCAAGCTCTATAGATAAAAGCGCACAACAAGCAGAGGTTCATGAGTTGGATATTAGTTTGATGGATGAGGTTAAACATGCTTTCTCTTCACTGGCTTTACTAGTTTTATTCCCACTCATATGAACATCTGCTAGATATTCACTTGCTTAGTAATTGTCAACAAAAGTTCTAAAATTGATGCCATTTGAATTGAGGGATAGAAGTTTATCTTAACAGACTAGTTTCAATATGCACTGTCATTTGATGTTTAAATTTCAATTGACTAATGGATACTATTCAGCTATGAGTTTTTTGAGAAGGCTAAAACTTGTACATTTTTCATTTTGTCAGGAGATAAATTCATTTGATGAGGACATCCAGGAGAAATGTAAGCAAGTAGTCTTCTGTTGTTTCACCTTTTCAAATTTCTATTGCCATTTTCCACAATATCAACCACCATTCTGATGCATGTATATTTTATCTTGTTTGCAGACAAATGTTCTGTGAGAACAAGGTACAATGGATAAGGATCTCTTCCCCTCCCTCAGCTTACCCACAATGGATAAGTCTGTATTTGTTTAATATCTGTGACTCATTTTGATTTCTGGCTTACAGAAAGGTTGCAAGGTATCTGCATAGAAATTTCTTAGCTCAAAATGGTGAAGCTGTGAACTTATCTCAGGCCCTGAAAGTAAAAACCAAAAAAGCAAGTGCAAGGCTGTTCTATGAGATACTGGTATGTTGGTTTGGTCCATTTATTAAATCACCTTAACAAGAACTTTTTAAAGGTTGCAGCCATCAATTATGTATCTAAACCATGAGCTTGGTACTTTCATTTGATCTGAGGGGAAGAGAGTAGTACATACAACAACAGTCAATGCAATATCTATACACAAATACATAAATGTGTTTTGTGAGTGATACAGTAGTGTCTTAGTAGTACTGCTGTGCTGCAGGTCTTGAAAACAGGAGGTTGGATAGATGTGCAGCAGGATAACGCGTATGGTGATATTTGTGTGCTCGAGTCTCCTAACCTGAAGCAGACTTTTGCAGCTGAGGTCGCAAACTAGGGCAATTGAATCGGTCTCATTAGGGAAGCAGATGTAGCATATGGCACAGAAGTAGAACAGGGTTACTTCCTTTAAACCATGAATACACATGTACATGTATATGTAGTAGAGAGCTCAGATAATTTACTTTGGATAAGTAATTAGTGTTTTAATAAACAACCCAAGTAAAGTAGGCTTCATTTGTGGTCGTGGACCGACGAGGGTAGCATGCTTATGTTTATATGTATGGCATCATGAAAAGGTGTAGTGTTGTTAACTTTGCAGGCAGGCTTAGGTTTGATATAAGTGCCTTGCCTTCCATTCAGGAATGAAAGAAAACATGTTAGTTCGGAGTTGATACAATGCGAAAACCAAGCAAGAAGCTTTGTCGTGTCTATATTCCCACAATATATAGAGACGCTTTTATGTTGAGTTGAAAGTTGAAAGGCACCCTCCAAAATCATCACACTAAAAGAAAGGGGAAAACCAAATCAGCTAGCTAATCACTCACTGTCAGAACCATCATCATTTTCATGGTCTGCAACAACCTTCTCAAGAAACCTCTTCCGAACTCCATCAAGAACAGCTTCTCTCGACTGCTTTTCACCATGGCCATCATTGAGTACTGGATCAGATTGGCAGAGAAGCAGGGCAACACCTGAAAAGAAAATAAATAATGAGGAGGATGAATAAGAGATATGGCATTGGGAAATCCAAATATGCTTGCAACATACGGAGTACTTACTTTCAGGTGTGCATCTCCGACCAAAACTATGAATCCCAACAAAATTTGCCTTGACAGCGCTGTTGTTGTAAACCAATAGAGTAGGAAGATTGCGATCTGGATAGTTATGGATACAATCAGTAGATATAATCTTGACAAACTTTGTTGCTGGATATTTAGTAGCCAATTCTTCTAAGCACTGCAACAGCACCCTGCAATCTGCATATCTGTTGAGGAAGAAGTGCAGAGAGAGCTTCAAGTACTGATCAATGCAAAGACTATTATTTATTTAGCATGGAGGAATAACAACACACTAAGAATTAAGAAAGAGACATTACCCATCCTTGTATAAAAGAACAACCACCCAAACATCTGGCGGAGCTTGTGATACCTCACGTACAAAATCTGATCCAGAAATGGGAATCACCCATCCAAACTTTGCAACCTTGGCTGCTGCTTGCATCTCTGCCAACCTCTTCTTCCTTCAAACAATCACCATACAATAAAATCAAATTAAGAAAAGAAGCAGCAGCTAAGATCATCAAGCTCACAATATCCTTTTTAGCATTCCCAAAATCACAAATTGCATTTCCCACTCTCTGGAGCTACCTAATAAACTGTACTCCTAATAAAGAAGTTGATTGATTTGGCGAATTGCAATCAAATCAAATCAAAGCAAACAGACTTTTGCTTTTCTTTCGGCAGATCAAAGGTGAAGAAGTTAGTATGTACCTGTACTCTTCAAGGAAGGGGTCTTCGTCAAGATCATCTTCAATATCTTCGAGCTCTTCGGCGGATTTCTTATCGATCCATGCCTTGTCCTTGGGCTTAGAGGAGTCTTCATCTTCAGCGGGGGTGAAAGGCGGTGGCTTGAAAGGAGGCGGCTTGGGAGGGAGGTTTCCAAGTTTCCTCTGAATGTCATCCCACTGAGTAGAAGCTCCTTCCACGTCCTTGTACACAAAGTGGTAATCCGCCATTTCCGACTGAATCTCTCTCTCTTCTCTTCTCTTCTCTTCCTTTCCTGTCGCCTCGAGGCTCGAGGAGCACTTACTGCTTTTATTAATTAATTAATTTATTATCGAAGCTCAATGTATAGTAATGGGTCCGTACCTTTGTCAGGCCCATTTTAGAAGCCCAATTTCAATTACCATGCTACCCAATTAAAAGCCAGTAATTAAACTAGCTTTCCATTCAATCTAACCGTTCCTGTTGTACTTGAAGTGAATCACCCAGAGAGAAGTGGAGGAAGAAGAAGGGAGGATGAATCTGCTGAGCTTGAACTCTGTGGAATCGGTGTTGGCTCAAATCCAAGGCCTATCTAACAGTGCTCAAGACATCTCTCAACTTCACACCTTTCTGAAACAGTCCGAAGAATTGCTCCTCTCCGAGTCGACTCGCTTGGCTCCGCTACTCGCCCAACTCCACCCTTCTCAGCATTCCTTGGGTTACCTCTATATCCTGTTAGCCCCTTTTTACACTAGCATTTATCCTAGGGCTTCTCTCTCCCTCTTTTAATCGCAATTTACTCCCGAATATATGTGGGTTATGCATTTATGTTGTTAATTTTTATTTTATTGACCAAGTATATATCCATGATTGTTTGCAAAAGTGTGAATGCAAGGTTCGCAGTTTACATAACTTGGACACTGACATTGTTCTGCTACTCATGTTTCTGCAATTCATCAAGTGAATTTCGTGCAAAAATTATGGTGACCTAGCAATATATTCAACTCTCTACATGTCATTGTAACTCATCTGTATTTTGTCATTAACAGGGATGCAGGCATGTATGCTCCAACTTCAAAGGAGCAAGCCTCTGAACTAGTTTCTTGTGCGGCAAGATTTATTAATGAATGTGTTGCAGATCAAATCCGCTTAGCACCTGAGAAGTGTACTTATCAATCCATTCGTAATTTGTTCTATTTTATTCTTCTTATTATTATTGGTTTTCCCCTGTCTAACTAATTTTCATCTGGCATTATTTTGTTGTAACTTGTAACAGTCATATCTGTTTGTAAAAGATTCAAAGAGCAAGTTATGCTGCTTAAAGAACCTTTAAGAGGTGTGGGTCCTATGCTGACTGCCATACAGAAACTACGGCTCTCATCTGAGCAGCTAACGACCTTACATCCCGAATTTCTTCTTTTGTGCTTAATGGCAAAGTGTTATAAGATTGGTTTTTCTATTTTGGAGGATGACATCTTTGAGGTTGATCAGCCAAAGGACTTTTACCTCTATTGCTACTATGGGTAAGTTGAATAGATTATTGAAGCCTGGTGGTGATCTTCTCCCTAGCTCTTGTGCTCCACTCTACTGTTTTGCTGTTAATATAGAACATCCTTTATTTTTTGTCTTAATCTACCGCATCTACTGTGCTGCCTACCAATTTTCAATAAAACCTTTCTGGTAGTTTTGTTTTAATAGGGTTAATAGGGAAATAAAATCTTATTTATGCAGGAAGTTCTATTTATCAAATAAATTATATCACCATCCTTCCTCTCAACAATTGTTCAAGAACAAGTTGGACCATTTAAAGTTTTTGCTTTGTTGAGTCAGTCATGATTTAGTTAACCAATTTTAGCACTGCAGTTCAGTGGATATAACATTTTAAATTTCTCAGGTTCTGCCATTGTGGTTGGTTGTTGTATTACAGAGTATTGGAAGCATTATATGTTTGTGTAGTATGCAATCATCAGAACAAAATAACAATCTCTGTAATGGTTTTCTATGATGATCAAGTCACTGTTCTTCTTGAATTCCAATACCTTCAACTCTTCAAGTATAAGCACTTGATTTTTGTGTAACTGTTTTTAGAGCTTTGAAAATACTGCTGTGTTATACTAGGATTGTATGGGCTATGCCTCTGCAATAGAGATGTGTTGATGCCTTTACTTGTTGGGCATGATTGCAGGGGAATGGTTTGCATTGGACAGAAGCAATTTCCTAAAGCTTTGGAGCTTTTTCTTAATGTATGCCAGTGTTTTGGTAACATTTGACTCAGGAGGGAGGGAGAGGCCCCTGTTTCCTTCTGTCATCTGGTCAATCTCATTACTGCTTCTATTAATTTGTTAAAGCAGTTTATCTTCTTTCATGTTTGATTGTAATGGTTTTAGGTAGTAACGGCACCTATGTCCACTTTAAATGCTATAGCAGTTGAGGCATACAAGAAGTACATACTTGTTTCACTTATTCAGAATGGACAGGTCTGTTTTGCTGTTTCTATCTCAAACCATTCTTTGACTACTAATACTCTGTGGTTTTAAGTACTTAAGTCAATCTTCATTTACTTCTGATGGCAGTTTTCTACCGGTTTCCCAAAATATACATCTTCTGCTGCTCAAAGGAATTTGAAGAATTACTCTCAGGTGTGCTATTGGATTCTACACATGCATCTATTATCAGAAATAGCTTTTGTAGGGTAACTTGATTGTTCCCAACCAAGAATTCCATAGATCTGTAGCATTAAAGGTTTTGTGCCAAACTCCAGATTATGCAAACAGAAGTAATTGATGCTACAGACACTGAACAGATTGCAGTTAAAACATCTACTGAAAATTTAGCTGCTTAGCTACCTCTTCTGATGAGTGTGTATCAACTGATAGCTGATACTGGATTATTCATCTTTTTTTTTTTTTTTTTAAATTTTATTTTTCTTAAGAAAATTGAGTTATTTTGGATTGGATTTTAATAAATAAGGAAATCTGACATATTTCATGACCCAATTGTTTGAATGCTTGAAACCCACTGTCTGTCTTTTCAGGTTTATATGCCTCTTCCACATTATATTAACTTGCTGATGGCAAACAAGCTTTGTTCATATTATTAAAACCCATGACATTACATCCTAACATATTTATTGTTTTTCTTTTAGAGCTTAATGAAATCGTTCTTCTTCCTTTTGTTTGAGCAGCCCTACCTGGAGTTGGCAAATAGTTATAACCTTGGAAAAATCTCTGAGCTTGAGACATGTGTACAGACTAACAAGGACAAGTATGAAATTGTGAGTTTTCTGCTGTTGACCAGTTTCTACTTATTATTATTTTTTCTACTTGTGAGTGACTAAATGAACTTTTTCATTATGCTAGTCATTTGATTAGTGTTACTCTCTGGTTCATTGTGATCTGAACGTGTAAAATTCAATTGTTTGCTCTTATTCACTCTGCAGGACAATAACCTTGGATTGGTGCAGCAAGTAGTGTCGTCTATATATAAACGCAATATTCAGAGATTGACTCAAACTTATCTCACCCTTTCCCTTCAAGATATTGCTAATACTGTCCAACTAAATAGCCCCAAGGAAGCAGAAATGCATGTCCTCCAAATGGTAAGTAAAGTGGGTCATTCCTTCTTGTTTTACATATGGATTTTTTAGTAGTATGCTAACACCTGACCTGTTTTGTCATGTTTCATAGATTGAAGATGGTGAAATATATGCAACCATCAATCAGAAGGATGGGATGGTTAGATTTCTGGAGGATCCTGAGCAATATAAGACTTGTGGAATGATTGAACACATTGATTCATCAATTCAGAGGTCAGGCTTTTGAGTAGTTATTCTGATTGTTCAGGACTTGATAGAAACAGCTATATAATGGTTTTGTTTGTGTTTATTCCAGAATAATGATGCTGTCGAAAAAACTAACATGTATGGATGAACGTATGTCATGCGACCCTTCCTACCTTGCTAAGGTAAAGCCTCAGTGTGTTGAGCATATAGCCATTACTGTACAATCCAACTATCAGTTTAGGCTTTTAGTTGTTTAGGCTTTTAGTTGAGATGGAGCACATGTTTCAATTTGATATCAGAGCCAGACCAAAGGTCATGGGTTCGAATCTCACCGTCACCCATAAGCGACTATGGTCCACGTGGCACATGGCTTAGGCTTTTAGTTGAGATGGAGCATATGTTTCAATTCAATTCAGTGGATAATAGTGTTGGTTTGGGAGAGCTATGAATTAATACATTTTATTGTTTAAAGTGGATACATTTGTTTTGTCAGGTTGGTAGAGAGAGACAAAGATTTGATTTTGATGATATTGAGGGTGTACCTCAGAAGTTCAACTTATGAAGAATTTGAGCAATTATTGTGAAACAAGTTCGTGTTGGGAGGAAATTGTATTTCTATCATCTCCCCACTGTATTAGGAAAGTAGTAGAAATTACATTATACTTAACATCATGTATTTTTGCATGAAATGGGATGAGGGGAATAGCTTGTGTTGATTGAGATGGATGCTGAAGATGATGTTGTGATGATCACATTTTAGAATTTGGTATAACCATCTTCTTTAATTCTTTTCTCAATATTTTGCCAGCAGCACTCCTAGGAATGGTGCTAACAAATGAAACACGCCTGATTTTCTTGTAAGGTGCAACCTGCAGGCAATTGATACTAAGCAAATTATAATGTGTGGTGTTAAGGGGGAGGGGAGGGGAATACCGAATACCTACCTGTCTTGCAATGAAATCTATCACTTGCCGTTCATCTATTATATTGCTTTTAGGATTTCTGACAACAAATGCCATGGGCACTTCACCAGCTTCTTCATCAGGATATCTGTCAAATTTGGCACACATTTCATTTCTCAAGTTTGGAGCGCCAAGCTGATGCCAATTGACAAGTGAAGTGGTATTTATTTTCTACCATTATTTATTTATATTACTCCGTAATATAATACTCCGTATTACATTAGTATAATCATATCATATCAAGAACAGTAGATTAACACAAACAAGGGAACATGTAGAAAAGGCTTTGAGTGAGATTGAGGAAGGTAATTGGGGCTTACGGGATAACAGCAGCATCAATTATATGAGGGTGAGACTGAAGGAGCTGTTCTAGTTCAGCAGGAGCAACCTACAAGCTTAGTAGTAGTAGTTGTTTAGTTTAGATAAAGCAGTGTGGGAAAAGAAGTGAAGTTCAATATAATATAATATAATATAATATAAATATATAATGTAACCTGGTATCCTTTATATTTGATTAATTCCTTGAGCCTGTCCACAACAAATAGGAAACCATTTTCATCAAAGTAGCAAATGTCGCCGGTTCTCAACCACCACCCACCCCCACCTGCTGCTTTTACCAGTGTTTCGGCAGTGGCCTTTGTATCACCCACATACCCTAAAATTAAACAACAATTGAGTTACAATTGATTGATGTAATCTACTCTACCGTACCACTACATAATTAATTACCTACCTCGCATTACTGTTGGTCCTCTAACCCAGAGCTCTCCCTGCTTCCCTGGAGGCAGAGCATTTCCAGTTATAGGGTCTATGATTTTTGCTTCTGTATTGGGTATAAGCCGCCCTGTTGAACCCCAACGAAGGAATTCTTGCTCCGTTACAGCTCGACTTACAGCCCCCGTAGATTCACTCAATCCATAACCCTTTATTAATTTCCAAATTCCAAATATCAATATCCCCACTTTAATTATGCACCTAATCAAAACTCTACTAATTTTCTTACCTGCACACACTGTGTGTTTGGGAACTTCTCTGTAAATGCTTTAATCGCTTCTTTCCCCAGCGGAGCTCCCCCGCATAATACCATCCGCAGTGAACTCAAATCCAACCCATCCTCCTTTTTAGCTCTTTCCTTGATCATTCCCACAATCACTGGAGGCGCCACCGCAATGTCCGACACCCTAAATTCTTCCACTGCCTTCAACATCTTCCTCATTTCAAATCTCTCCATCACAACCACCGTTTCCGCCGTAGCCACAGATTTTAAACAATAACTTAAACCGAACACGTGAAAATATGGCACTGTGTACAGAATTACTGCCGGTGATGACCTCTCTGGCTTCTGAGCATAATAATTGGCAACCATCGATATCAAATTCCGGTGAGTCAGCATTACTCCCTTCACTTGCCCCGTCGTTCCCGACGAATATATAATCGCCGCTACGTCTGATTGGCTCACCTCCACCTCCACGCGTCTCAGCTCGAAATCTGACCTATTCGTCATTGATTCCAACTCTGGCGAGTCAATCACCACTGTTCCGTATCGAAGTTTCGGCAGTTTATGCCGAGTTGCTGATGTAGCAAAGGCAATCACAGGTTTGGAAAGCTCGATTTGGCGGGAAATCTCGGCGTCGGTACTGATTGGATTGGCCGGAGAAATGACGACACCGATGGATAGCAGCGAGAAATAGAGGATCGGAATGAAGGTGGAGTTGGGAGAGAGAACAAAAGCAGTGTCACCTTTGGAAAGACCAAATCGAGTTTGGAGAGAAGCAGCTAAGGTGGTGACACGGAGGGTGAAGTCGGAGTAAGAGATTCGGTGACCAGTGGCTGAGTTGATGAGTGCAGTGGAGGAATTCGGCCATGGCAAGGTGAGTTGAAGAGACAAAGAGTATTGGGCGACAGTGAGGGGGAGGGTTTCGGGTGGAAGGGCAGTCGGTGGCTTGAGGCTTTGGAATATTCCAGTATGGGAGCAGAAACCGCTCATTGCCGACGACGATGAATTTGAGTTTTTGGGCATTTCAGTGGAACGGAGGAGAAAACTAAGTTACGTCGAATGTTGATGGATATATGGGTGATGAGTTTGTGTATTCTGAATGATGATTCACGTACATCAAAAGCCTGAGTAATAATACACCAAAGTCTAAACATACTTAAAGATAGACACTAGAGAAGTAGACATAAACTAAGACACAACCACATAGTCCTAATACACCTCCTCAAGCATAAGGTTGAGAGGCAACAACATTGAGCTTGAAACGTAGATCTCTAAAACGAGTCGCTTGGTAAAGATATCAACAACCTGATCCTTAGTAGAGATAAAATTAACCTGCAAGTCACCGGACTCCACCTTGTCACGAACAAAGTGGTAGTCAACCTCAACATGCTTGGTTGGTCCTTGCATGAAAAACGGGATTAGCATGTAAATAAGTAGCCCCTAAGTTGTCACACCAAAGTTTAGGAGGAATCCCCGAATAAAGACCAAGCTCCCGTAACAATGAGACTATCCAAGTAACCTCAGCAGCCACTTCAGCCAACGCCTTGTACTCCGCTTCAGTAGAAGACCGCGCCATTGTACGTTGCTTACGGCACAACTACGACACCAAATTGCGACCAAGAAATACTGCAAAACCACCCGTGGACTTACGATCAACCGAGCTATCAGCCCAATCCGAATCAGAAAAGGCATGCAAGTTATCCGAACCAGACACACATAACCGCAAACCAAAATCCAAAGTGCCTTTTACGTACTGCAATACACGCTTCAGCAACATCTAATGCAAGACCATAGGTGAGTGCATGTGCTGGCACAACTGATTGACCGCATAAGAGAGGTCCGGACGCGTAACGGTAAGATTCTGCAGAGCACCAGCTAAGCTCCTGTATTGTGTGGGATATCATAAGATTCCTCAGAAGACGACGCAGGCCGAGAAACCAAGACCGGGGTGGCAAGAGGCTTACAGTCAGTCATCCCTGCACGCTTCAGAATATCAGACATGTACCGGCGTTGTGACAAAAGCAGGCCACCCTAAAAAGGCACAGTTTCAATACCAAGAAAGAAACTAAGAGATCCCAAATCACGCAACTTAAGCGCAGAGGCCAACCGCTTCATGAGACTAGCCACAACTGAAGAATCACTGCCCATCAACAATATGTCATCCACATAAACAAGAAGGAAAACCTGAGCACTATTACAAGAATAGTAAAACAGGGAAGCATCGGTTTTGGAAGCCTTAAAACCCATAGACAGCAGAAAATCATGCAGTCGTTTAAACCAGGCCCGGAGAGCCTGCTTCAAACCATACAGAGAACGCTGCAGCAAGCAAACATAACCTGGAAAATCCGGATCAGAAACGCATTGTGAACGTCCAACTATCGTAGAGCCCAGCCACGAGAAAGAGCAATAGATAGCAATAACCGGGCCGTGGTAGGCTTGACCACAGGACTGAATGTGTCAAAGTAGTCCTCCCCAGCAACCTGACTAAAACCCTTGGCCACTAACCTAGCCTTATAGCGCTCCACAGAGCCATCAGCCTTGCGCTTGGTCCGAAACACCCACTTACGACCAACAATGTTCATGCCAGGAGTTTGCGGCACCAACCGCCAAGTGTGATTGTGCATCAAGGCATTAAACTCCTCGTCCATAGCCGTTCGCCACTCAGGATGAAGAACCGCCTGAGAATAACAGGTGGGATCGATAGTCACCGTGGAAAGCAAAGCCTGCAGGGGACCATCAAGAGGCATGTGACGAAGAACCATCTGAGTACGATGTTGCGGCCTACCCGCACCACGACGTCTCGTAACCCGGACCGGAGCATACACAACACCCACCGGACCACCAGAAAGCAACTTGGATTACTAATAAGGTGGAATAGGAACGTCTGGACAAGGCAATGGTGCAGCAACAACCGGCCCAGCACCCCACGGCTCCAACGAACCAACAGTCACGGGTGCCTACAAAGAAGAAGACCTGGCAAAAGGAAACACAGTCTCGTCAAATCGGACATGACGACAGATAAATATCTTTCTCGTATTGAGATCCATGCACCGCTAGCCCCAAAACGACATTTGATACCCCAGAAAACACACAGAAAGGAAAGAAACGCAAGTTTATGCTTATTATACGACCTAAGATAAGGGAAACAAAGACAGCCAAACACCCGTAAGAACGAATAACCAGGAGACGAATTAAACAACACAGAATACAGACTACGCATGCCAATAGCAGAAGAGGGTAACCAGTTAATAAGGAAAGTAGCAGACTCAAAAGCATAGTCCCAATATTTTAACGGTGCAGAACATTGAGTAAGGAGAGCAAGCCCCGTCTTGACAATGTGCCGATGGCGAAGCTCAACTCTCCTGTTCTGCTTGTGCGTATAGGCACACGACTGACGATGCACAATCCCCAGGGACGAGAAAAGAGAACTCAATTTACGATATTCCCCCCTAAATCAGTTTAAATACACTTAATTTTGCAAGAAAACAACCGCTCAATCATTAAACGAAAACGAGTGAATACAGCATAGATATTAGTTTTAAGTCGCAATGGATATAACCAACAAAAACTCAAAAAGTCGTCCACAAACAGGACAAAGTAGCGATAACCATAATGAGACAAAATATGCGCAGGGCCCCAAATATCAGAATAAATTAAGTCTAACACATTTGAACTACTAGTCTCAACACGAGACAAAGGAAAACGAGACGACTTTCCTAACTGACATGATGAACAAATAGAAGCAGAATTAAAATCTAATTTGCTAACCGAACAAGACCGTAAGACATCTCAAAACCCGGTAGTGCGGATGACCCAGACGCCGGTGCCAAACATCAGACGAATCACGGGCGGAAAACAAAGCAACAAGAGACGTAGACGTAGGAAGCCGAAGTGAATAGAGACCCCCCGAGCTAGGACCCTTAAGCAGAATGGCCTTGGTAACCAAGTTCTTCACAACAAAAAAATCATGGAAAAATTCAAATGAGACATTATTATAACGAGAGAAACGTTGAACGGATAATAACGAATTTGACAATCGCGGAACAATAAGAGCGTTAGACAAAACTAAAGATTTAGACGAGGGAATACGGGCATGGCCAATACGAGAAATATTCAAACCTTCGCCACTGCCCACACGAAGAGTTCCGCCCCGTGATACGGCTTAGACTCAGTCACCCCAGCATCCGAAGGCGTAGCGTGATGTGTGGCGTCGGTGTCGGGAAACCAAGACACGGAGGCATAGATGGAACACCAGAACCCGAGGCCGCAAGATGAGCTTGAGCAGCAGCCGGCTGAGGATCATACCGCCTGAAACAATGGAGTGCCACCACCACTGCGACCAGAGCCGCGCGCACTACCAGACTGGCTTTGTGACAACCCAAAAATAATTTTCCTAAATTCTATTTTATAAATTTCAAAAATAATTTTTTTTACTCTTTCATTTTTTTCTCTAAAAGCAGTGTATGAATTAAATATTTTAAATCGAGATTTTAAATCAATTCAACACCAAGAAATAGCTTATTTCGAAAAATCCTAAGTTTCGGGTATATTTATGTACCAAGTTTTGACCCAAAAAGTCAATCTGAGTTAAACCTGAGAGGAACCTGTGAAACCTGAACCAAATGTTCTAATTAGAAACTATTTTATAGAAAATCTATTTTGACCCCAAAGTTGTATAAAAATTAATTTTTTAAAGCCTTAGCCTATGTTAAAGAGATGAAGCCTGATGATTTCTACAAAGCCAAAGAGGATGTCTGATATTTTGAACAAGCCATTTTACCCTTTTGCCCTCTTTGCTAATGATTCTTCCACTCAGGGTTTTGGACCCCTATAAATTCAACACTATTCCATTGCATTTCTCTTGATCCCCGGCCTCCATTTGCCTCTCCACTCCAAACCTTAGGAATCTGCCAAGAGAAAGAAGAAGTCACAGTAAGTTGCATCTGCCTTCATCTTCTCCATTCATTCATCTCATCTCTTAGACTACCCATCTTTACTTTCCGATCTCTGAGTTTTTCCTTAAGCTTTGTGTGTATTTATGTTTGTTTGAAGAAAATAGGTGGTGAAGGTGGTAACCTCTGAGAAAGTAAGGAAGGGGATCCACACAAGAGAAGACAAAGCTCAAGGTATAAACCATGAATTCTCAAAACTAAGATTTTTGGTCTGTTAAATGCTATAAGCTTGAGTTTAGTTGGTGATATCTGCTTATAGCATGTGAATGTGTTTAAGCATGAGTTATGAGTTAAAGCATGTTTATATGAGTTATAGGTTGCAAGCATATAAAAGTGTTTATGTATATCTATTGAGACTTGCTGACTAAGTGTTGTAACTGTTTATATTCATACTTGAGACTGCGTGTGAATGAGAAATGTTTTCTAACCTATATATATATAGTACTTTACTGGGTTGAGTGGTTTTATACTTGACATTGATTTGCTAACGAGTTTATTTTCCTACTTGTTTTATAACGCCTTTCAGGTGGGCCCAGTACTTGAGAGCGCACGATGGTAGTATAGTGCGTAGTTTAGTCGTGGTAGTTACTAGATCGGTACTTTTCCTTTTATAGTAAACTACCTTTTTGATGGTGCATAGTCACCCGGGTTTGTTCCCCACGATTATGATATTTTGTAGAGCTTTTGACTCTAGTTTGGTTAGCTGTTTTGTAGCCTATGCAATTATCGTGAGTGGTGACTGTGGCGATGACACCCTTTTAGTTTATCGTTTGGTTGGTTATTTAGTTATCTAAGTTATATGCTTATTATCTTATATAATAAGCTTGTTTATCGGGATTTAGATTTTAGAAAAAAGGGGTGTTACAGCCTTCCGCCACGACGAGCAATCAACGCCGACAGGTCTGAGGATTCGGTCGCTGGAAAAAATCATCTCCAAAGATGAACTACTGCGCCCTCAAAAAATCAAAAAGTTGCTCAATGGAGACCGGCATTTCAGAAGTAAGCACGTGCCACGTGTCCAGATCTAGGTGCACCTAAGTGAAAGTAGATGCACTTGTAGGTGAAATTAAGTGCACCTGATCAATGAATGTTAACAAGGCAAAATTACATGCACTTGTAGGTGAAAGTAGAGGCAAAATTACATGCACTTGTAGGTGAAAGTAGGTGCACCCGATCAATGAATGTTAACACGTGGCTCGCGCTGATTGATTTGCATTTCGCACCTGGGCGGCCATTTGCACGAGATCGCGCCTATATATATATATATATATATATATATATATATATATATATATATATATATAGTCAAATGAACGTGGAATATGATTAAAGTAATATTTTATCATTATTATAATTAAACTAGCGTCTGTGAAAAATGAAACTACAAAATATAGTTCATACAATAATGTATTGTCAAATAAAACTATAGTAGAATTAAAATGATACTTTAATATTATTATAATAATAAATAAAAATAATTTGTAAAAAATAAAATTAAAAAATAAAAAAATATTATCAAATAAAACTGAAATGTAATTAGAATGATACTTAGTTCATGAACTACATTAATACATGAACCATGGTGAAATTTGCCTCTATCTAAGGTGACAACCAAGGTGAGGTGGATGAGTCTAAGTAAACTAGCTAGCTTTTAGCTTCTTCTATTAGTATTCCGATAGTAAGTACACGTACGTATAGTACCCATTTTAAGCGGGCTTTACAAGCAATCATCTGTGTTCACGTGGAAGTGGGAATGGGAATCCCCTCGATTATATGATTCACTACTTCAAATCACAATCTTCCACGCAACCCACTGCACATCCATCATAATAACGCTTTCACACGTACACTTCATCATCAATTCTAATAAAACTTGAATAACTCCAACAACTTACTAGATATTCTAGCATTCGACACGATATATATAGCTGCGTTAGAGAGAAGATACACACACACACATACTCAAATATCTAGCTGTACTGTTGCCCACCGGCAGACTAACACTATATATATATATATATATGTATGCCCATGCTCCGGCCGCTAGATAGTATCAAACTCCATCCACCTTCAAGGCTTCAATTCCTCCGCTGCCGCCGGCCGCCCCCACTCCTGTAAGTTCAACCATATATCTCTTAGCTTTCTAACACTATTCCATATATAATTGTTGTTATCAATTCAATAACATGACGTATATATATGTGTGCCGGCCTGCATGTATATATACATCTTAACTCAATTCTACTCTACTCCATCTAATTAGTATTGATTATATATTTATCAAGCTTAGCTTGCTGCAGTACCTGTCTTATTAGTAGCTAGGCGGCATGCACCGTACTGTGTACTCCATCTGCATATATGCTAGCTACCAACTTATTATATATCATCCATGCATGCATATATTTTTTTTTCTTAATTTTATATATTAACTAATTTTCACTATTGAGTTGCAACCTCAGCTGTACTGTTCATAGCCAGGTTAGAAATGTAAGACTTAGGATATGGTGTAAATTAAATTAAAATTGAACAACATAACGTAACGTTACTAGCTACTTTATTGTCAATAATATATTACTTGAGAACATGAAATGTAACTGATTAATGTGGTGTCACATATAAAAGATAGATGTCAAATATAATATAAACAAAGGGATGAAGTAGTATGTATTATACTCCGTACTATTTTATAAAAAGAGAAGAAGATAAGATATAGTAATGGGGAAGGATCGGAGCAAGATCGATGTGAGATGTATATATGGGTGCCCCTGAAGAACAGATAGAATATATGTGATGGGACCTTAATTACCTACCATCATTGAATTCAAAATTATTATATACAATACTTATCCATCCATCCAACTAACACATGTCCTCATCCACATCGTACCTGGCCCTCATCAGCTCAGCTCTCACATGTATTCTATACTCCCATGTATATAGTATTCTTCGTTGGCCGCCTTGACCTTGTAGTTTCTAAACCTATATATATATAGAAAGAGTCGTCAAGCATCTTGTGCTCACATAGCACCTATGTGGCTCTCCTTGAGGGAAGGTCACAGGATCGGTCTTTGTGCTACAATAGTTAGAGAAAGTATAGAACAGATACTACCTTGTAATAGAATCAATAATATTCGAATATATATATATATATATATATATATATATATATATAGAGAGAGAGAGAGAGAATCTTTTAGGCCGGGCACCGGGCATATATACAACCTTATGTATCTATTTATCAAAAAACAAATTGTGTATTAACGTGTTGATCCCTCTTACTAACAATATAATAATGATATTATATGAGAACAAGTACAACAAATTATATGCACGTATGTATGTGAGGTGTGGTTTACCGATCGGCATCTGATGATCGATTTGTTTTGTGTTTTGTTTTGCAGAAGATCAGAGAAGATAGAAAAACTTGAGGTGAAGGAGATAAGCCTTACTCAACTACCCCCTCCCATAACATGAGGTGTAGTTAAGTGAAAGAGAATATAGAGCTCATTCTTAATCAAAAAGTCAAGAGTTCGATAGCTTTGAATATAAAACAGCTTTAAATCTTCAGATTTGTTGTCTCACCTAAAGATGTGTCTACAATTTAGCAGAGAATTAATCATGTATCCGAGGGGGTGAAAACCTGGTTACACCCAACAAAAACAACCCACCTCCCATCCCATGGCTGGTGCCTGGAAGCCACTGCACGCATATTAAGATTCTATTGGGGCTTCCTTTCCAACTTTCTTTCTCATCATCCAATAAATTGCATTCGTTTTTCTTTGCACACTGACATCACCTTTTATTTTTATTTTTGTTGGGCCCCAAACATCATCGGACCATCCACGTGGTCTCGCGACACAGCTCCCATGCCCACAGCATGTACCTGTTTTCAACCCCATCCTCACCTACAGCGCGTGACCAAGGTTTCCTAATTATGGACCCTGTGCTTAGAAAAAATCTTCTCCCACCCCAATCAGAGGCAGCTAACCGACAAATTACATTAATATAATGATGTCGGCAGCGGCACCGGAGAATCTGGCGCGTAAGAATATGAATAAGTGAAGAACCCTACTTACTAATACCAAGGCCACGCGTCCAGTTACTGGAACCTGCCAACAAAAGCAAAATTTCCACTTTGTTTGTATCAAAGTACATACGTGTCGTGGGTTTTGAGTGAGTGCAGGATACGTGTCCCGCCTCCCATTGGCCACCACATTCGCACCAATCGGAGCACCCGTTTTCAATTTCGATGGATACGTTGCTTTATCAGGCGGGGCCCACCTGATCTGTGCCCGCCAATCACGTTCCGTCACTGTTTGAGGTTACCATAGACACGTGTTCCTTTTTCACCCGGAGACTGCTTGTAACTATGATTATCGTTCCATCGGCTCCGCCTCCGGGCAAACCTCACTCTTTAGCTCCAACAACGTAACCGCTGAGGGAGAGATCAGAGCTCCGCGCTAGCCATGGACGTCGGAAACGGCAGGGGATTCCCACGCGCCAATCGGGACGCCACGATACTCAATCGGATAATGCTCAAATTCCGTCCGATTGCACCCAAACCGGTCGCCGCCGGCTCTGCACAGGAAGACAACAAGACGGATGATGTTACCAAACGGAGATCCAAGAGAAAGTACGTTAGGGTTAAGAAGACGGCGAGCAGGAGTTACAGTAGGAATAATAATAATAATAATAATAATAGAGAAGAAGAAGAAGAGAGAAGAAACCCTAGCCGGGTGGATACATCCCTGCTGCTCACCCTTCAGTTACTGCCGGAAAGTAGTGGTAGTAGTACTAGTACTGCCGTAGACTCCCCAAAGAAGGGATCTTTTGAGAAGATGTTGAATTTCTCATCATCATCAGCTCAAGAGAGACCTTTGTGGATGAATAATTATTTCGATAATCATCGGAACAACGATATCGCGGCGGCTCTTTGGGCGGATCAGACAGATCGGAGGATGGGGCTGAGGGTGGTGGAGTCGTGGGTGATGGTGGAGGGATTGAGTAAGACGTGGGTAGACGAGGACGGAGGAGGAGGAGGAGGAGGAAGCATAGGTGATACGGACATGGAGAAGATGAAGAATTTGGAAATTGACACGTGTCCGGGACTGATATCGGACGGTCTGGATCGGGTCCAGTGGGTGAATCTAGCTTACCGGAGGATGGTGGATCCGCTGCACGGCGGAGGGGGGCCGCCGGCGGAAGTGGTGGCGCGGCTGGTGGTGAAGGATAAAATACGTACATCTTTGCCAGCGGCTTTTGCATGCACGGTTCGGGTGATTTACACACGGCAGACTGGGAAACACACACAGACAATGCCGTGTGATGTATGGAAGATGGAGTTTGGTGGGTTTGCATGGAGGTTTGATGCCGAAGCTGCTCTTTGTTTGGGTCGTTGAATTCGATCCTATCCTATCATATCCGATCCGCCCTACACTCTCATTATCTCATCTCATCATCCAAACAAAAAAATTATTTACACCCGACCCTAAGCTACCATATCCGTTCTAAGTTATCACCAAGCAGCGCTGCGCAGCAAGCGCAACGCAGCAAAGGTAATTAATATTATTATTATTATATATATATATATTATGGATCTTGGAACCCTAAGCCATCCAAATCCTGAATAATCGATGACTGTGCAATAACTTTTTAAGTGTTGATACACCCTACCCTAGCTTGCTTTCATATATATATATATATATATATCCAATCCCATGCCATCCTTTACTTACATTGCTAATTTCTACATACTAATCTATATATCGAATTGAAAATTGAACAGTATCTAATGCCTGCCTGATAATGATGCCTAGAATGCCACACCAATAATGTAACATATATAGTATAAGATATGGATGCATATATTAATTATTGATCCATTTAATTTGCTTAGCTTGAAAATTGCTCTGTTACGTTACTTTCCACAGCCAGTCAGACAGACAGACACAACGTGTATATATGTTTGAAGCACAGAGATATGATATTATGATGTGCTTGTTTGTACATATTATATATATGCCGCATGCTAAATTAAAACCCACAGCTACAATATATATGATGTGCAAATATTTATATATGTTTTTATATTTATGTGTGTATACAGTATATACTCCATTAGAAACACGTACTAGCCAATTCAAAGCACATGTTTTTATCAGATTTGATCAGATCATTGTCATCGTCTACGTATGCTAGCTAGCTATCACATCATATATCTTTAGCCTCTCAAGTCTCCACACACACACACACACACACACACACACACACACACACACACACACACACACACACACACACACACATATATATATATATATATATATATATATATATACTTGCATTCAAGTGAGAATCACTCCTTAAATTAGAACGTGCAAACTATTACATGAATATAATACTTACAATCTAATATTTCAAACACATAATACACACACTACTATGGAGAAAACTGTGTGCATTTATGTTGGTTCTTACGTTCTCACTTAAAGAATGATTCTCATTGTAACGTAACTCTCTCTATATAAATTCTTATCAAACAAGTAATGAATTGATTAAGCTTATAAGCTAGCTAAGCTATATAGGAGTGTGATTTATATGTGTGTGTGTGTTTATTTATTGGAGAAATAAAATTTTTGTTCCTTGAATTGTTTCATTTTTGAAAATTTGGTCAATGTTAATTGATTTAAACAAATTTAGTTATTTAATTGTTCATTATGGTGTGCTTTTAGTCCTTGGTATTATATAATTATCAAATTCCATTAGCAAATCTTTTTTATGAGGTTATTTTTGTCATTTATAAGCAATATCCATGATTAAAACTTCATTCTCTTCATGCGAACGTTACTTTTAACACTAAATATTGATTCTAAATTATAAAAATAACATTATAAAAAAGAGTTATATTAATTTGTTAACATAGTTTGACAATTTATATAATAATAAAGATTAAAAGTGAAATATTATGAACAATTAAGGAGCTAAATTTGTTTAAATTAACTTATTACATGGACAAAAATTCTAAAAGTGAAACAATTCAAGTGTCATTTTCACTTCTTTATTTACCTTTTTTTTTTTTTTGTTGGTCAAACCACGAGGTTTCCTAAGCATATTCTAACTGTATGAGACACCTTTAAGTCTGTACCACCGACCCAATATGAAAGGGGGTTCGAACTCCCGACCTCTCTTAAGTGACGAAAATGCACGGCCACTCACGCCAATCAAACTTGTTCTTATTTATTTATTTATTTAGACCACCCATTTAGAATGGTAACCGGGATGCCATAATGGTAATGAATAATACTACATTGTATAAATGATATATTATTCACTTATAGATTAATGCATTATGTATTTGACTATTTTATTAAAATGTAATACTTTATAGTTATTATTGTGTTTAACAAATTAAAAATGTATTAATATATATTTAAACTATCCAAGTTATTATTTTACTATACACATTACTTTTTTATATTGATTTTTATTTTATTTAATTTTTTAAAATTTGGTAACCTACGAACCTAAGGCGATGCGACCCTTGTTAGGCTCGTCAAATTGACAAATTTTTTAGCATGTGCCCGCTGATAGTGGGCTTTGGCGACCCATCCACTCCGCCAAATTGCGGGTGTTGGTGGGCCCTACCCTGGCCACCCTCCTTGTATGGTTATACTTATTACATGTCACGACATCATTGGATAAGAGATATTTAGCGAAAAATTAAACTAAACAATTTTTTTTTATAAAGGGCCAAAGTGCTTATAAAATTCATATATGATAAAGATAATATATTTGCTTAATTGATTCATCTTGCTTTAATATTTGTTTAATTGATTCATCTTGCTTTAATTTTTGTTTGGGTTATGGTATTCGAGTGACTCAATGATCCAAGATCAGTAACTTGGTTTTTATTATTATGGAAGAATCTAAAGTCTTAATAGTTCGAGTGCGACCACATAGCACAACAAGATAAGAACTAACATTTTTTACACGTGTCACCCAAAAAAGGATAATAAAAAAAGTGCATTGAGATAACAAATGAAATTGCTCTAGTGCAAAAAATTTACGAATGTTTTTAACTTAAAGAATTGGAATGAAATTATATAGCGTAATCGTAGACCGTAGAGCAATACAGTACAATTATTGGAGGATCGATGGTTATTAGTGAAGTGTATTAGGGAGGAGTTCTATTACATGTATTTTTTATTTTTATTTCATCATTTTTACTCTCTTATGTTATAATTAGTGATTAGTTATTTTTATCTTGTGTGTCCTAATGAAAACATCAATATCAAAAATTTGTGAGAGAGAGTAAAAATTAAGAGTATAATTTAGGAGTATGAATAATATTTTTCTTTTGAGTTTGGAGGGACTAAACTGTAATTCTAGTGAAGCAAATACGTGAGAGTTAGGTCCATATTGATATTCTCTCATGGATCAATTTTCAAGGACCAGAATTTATATTACATTGTGAATCATAATACAAAAATTCTATATTTTCTGTTAACTTAATATGTACGTACAATTAACCGTTTATGTAATGTATAAACAAAATAATAAATAATTTGATAATTACTGACACATAATATGATAATTACAGATATAAAAATTATCAATTGTAGCTATATAATGTGTTAACTATATATATAAAATCTGACTTATAATTGCTAACATCATAACTACAAATACATAAATTTTCAATTACAAATATAAAATGTATTAATTACAAATACAGAATTTAAAAATTATTTTTAAACTCGTCTCCATGGTTCATGGTATAATTTGCCCTCATGGATAGGGTCAACCCATGAGAGTCAAGTCAATAATACAGTGGCGCGGCGCCAATGGTAATCAATTCCGTGATCGTTTTGGGTTGCCTGCCATTTGTCAATTGGCAATGCTAGGCAAAACATCATTTCAGATTTTCCTTCAGTAAATAAAGCGCGTGGATTGCGGGTTCTGGCGGTGCTGTGCTGCTTTCGTCTCGAAATCTACGGGACCGGTCAATATTTTACACAAAGGGCGGTGGAAATACAAACTCTGTTTTCGCCGTGGAAGCTTTCGCCGCCGCATAGCTTGTGATCGCGCTCTTCGCTTCTGCAATTTCTGCTACTCTCTCCCCAGGGTTCGCCATAACCCACTATCTCTCTCGTCTCTGCATCTCATTTTATCTTCTACCGCTCTCCACTTCTGTTCAAGCTTAGGAATTGGATTGAATTTAGCCAATTAGGGTTTCCTTCTCTGCTTCGTGTCTGGGTGCAACCTCTGATTCACCGAGTTGTAAGCTTTATCTGGTTTCGTATTCAGTTTATTACTTTAGTTTGCTGCTCTGCTTCTGCTCTCTCAAGAATCTCCTTGGCTCAATATTTTTTCCTGTGCAGGAGATTCAATCCTAGGTAATTGTGTATTAAGGTGGCTTTTTCTGTCTTATGTTCACTAATCATTCATTACCCTGCCTTTCTCTCTCTCAATATTAGTCTTTAAATTGAACTCAATCCAACATTGAGAAATCAATTTGGAATACTAATTTGTTTATTAGAGTTTTAAACCCAAACTAAAATTTAGGTTTACTTAGGATATAATAATTGTTTCCCAAATACTTGAGATTTGTGGTGTTGTGGTTAATTTCAGAAACTAGGAATATCAGAGTCATGCAAAGACATGGCATTTCTGGCGCTTGTTGGGTATAAGTAGCTGAGTGTATGCTCATGAACGATGATGTTGAAGAAGAAGAATAGGTTTTCAGGAGGAAATTCTATTGCTTTTGCAAATAATTACGAATCAGAAGGTTCAGGTAGTTCTGGGAGAATTGATACAGAAATTGCAGCTTCAGAGTGTTCAATGGCCCCTGGAAGGAAGTGGATAAATTTGAACTCTGCTGCAAGTGATGGCTTTGCTGTGCCCATCCAACTTATACCTTTATTTAAACTCTCTCCATCTGACAGAAAGAACTTAGTATTGCGGTTGAGATATGAACTTGAGCAGATTCAAATGCTCCAGAAGAAAATTGAGATGCACAGGACAAGCGCAGTCACTGTGTCATCATCCAGTGACATCCTTAGCTGTAGTAATGCAACAAAAGGCCCACCTGTTGCTGGGAACATCAAAAGATCTGCAAAGTCAGGAAAAAAATCGAACTCTAACTCTCTTGTTCAGAAATCTCAGGGCAGGATTTCAGGTACCTCAGTGCAACTTGAGCCTGTGAAACAGTCTTCTGAACAACCAAATCTGAATGCATCATTGCTCAAGCAATGCGAGAACTTATTGAAAAAGTTAATGACACATCAGCACGGTTGGGTGTTTAATGAACCTGTTGATGTAGTGAAATTAAAAATCCCTGATTATTTAATAGTTATCAAACAACCTATGGATTTGGGAACGATAAAGAAGAAGCTTTCTTCTGGTCAGTACTCCAGTCCGTTGGATTTCCTTGCTGATGTGAGATTGACTTTCTCCAATGCCATGACCTATAATCCACCTGGGAATGATGTGCACTTCATGGCTGATACCATGAGCAAGTTTTTTGAAATGAGATGGAAATTTATTGAGAAAAAAATCCCTGAAAATATTGCTGAATCTCCAGTAAAAAAAATTGTCTTGTGTGAAGAAACCAAAATAATTAAGCCTATACCTTCTTCACGAAAAAGGAAAGTTTCTCCAGTTCATCACAAAGCAACACCAGAACCTCCCAAGCAGAGGATGTCTGCTGAAGATAAAGATAAATTAAGCAGAGAATTGGAAGCCTCACTTGGAGATTTATCAGATAACATAATTGAGTTTCTTAAGGAACAAACTTCAAATGGAGTAGAAGCTGGAGAGGATGAGATTGAGATTGATATTGATGTTCTCAGTGATGATACATTGTTCAAATTGCGCAAGCTTTTAGATGTCTTTCTGCAAGAGAAAAAGCCAGACAATGCAAAAGCAGAGCCTTGTGAGATAGAGGTATTCTTTTATATTACATGTAATCTTTCTGTGTATTGAAATGCGCTCCTGTGATTGGGGTTGGGCAACTAAGAATGAACATTCCTCTAATGTTTATTTCAGCTGCAAAATGAATCAGGGTTCAGCAATTCATCCATGCAACTTGATCGAGGTTATTATTTCTTGAATGCGGTTTAATGTTCATCTTATATCATGCTACCTTGAAAATAGTCTCTCTTACTGCTCATCTTAAATCTACAGGTAATGACCTTGTCGGGGAGGAGGTTGATATTTGTGGAAATGAGCTTCCTGTCTCAAGTTATCCCCCAGTTGAGATAAAAGAAGAAATTACCCATCAAGTCAATGAATGTACTAATGTAGGGGTTCCTACTGGCAAATCAGGTTGGTCATTCATGTTGTACACAATATCATTGTTTGTGATTGACAGTGACAAAAAAATTCCACTTTGGCTATGGAGATAAGTGTAGTCGCAACTGTTTCCATTCATTGATTAGGTATAATGTGCTGGACAAGATTGCTCAAATTCTGAACTGAAAAATTGGAGTTAGGAATTCTGAATGTGATTTATAATATGTCATCCAAATTTTATTAGGTTTAAGATGAGTGTCTAGGGTCTAAAATTGGACCAACTCATCTTGCTGTGGGTTAGGATCAAATTGGTATTAGAACACAACAATTCTTTTATTTTGGTGGAGTGGGGGAGGGTGGAGGGGTTTTAGCGTCTAGGATCTTCCTACACTTGTACCATGTGAAAGTGTGTTATTGATTGAATTCAAAATATCACTAACAGATCTCCTTTACGTAGGCACCATATGAAAGAGATTAGAGTGCTAGATAAACTAGAGCACATGAAGTCATAACTACTACTCCTTCAATCCTGACTGAAAATGTTTGCCCTATTTACTTTAGGCACAAATTTTAAGCATAGTGGAGAAAGAGCACATATTTTTATTTTGCCCATAGATGATGCTTTTTAATGTACTCCATGCTTTTTTCCCTGTGTTTTTTTGAGAAATATATTAAAGACAACTTTGCTGAAGAATGAAGACATGTCTACTAGATTGGCAAGTGTCAATTAGGGGGAAGTAGTATAGTGAAGTGCAAAGGTATGTAGTTATAGTTGGTGCAGTGTGAAAATGCCCAATCTATAGATGGCAAAGTTCCTACCCCTATTATCCAGTTACATAGAAAGTTGCCAAAATATGCCTATCACATAGATGAAATTGGCCCCTCTATCTGTCCTCTACTCCTCTTCATAACAATTCCTCCGTGCCAATAAAGCAAGAACCCTCAGCAGGATAGCCTTATGTTTTAATTCTTGCCTTGGGTTCCTAGGTAAAACCGTAAAAGGTGACCTTGAGTGGCTGTATAGTAGTGGAAGATATTTCATTATTAATGTGACTCTTTAGTCAGAATACCGTGTTCTATTTGACCCCAGGGCATTGTGGGGTGCACTAATACCTTGACTTTTGTTTTCTGTAGCACAAATATATGATTTCATCCTCTATATATCTTGCTTATTCAGATTCTAG
Source organism: Ipomoea nil (assembly GCF_001879475.1). Taxonomy (NCBI): domain Eukaryota; kingdom Viridiplantae; phylum Streptophyta; class Magnoliopsida; order Solanales; family Convolvulaceae; genus Ipomoea; species Ipomoea nil. Next base: position 164,882 of record NW_017617454.1, read on the forward strand.
CTGCTCATCTGAAGGTCAAAAAGCCTTTGCTGATGTGAAACAGGTGAACTTATTCCTTTATATCATGAAAGTAGTCTGCTACATTGAAGTCTAATATGTAACATCATGACAGTACGTCATTATGTGAGCTGGTAATAGTCAGGGCGAATTTGGAAACTAAAATAGTGCTATTTTCTCCCAGGATCAAAGTTGTTCTCCAGCAAGCATAGATGGTAAGGAAGGTGGTAATAATGTGGCTGATTGCAATAGTAAGTTCTCCCTATTCTTCCCAACCTCCATCAAAGTGGGCTGTGTATTTCATTTGCTGTTCCTTACTCAGAGTTCATTGCTATCCATAGTTTTCTTTGCATTCATAGGTTAAAGTTTATGTGTGGTTAATTTCAGCATCATGTTCTCTTTCAGAATCTATGAGTGAGTTGGACCAGCTTGAGCATTGTTCAGAGAAAATGAATTCTGTTGAGCTAGATGGACAACAAGGTAGTAAGAAAGAGAAATGAGGGAATCATTTGCTTGTAGTTACAGTTCCATCTCATCATCATCATCATTTAAATTTTAGGGGAGATAACTGAGAATGAGAGGCAGTCATCTCCTGGAAAGCTCTATAGAGTTGCTTTGCTGAAGAACAGATTTGCAGACACAATTTTAAAAGCTCGAGAGAAGGCACTTGGTCAAGTTTGTTGTTTTACTATGACATCTTCTTTAAGGTATTTGTTTATTGATTGGCATGATGCTTTGAGAGTTGATTTGGTTGACAGGTTGAGAAGGGGGATCCAGAAAAACTGCAGCGTGAAAGGGTGGAAATTGAAATGCAGAGAAGGAAAGGTTTGTTGTTGATTGTATTATGGTATGATAAGTGGTGTAGTTCCTTGAAGGATATGATTGTATGCAGTGGTAGTGGTAACGAACATGTATTGGTGATGCGTTGTGAGCAGAAAAAGCTAGGTTAGAGGCTGAAGCCAAGGCTGCTGAAGAGGCTCAAAAACGAGCAGAAGAGAAGGCTGCAGCGGAGGCCAAGAAAAAGAGAGAAGTTGAGAGAGAAGCAGCAAGGCAGGCATTACTGAAAGTGAGTTAAAAACTTAACGGACTAAATATTATGTTAGATGGGTCCGAAAGGTGCTAAGTGTGCATGTGTACATTGTGCAGATGGAACAAACGGTTGAAATCAACGAGAATTCCCGGATTCTTGAAGATTTGGAGATGTTAAGGGTAGGCCCTCCGGCTCCGGAGCTATTATTATTGCCTCCTAGCTCTGCCTCTGCGGAGGAGACCAGCCCAGAACACTCACACTCACAAGATGGGTTAGGCAGTTTCAAATTTGGAAGTGGCAGTAACCCTCTGGAACAACTTGGATTGTTCATGAAAGCAGACTATGAGGAGGAGGAAGAAGAATGTGAGGCGGAGGCACCACAACTCTGCATACTAAACAATGGAGTAAAAGATATTGAGGAAGGAGAAATTAACTAAGCTCCCTCCCATCCTTATGTGTAACACAATAATAATAATATTGTACAATAATATTCCGAATCTAAATGAAGCATTACTTCCTAGTTCCTAGTTCTCCCATTCCCAAGTAAAACTAAAACTACAATTGAGTATTAATTATTAGCGTGCAGTATAGGGTAGGAGTTAATAATTTGTAGTTGGGAAGGAAGGTGAGAGTTAGGCGCAAAATCAAATCGCAATAACGTAGAAGCCCAAAACTGCAGGATCATTAAATTATCGTGGAAAGGAAGTAGGAGACATTATTGGTTAGGTATAGATGTGCAGTTTGATTTGTTAGGAAATAGGAATAGGAAGGAAGGAATCGGATATATTAGAATTAGAATTAGAATTAGAATTAGATTAGACTTGGAGACACACTTGAATTAGAATTAGAATTAGATTAGACTTGCACTAACAATTCCCACAGCTGCTGCAAAATTCACAACACCGCAATATGTATCATTAATTTAAAATTCTCAAAAACTCCGAGTTAAGTTATACACTATATACATTTTATTGGTTTGGTTTGATTTTATAAGTCAAAAACGTATAGTACAGTATAATTGCAATTCTACTCGTATGAGTTTAGTTCACTAGTTAAGTATACAGTATTTAAGAGAAGAGACTAAAGTCTCACACAAACAACTCCCACCGTGCAAAAATTCACAACGCCGCAATATGTATCATTAATCTAAAATTTTCAAAAACTCCAAGTTAAGTCATACACGAAATACATTTTATCGGTTTGGTTTTATCCCACGAGTCAATAACTATAGTATAGTATAATTACAATTCTACTCGTACAAGTTTAGTCCAATAATTAAGTAGACAGTATTTAAGCAAATGCTCTATCGGGCCGGGTTAAGAATTCAAGTTATGGGAGAATATAGTTGCAACCCCCATCCATCGCATCCTCAATATCTATATATACCATATACCCACCTATCTCGTCGCATTCATTCCTGCCTGGGTTTAATCACCAGCAACAGCACCACGACAAGCATAGCGTTGCATTGCAGAGCATATACGAACGGATAGATCGGAATTCGGAGTTGTGGGAAATTAATTTTATGATGGAAGCTCTAAGTTGGATTACTTGTATCCCTAATCTCCCCTTGTTCTTCGCAGCTTTCCTCCTCGTTTACCTCATTGCCTACTTCATCATCTTCCGCAATTGGAAACCTATGCTCCGCCCCGAAGCTGCCAGCTGTGCCATCTCCTTTTCCCACGGTACTCCCGCCGTCTTCTTAGCCGCCGCCGCTATCCTCTCCGACCCCGATCGGAGCTTTCACTCCCGGAACACCCCCTTCCAGGGCTTGGTCCTCGATTTCAGCGTCGCCTACTTCTTAATGGACCTTTGCCACTACCTGATTTTCTACCCCTCCGACCTTCTCTTCATCGGCCACCATTTGGCCACTTTGTTCGTTTTCCTCACCTGCCGATACGTTGTCTGCCACGGCGCATACGCCATTCTAGTGCTCTTAGTCCTCGCCGAGGTCACCAGTTTCTGCCAGAACACCTGGACTCTTGCCGCCGCTCGAAAATCGGATTCCCAATTCGCCGCCAAACTGTATGAATTCCTGTCCCCTCCGTTTTATGCTTTCTATTCTGTTGTTAGAGGTTTCGCCGGGCCCCTGTTTATGTATCAAATGTTCGTGTCTTTTTTGAGCGGAGCAGCCGATACTGTGATCCCCAGATGGATGTGGATTTCATGGATTGTTGTTATTCTAACCGCAATTTCTGTCAGCATCCTCTGGATTTTTAACCTTTGGGTCGACTTGTATAGACAAAAAACTCTAAAGCTTGGGGACAAAAAATCTAGATAGAGTTTTAAGACCGCCACCCCTGAGCTTAATGATTGATTGTATTCTTAGTTTCTTACAGACAGACAAATCAATGCAGGTCTATTTATACTACCTACACTGACTTTTTTTTTTTTTTTTTTTAATAATCTTTCACTGGCTTGAATTTAATGGTCTATATTTATCTGCTGTTGTATTTGTATGCTTCAATTTAATGAATTGCAGGTGCAATTTACACTCACCTCTCTGATTTTGATTTTGGGTATATTTAATCACTGATGCTTTTGATTTTGGGTATATTGATCTTTTGGCGTGAGTAGAAGGTATTGCCCATGCAAATTTTTGTTCTTTCTTTCCTACTTGAAAGGAAATAAGTGTATGGAAGGAAAAAAAAAAAAAAAAAAAAAAAACTGTTTAACATTGCCTTGCCGGCTCCAGACATCTTTGTAGGCTAGAGAAAGGTATTATTATAGCATAGGATAGGATGAGTTTTGCCAAAATGTTTCAGAATTGATGAGTAACCTTTGACATGAAATCATTGCAACATCTCTCTGTGTGTCAAATCTTACCTTGTAGAAAGAAAGAAAGAAAGATATTTATTATGTTTTTAATGTCTGTCTTCCCAGATTCTAGCAATCTAAAGATTCAAATAAGATAACAGGATGGTAACACAGCCAGTTCTAGTGTTCTGACATTTATCTAGTATTGCAATGTAATACTCCGTATATATAATTCCCTGCTTCCTGTCAATCTTAGGAATAGAAATTATAGTTGTTTGCCTTCTTTATTTATGATATTCCTTAGGCCTCCAATAGGTGGTGTTATAAGAGTATGATGCAAATCTGAAATACGTTAAGCAAGAGGAATTGAAGTTCTTTGGATTATAGCCAGCCAGGCAGCCACATAATGCAAGGAAGCTGCAATATAATGATCAGGATTTCAGCAGTTGGTAACACTAATGTTTAACTGAGAAGCGAACTGGCATTTTGTAAGTGACAATGAAATTTGGGTTGCTTACAAAGTGTGTATGTTGTTGGAGAGAGAGCAAATCCAATCCTCCAAAAAATCCAGCGAAGAAAGGGAAAGAGATGGCAGCAAACATTGTAATTTAAGGTGTCACCAAGAAATTAAGATGCATCATCAGACAAATATAATTGGTTTCAACCCTCATGTGCACACTGCACAGCAACAACACATCTATATAGTTGGATGAGATGTACATAGTAACCCCCACATATTACATATATGGTGGGGGGTGGGGGGGGGTGTTATGAACCTGATCTGAGGATACTACAGGGCTTGAAATGCATGCATGCATCTTTTTTGACTAAAAGAGTGAGTGAGTCTCCATCATCATCATCATCATCTCAAAAACTGGCATTGCAAAAATCTGCACTGCCAAAATAGAGAATGAACTCAGGCCTCTAACCCAATGTGAGGTGTTTGTGAATGGATGAAAATTGCAGGCAGGTTTGTTCAACAAACAAGTTGAAGGTTGCTACAATGAGCCAAGGTACATGGTCTTTCTTCATATCATTTTCAGTTTCCTACCATAGCCTAGCCTGTTCTTCATTTCTCAGTTGCAACTTTCCCCAGTTCTACCCATACAGTACAGTAGTAGTAGTAGTAGTATATAGATGGATGCAAACTGCAATGCCTAGCTCCTTTGTTTGCATCTTTCCAAATGCTTGAATATTTATTATATTATGGTGTGTATTTTTTACTTTTTAGGCTACGCTGTTGATGGCGATGATGAATATATAGTAGCAGTCAGCTGACCATACATCTATTTTATAAGTAACTCGATGATGAATATATAGTAGCAGTTAGCTCATAGCTGACCATACATCTATTTTATAAGTAACTCATGCTTTACGCTTACCATAACATTAAGTCATTAACACATCCAAACTCCAATATTACTTCACTCCTGAATTGCATACATTACACGACCAAAAATGATACAAGGAAAACAAAAACAATCCTGTGATTTTAAGGTAGTTCCAAAACTCACTCTTGAGTATATACTATAAAGTATAAACACTGGGCATAACTATATAATTAAGATGTATGCACAGCCGGCCTATAATCAAACCTAGAAAAGCACTAAGCTACTTGAACAGGACGTCTCTGTATGTGTGTAATATTATTATTTTAAAAAAAAAACATAGATTTCCTTGGTGTAAGTTGTTGGTTGAGCAGCTAGCGTAGCTTTTTACAGGATATTCCCGTGAACATTAATGAGCCTGGTATTTGGGGAAGTCCAGCAGGTGAGATGAGATAGATGTATCTTAATTAAATTAAGAGTAGAATTTGTAGGTCTTGGCTTGTACAATGATGGTTCTTAGGCCGCCAATGGGTGCTACAACCATCAAAAGAACCCCCAGAACAATGCAAATCTGTATATATGTATTGGATTTAGCAAAACAAACGGGTAGCTACTGGTGCATATATCATATCAAATCAATTAAATTAAAGCTGCACATACCCAGTTTATGGTCCAAGAAAGACCGAATTTTTTGGGCTTGTAGATGGCCAGCCACATGATACATGGGAGCTGCATTTATGCAAATTAAGAATATGTTATAATCCATCCATCATATACATACTATGAATGGAAAGGGCAGATCAGAGCTGAGAGCAGTGCAGTAGCAACTTACAAAGTAGGTTGTTGGGGCAAAAGCAAATCCTCCAAAGAATCCAAGAAGCCCGTCGAAGAAAGGAAAGGTAATAGCAATAAACATTGTGAGTGCTGCAATGCAATAATATTTTTTTACGTAAAAAGTTAGAATTGATGTGTGTGTATGTAGGTAGATATTGAGACTACTTAATTGAAGCTAAGGTTGTGATGTTGTATGTAATAGTATATATAGAATATATATGGATGGGATGGGAGTTTGTATACTTACCCACATAAATGTTCCTAGTAATGAAACGCAGGTACCAAGTAGGCTTGAACATCAGTTTCTTAACAAGCATTGTCTCTATCATGTCAAAAACCGGCATTGCATAGATCTACATAACATATATATAAATGATTGAGGAGATGAGATGAGATGGATGGATGGATGGATTATGTTATATTATAACTCAAGTATGTATGTATATATGTTAATATTAATACTAGCTAGGTATAGGATAGCTAACTAAGGTATGTAGGTAGGTAGGATACCTGGTAACTTCCAATAACATGAATTACAACAAACATGTTGGCCATAGCAATGAGCCACACAGGCTTTTCCAAGGAGATGAGAATGTTGTCTTCCACAGAATTGCCAAACATCCAGTAGCCGATAAAGGCAACGGGGAAGTAACACAACGCCACCACAATGTAAGCAACAACCACTCCCCTCCACATAGGAACCTTGGAAGGCTTGTCAGGTGTAGAAGGGATAGTAGCTTGAATCTCCAACACAACATTGTGACCCGCATACGCGAATGCCACGCTCCCCAGTGCACTAAAGAAGTTGAAAACTGTCCCTGCCGTGCTCGACGATTTGTACCCATATTCTACGTCTGCTTGAACTCCTTTGTCCACCGAAGCCCCCCAAGCAATGGTGGAGTAACTCAAGGACATGACTGCAGCAGCTAAAGACACGCCGGAAATGGAGTTGAAGTTGGGGAGGTGGGCGAGGACGAAATGGACGGAGGCGAAGATCATAATGAAATAGGAGAGTTTGATCTCTTTGCAGTCTTGGCAGACGACGTCGTGGAACTTCTTGAGGGATTGTCCGCCGGTAACCATGTACACAATATCTACTCCGATCTCAACAATGAGCTGTTGGGGGACGACGATCCAGAGGCCCAGTTTTTGACCAAAGGCTTGCTGCCCCAGCTCGTGATATCTGTCGAAACGTTTGCCTTCAACCATTTCGTGCATCTCAACCATTTGCCACAGAGTGTATAGAGTTATAATCCAAGACACCACCATCACCGCAACACCAGGTCCCCTGCATGCGCGCAGATACATTATTATTATTAACAAAATCTTAGTTCGTTCATTCATTTCATTTCATAACAATATAATTACCAACCATCCAAGCTGTGACATGGCATGAGGGAGACTGAGGACACCGGCGCCAACCATGGCAGTGACGTTGTGGAAAGCGGAATACCACCATTTTGCATTCCTTGCAGAGGTGATGGGAAGCCATTCATCAATTGCTTTCTGCTCTGCTGTTCGTTCATCGCTCTGCACCTGCATATATACATATGCATAAGAAATTATTTTTTATAAAAAAATGCATGCATATATAAGTAGTGTTGAAGAAAGTTACAGTGTTGGAGGTGGTGTTGATAAGGTGGTTAGGAGGAAGAGTCCCCATTATCTGATCTGCCTACTTAATTGTATAGTAGCGTCGTGGTCTGTAGTAGTATATGTAGGTGTGGTGCAAGCCGGCCAATCGAGGAATGAACAACTAACGTAACTTAGTGAAGAAGATGATAGATGGAGAGGAAATCTATCCTATCGGAGCAAGCTAAAGGGCGCGGCGCTGCAGGTAGGTGGGTTTGGTTTTGAAATATATATATATATAAATATAATAATGAACACCAACACCTACCTCTACCTCACACATACAAATTATTATTCAATGTATGTATGGCTTAAATAGATGAGAGGTATGTAGGAAGGTAATTAAGGTCGAGTTGAATTGGTGAGAATCTATATATGCATGTAAGCTGCGCTGTGGAAAGATCAGATATATAGTTAGACAAAATAAAGATGATGATGATGATGAAGATGTTTAATGTTTTTGTTTGACTACGAAACCAAAGTCTAGTCTTCTGAACGGATACCGTACACACACGGATCGGATGAAAGGCGACTCTGAAATCTGAATAGCATGCCATGCATCTATTATAAATATATTAATATATTTGGGAGAAGAATATATTAATATTTTTCAAAATCACATTAATTAAATTTTGACTACATTCACATTACGTACCTACTCAATATAAAATTCAAAAATTGGTAATTTGTATTTATTTACCAATTACTATATAGTGTGATGGTATTCCGATTACCATTTTAAATGGATAGTCATAGTTTTTAAAGAATTAAAAAAAAATTAATTAATTTTTATTTTATTTTTAAAATTTTTAAAAAAACGTGAGATATATTTATTTATTACGTAGCCCATGCAATTGAAGTCGATGGATTGCTGTGGTCGCATCTGGCGGCGCCGCGGCGGGCAAGAATATAGAATGAGTGATGTGTACTTTTTTGGGTGGGTGTTCATACAGTAGGAATAGTAACATTCCTAAATAAAAATAAAACACTTATATAAAAATATGCACCAACTACTGCATATATAGCAATTTAATTAATTATATTGTCCTTAATTACTATATATTTATACAAATTAAAGTCAACTTATTCGTAATCTAATCACGAGTTAGTTTATAAATAAACTGATTTTGAGGGATAATATCCCATATACCCCATACATGAGTGCGTGAAATGGGAGGAAAATTAAGTATGAACATATATATATTAATTATATAAATGAGTCAAAAGTAGTTGTGTTGATGTGCAGGATGTGGAGGAATTGAAATTTGAGCCAAATTGCAGCCGTGCGCAGCTGTTATCACTGACTGACTATTCAGTACGACTTTTATATATATTCAGTGTTAGAATTCCATACGGCAGCCATTCATATATGAGCTGCCTAATCCTTCCTAGCGGAAGAAAAATCAATATAATCGCTCAATACCTTTGACTGGATTGATATACACATATACTATCCATCATTCAAGTCAACTACCATGTTGGAGCTAACGTACGTCATCCGATGACGCCTGCCTCAACGTTTTCAAGCTATAATTTGTCTGTTTATTTAGATATGTTGTATGTACGTAGGGGATGATTGAAACAGCGCAGCTAGCCAACCTAGCAGTATCTTAGCTTAGCTTGTAGTGGTGACAAATTACTTATTCATATATGTAATGGGAGGGATAATATGGCCTTAAATTTTTAGGTCAGCTGTCTCACCCAAAAGAGGTGGGGGATTAGTCACTGTGTTCACTCATAAGGAAAAAAATTTGTAAGTAAATAAAGAAATAATCAAATACTTGAAAATGGATTTAGGCGAAAGTATTTTGCATCTTTGGTAGTATGATGAAATTGAAATGTGATGTTTGGTCATATATGACTCTATAATGAGAATAAAAGTTTTAAAAATACAAAAACAATAAATTAAGCCAATTGATCCTAATATAATGACATCCATAACACCATTATGAGAGGGAAAAAAAAAAACTCAAAACAAAAAATCTAATTGAAGAAGTAATCAAATCCCATTGTTGTGTTTTAAAAAGTTGTCAATCAAACATTAACTATGATTTTGATTCCCTTCTTAGTGTGTAAACCCATGAACCAGAAACGCAGCCAGCTAGCCAAAACAGCTAAGCTAGCTAGCAGATTTGTATTCCCTGCTCGGCAGGGTATGACTGACAGACATTTCATATTGGAGGAACAGCATAGCAGAAGGGCCAGGTGAGTCAGTTGAGAATTGAGATAGGGTAGTTACAAGTGGCAGTTAGTTGTTCTCCCGCCACCTGTTGGTTGCATTGTATAAACCATTCCTAATTCCTCCATGTATTCTTCATAATAGAGTTTTGGCAGTTTTGATAATGAAAATATTTCTTCTCTAAGTCTGGTTTCTTCTACATATGCTTTGCTTTCTTCTAGCTACCAAGCATTTTGGATAGGATGTTTCTGCATATATGCTTTCTCATCAATATAATGCTGTTTCACATTTCATTTCCTAAAGTAATAATTAAGTAGTAACGTAACTCAATCACCAACCTAACATATATGTTTTTTCTTTCTTTGAATAATAAACAAAGAATCGTGGTTGGGTAGATAGAACCGCCATTTAACCCAAAATCTTTATCTTTCTTGCTTCCGCTCCATATCAACATCATCAAACCTTATTAAACCATCTATATCTATATCTATCACCTATCTTACATTACATACAGGCCCAATTCATCTTGCCTGGGCAAGCACCAACTCTACTCAGCTATGCCCTATGCCCAATGCCTGCCTGCCTGCCTTGTCTAATCATCATAACTACTTTTAATTTACCAATGTATCAATGTGGCAAACATGAATTGGATATTTTCATCATGTGAGTCCCAAGAAAAGTGTATCCATCAAGGATTTGTGAGAGAGAGTAGAAGTTGGGAGTAATAAACGGGAGTCCATATAGTATTTTTCAATTTAATATCGCCCAAATGTCACTAAACATCATGTAGTACGAACGTAATAACTGGGGGGGAGCTGAGCTAGCTACAAACATGCATAACCAACATATATATATTTAAGCTAATTAAGGTTCACTGACCTCCAGAAATTAGAAGTAGTGTCTTTGTTCTTACACCCATTTCCGGATTCATCAAGCAGTCGATAAAACGGAGCGTTCATAAATTTCAAATGGCTGCATCAGCCCAGCAGGTGGAGCCTTCAGTCCTTGTCCTCCTCCTCCTCCTGCTCCTGGACCACCAAAGCAAAAGTACTGGTTCACTGACGAAGATGACCTTCTGTTCCCCTGCTGCGGATCTCTCTCAGCTTCATTACAATAAGAACCTCCTCCTGCAATCTCACTCTCAATGTGGACTGCTTTTTGTTTCTCTACTGAACAAGACTCTAGTGATGACAGAGATGATATTGATAACGAACTTGAACGAGATGAGCGACGACGAGGGACATTCATCGCCTGCATTACACCGTTTATCAACCCCGAAGCAAATCTCTTCTTTGCTGTTGGACTTGGGAGGTTACTCCTAACACAAAGTGATCGCTTGTTATTGTTTGGAACACTGGAAGGCTTGGAGAATCTCTGGCGCAGAGAGATTGGTGTGCCGTCTGAATTATTGTCCACTGGACTTTCATCAACTGCTTCTGTTTTCTTCTTATGCCTCTCAGTATCTCGTTTCTTAATCTTAGCCCACTGCAGGAGACGTTTCAGTCGTTGTGTGCCATAATTTCCGGGCTTACTACTTCTGTGACCGAGGCTTTCCACAGTTGAGTCACGTTGACTCACTTCAGTTGTAAAAGTGTTCAAGCCCTCACTTCCATCCGATGCATTCTCAATGCCTGTGTACAAGAATATTTCGGGGTCAGAGATTCTGAAAGAAGTGCCGGGACTAACTCCCATGCTTTGCATCCTTAAATGGGAAGCAAAAACTCTTCTTGCTGCATATTCCTGCTGACTGAAGATCCCTCCAGCAGAAATCAACTGCCTCGTAATTATCTCCGATGATTCTGAGCGTGGACGTTGCCTCAGAATATCAAGCGGTGTCATTCCATCCTTATCCCGAGTATTGACATCCATAGAGCGCACAGTCATAAGCAACTCCACAAGCTCGGAATGAATGTTACCAATGATGGCCAAATGAAGCGCAGTCCTGCCATCGTTATTCTTCGCATTTACAATTTCTTCAATGTCGAAGATCCTTCCGCTTATTAATTGCTTCATGAGCTCAATCTGACGGTCCAATCTCCGAAAGCAAGGAGTTTGGAAACCAGTAATCGCAACATGAAGAAATGTTTCTCCAGCTTTGTTTGTGGAATTGAGTAACGAGGGTGACACAATAGTAAGGGCTTCAACTACACCTAATTGGCCCCTAGCAGCAGCAACATGTAATGCTGTGTTTCCATGATTGTCTGTGGAGCTGATGATATCGTCATAGCATGCTATAAGATCTTTGACTACCTGCATCCGTGAAAGAACAGCTAAAATTATCAAGACAGAAAAATCTTTTACGTGCTTTTTCTAGATGCAGAACCTAACTTTGTAATAAAGCATCATCCTTAGCCTTAGGTGGCATTGCACATTAGTCGACATAATAATAAAATAATAACAACAACAACAATAATAATAATAACACTGAGTAAATGTTAAGTTATCTATAAGGAACTGAAAAGGCTACTAATGTTGTCTGCAGGTAATCATGAAAAGGGAAACATAACAAATAAGAGGTGAAACTTCTAATCTTCAATGTGTATTCTGGAGTCTGGATCTAAACAAGTATCTGAGGATTTTCAATTAGCACATCCACAAGAATTAATGGTCAAGAGCCTAACTCTAGTTAGCAATTAATCATCCAAAAAGCACATACATTAAAAGCTGTAATTTAGTAAAACAAATTGAGATCCACACCTCGACTTGGCCTCGAGCTGCAGCTGCATGTAAGATGGTGGCACCTTGTATATCTCTGTAAGCCAACACATGATCGGTGCAAGAATCAGCTAGAAGCTCCCTCAGAACCCCGAGATTACCTCCTCTAGCAGCAGCATGAAGAGCTCTGTTCTGAATCTCCCACTTGTAAGCCGATGGAATGTCACCAACGTGTTCTTCCAGCTCTTTGCCATTACCTGATAAGAACCTCGGGGAAACAGCATAATCAAAAAGAATCCTAAAGACATGAGAATTCTTACTCCTCGCAGCAGCATAGAATATATCAGTGACACCATATTCTCCTTCGCCAAAGACAAGCAGGGGGTCTCTTTCGAGCAATTCTTGGACAAAACTCGAGTCCCCAGCAGAGGCAGCAGTATACAGCAGCCATCCACCACATCCTCCTCTTATAAGAGAATTTTTGCCTTTCTTGTTCTCGCACTCCACAAGCAGCTTTCTTGCAACCTGAGACCTACACTTAGCAACATCGTGAAACTGTGCTTCATCATCCCATACAGTCTCAAGGCGACGAATTCTGCGCAGTGAGGTGAGCTTGAAAAGGTGATTGCTGTCCAGGCGAAGAAGTTCCCTGACCAGATCATAGTGTCCATTGGCAGCTGCCCAGTCAATCGGGGATGCAAACCACCACTGGTCACCGGTGCTCTCCCACCGGAGAGGAAAGTAGGTTGGGGACATTGAAAACCAAGTATACCAAATTCACCAACAAAGTGTTATCTTTCTCTTGAAAATTGAAATAGCTCTTTGTAAAGTCCACTTGAAAAGAATAAACAAATTAAAGGTTGTAGTTAGAATACTACCCCCATTACCAGTTGCATAAATCTTGAAGAATAATAACTTACAACAGAAAATGCTGCAATCAAATAGAGGCCTGTTACACAAAGACGACTAAGGAACTGTGATTAACAAAAGGTGATTGACCGACAAATGGATATGCAAATACTGAAGCAGAATAATGAGGGAGACCCTACTGGTTTACAAGCAATCAACAATCAATTGATAACTGTGAAGAAAAAGTAAAGGTGAATGAAAATTAAAGCACCGAAATCCAGGGGAAATGCAGAAACAAAGTATTCAGCAAGAAGACGGTGCAGTGATGTGATATTAAACAACACTAGAAGAAAATACTAGTGTATAAAACAAATTTGAGCAGCTAAACTAAGTTCCAAGTCCGAATATATAATAAAAGTTGCCCTTTTTACATATCCGGGACTACCTTCACTAACAATAGTACTAAAACCACTCATAACAGCCACAAAGTGAAAGTGGAACACAAATGAGGGAAGAAACACATGACAAAGTAAACAATTAGTACTACTAATCATTAAACAACGGTGAGTGAAAGCATTAAAGGAGCATACGATAGATAATCAATGATGGTATCAACAATCAACCACTTGATACTTGATAAAACCGTAGAAAACCAGGAAAGGATTAAGCAAAACTAAAAAAATGCAACTTTGAATACTACCTTCAACTTTTGGTAAAGCTTTTTTGCTTTTGTTTTGTTTTGTTGCGAGGAGGGTTGAGGAGGCTGACAGCGTATGAGAAGGTGGTACAAGTAAGTGTATGAAAAGGAGAGATTCCTCTTGAAATGTGAAAGCCGCTTTTAAGTATGGAGATCAGAGAGAGATCCCGCGCCAAAGACAGAATATACGGTGTGGGTTCCGGTCGGCGGTGACTGCTACGCCTACGGTGCAACGAAGATATGAAAGGAAAAATGGCGGACAGCGCGAGAATGGGTCTGTGATTGTGGGATTTCCTCCGTTTTATGTTCGGTTTCTGAATAATCAATCGTAAAGTCATGTTTGGTACTCCATAATTATCAATACTTTTTTTTTTTTTTGTACGGAGTATCATATATGATATTAATGACGTGTAAAACTATTTATAATTTAATAAAATACAATATTATTAGCATTTAATTTTTTTAAGGAAAAATTTGTAATTTATACACATTCATAATATGTCAATTATTAATATCACTGTTATATGATTAGTGGTGTAAATGTTATTGCTTAATTTTTAAAATAATATATATATATATTTTCTTTCTCGTGTACGGGAGGAAATTGAAAGGCAACATTTATAGTATGGTATAGACAATATATGTACTATTTTAAAAATTGATGAGCAACATTTATATCATTAATAGTTTAAGAGTGACATTGATAATTGAAATATTATGAAAGGTAATTTTTTCTTTATTAGTATGTGAATAGTGGAAGACACTTTAGGGAAAAAAATCCAGATTAATGATTTTCCCAAACAAATGGTAATGATTTTTTATTTTTTTTGGGAGTGGGGCACGTAATTATTGAAAATTACAAATGGCTTCCACTAAGCAAAGCATTTTCTCAAGTTGGCATAAAAGGCTAAAAGCTTTTCTTTTCCTTTGTTTTGGTCAAAAACTTGCTTTATATGGTAAACTTTCATTGTGGTTTGGGAGGCGATGATACATAATAATAAATTAATAATATGATGATATTAACGCTTAAGATTCATTGGATGTATTTAATTAATGCATTTGTGTTGCGAAAATGGGATAAACTTGATTTATTATATATGATATTTAAGTACGTACTACTTAATTTTGTTACTGTTTTAGCTTCTATGATGTACCAAAATAATAATAATACTGGAGGGGGTGGGTGGTTCAAAGTGACAGACGGCCTAAAAACATACGAGTACATCTTTTGTCCATCGGGCAAAACATATCCACCCCAAACATCTCCTTCCTTCAAGTACCATTATATATTTATATTTGCACTGAACACAAAAGTACACCTTTGTTTTTATCCATATCTACTTCACATTATGTTATCTTTATGTAATTAAAGTGCACATGGCATGTGAATTTTTGGAGTAGTTAATTGAAATTACAGATGGAATATATATATATATATATATATATATATATATATAGTCTTTTTTTAAGTTAATTCAATGAGAAAGTCATTTTGTATATAATCAGCTAACATTAAAACATTTTTCTACAACTCGTTAATGCTACAGTACAACTAGTTAAACTTATAACACAATCAACTAAGAGCTATCAGTTAACAGTCATTTACCAAACACCTCTTTTGTTCGCATTTGATCTTGTCCCTATGTATATAAGATTATAAGTATAGAGATGGTAGGTAGGGAGGAAGATGAGAGGTGAGCAGATGGGAATGGAGAGAGGAGAGGATGGAGGGTAGGAAGTCGTGTCACGAATGATATATATATTGGAACTGCACTGCAGGCCATGTGATAGATAAAGCAGCAGCAGCAGCAGCTTTATTAATGAAATTAGTTGCCTTTAATTTACTCTTTAGCTTAGCTTTGCTTTTTGGAGGTGATAGCGATGGATATAAAGCCATAAAGGCGATGAAGATTACAGACATTAGCTAGATGTATGCATATGTGCGCGCAGTGGCCGGGTATATTGTATATATATATATATATATATACGCTGCGGGCCTGTACGTACGTGTCATGTTGGATTGATGGATCATATCGGATCATATATATGGGTTTCGATGATCGATCCATCTGCCTGCAATAATAATAACAATAATACCGATGCATGTGAAGCTTATATCGCTGTCTTCCCCCCTAACCTAACCACTCCACTAGTCACTACCCTTAATTAGCTTTTCTCATAGCGATGGGGGGGGCCCGGCCCTCTCATCTCTTTCATATCTATCCACCACTGCACGTTTCATTTCAATATTCATCTCCTCCTCACTCCTCAGCTCAAAACTAAATACCACTGCACGTACATACACTCTCCATTTTTATATATATATTATCATCCCGGCCGCCCATCATCAGCCTCGATCAGCCTTATGATCTCAGTATGTTATGTATTTGTGGGGAATGAGCGATCCGGCCAGGATATATATATATATATATATATATATATATATATATATATATATATATATATATATATATATATGATCCCGTCCCGCCCAGGAAATATATGTATGTAGGAGCTAGAAAGCTAGCTGAGTCGTCGGAGACAATAATATAATTGGCATTATTCCATATCATATATTATTATTATTAATTAATGTTGACCTAGCTAGCTCAGCTCAGCTCTATATATATTATATAATTCCTGCCTGCAGCCTGCATATATATATGCCTCACCTCATTAACATCTCATCTCTACCTATCCAATCACTTAAAATCTTCATTACATTCCTAGCTTTATTATATTAAACAAACCAACAAAACAAAACAATAATTCAGTTACATCTATCTATCAATAACATCCCATGCATCCATCTGAAAAGGTTTGTTATATTAAAACACATAACCATATATATGAAACGTACATATACATGAATCATAGTATGTATAGGTATACCCTACCAGCCAGCTGATCGATATGAGGATTATTATCATATGTATAGTAATCCATTACAATTTTACAGCCCGTGGGGGTATTACTTATTCTGAAACAAACCGCACCCCAAGTTTTGGGTATCTATCTGTATCTGGAACAAACATGCATGCATATATATATGCCGCACATATAGTACTCCATCTTCGCTTCATCACTTTGTTAAGTTGTAATATTATAAGGTCGGAGGGATCCATATATATCCATGTGTTTGAACATACCCCACCCTTTTTAACAAATCATCTGCTTCCCCAGGGCCTCGGCTGCCTGCCTTGTAAGCTATTGACTTAAACTCTCCATCATCTATCCTGTGCAATAGCGGGGTGAATATCTCCCATGCCACCTGCACATCAGATCATCAACTAACATTATATATATTCACACATCCACTAACCAATCATCATATCCTATCCATCTGGCCTGGACAATATATAATATATATATATTCCATATATATATATGATGCTACAATAAGCTAGCAAGCATTGTGTTCATAATTATATATATCACATTCAATACCTACCTTCAGTTCATCCCTACGAACAAAATGCTGCTGATCCCCCCTTATTCTGTGAAAACATACATGTTAGTATTAGCATTATTTATTTAGATGAAAATTGCTAGGGATTTTTAACTAATAATAATGTAAAAGCAGATATATACAGCCATACGTGTCCAGTATTAGACGCTCATAAGCCTCTGGAATGGTAACCCCTTGATAACGTTGCCTATACGACAAGTCTAGTTCGCTCTGAACCGTTGACATTTCCAGTCCAGGTTGCTTCACCTGCAAGCAAGCAAATTAAAGGAGATACACACTAAACATGTCACCACCCCAGGCCAGCCATCAATTCCATCTCAGCAACTTAGAATATATATATGCAACTATAATATATATATAAAATATATATAAAATATATATATATATATATATATATATATATATATATATATATATATATATATATATATATATCCAAGTCTCTCATTTTCATTTTACTGATTTCATGCTAAGAGGTTCATATTCAATAACTTGTGTAAATCTTGGGGAACCTAGCTAGCTATTCCAGCAATTTAGCTTTGCCAGTAACAGACTAGTCCAATCAGTGATATTAACCAATTGGAAAAATATATAAATGCATATACGCTAGCTTTACCGTGAGTTTCATGTACATTGCTTCAGAAGGCTGAAGACGTATAACAAATTCGTTCCTCCCTTGCTTTTGACCTGATAAATATGCATATTTACAAGATGTTTTCAGTCACAGGACTGACTCAAAACTTAAACTCATTGCAACCGCCAGCACCAAATTATGAAAATAGATTGCACAATACTGAAGATCTTAATTAAGAGTATGTAGCTAGGGAATTGAAAATGGAATTTATGTATGTTAATTGGAATACATACATCTGAATATATCACCAGGAACTTCCTTAAATTGGATACGTATTTCTGCCTTTCTAGAATTCAGTGCTTTTCCTGCCTTGAGTATAAAGGGTACACCTGCACCAAATCATTCATGTAATAATTAATATTAATAAGAATAAATTGGGGTACAAACTTTTTTTTTCTCAACTATATATTGAGAGAACCAACCCTACAAATATTTGTATACCTTACATAGCTTAAAATATCCCATAAAGAGTATGTATGCTATTATTCACAATGAAAATACTAACCAAATGGATATCCATCATCTCACCTTCCCATCTTTCATTGTGCACACGCAGAACCACTGTTGCAAATGTTGGAGTATTTGAGTTGTCAGGAACTGTTGGATCATCCCTATAGCCCTCGTATTGTCCAAGCACAACCTCTTCATCTTTAATTGGAACCACCGACTGAAGAACCTGAATTCCAAATTAAATGAATCAAATGAAACTGAAAATCTTAGTAATCATAAGCCAACATCGGCAACAAAGAAAACACATTCAGATACATACTTATGTATAACACAAAAAGTATACATACATATATACATAAGGTCATTATTCAACATGCTTCTGTGGAAAAACAGACATATTACAATACTAAAAGCATATCCAGAGCAAACCTTCACTTTCTCGTCTCGGATGTGCTCAGGCTTTAGAGAAATCGGCTTTTCCATGGCAACAAGGCAAAAAACCTGTTTGCAAAAGGGAAGGACGACATAATGAGAATTCAAAAATAAATAATACAAACATTCAAGAGTTGAACCAAAAAAAGGGAGATCGCAGAAGAGGGAAAGGTAAAGAATAATATGCAGAGAGAGTGACCCAACTCAATGCAAATGCCTTTCACAAAACACTAGAAAGTACTTGATTATTGAAACCATTCACCAATGCATCTAGTGCAACTTCAGATAATGTCATTGATAGATTGTCATGAGATCACAACAGGTTACCTGCAAAAGGTGGTTCTGAATAATGTCCCGTATAATCCTGCCAAACGTTAAGATCAACTTTATGTTACTAGCTACCATGTTCTAAAATTCAGTAAAATACAGGTAGAATGAATGTAAAATTGGGTAGACATGCAAGAAGGTATCCAGAAAGAGTACCCATATTGATCAAAATATCCACCACGGCCTTCAGTACCAAAGTCCTCTCTGAATACAATCTGCATAAAAAACAAGTTACTATAGAAATCAAACACTTAGATAATACTCTTTATGTACTAAGGTGAGTAAAAATAGTGAAACACATGAATAGGGGACAGTTTGACAGAATTAATTTAACAGTTTAACCATAGAGTCCACAAGGTAGGACAAACACAAGCTAATTCTTTTTTGGCAGAACCTGATAAGAAACTACATGGAAGTATGAACTTTTTATTCACCTTACAGCAACCAAAAAAACAAGCATGTGCTATCACAGTTCAGTTGGTCTAAGAATGGCATTAACGCTTTACATATTGAACGAGAAACAGAATCCACGTAGTCCATCCCAACTAGATTGAGTTTAGGACTTTGTTAAGTAGTTAAATCAGTTACATTGAACTAAAGTATTCCTAAAATTTCTCTCCCTTTTCTTATATTTTGACTCAGGCATCTAATAACAAGATAAAAGAACCTCTTTGAACCTCAGTAGTTAAATATACCATCAGCATGTGTGCAAACCCACCTGTACACTGTCAATGTTGTCACGGTTCCACAGGGGCAAAAAGAAGCGATTTGCAAAGCGAAGCACAAGCTGCAGTGTTTTTAAATAGTAAAAGCATAAATATGAGAAACAATTAACTAACTAGATTGGGAAAAGAGACAATTTTCTAGAAACATTACCAAGTTCTGAACCAACTCCTTCCCCAAGTAGTGGTCAATACGATAAATTTGTGGCTCATCAAATAATTCTCCTATCTGGGCACTGAGTTCCTCAGCTGAAGCCAAATCCCTACCAAAGGGCTTCTCAACAACGATGCGTGTCCATCCACCAAGATCAGCTGTAAAAGAAGACATGAAGAAATGGATAAAGCTATATGTGTGGTTATATATCAGAGAGCATCATCAAAAGAACAAAAGTATTTTACTAACAAGTTTGATTCAATGAGAAATATTAATGAAAAAGGAACATATATTTCATACTAAAATGAGCTTGAAGGTTCTCATAAGAAGCCACAAGTATGAAAAGAGATGCATACATTTATTCATGCAATAAAACTTTATCATTCTGCACACAGATGGATATACTGATGGAGGAAGTGCAAGGTAGAAGAGCCTTCTGGAAGATCCTTCAGTGCTATTTTTTGATACTTCATGCTCATATATTGCCTTATCTAATGACCGAAATCCCTCCTCGGAGTCATAACCACCAGATACATATTTTATCTGCAGGAGAGTTGACTCAGAATAAGAAAGAACCACATTACTGAAGGGGAATATAGATTGATCATTGTACTAACCAATTGCAGAAAATTTGGAACAGTTTCTGCATTATCTTTTCCCGGGGAAAGATACCTGTAATGATAGGGTATAAGGCCATTATTGGCCACAGCTTCATGTTTCTTGAAAATAAATGCAAACCATAGAAATTCAGGGGGGGGAAAAAACTTATAGCAACTCAATTGGACAGAAGAGAAACTTATGGAAGTTGGGATTGTGCTAATAAAGAATGCTACAAAATATAAGAATGCCACGTGAATTTGAAAACTCGCCAGCCAGTGCCACACAACAAAATACATGAAAATTAAGAGAATAATTATTACTTGACCAAAGAGTGAAAATTGAGGATAGAGCAAAATTCTCACCCACGAATACGGTCTCTCAAGTCATCATCTGAAATTTTGGTCCTTGCATAGCCAAAAATGTGAACGTCATTAGATTGCAAGAACCCCTGCAAGTATACCATCAGATAATCACATGATCAACACAGCGTGTTTGATGAAAGTCAAGGTTCTAACAATTCATTTGTGAAGTGTTGTGGTTAAAAAAGGAGAGTGTCATGAAAACCAAATTATATTTTATCTCAGCATGCTAGTAAAAGGAAGATCTAAATAGCACCTGGTGGTAGAGGTTGAACAGTGCAGGAAAAGTCTTCTTTTTGGCAAGATCACCAGAAGCACCAAGAACAACAATGGAGAGGCACCCAGTTTCAGTCACACCTTCAATGTCTGCAAAGGAGTCATTGCTAACAAGACCCCTTTTCTCCACACACCATTGTGCAGATTCCATCTTAAAAGCTTCTAGTCTAGTGAGAAGCCCAAATTCAATTACTTGTTCACAGTAGTATCACTTAGCTAGAACCTCCTGATCTGCATACCACACAAGGAGTAACTTAATACTAAGTCATTAATATCCTGATGCAGAGTGATCCTGAAAAAAAAATTACTATGAGTGGTTTAAGAATTTAGTTAAACTTCCGGAGTGATGACAGTCCATAAAGATC
Organism: Ipomoea nil; assembly: GCF_001879475.1. Taxonomy (NCBI): domain Eukaryota; kingdom Viridiplantae; phylum Streptophyta; class Magnoliopsida; order Solanales; family Convolvulaceae; genus Ipomoea; species Ipomoea nil. Next base: position 186,628 of record NW_017617454.1, read on the forward strand.
AGATCCAGCTAGCCATCATTAACATCACCACATCAATAAAAACAAATCAGGCAGAATCAAACAGGATTATCAGGGGAAAAAACGAGCAAATTCACTACAAAAGAAATGTCCACCTAACGCAAAAATAAACTGAGCAGAAATCAAAAGAACATGACAACGAATTACGAAGACATAGGCAGTAAAAAGAGACAAAAAGGTAGGAGATCGAACCTTAAAGCTCACAGAAGAGAGGTGAAGAGCGAAGAAGCTGGAAGAGTGATACACCGTTCAGTAGGGAAGCCAATAATAATAATAGGCGAATAAAATTAGTAGAATCTCCAGAAGGAAATGAAAACACAATAGGAAACGGACAGTAGAACGAACGAAGTGGGGATTGGAAAGATATTTTTTAATGAGAGTATGAGAGTCACTCCGGGTCCCCCGCCAGGCCTACCGAGGTTTCGGCTCCAATGGAATGGAACTATGGAAGCCGATGCACCGCAAATTATGTCATGGAATCGTGTTCACCGAGAATGGTGAACATAAGGCAAAACGACGTCGTTTTTAGGTTAAAAAAAAAAAAATTTGCGAATGTGGAGTTAACGGCGCGCGTTTAATCAAATTATGAATTTTCTGTTATGAGATTATGAATTTTACGCATAACAGAAAATTCATAATCGCATAACAGAAAATTCATAATCTCACAACAGAAAATTCATAATCTCATGGTTCCAAAGTGAATGTGTAGGCATGGTTCCAGGCATGGATTCATAATTTATGAATGTCCGTGATTTCGGACGGTAATGTGTAGGCATGGTTCCACAGTGAATGTGCAGGCATGAATTCATAATTTATGAATGTTCGAAATCTTTGTTCACCTCAAATTAAAGTGAAACCGCAAAATGTGAAAATAAAGAAGAAAAATCACGCAATTAATTAAGGAAAAAAAAAAAAGATAACAGTGTACTAACACCGTTGGAACCGTGTTCACCATGAATGGTGAACACGGTTCCATGGCATAACGTCCCCCGATGCACACAGTCAGTCCACCCAACGCCGCCGCCTTAATTGGACTTTTGTAATAGATATAATAATGGAAAATACTATTTATACTTTTTAAATTTTAGTTTCTCTCCTAAGATTTTAATGTTGACATTTGTACCGAGTCCTATAGGATGAAATAACTAATCATCAATTGACATGTTAAGAATTAAAAATTAGAGAATAATAAAAAAAAAAAGAATGGACATAATAAAACGATGAGTTAATACCCAAAATAGTCCCTCGACTATGTCGTAATTACCAATTTGGTCCTCGACTATCATTCTTACCCAATTAAGTCCTCAACTATATAATTTTTACCCAATTTAGTCCTTTGTCAATTTGACTGTTTGTTGACTGTCAAAAGTGGAAATAAAGTTGTAATTTTACAAGTTTTCTCCTTCCTCCTCATTTAGCAGCGCCAAACCATGTAGCAATAAGATCCGGTTGGGTTCTAAACCTGTCAGTATCGAAGTAGTGGTTATGCATCGGATAGCCCATGAATTTGATTTTCAACGATTTTTTGACGATCGAAATCTGATCGAAGTGTATTGCTGCATGGTTTGGCTCTGCTAAATGGAGAGGAAGGAGAAATCTTGTAAAATTATAATTTTATCCCGACTTTTGACAGTCAACAAACAGTCAAATTAATACAGAGGACTAAATTGGGTAAGAATTGTATAGTTGATGACTAAATTGGGTAAGAATTGTATAATTGAGGACTTAATTGAGTAAAAGTTACATAGTTGAGGACTTAATTGGGTAAGAATGGTAGTTGAGGACCAAATTGGTAATTATGACATAGTCGAGGGACCATTTTGGGTATTAACTCTAAAACGATAGTTGTTGAGTTTGACATGAATACTCACGTGCCATGATCCCATCAACTACTTTTTATCCCGATAAGTTTATGGTAGTTAGGGAGTAGTAGTTATGATGAGAACTGATTGTATTATATTTTCTGAACTTGATTACAATGAGCTCAGATGATGTGAATATATAGAATAGAGAGTCACAGTGTGACAATGATAAGAAGTAGAGAGTCACAGTGTGACAAGGATAAGAAGTTCTAAACAGACTCATATACATAGAGTCCTAATACTCCCCCTCAAGCACAGTGTATACTAGTAACCTGTAGCTTGTCCCTTAAGGAAGAAAATCTAGGTCCAGGCAGAGCTTTGGTGAAGATATCAACAAGTTGATCCTTTGTGGAGATGAAGTTGACTTGGATATCGCCCGAAGCTACTCGATCACGAACAAAATGATAATCAATCTCCACATGCTTGGTGCGCGCATGAAAGATTGGATTGGTACTCATATATGTAGCTCCTAGATTATCACACCATAATTTTGGAATGGAAATACCCGGAATCTGTATCTCACGCAATAATGACATAATCCATAGAACCTCAGCACAAACATCTGCAAGAGCTTTGTATTCAGCCTCAGTGGATGACCTGGCAACAGTTCTCTGTTTCTTGCAAACCCATGATATAAGATTACTCCCCAAGAAAACAGCAAAACCACTCGTGGATTTTCGATCGTCAGGACAACCAGCCCAATCAGAATCAGAGAAAGCATGAATGTCTCTAGATGAGCACCGTCGTATGCGTAAACCATGATCAACTGTTCCCTTAACATACCTGAGTACCCGTTTGAGCTGCTCTCAGTGTGATATGGTGGGGGCATGCATATGCTGGCATAACTGATTAACTGCAAAGGATAGGTCAGGTCGTGTGACAGTGAGATATTGCAGTGCTCCAGCTAGACTCCTGTACTGTGTGGGATCATCATATAGATCTGAATTGAAGGGGACAGTTTTCGAGACAGAGATAGGTGTAGAAAGGGGTTTGCATTCAGACATTCCAGCCCGTTTTAAAATATCATTCATATACCGTTGTTGAGATAAAATAATCCCATTGTCACTCTTAACTGTTTCAATACCCAGAAAAAAATTTGGTTCACCAAGATCTCTGATTTTGAATGTAGCAGACAGTTTGGACAAGAGCTGAGACATAATACCTTGATCACTTCCCATTACAATAATGCCATCCACGTACACCAATAGATAAACCAAAGCAGAGTCTTTAGAGTAATAGAACAGAGAGACATCTGTCTTGGATGCTTGAAAGCCAACCGATAGTAAGAACGTATGTAGTCGATTAAACCAAGCTCTGGGAGCTTGTTTTAACCCATACAGAGATCTTTTTAACAAACAAACATGATTCGGGAAGTTAGCATCAATATAACCAGGGGGTTGCTTCATATAAACTGTTTCAGCCAGATTACCATTCAGAAAAGCATTATGAACATCTAGCTGTTTGATAGACCACCCAGATGATAAAGCTAGAGATAGAAGGAGTCTTACAGTCGTAGGCTTTACCACTGGACTAAAAGTGTCGAAGAAGTCCTGACCTGGAACCTGATTAAAACCTTTCGCAACCAGCCTGGCTTTATGCCTTTCAATAGCACCATCAGCCTTTCTCTTCGTACGAAACACCCATTTACAGCCAATAATATTCATACCTGCAGTGGGTGGAACTAGAGACCATGTGTGGTTATGCAGGAGAGCATTGAATTCTTGGTCCATGGCTTCACGCCACTCAGGATATTTGACAGCTTGAGAGTAACATGTGGGTTCCGTGGGATGCACTTGAGCTGCTAGAGCAAAAAGAGGAGCATCTGCGTTGCTGCGAGTGGCCATAGAGTGAGTACGGACATTGGGCCTGATGGACCGCCCACGTGGACGGCCTCGCCGGCGAGCAACAGGCTCCACAGGATCACCCGACGAGGCAGCCTGTCCAGGATCCACAGCTGGTTCGAATGAAGCAGGTAGCGGCGGTTCTGGCAGCTCATCATTGGACACGGCAGGAATAGGTGTGATGTGACTAAGAACATATTCCACCCAAGGTCCAGAAAACGGAGTAGATAGATCCTGCAAAGAAGTTTTAGTAGCAAAGGGGAAAACTTCTTCATCAAATCTGACATGCCTGCATGTGTAAATCTTATTAATATGTAAGTCCATGCATCTGTACCCCCTAAAGGACTCAGGATAACCTAGGAAGACACATGGAGAAGACCTGTATGACATCTTATGACGATTATATGGTCGAAGATGAGGGTAGCATAAACACCCAAAGACACGAAGAAAAAGATAGGAAGGAGGGGATTTATATAACAGGAGATGAGGACTCGAGTTATTTAATACAGAAGATGGCATTCTGTTAATTAAATAGACAACAGTCTCAAAGGCAAAATCCCAAAATTTCAAAGGAACAGAGGCATGAGCTAGAAGAGCCAGACCAGTTTCAACAATGTGACGATGTTTTCGTTCAACACGACCATTCTGTTCATGTGTATAGGCACAGGATTGTCTATGTTGAATTCCTAATTGAACAAACAAAGAATGCAACTTTTTGTACTCAGCACCTAAATCAGACTGAATGGCCTTTATTTTGCAATTAAAGGACCGTTCAACAAGAGTACGAAATTTATCAAAGATGACATAAAGATCAGACTTTAATTTCATAGGAAAGAACCATGTATAACGGGAATAGTCATCCACAAAGATCACAAAATAACGGAAGCCAGAAGTAGATAAAGTGGGCGCAGGACCCCAAATGTCTGTGTAAATAAGATCTAGGACTTGAGAACTAGAGGAAGCAACACGGGGGAGGGGAAAACGGGCAGATTTGCCTAATTGACACGCATTGCATAAAGAATTATGACAACGAATATTATCACGAGACCCACTAACCAAACAAGAACGAAGTATATGGCTAAGAACACGGTTATGAGGATGACCTAGACGATTGTGCCAAGTGGAAGCCGAGGCACGAGCGGAAATAAACGCTGACGGAGACGAACTAGGTAATGAAAGTGTGTATAGTCCCCCCGAACTATTGCCCCGAAGAAGTATTTCCTTGGTATTGATATCTTTTACAACAAAAAATGAGGGGTGAAACTCAAAAAAGACTTTATTATCGGATGCAAACTTCTGAACAGATAATAAAGAATTAGACAAACGCGGAACGTGAAGTATATCAGACAATGTAAATGATCTAGAAGGGGTATTAAAAGAGGCATGGCCAACATGACTAATAGATAAACCCATACCGTCACCGACACGTAAAGTGTCATTACCAGTGTACTTCTCCGATGTAGAAAGAGCAGCGACGTTCGGAGTTGCATGATTTGTGGCTCCAGTGTCCGGAACCCAAGTATGAGAATTTGACGAGGTTTTAGCAACTAAACCATTCTGAAACACCAAATTAGCCTGAGAACCCGGAGCCCCTGAATATCGCCGAAAACAGTTGACTCCCGTGTGACCGAAACTTTTGCAGATTTGACACGGATCATTATAGCGCCAAAAACAATTGGCTCCCGTGTGACCAAAACGTTTACAAATTTGACACGGATCATCATAGCGCCAAAAACAATTGGCTCCCGTGTGACCAAAACGTTTACAAATTTGACACGGATCATCATAGCGCCAAAAACAATTGACTCCTGTGTGGCCGAAACCTTTACAGATTTGACACGGATCATCGAAGCCACGTTGCTGACCTCCACGGTAATTAAGGTTGCCATCACAGCGCTGCATCTTCTTAATTTTATGAATCACAAAACCCTAGCTAACTGATACCAGATGAGAACTGATTGTATTATATTTTCTGAACTTGATTACAATGAGATCAGATGATGTGAATATATAAAATAGAGAGTCACAGTGTAACAATGATAAGAAGTAGAGAGTCACAGTGTGACAAGGATAAGAAGTTCTAAACAGACTCATATACATAGAGTCCTAATAGTTATAATAGTCTCCCCTACCCCCAAGAAAACATCTTATTTCATTCCAGGATTCACATTAAAATTATATAAAATTTTCTTCAATTTGATTGTACGTCTTAATTCTAATTGGTAAATATTAATTACAAAATCGTTAGTCTGTGAAATGGCAGAAGATGATAGACTATCTTTCAAGTAACTCATCATTTTAAACATCTGATAAGTATTTTTTTATTGTGTAATATTAAATAGATTTAAATTAATTTAGTTTTTATACATCTGCTTTCTGCTCCAGTTTAGCATTGTATTTACTTGACCAATAATTTATTGAAATTGTTGTGTAAATCGTTTGTTTAGCTATCTAGTTGTATCCATCAGCCTAAGTAAAAAGGGAAATATAGTTTGGTGATAATAGGAATTAGCACAGATGACACAAACTGCAGAATCAATAACCTAAAATAAAAGATTACAAGGTAGAAACCATATATAGTACATTCAAATTCACATTTACTAAGGTTTTAAAAAAAAACAAAAAATAAATTTGTTTGAACATGCGAATGCTGCAGGCTGTAATGGAACACTTTTCTTCTTTTCCTCCGTCGTCTGCTTCGGGGAGATGAATGGTCTTCAATTGCAGAGATGACCACCTGCACATCCTCATCACAACTGCAAAAGAACAATCATATCATAAGGAAAACACTACTTATGTGTCCTTTACTAATGGGAATGCCGAATACATGTACAACTTATACAATAATCAACCAAGGTATTAGGGATCAAAGCATACCTAGAATGGAAGTTGAGATCAACTGAAATCCATATCACATTTTTAACCACTTGGGCTTAATGTTCTTTTTCTCTGCAGGCGGTTTTTGCTCTTGAGCAGGAGTGGGCTTGGCTTCTAAAGCTGGCTCAGCTACAGATTGAACAGGTTCAGCCTGCACGGTTTTAAATTCTAAGCCTTGCAAAGACAACACCTCCTCTTTTAGGTAGTTCCCGGGGGCAACATCATCACCTGTAGAAATTTTTTTTCAAGTACCAAGAAATTTAGCACAAGTATTCCAGCACACACTTGTATAACTGAGTACCTAAGTCATGCAATTGCAAGGTCAATGCCATTCAGAAAGCAACATAAACACCCTGTCATGTCCTAAGCTTACCAACCCGAAATACAAACTTTTGGCATTCATACAGTCAAACAGCTACACAGAAGAGAAGTATGATACACACTTAAAGATCTTGACAGTGAAAATGCAAATGTGAGGCCTCTTGAAAAGCAAGAACTTGGATCTTGACAGTGCAAAGTTAGGGGGTGCTGAATGTGGACTATGAAAGATGACAATTGGTTCAAAAAGGGGGGCCAGCTCAAGCCAATGCTGTTAAACCCAGATTACAAATTCAGCTTATCACCAAGTGTGCAGTCTAAGTATATGTTTCCTACCCTCCATACACTATAGTATACTTTACTTTACATTCACTATTATGAGTCACTTAAAATTATAGCTGAAATTCACAAAACTTAGATAAATTGCAATTGAAACACAGTTCAAAGTGTTGATTAATTGAAATTTTACTGACCTTTTGGTACATCATAGGAGAAATATACGATTGCACCTGGAACAAAACCAGCAGAATAAAAATCCTGGGACATGTCTTTTATCTGCTTCTTGGGAGGAGTAGTATCTGGCAAAATGGTGAACCGATGCTTTTAATTTTCAATGTATCATCATTTAAACAGGATATACAAGTAATCAGATTAAGACACTTGATTTTAGTTACACTTACATAAGTAGAAAGGCAAATCTGGCCGCACAACCACTTTTATGAGAAGGTCAACTAAGCTCTGGATAGTCTCTGAAGGATGAAATGTTGCTTCTAATGTGAAATTATCAGGAAATCGCACTCTGATTACGGCCTGCAAAAAAAAAAAAAAAAAAAAAAAAAAAAAAAGACAAGTGAAAACATAATAAATTGAAAATTGAAATTATACAAACAGTATTTCAAATAAGAACCTAATGACCACCTTAGTTATCTTTGATCTACGTGCAGCTTCTTCTGCTTCTCTGATTTTCTTTGTCTTCAAATACTTATCTGTTCAGAATTTCATAAATGCCAGTATTAAAGGCCAAGTAATATAAGTACCTTATAAAGGAAAGCACACAAGAAAACCACAAGGATGTGTAGACATGTATCTACTACAGCAAGGGTGCTCTCTAAACTTGAAAGTAGCACAGCAGAAATAGCACCACATATATAGTAAATGGTTACAGATTCTAGACTTAGTTAAATCACAAGATACACATTGCTACGGTGACTGTATGTATGTATTACCTTCCTTCTTGGTTGATAATACACGGTAATAATCCTCAGCTGTAAACTCATAGAAGTCATCTGATTCTTCTAAATATCACCCCAAAAAAACAAACATGAGAAAAAGATAAAGAAACTTTAGGCAGCAAACACATATAAGCCAAACAGGAAATACCATTGTTAGAAACATCACTTGAGGCTGGAGTGTTGGTTATTGTTGAAAAGACACAAATTTCTCGTCCAAATTTTTCCTTTGCAGCTGCAAGCTGTGCCTGAATCCAGGAATATCAAAATCAGCAGCTATATTTGGGATGTCTTTATGTGATTATAGTATTTGAAATTGAAACAAACTATTAACTCGGTAAGGCTTATTGAGGAAGAGTATCAATAGCCCAAAAGAAGATTAAGGGACTAGACACCTAATTTATCAACTTGGTGAGGCTCACGGCATGACCCATAATCCCAAAAAATATATACTTGTCTACTTGAAAAATAAAAATAAAAAATAAAAAATCCCCCATTTTCTTGCAACCTCCACCAAGATCCTCTTTCTATTCTTGGACTATACCCCATAGTAGCATAATGGATAGAATTCCAATGCCCGACTTGTAATTAGGGAAAAGATTACTTCTTTCAGTTGTCATCTAGACGCGATAGGCATAGCAGTGGCAATGATCAAGAAATTTGTGAACATCGAAAGTTGAGGAATTTTTTTAAAAAAATCATGAATCAAATATTAGCTTATTGTGAAAGCAATAACAAGAAACTGGAGTGGAGATCGAAGGACATGAAGTCGCAGAAAAGCAATCGAATTGAATGAAAAGAGTTGAGTATAAGACGAAGACCTTAGCTGATTCGGCTTCCATGGGATCGGCAGTAGTTAACCTCCTTCGCTTTAGGGCAGCTGGGGAATCAACTATCATCACCGGATACAAGCAATCGTCCGAATTTCAAATTTTCCTTTTTTCTATATTTATAAGTATATATATATAATATATCTGGCGTCCCAAATCCCAATGGTAATCTTACTTGCCTATTTCTCTTCCTGAATTTATAGACTCCCAGCCCCGGTTCTAGTAGTTGGGCTTTGTGAAGCCGTGGCCCACAGGCTTTAGTTTTAGCCCAACCCAAATTCTCATATGCTCCAAAATCTAAATACTCTGTCTGTCATCCACGCAGGTGGATTTGGCAAATTATTATGTGGATCCGAATCTATCTTATAAGGTGACTTGAATCTAAAAATATACAATTTATATATTAAATGTTTATAATTTACATACAAAATGTTTACAATTTTTATATATTACATGTTTATTATTTGAATTGTGAACATTCAATATATAAATCGAGTCTGTGGCTAAGTATTGGGTGGACGTGGTCCTTGTTTGGTTCCTTTCTCCCTCCCTTCATTTTGTTTATTGACACCGATATGGTTCCGGTAGTAGAGGGGAACTTTTACATAATGACATTTTCTTTATGTTCTGCCATATCTGAAACCTTTGTCGCGCACATATACAAGAAGTTACATTATCAATTTATCAGTCCACATATTAATAAATTTTTGACATTACATTATATAGTTTGAAGCGGTGTAAATTTACTGCCTGCCAGAAATAAAGCTTTTATAAAAGCATGAAATGTGTTACTGCGACCCTCGCAATCTGGGCTGACAATCCAAATCTTGAATAGTAGCTAGCTGCGTTGCATTTGTATTCATTCTGCAGGTTGCATTGCTGCTTGGTTTAGTTTGTCAGTGAAATTATATATATGTATTCACTTTTGCAGCAAGCTAAGCTAAGGGACCACCTAGCTAAAAGCGTGCAATATAAATATAAAATATAATGGTATTTGAATTCAGATAATTGTCCTCCGATCCGACAGTAACTTCCACCGACCTCCTCCGACTGTGGGTCCTTCCATTCCGGCCCCGATCACCCCAAATGCGTACGTGTCTCTTTTGTCTCGATCTGTATCTATATCTCCCAATTAATTCACTTTACACTCATTGCTTATCACCATTCTCTCACTACTTAGTCGATCTTAAGTACGTACAGTCAATTGTTTGATATATGATACGATGCCATCAACATTATATATTTATATTCCTGGATAAATATATAGTACAGTTGTGCCCGCTTCACCTGTATTTACACTGCTTGCTACAGTAACAAATCTTTGATTTTTACAACTCCAAAATTGACGTGTGTTGTATGTGCTTTTATAATAATATAATAATAATAATTATTATTAATTAATTTTAAAATAATATCCTTGCAAGTTGCAACAAGTGTCAAGCTACTTACTTCTGGACTAAGGTTAACCATTTTTTTGTTTTGTATCCAACTTGTGGGTGTGATGGCCATCATTAAGTTTTAATATTTTCTATTTTTTCACATATTTATTTGTGTTTTTTTTTTTTTTTGAAAAGTTAGTTGGAATAATTTTTTTTTTTTTTGAATGTTAGTTGGAATAATTTAATTAAGAGAAAATATCATTTTTAGTTCATCGACTATAATACATGTATCATTTTTAGTCCTTAACTATTAAAATTTTCAAATTAGGTGCACAACTATTCAATTTGTATCACATTTGGTCATTGAATATTAACATTTTCAAATTAGGTGGATGATTATTAATTTGTATCACATTTGGTCCTACCGAAACATTTTCTAACTAAATTTCTGGCCAAGTCACCGTTGACCGGCTAATTTATAATTTTTATTTTAATAATTTTTAAATTTAAAAAAAAAAAAAAAAAAACACCCCAAGACGGAGACGAAGGAGGAGGAAGGGGGTGGGGCTCCATTCCTCCTTCGACTCCGCCGGAGACGAAGGATGAATGGGGGGGGGGGTGGGAAGACAACGTTGTCCACCCCACCCCTCTCTTGAGGAGGGTGGGGGTGGCCGGCATTTTTTTATTTTTATTTTTTATAATTTTAAAAATAAAAATTAAATAAATTAGCCAATCACCAGTTACTTGACCAGAAAATTTAACGGCAGGACTAAATGTGATACAACTTGAATAGTCATTTCACCTTTGAAAATGTTAATAGTCAATGACCAAATGTGATACAAATTGAATAGTCATGCACCTAATTTGAAAATTTTAATAGTTAATGACTAAAATTGATACATGTATTATAGTTAATGAACTAAAAAATAATATTTTATCTTTAGTTAATTTATATTTTAATATCGAATGTTTATTAATATCCAGTAGCATAATTAGACTTTAAAAATACGGAGTAATTATACTTTAACTAGTTTGTAAAAGTCGAGTGATAAAGTAATAAGTTTGAGTTTTATTTTTATTTTCAAGAGAAATGTCTAAATGTGTTACGTGAATTCATTGTTTGATTGAGATAGAAACTATGCCATTCAAAAATTTGTCTCGATTTTGAAATGGAATTTTGTTGAGTATACTAATTTGTTTAGTAGTGAAATTGATGGATTTTGTGTGATCACCATTTGTGAATTCCAGGTGATAGTGAACTTCTGATCCATAGTCGTTGCATACGAAGAAGGTAATGCGACGTCTGGCTAGCGATGGAGCTACCATACATATCCCACTGCCCACATTTATGAGGCAGTTAAAAAGATTTCTTTATGAATATAATATAATAGCTTTTTGCCCCTTATGACTCTATTTGACACACCTAGTTTAAAATATAGATGAAAATTGAAAGTTAAAAAATTATGAGTAAATACCCAAAATGGTCCCTCTACTATAGCTAAATTCACAAATTGGTCCTTGACTTTCAATTTTAACCAATTAAGTCCTTAACTTTGCAATTTTAACATTATTTGGTCCTCCGTCTATTTGACCGTTTGTTGACTGTGATTTTTGAGGATATATATGTAATTTCATGGTCCATTGTCGATTTTTTAAGGTTCCGGTTGCATTTTCAGACCGCACTGTTACATTTGAATCCACCGTCGAAAGCAATCTGCCAAATCATGTCGCCTTTCTTCATCCTCCCTTTGGATTCAATGTAGTTGAGTTCGTACCAGAGTGAAGAAGACAACGTCTTTCCGAACCGGTGCAGCGTCATCCTGGAGGCCTTCATGTGCTCCGGTGAGAGCTGCGGGTTCTTATGGAAATCGTCGATGACGGCGCGGGCGCCGACGTTAATGTAGAAGTGTTCGAAGGACCAAATCGTGTTAAAGTTGCAAAGTTAAGGACATAATTGGTTAAAATTGAAAGTCGAGGACCAATTTGTGAACTTTGCTATAGTTGAGGGACCATTTTGGGTATTTACTCAAAAATTATTAACTAATAAGATACCTAATTGAAATATTTGGTAAAATTAATTATTTTTTTCCCACACTCTAGCCCGTCAAAGTATATTGTTGAGAGGTTGCTCCCACAGTACTGCTGGTGAGACTATATCCCTGATCATTCTTTCCAAAGTTCACCTCTATGACCAGTTGAGCTGCCCATGTGGGCGGTAAAATTAATTATTGAATTAGCTAATAAGGGTAAAAAAAATATAAAATAATAAATTAAGATATTAGGATTTTGATTAATGAATGGTAGATGATGTCATTTTTGTAAATTAATAAATATACAAAAGGAAAAAAGTTAAAAAATCATAAGCTTATTTTTTAAACGTTACTTGGAGTAACGTTTCAAAATAAAATATTACAGGCCGTTTGGTTGGTGGGGGAATTACGTGGGAAAGAAATTGCAATTCTATGGGAGATGAATTACTGGGAATAAAGTGGAAATTTAAATTCCAGTGTTTGGTTTACAAGAATAGAATTACTGATAATTTCAATTTCAATGTTTGATATACTTGGGAATTGAAAGTGAATAAGTAGTATAAAGTCCAAAATGCCCATTGTTGTTGTGGTATTAATTTTAGATTCAAAAAAAGGATGGGTGATTTTGTCTTATCGCTAGCTTTTTTTCTTTTGGGGAGGGGGCAGGGGGGGAGGGGGGTACATAGGATTTTAATTCCATGAAAATAGAGGAATTGCAATTCCTTCCAACCAAACTAATAAATTTTATGGCATTTGGAATTATATAGGAATTAAGTGGGAAGAAAATTTAAATTCCCTCCAACCAAACGCCCTATTAGTTTAAACTCCTCATGTTTTACCTTATAGCATATTGATATCTTAAAATAATCTATAAATTCCACCAAACAAAACCTATATATACCTTTCATATTTAAAATCTAAGTCACCCCTACAAAAATCCCAATATCACTTACATACAAAACTACTTATAAGTTATAATGACAATTACTTCATATATTCATTGAAATAATCATTGTTTATGTTGGGTATGACTATACAAGATTAGGTTCGATATTGCAATAAGAGGCTTGTCATGTTATCATTAGACGAGTATTCGACACTTAGAGGGCATTTGGTAACTAGAAAAATTTAAACTTTCCTGTAAATTTAAAAAGTGAGAAAATTATTTTCATATTTGGTGTAATATTTGACTTAGAAAAGTTTATGACAATTGGGATCTCATTTAATAATATGAAGGAAAGTAAATCATACAAGTAATTTATTAAACTCTCAATTATTTGTTATGTTTTGAATGTTAATATATAGCAAAGATATATTAGATGTTTTAAAGAGTTTAATTTTAAACGAACCAAACATGTTAATTAAATTTTCAGGTAATTTAGTTGTTATGTTTTCAAACATGTTACATAATTTTTATCATAAAATTATTCTCAATAAACATTTTTCAAAAACATGTTATTGATGGAAAAATACCAAACAGCGTCATAAGGTCATTGACTAGCTGCTTAGTACCCAAGGCCCTTGTTCCTTGGCTAGGAATTAGATATTAGTTTATCTATGCATGGCTTGATCATGTGTCATGTATGCAACAAGTTGTGTACATTGTATTTGGTAAGGTTTCTATTCCTAGAATTGAGCTTTAACATGGTAAATTGCATAGCAGGTGACAAGATAATTGGATAAGGTACTGGGTCCGATTCGGTACGCTTGATCTAAGTGTCTAACCAATCAAAGCATTAATGACAATCAAACATTAACGGTCAAGAGCACAGAACATGTGAAGAGTTACGAGAAGCCACACATTAAGAGCGCTGCCTCATCAAAGAGAGGAGTTATGAACGGCCATCGCACTTATGGAGGAGGGCGCCTCAATTAACTAAGTAGCTAGCCGTTGCACTTAGCAGGAGGCCGTTGTGTAATTATAGTAACCGTTACATGTATAGTATAAAGAATGAGCCCATGCTACATGGTCAGCACTAGAATATTGAGCAATACAAATCACTTAATACAATTATTATTCTGGTTACATATTTACCGTCAGCATATTTTCAAAAAGTCTTGGTCAACACCGTTAGATTACCAAAAGTCATATTCTTAAAAGTGTCATGAAAATCTTAAGCTACATTAATTATAACTTTATCCAGTAATATAATAATTATAACTTTATCCAGTAATATATTTATCTAGAATTAATTTCACTTTTGGTCCCACGACTTTTGAGTTCTTATCACTTTTGGTGCACAACTTTAAATTTTTTCAATTTTGGTGCCTAACTTTGTTATTTTTATCAGTTTAGGTCCTTCTAGCCAAATTGATGGTAAAATATTTCTAGATTTTATATTTTAGGGGCAAAATCGTCATCCCATGGAAAGATCTTCAATATTTAAACAAAAGAAAAATCATATTAAGAGGAAAAGAAGAGTTTGCCAATGGTCGAAACTATAAATCTCATAGATCTGTCTGGTTTCTGCCCATCTTCCCCATTATTCTCATCATCAAACACCTATAGATATGATTTTACGGTGATTTTGTTTAGATATTGAAGACGTTTCCTTGGGATGACGATTTTACCCCTAACAATATAAAATCCAACAACATTTAACTGTCAATTTGGCCGAAAGGACCAAAATTGATAAAAATAACAAAGTTAGGCACCAAAATTAAAAAATTTTAAAGTTGTGCACCAAAAGTGATAGAACATCAAAAGTCGTGGGACCAAAAGTGAAATTAATTCTATTTATCTATATTGTACGATTATTTTTAAATTTAGTAATTAGTAATACTCATCTTAAAATTTGTTATTGTTTATTTTGTTTAAACTCTGGGAGCAGATAACGCAGGAACGTTTCTCATCTTCTCCAACAGTAGGTCAGTAGTAGCAAATATGTTCGCCCCACGCGTATGACTGAACGCGTCTGCCACAATCCGCTTCGTGCTGAATGTTCAAATCCCGTTCTTACCCATCCCTCTCAAGCCTTCTTTAGCTCGGTCGAAGGACAGAAAATGTCAATTTATAGGGGCGTCCTTCTGTCTGCCTGGAGATGCCCAAAAGTGAGAATAAAGAGAAAAGGCTTTAATAATATTTAAAAATAGAAAAAGGAAAAAGAAAAAGAAAAAACAGTTTAAGAGAAATTTTCAGAATAACAATAATTCTAGCGAACCAAACACATCATCAAGAACAACAACAACCAGAGATTGCTTTTCTACTCTCTTGGCCGGTTTTCGGATTTCGATCACTGACCCAACTCGGAGGCCTCCATCCTTAACTTTTCTTTTCTTATCATTACCGTCTTTTAGCTCCTTGTAAGCCTAAAACTCATATATTTTTTCTTCATTCCTGGTAAATGGTGCTCTTATTGTTGTTCATTTTATGTTGTCTGCTTGATTGCTTTTTTTGCAGGTGGTTTTCTGATGAAGAATGTTTGCTGGGTTTCATAGATCATGCCTCAGATCTTGTAATCCTTTGATCTAGCTGAAGAGAACTGAGGTTAGTGTATATCTTGCCTGTCTTTCTAAGGTGAGGTGAGGAGAGCTTAATGGGTCAGCAGATTTGATTGTTATAGTGGGTGTTTGGGGCTTAAACCTATACTTGCACTGCACAGTTGGGGAAAAAAAGAAAACTTTCACCAACTTGGTACAAAAATTTTCATAAAAAATGGGGAATTTGACTTTTGGATGCTGGATTAGTAGCGAGATTTGACTTTTATACAATCGGTTAACCTTGATGTTCTTCATTTTGGTTTTCTTATGTTAACTGTTTTAACTGGCCAGATAAGGAAGGGATTTTTTCACTTAGAGTAGAAGAACAAGAACTTGAATTCATAGACTGTGGATGTTGGATTCTGTTGGTCAGGAACACAGAGAGCCTATGAGGTGATTAGATCCTCACTGGGTTGCTGTTAGCAGGTTTGATTGGGTTGATTTCCTGATTGTTGCTGCAAATGTTATTATCATTTGTGGTTTGCACTCTGTTGTAAGCTATTCAATCAACATACCTGTTAGGATTACTTGAAGTGAACTTAATCCTGTAGTTCCCAGTGATGATCAAACAGATACTCAACAGACTCCCACGGAAGCCCTCAAAGTCAGCTGACAATCGTGATGGGGGAACCTCTACTTTTCCTCCTAATGCTTCTTCTAGTTCAAGAAGCAGTGACTTGTCAGGTTTGCGGTCAGGGAGTTTGAATGCTACGTCTCTTGCAGGGGTCAATTCCAATTCTACCGCGGGGTTAAATCATGGAAATAAACTTCTCCATTCTGCAGTTGCAAAGGAGAATGGGAATTCAGCAGTTTTCCAGTATGAAGCCTTGCCTAATTTTAGAGATGTTCCCACTTCTGAGAAGCAAACCTTGTTCATAAAGAAGTTGAACATGTGTTGTGTAGTGTTTGATTTTACTGATCCAACAAAAAACTTGAAAGAGAAAGACATAAAGCGACAAACCTTGATGGATCTTGTTGATTATGTTGCCTCGGTGAGTGGGAAATTCACAGAAATTACCATGCAAGAAATTGTAAAAATGGTATCCATAAATTTGTTCAGATCACTTACTCCTCAGCCTCGTGAAAATAAAATTTTGGAAGCTTTTGACTTGGAAGAAGAGGAACCCATGATGGACCCTTCATGGCCCCATCTGCAAATTGTGTATGAATTCCTTCTCAGGTTTGTGGCATCACCGGAGACAGATGCAAAATTAGCAAAGCGATACATTAATCATTCGTTTATCATAAAGCTACTAGATCTTTTTGATTCAGAAGATCCAAGAGAAAGGGAGTACTTGAAAACAGTTCTCCACCGCATATATGGAAAGTTCATGGTACACCGCCCATTCATTAGGAAAGCAATCAATAATATATTTTATCGCTTCATTTTTGAAACTGAGAAACATAACGGAATAGCAGAGCTGTTAGAAATATTGGGCAGTATAATTAATGGGTTTGCCTTACCACTGAAGGAAGAGCACAAACTTTTCCTTGTTCGAGCTCTCATTCCGCTTCACAAACCAAAGTGCATACAGATGTACCATCAACAGTTATCATACTGCATCACTCAGTTTGTGGAGAAGGATTGCAAGCTTGCTGATACTGTTATTAGGGGTTTATTGAAGTATTGGCCAGTTACAAACAGCTCAAAGGAGGTTATGTTCTTAGGTGAGCTGGAGGAGGTCCTGGAAGCTACACAGCCTCCAGAATTCCAGCGCTGTATGGTTCCCTTGTTTCGACAAATTGGTCGTTGCTTGAGCAGCTCACATTTTCAGGTTGGTGGTTAACGCAATTCTTATTTTCTATTCTCTCTCTCCTTTTCCCTAGGCCTGCAACTATCTTCATGTGATGCCAAAACTAGTCTTGCTACTCTTGTTTGATTGAGGAATAGATATGGATATAAATATATTAATATGATAGGGATATTATAGAACAAGAACATAAAATAGGTATTTGAATGGCATATAATCTGTTTTGTTGTTGTTGTTGTTGTTGTGGAATTGAGAGGGAAATTGATATAAGGTAAACTGTTACACTGTACTTCTTTCCTTGTTGCAAAAAGGCTAAATTGTTTTCTTTTGAAAAGATGTGCTTGCAATTTTCAGTAAGGGGCCAATTGTACTTTATTTTGAAATCAACCTTTTATGGGAGTGGCCCATATTTTGGACGTTTCCAACATATTTATCTTTGAATTCTCATCTTAACTACTAACCTACTTATCATCTTTTGGACGTTTTGTTTCTTTATTATTGAGTACTCATGGCCATAAATAATAGCAGTTTTGGCCATTGATAATTTTTACTTTTCAACTTCATATGACTTTTACACATAAATCTTGGCCTGTTGGCCATACTTATCTACTTCCACTCAGCCTTCATTCTATGATTAGTTCATCTTCTTTCCTTGTGAAGAACAGAAACTAGGTGTTAAATGTGTGTACTCCAAGGTACATTTATGCTCTTAACAACACCTTTTCTCTAGTGTTATTGATTTTGAAACAGTTCTTTTACTCCTCTTTAGTTCTATTTAGTTCAAACTCCTTGTCTAAACTAGATCTCCAGAATTCCACTTTTTGATTTACCCCTTCTCTAGGCCATGAACTGATGGAAACTATGTTATAGTACTATAATTGAATGAGCATTCCATTTTTTTTAATTTTTTTTAAAAGCATCACTGCTACTCTTTTTGGAACTAGCTGATATCTCTTTTTCATTGCATGCCATTTCAGTGAATATTTAACTAAAAAGTGATAGAATTAATCCTCCGTTGTGTACTTTAACCACTTAGCTGGGCTATATATCTTCCTAATTGTGGTGGAGAGAATTGGCCTGTACTCTCTAGGTCAGTGTGAACATGAATGCATGGATAAAACAATTTCTGAACTACAACATGTGAAGGAGCATCTCTCTTGCTGGGATGTCCATTAACATATTAATAAGAAACAAAAAGGAAAATACCATTTATTCTCAATTGTTCTTGGTTCTCTTGGAGAAACAATTAGGGGATGGGGAATTCTCAAGTTAAGTTGATTAGAATGAACCCAAAAGATTAATGGCTGAGTGTATGGAGTGGTATAAACTAGAATGAATTACACTTGTTTGCCATCTTAGCCTCTTCTGTTCCTTCCACTATTTAATTTTGTTTTTGCAGGTGGCTGAGAGGGCGTTGTTTTTATGGAACAATGATCACATTGAGAACTTAATCAAACAAAATCGCAAAGTTATACTGCCAATTATCTTCCCCGCATTGGAGAAAAATTCGAGAACCCACTGGAATCAAGCAGTGCAAAGTTTGACACTAAATGTTCGCAAACTCTTCTCTGATATTGACGCTGAACTTTTTGAGGAGTGCTTGCACAAATTTCAGGAAGATGAATCCCGCGAGCAAGAGATAAAAATGAAACGTGAAGCAACTTGGAAGCGTCTAGAAGAAATTGCTGGGATAAAAGCTGCA
The DNA here is from genome assembly GCF_001879475.1 of Ipomoea nil. Taxonomy (NCBI): domain Eukaryota; kingdom Viridiplantae; phylum Streptophyta; class Magnoliopsida; order Solanales; family Convolvulaceae; genus Ipomoea; species Ipomoea nil. Next base: position 205,945 of record NW_017617454.1, read on the forward strand.
AGTAATGAACCAGTTCTTGTCTCACACAGGGTGGCCCCTCGTGCAACATCTGGCTAAAGACTTGGGAATCCTATTTTGTCACTAGCTCTTCATTGTACTGACTGGCATGATGACTGAGGATGTGAATCATGAACAAGGGACGTCGATTTATCATTAACAAGAATCACACTCTCTTCGTTCATGGTATCGTAATGCCTGCCATTCTTCCAGGTGAATGGAACACTATGTTGGATATGAACTACCCTCTCCCCGATTTGGACACGAGGGCTGTACATATGGAATTGGGTGGAAATAGTTTCTCAAGATTTTATAGTCTGAACACCTAGCTTGAATTAATTTGGATAGTAAACTAAATGTGGCATTCTCTTTGTTTGTCTAGAAAAGAAAGGGCTTCATTTTGCAGGTCCCCCTCTCTAGATAATTTTGCATGTAGTTTCATTTGTGTACTCTTAATCTGCAGTTCTATATCTGTACCGTCATAATAAGTTTAGAAAATGCTGCCTGCCACCTACTGCTGCTTCAGATGAATCTGAAAAAAATCTAATTCTAGAGAAGAGATAAAATGCCAGGAAGTCCCTTTAACCCATCTATTCTGGGTAATTGAGAAAATTGTTCAAAGTTTCAAACTTTATAGCCTGGGAATCAGCTAAACATGCTGTGTTGTGTAGGGTCATACATAATAATTCCAGGATTTCCAGGCTGTGTTTCATCCTGATATCCTATGCAACTGATACAGTAGCAATTATTGAGAATGAAGAGTGGACATTAGTTGGCATGATACAAATGATTATGTCCATTAATGTGTTTGGAGTATCATTATAGGAATGATTCTAAGAGTTGATGTTTCTTTTTTGCATTCATTATACGTTATCAGTTGATGATGATGCAAAACATAGTACTTCTCCAAGTTATTAGGCAAGTCAATAGTGTTATATTAATATTCTATATCAAGATTTTGAGTGCAAATAATATTATTCTCGATAGGATCTAAATTCAAATTAAATACAATACTCTGTAATTTTAATATCACAAATTCTTTATAAGATTAAATTTTCGATGTTTAGGTGCTCTAACTTTATGATTTTTGTAATTCTAATATGGTGCACTTTTTCCTAGAATCAGAATTCCTATAACAAAATTAATCCAAAAAAAGGAGTTAATACCAAATGTATTATGTACTCATCGTTTTAGTGATTTTTATTGATTTAGTCATAAACGACTTTTTGTGCTTAATTAGATTTTTAATTTTGATGGTTCTATCTAATTCAGTCATCAGTTGTTAGAATTAATGATTAAATTGAAAAAAAATACTATAATTAAGAATTAAATTGGATAAAATCACTATAGTTGAAGATTAACTTGGATAAAATTATTATAGTCGAATACTAAATTATGTATTAATAGAGGTGAAATTACCGGATTATCTTAACAGATGATTCAATTGAGTAAAACAACTTAATTAAATACAAAAAGTCATTTAGAAGTTAGAACTAAATTGAAAAAATCTACTATATTAGATGACTAAATTAAGTATTCACTCCCAAAAATAAAAGTATTTAATCAAGTACAGTAAAATTTAGCTTAACCCGGCCGGCTTACTTTTCTTTGGTCTCTTCCAGTAAACTTTTCAATCCGATCTGCTTCTTCTTCGGCACCACCGGAGCACCACTGCGAATTGTGATCTGATTATGCCTCACTACCTTGTTAAGAAAGTCTCAGTGTTTCTATCGGATTAGGCGTCTTTTAGATCTCAAGACGCATCATATTTTTGCACTCCCGCTTTTATTTTTTCCAGCTTCGTCATTTTCTGGAAAGGCACTCTTTTAGCTCACTCTTTCCTTTTGCTGGATCTCCCCGGTCAGGTACATTTTTAGATCTATTTTAGTTCTATTTTAGTTCCAACGTTTTGAGTAGACAGTGATGTTTTGCCCGAGTTTAAAGTTAAAGAGGATTTATATTTTTGCTATCAGGAATGAAGTAATTTGATTAATTCGAGTATGACAAGTCTAAGAATGCCAGGCTTAAGAGCGAAGCTGAAAGTTGCTGGTTTGGTAATCTTTGTTTTGTGGATATGTTTTGCTGCACTGTACAGTCTGACAAAGCCGATATCCAATGGCTGTATTATGACTTACATGTATCCTACTTATATCCCCGTTTCCGCGCCGGAGAATGTGTCGTCGACCAAGTATGGATTGTACCTGTACCATGAAGGATGGAAAAAGATTGATTTTGATGAGCACCTCAAGCAGCTTTCCGGGATTCCTGTTCTTTTTATCCCTGGCAATGGTGGAAGCTACAAACAGGCAACTTACCCCTTCTTACCTGGTTACAACTTTCAGTGGCATTTTTTGCAATCTCATTGCTATTTGTGTGGTTGAATTTTTTGATGCCTGCCCAAGTTTTCAATTAAATTGATTGTTAAACCTTATTTGCCTTCTGAATGAAAACTGAGTGTTTATATATCTGCACCCCTAATGATTATTATTATTATTTTTTTTTGGAAGCCCATCTTTTTATGTTCTCCTCAGTTTAATGTTCATGTAAAATAATTTTCTGTTGCATTAGTAGTTTATTAGCAGACTCTGAATGTCGAGGTTAGTTCTAAATTATTGGCTCCCCCTTTCCTTCCAAATGTATGGACTTACAGGTGAGATCCCTAGCTGCAGAATCTGACAGGGCTTATCAAGGGGGCCCTCTCGAGCAGTCATTTTACCAAGAAGCCTTTCAGAGCCTGGGAGGTGGTGTGCAACTTGACGCTGGGAGTGTTCTGTTGCCTAGCCAGTATGCAAGTATGCTTGACTGGTTTGCTGTGGACCTTGAAGGTGAACACTCTGCCATGGATGGTCGGATACTTGAAGAGCACACAGAATATGTTGTATATTCCATTCACAGGGTATTGCTTTCTTCATATTCTAATCCCTGGATGTCATGTTAACAATGGTGCATAATATTCCTGTCCTCTTTCTCTTTATCAGAACAGATGCTGGGTCCCAAAATATGTGTTGAATACTTCTCATGCTAGTGTTATATGCAGTAATTTTCTGTTCCACCCCACTCCACCTTGGCTAAAGTTTTTATCCTTTTGATATTAATTACTGCTTATGGCTTGAAGTTCTATTTTACTCAAAGGGGAAATTTTGAATTTTTAGTAGAAAAGAGAAGTCATCACTCATCAGCAATCTTTAGAAGAGATACACTTCTCTTTTCACTTAAAATACTTTGCATGTCATTCTAACCAATGCTTCCCTGCCCCCAAAGTATGCAAGCCATCATTATTGAATACTCCTTGTTCTCCCCTTCCAGAACTATCAATGTGTTCCTGTGCATGGATTCAATTTTCAGGCTATTATATCTCCTCTCCCAGCTTCTGTATTTCTCTATTATTAGTTTAAACTGTTATATTGTTCTTTTATTTTTAAGATTTTGGACCATTATAAAGACATTCGCGATGCTCGAGTTAAGGAAGGTGCCACTGTATCTAGGAGTCTTCCAAGAAGTGTTATATTAGTTGGTCATTCCATGGGTGGTTTTGTTGCTAGAGCTGCAATTGTCCATCCACATTTGAGGAAATCTGCTGTTGAAACTGTCCTGACACTTTCAACTCCACACCAGTAAATTGCTGCTTCTTGAAAGATTTATCTTGATTGCAAACCATCCATGCTATGTAAAATAAATATATGGTTTCTCTATCCAGGTCACCTCCTGTTGCATTGCAACCATCCCTTGGTCACTATTATGCACATGTTAATAATGAATGGAAGAAAGGGTATGAGATCCAAACTTCTAGGTCTGGACATTATCTGTCTGATCCATTGCTGTCTCATGTTGTTGTCATCTCCATTTCTGGCGGTTATCATGATTACCAGGTATTCACATCAATAGGTCTTGCATTAAGTTTCAGAGTGATTTTATTTTCCTTTATTTGTTTGTTTGCCTATAATTCTATAAATTCTTTCACAAACAAACTGAAATATTTTCTTTAATCCCCTTTTGAATAGTATATTAGCCTTAATATTAGATGGATAAAGAACATTCCAATTTGAGCATTGAATATGGGGCTTTCATGCTCCTGAGTTATTTGTTTATTTATTTATTTTGAGGCAATTTTTTGGGATGCAAACACAAGAAGGGAGTTATGCATAAATTATGCTATCCTGTTCTTGCACTATCATCATATAATTTGACACAATAATTTTGTAAACCTTTTCTTTTTGATGGACTCTCTATTAATGTCTAGCACTTGTCCAAGTTGCTTCACTTTATGGTTGCTATTGACTTCCATGATTCTTAATTGTAGGTGCGGGCAAAATTAGAGTCCCTTGATGGCATTGTCCCTCCCACCCATGGCTTTATGATTAGTAGTACAAGCATGAAGAATGTCTGGTTGTCAATGGAGCACCAAGTTATACTGTGGTGTAATCAGCTTGTTGTGCAAGTTAGTAATGTTTCTCATGTGAATCCATATTGCTTTCCTCACACAGATTCTGAATGCTCCATCAACTTTTCAGGTGTCACACACTCTACTTAGTTTGATTGATGAGGAGACCAGTCAACCCTTCCCCGATGTACAAAGAAGACTTGCAATTTTCACAAAGATGCTTCAAAGTGCAATACCTCCAAATTTTAACTGGGTGCAGCAACCACCATTACCCCGACAATTAGCTCATGGCTCTTCTGGTAATGGAAAAACTAATTATGGTATTTGTATTCTAAGTCCTCTTAACTATTGAAAAATCATATGGGATGCTAACTTAATTTTTGCTGAGTATGTGCTGTTATACTTTTATCCATGATAGCGTTGGTTGGAGGTGCCCCACTGATGCTTTAAATTGAAAACTAATGGATCTTTCCACACTCCATTTTTTGGACTTGCAATAATAGTTTCTAAAATGATGGGGAAACTTTTTGAAAATGCTGTGAACTTAACTTTTGATGCAACCATCTTGAAGAAGGCTTTTATGGAATTTATCCTCCCTCACAAATTCCAATTGATTTGTATTTGATGGTTTTGTGGTGAAAGAAATTACTAATTAGTGATACTCTGCTTCTGGATTCCCATTATTCTCTAATTCTAATAAAAAGTTGGATCATATTATTAATTGATCTTTTGGGATGTAGGATCTGAAGGTAGTAATTATACTTGTCCTAGTAATACCCATTGGAGTGATGATGGACTGGAAAGGGATCTATACATTGAAACAACCACTGTGACCATTTTAGCAATGGATGGAAGGAGGCGCTGGCTGGATATTCAGAAATTGGTTAGCTCAATTTATAGTTTAACTGCAACTTATTTGGCTCATCTTTAACATGAACTTACTGCATAGTCCTTTTCTTTTTTTACTATAAAAAATTGCATATATACTTGTGGTCAAGGTTACTTTAATGTTTGTTCCAGTTTTTCCTCTGAGAGCTTTCACACATGAACCTGTATCATAAACTTTAGTTGTTGATTTATTATAATCCCTATGACCAATCTCTTTGAATACTCAGGGAGCAAATGGAAAAACCCACTTTGTTTTTGTCACTAACCTGTCTCCTTGTTCTGGGGTAAGACTACACCTTTGGCCTGAGAAAGGAACTTCAACTTCTGATTTATCTGTTAATAAACGGATCTTAGAAGTCACATCTAAGATGGTAAATATTCCATCAGGACCTGCTCCAAGGCAGGTATTTACTCTTGCAAACTCTTCTTTTTGCCTAAAGTGCAAAGTGCTGCATAAATGGTAGCTAATTTTTCCTGAAACATTTATTTAATAGATTGAACCGGGCAGTCAAACTGAGCAAGCACCTCCTTCTGCCATTTTATGGTTGCATCCAACTGATATGCATGGCTTCCGATTTCTGACAATATCAGTGGCACCTCGCCAGGTATTCATCTTCTGTGACTTTGAGAATTTGCTTTAACCTTTGGTAGTCTCTGAGTGCTTGTTCTTCTTTGATTCAATTGTTTAGAAAATATCAATAAATCATTACAATATGAAGTTTTTTCTTTCCTTTTGAATATTATTATTGTTTGATTCTGTATGTTCATACAGTAACTTTCTGATGCTCAGACTGTTTCAGGAAGACCACCACCAGCCGCTTCCATGGGTGTTGGGCAATTCTTTAATCCTGATGAAGGGAAAATAGAAGTGTCTCCCCAATCAGTGATTCCTATGATATACACTCAAAAGGTTAGTAACTTAGTATTTCTAAGGTTCATTTCATGAACTGGAAATTAACTGGATAATCCAGCAGTCATGGATTATGGATATTTTCTAAGTTTATTTGGATCTGTTGCGGAATGACTTCAATTCTGCAGGACATTCAATTGAAGGAAGATCATCCTCTTGCAATCAATATGTTGTTCTCCATTAGCTTAGGCCTTTTGCCTGTTACATTGTCTGTCAAAACCACTGGCTGTGGGATACAAAAGTCAGCATTCTCAGTTGATGAGCCAGGAGACATGGAAATTAGCAGTAAGGACCCCTCTCCCCCCCTGCCCCACCATTTTCTCCTTTGCAATGAAAAAAGAAACCTTTCTATGTCTTCTTCCAATTTTATATTTATTTGCAATTAGAAAGTCGGTATGCTTTTTTCGGGTGATGGTGAATAATTGATCAATAAGCAAGTTATATTGTCCAATGTACCTTTTTTAAATTATACAGAGAAAGTCAATAAAATCTTTCAGATGCATGCTGTATGCATTCATTTTACGTCAAACTTACTGTGAAGATGACTGATACCTAAAATGAAATAAGTTTTCAGTTCAAGTTTTGAGTTCACTTTTGTGCTTTTTGTATTAAATGTCCTTCTCATGCAAACTCTCATTCTCTGAAAATGCAGAGCTTTGTAAGCTCCGGTGCTTCCCACCTGTAGCTATGGCATGGGATGCCACATCTGGACTTCATGTTTTTCCTAATTTGTACTCCGAAACTATTATGGTGGATTCCTCTCCAGGGACCTGGAGTTCGAACTCAGAGTCAGAGAAGACAAATGTATTGTTGTTGGTAAGATAACTGAACCAGTGGTCATTTTGTGGCTCTATTTTTATACCTTCAAGGCTTTAATCATAAGATTTGTTGCACACATGTCTTGCAGATTGACCCACACTGTTCATATAGAACAAGTATTGATGTCCCTGTCACTGTTGCTGCTGGAAGATTTTTACTTTTATATTTTTCTCAGGTGATATCACCTTCCTTATTGTTTGATGTCATTTAGAACTTTCTTCAAATGATTGTGAGTTTGTGATATGACTATTATTGATTGTCACTGTGGGGAAAAAATCAAATTGATGCTAAAGCAAACTAAACATAACTAGTTGACAATAATTTAAAGATTATAATTTTCCCCCATCCTACTCCTGGATGCCTTTTATGCACTCCATTGCTTTGGCTTTTAAATTTGGATTTTTGAGGTTGCTGCATGAAACTTCCACTGTGCTTTGACTTATAAGTGTTTGGTGTTATTGGCTGCAGATCATTGGTTTTACAATTGCTGTTATCTTTTTCGCTTTGATGAGGCAAGCATATGCCTGGGAGCTTGACCTGCCCATTCCTTCGCTTCTTTCAGCCATAGAGTCAAATATGAGACTGCCATTGCCATTTATCTCTCTAGCCCTAGTTCCCATTTTACTTGCTTTGTTACTTTCTTACCTATACTCTCAACCACTTCCTTCAGTTATAAGTTTCATTATCACCTCAACAGTTTGTTATTTATTTGCAAATGGGTTGATGGTGGTGCTGATAACAATCTCCCTGTCAGTGTTCTATATAGCTGCAACAATACATGCTTTTGTCAAGAAACGGTTAGTGACTTTATGTATATGAATGTGCTCAAAACTTCTCAATCTTTAACACATTCTCTAATAATTTTTACTTGTATATTGCTCTTTTCTTGATAAGCATTTATATTACTTGCTGTTGATTATTTATTTTTATTTTTTAAAAAAACATTACAACTTGCAATAAGAACATTCAGCTAAAATAATGGGCTAATGATTTACAGGTGGCAAACATTGGAAAGCAATTGGTGTTTTCACTTTGTTCATTGGTTTCTGAATCTTTCCTATGCTGTTTTGTCATTTAAGGTAATATTTCATTTTCATTTCAATAAGTATAAAACAGGATTCAATTTGTTTGCGTACAGATTAATATGAAACAAGACTGGTTTTCCAATTTGGTTTCTTGTTCAGAAATGAAATTGATTAGTCAAAAGTTTCAAGTTCTTGTAATCTTAGCAGCTGAAGTTTCTAGGCTCCATCAAGCACACTTGTTTTTTTTAAATTACTTAATGATTAAAATTCATGATTCAAAATCATATTAATTGATGATTTGATATGATCTTTTATGCATTAAGCAGGTGGTGAGGATAGTAGCATCCAATCCTTCACTTGTTATTGCACTGGTTGCTTCTACACTTGTGTGCTTTGTTCATCCTGCATTGGGTCTCTTTTTGTTGCTGTTGTCTCATGCTGTCTGTTGTCACAATGCTCTGTCGAGGTACATTCCAAGCCAAGGCTTCTCTTTCCTGATACTAGAGGCTTGGCTTGAATACATTAAACCTAATCTTCACTAAAAACACTTGTTCTTTTTGTAAACAGTTTTTTAATGGCCTCATTTCGCAGCCATATACAAACTAAGGAGTTGAGAGGGTCTGGAAATGAACAGTTGAATAAATCGAGGCAGCCTATACCCAAGTATAACGGTGAAACAAGCAAGCATGTTCCTCTGAAGGAAAATAGTCCCACTGGCCTGGAGAATGCGAAAAGCTATGCTGACACACAGCTAGAAATATTCCACCACCGACATGGCCTGCTTATCTTGCATCTGCTTGCAACACTAATGTTTATTCCCTCACTTGTGGCTTGGCTTCAGGTATGTAGTGATTTTTATTTTATTTGCAATCGACATGGAACCAAGAACCATGCTTTGTGCTTATTCATATATTGGCTTCTTCACTTATGCAGAGGATTGGTGTTGGTCAGAGCTTTCCATGGTTTTTGGACTCCATACTCTGTATTGGTGTTCTGCTGCATGGCATTTGTGACTCAAGGCCCGAGTTTAACTTCTTCTTTCCTTTTCCGGGCTTTCAAGGGTGGGAGATTAAACTAAGCTTGGCATATCTTCTCGCTGGATTTGCATCGTGTCTTTGTGGTCTGGCCTTGGCTCCTTATGGCACATTTTATGCCATGGCCAGCATTGGGGTTATTTCGTTTGCTTTCAGGATCATACAGAGGAGGAACAGGGAGAGGGGAGAGACATACTACCGCAGCAGTAGCCGAAAGCATTCTCATAGACACTGACAGGTTCTTTTAAAGTGTGATTTCTTGAATATTTGGAGTTCCACAGCTGTATGTATACCCATTGTTCAATATAATTCATGTATGTTGTATTAGGATTTCATAGTTTCATGCCAAAATTTTGCCATGATAAATGAGTTGAACTAGCGGATTACTTGTTTTTTTGTTTTTTTTTTTTCTCACTAATCCATGTAATCAATCAGTTTGCATGTTAGGACAATATAATTGTGCTGTACTGACTTATATCTTTCACATATAAATGCAGAATCTACCTGGTATCTTTACTAATGGCTTATTACAGAACAGATTTGTGATTGCAAAAGCTCTATCTAGTCTTGTTGCTCATCTTCTTGCCATGGCAACCTGCGGTTGATTGGGTCGGTGAATGTCCGCAGGACCTGATCCCTTAGGCCGTTGTCTGTAACCTCACAAAACCGGGTGTGCCAGTCTGCCGGCTCAACCGCTCTGGTTCCTAACCCCGGCGCACGGTCTTTAGACCCTGCATTTCGATCTTGTTGCCAGTCCGACACATATGTAGCCACCCTCCTATGAAACTTCTCCTTGAACACTTGCCAAACCTGGTACTTGTAGTGGTTCACCACCATCACATTTCTATCTATGTTGCCAGATTTGTATCCTTGGCTCAGCCGAAAATGGTGCACCACGTTCATCAATGTCGGATCCAATGCCTCCGGTCTCACTATGCTCTTATGCCTCTCCGGGTAAGCCAGTCGACACGTGTACCCGACCGTGACACCTTTTATAGGGACCTCTTTGAGCCCCGACGGACCAAAGCTATGACACGGTACACGTAACTCAGCAATGCCGCTACCTTGCCGTCTCAAAACCTCTTGTATTGACGTGTTTTTAGACAAATAAAAGAACTCATCCACGTCTATAAACCCGACCCACTCGCACAAGTCTCTTGCCCGAAGCGCACAATGTGCGAACCCGGCCTCTTGACTTTTGATCCAAGGCCACACATGTCGTGAAATGTTATAATTATGAGCAGTAGCAGTGTGTTCCCCTAGTATGTCTTCAATGTTGTCGTCGCTATTGTTGTCGTAGATGAACCATCGTTGCACCCCTATCTCAGCATGGTACATTATCCATTCTCGTAAGAATCGAGCTTGATTCTTTAACATGGTACACACGCACATTTGGTGCTCTTTCCTATCCTTCGGGCTGGGTTTTAGCCTAACTTGGGGCCGGGCTATGGAGTCCAATGGTCCCTTCCCAACCTTTCTAACTGAAACCTTAATTCCGAATCTGTGCGGGCTGTTCAGTACGCTCAAAGGTGTTTTACACCGTACGATTTCCTGGGCAACGGATACGACGTATGAATGTAGCATGAATTTTGGGTTCTTGAAATCCCAACCGTACACGCATCTAAATTTGGTGGGGTCAGAAACCTTCCCACCCCTTAGATTAAAGCCCTTCACAAACACAACTGTGGTATTGTCCCAGTCGATCATTGCCTCGTACGCCAGTGAGTCCCACCTGTATGTGGGCCCTGCTAGTGATAGTGCTGGAAGCTGGTTATCTCTCCTCGTCTTTTTCACGGCGAGGGAGACCTGAGAGCTGCCACGTGGAGGAGGCTGGCACCTTACGATCTGGCGGCCCGAGTACTCATCGTCAACTGACTTTGGAGGAGCCGGCGAAGAATATGAATCTGGAGACGTGTAAACGCAGTCAAGCTCATCTTTTGTAAATAACCGGGTTGAAGAAGGGTATTTTAGGAAAAAGAGCGCCTCGTCCGGCGAAATGACGGCTTCTGGAATTGACACCACTGAATTCTCCGGTGTATCGCCGGGGATCACTCCCATCGCAGATGCACTCCACGTCGTCACCAGCCGTGGACAAAACCCTGTTGTTCAATGATTTAATATTCAATTATTAACTCACCCTAGTCCCTAGCTACCTTCACGCAACAAAATTCAATCTTTACAACCAAAAAAAAAAAAAAAAAAAGAAGAAAACTATATATACTCTAAGACGTAAAACTTAATAATTAAACCTTAATCACAGAGATGAGATGAGAAAGCTGCGCTGAGGAAAGTACCTAGGAAGAAGAGGCGACTAGTGGAGAAAGCAAAGCCGGAGAAGAAGAGAAAAATAAGAAGAAGAGTGGAACAGATGAAAAAGTTGCATGGCTTTACTGGTATAGACGACGACAACGACGATCCTTTTTTACAATCTTTCATGTCGCAACTTACTAATCAAGGTCCAGGCTGCCGCCGATGAATCCACCAACTGATCTTTCCGATAATCTCAGCTGCTCTTACGTTAATGGATATATACATACAAATTGTACGTAGTTGTGGTTATTATAATCTATTATTATAATTTATAAGATAGTTGTGGTGGCTTAATTTGTGTTTTTAATGAAGTGGTTACTGTTATATTGTATGAATATCACTATCATCATAATAGATAGGCCACCATTTAGTAGCACGCAGCTAGCTAGCAGTTTTTGAAGTGGTCTCTCCTATATAAATATTCTTCCCTATCTCCATCTAAAAGTCTCCTCCGGTCCGGTCGGTTTATTATTTTAACAATTTTTTTTTTTAAATAATAATTTGGAGTTTCATATATATTACTGTGTACCCGAAGACCTGCAAGTCTTTCTTGTATGTACAAGGAAAGGAAGTTAGCAGAAATTGAGGGAGAGGGCGAGATAGATGAGGTTGTTGACATGTTACTTTCCTTTCAAATTTGCATAATCAATACCTAATAAGGCTTGCAAGTATATAATTTGATCTTACATATATAAATTAAACCAATTAGTGGCAAATATAATATAGCATAGTCCACATCCTTAATTGTAGAACTTTACAAAATGTTGTTTTAATGTTTTCCAACTTCCAAACAGGAAATAGAAAAAGGTTAAGTTGTGATTATTGGATGATACGAATTAACTCAACATTAAGAAGGACAAAAGGAATTGATCGAGAAAATTAATGAACAAGAATTATTGTAATTTACTTTTATTAGTGACTAGAGAGGTATCATTGTAATTTACTTTTATTAGTTTATTATAACTGTCTTTACCGCATTCTATATATGTTGGTGGATGGCCTCCTTCATTGTAAGATGATTTTTCCAGATAATGAATACATTGCTTTCCAGAACCTTGTCTCATTCTCCATCAGGGACCTCAACTCCTTGATATGATATTAATTAGCATCACCCCACCTTTCTCTCATATCATTTTGATACGCATTAATTAATGTTAATGAATAAGATATTAATTAAGAACGGATACCTTTTAGATCAAGTACTATATATTATATTAGGTCAATGTATTGTAAATATTATTACTTTATTAGTTATAGTTCTTGGAGCCTAGCTTCGTGTGCTTGCCAGGTTTACGCAGCTCTCTTAATTAGCCTATTCTTTATGTCCATTGCCGTTAGTTGATAAACATATAAACCTCATGGTTGCTTGTGTTTAATTATATTATATTATATAAACAGGTACAAAATTATACCATATTGGATGCTGTCATGCTGTACATCAACCATTTCATTAAACCAGATTGTGTTCAATTACCAAAAAAGAAAAAAAAAAAATCAATTTCCTCGTCAGATTAATAATAATGTAAGTGTTTGTTTTGTGAAGATAAGTCTAAAAAACCATAGTTATCCATTGACTACCATCACTCACTGTTCACTTAAATTCACCAATATAATGCTCTCATTCACCGCATTCTTTGACTATTCTTACTGTGAAGAATACTAATAAGTTGTCCACTTTTGAATTGCTTTGATTAGAGATTAGAATTGAATGCATTATACATTGCCCATTGGACGGGTCACGGGTTAGTGGTGGACCCAAAAACATTAGCCCACAACCGTTGCTTTTTATCCTAACTACCAATATACCATTATTTCATGTTCTCTTTCCATATATATTAATACAATTGGTTAAACATTTAATTTGATAATTATAAAATTTTAAGTATAATTATTCATATAAAATATTTATTAACTTGAATTTAAGCAAATTAGTTATGGAGAAACACACTTTCAAATAATAATATAAATTTTTTAGTAAATGAAGATACACGAAAAACTAGGCCTAATAGACCGTGATGGAGTTGGTATGGTAATTAAGCTTGCAAGCTTACCTTACTATTTTGACTTGTACAAAACGGAAAACGTTGGCTGAACTTGGACTGCATCTTAAAACTACACTCCCAAAACTTATGCCCACAATCTTGAATCTTCCCTTTTATATATATATATATATATATATATATATATAGGGTCGCGATCTCGTGCGAATGACCGCCTAGGAGCGAAATGCGAACCAACCAGCGCGCGCCATGTGTTTTTTGGTGCATGTCAATGTGTTATATGTGCAAGTAGTTGGTGCACCTATGCAAGTAAAATCATTTACAAGTGCACATACTTTCGCCTATAAATGCATGTAATTTTGTCCAGGAGCGAAATGCGAACCAACTAGGCCAATTTTGACCGATTTCGCCACCTAGCCGACCGTCTAGGCGCCCGGAAGCGGAACAACCTAGGGGCGCCTAACAATTTTTACAACAGTGAAATTAATAAGTAAAAGTGGACATAATTACAAAGCGGGTGAATGTGTGATAAGGAGGAGAGAATTAGGGAAAAAAGAATTGTAATTTTGTGAGAAAAAGTAAAAATTTAAATTGTATTATTTGGTTTGGTAGTGAGAAATATAATATAATTATTAGGAACGGAATGAATGGCGCAGTGGATGAATTGGTTGGCTGCTGCTAAATTAAAGAAGCCTTAACTTTAATTTTAAAGTTGGCTGAAATTTTAGGCATATGAATTGAAGCATAGAAAGCAGGCTTAACGTACAGGACACACAATCATTTCTACGCTTTCCCTACTTATTAACCCATTTCAATTCAAACCAAATAACAGCATATAAATAAATAATAAATAATATAATATAACACTTGCCCTAAAATATAAGCAGTTTGGAACATGATTCTCCTATCGTAAAATTACAAGTTTGATACTTAACATTTGCAACATATTGGCCCTGTTTGGTAAAAAATTGGCTTATAGGCCAATTTTGGCTTATTTGACCACTATTAATTGCTTGATTTAGTTAAAATATCAATATAAATGTTTGGTTAATTAGTTTTTTGCAACTCTAAAAGGCTAAAATTAAAAAAAGCTACTCCTAGCAACTTTTTCAATTAGCTTTTTGAGAAAAGAAATTATACCAAACAGCTATCAGGTAACAGCTAATTTATCAAACACTTTTCTACAATCAGCTAATGTTATCAACTATTTATACCCTCTAATTAACACAATCAGCTAACAGCAAACAGCTATCATCTAACAGCCATTTTACCAAACAGGGCCATTCTCGTTTGAGAGCAAGATTACCCTGCTGCTGGTGTCATGGCCTTCTCAGTGGGTGTGTATATATATAACTTGTTGTATTTACTCCGTCAAGCTAAGCAATTTTTTATTTGGGGTTTGCAATGAATGTGAAATGATGCAATAACGTTAAGCAACTGTATTTTGAGCAGCAGAAGTGATAGAGCAACAACTGGCCGTTGAAGCTGCTTCTTACCTATCACTATACTTACCAATTAAAGCATGCATGCATCTTTACTTTAAACTATAAAAATTATTAACTGCCATTCCCATAATCTATTTTCTTCATTTCTTCATATAACTAATAAAAAATAAGGTCCGGTCTAAAATTTTCAGATTTCAAATTATATTATTCTGATTAAGGTACAATATATATATTTAACTAATAAGAATTATTCCTTCATAATTTCACTATATATGTTTTTTCTTTCAAAATTATGAAGACACAAGTCTAATTATATATTCTGAAAAAAACAGGCTAAGATTTTTATTGCCTGGGAAAAAAAATATAGTGGAAGAGAAAGGGGCGGGTCCCAGGCTTCCAGGTGGACCCACGGCCCAATGTGTGGCCTACTGTTTACAACGTATAACTCTTCCGACTTCCAATCAACCTTTATCATTTGAATTTCAAATTTAAATTTTGGCATTGTTTATTATGTACCATAAAAATGCTAAAAAGGAAGAATTTTTAGTCCAGTCCTGTCTTGTGTTGGATTTTTAATATAAGATTTCCAGATTACGTGTTGCTCATCTACAGTTCCAGTTTCTTGAGGAGGCTACATTATATCACTCTCTAGTCTCTGCCTGCCTGGGGACAACACAACAACAATGGCAGATTCGGCTTGTCTTATGCACGCTTTCTCTTATGCATCTGCGGTGCCCAATGAAGCCAAACAGGTAATTATCTTTTCCACTTTACATTCTTCAATTCCTTGAATAATTTTGCTGGAAATGAAATTTGTGAACAAGTAATTAGTCTGGGATGGGTTGTTGAATGCAGGGGAATCCTATGCACGCCTTAGGGGAATCCATTTCTTTTGGGAGGTTTATGTCTGAGTCTTTAGCTTGGGAGAAATGGTCGACCTTCTCTCACAACAAGTATGTTGAAGAGGCTGAGAGGTATGCTCGCCCTGGCTCTGTTGCCCAGAAGAAAGCTTTCTTTGAAGCTCATTACAAGAGAATTGCTGCCAAGAAAGCTGCTGCTTTGCTTCAACAACCAAATGATTCCGGCCAAAACCAAAACGACCATGCCGGAGACGAAGCCGTTGAAAACATTCACAATGAAGACCCCCCTAATAATGATGAACACAGTTCTGTTACAGTTGGTGGTGATGAAGACTGTAAACCTGAAACTGAACAGGTGAATCTCAAGGCAGAAGAAGCTAAAGCTCTTCCTCGTGTGGAGATTCCGGCGCCGCCGGCGGTGGTTGATTTGTCAAAACGGAATCGGCATGAGGCGGCTCAAGAAACAGCTTCTGGGTCAGAGCTAAGTGAAACGCCTCAAATGGAGAGACCTTTGTTAAAGGTAGTGATGTGAATATGTGATGTCTTTTTGTTGTCTCAAAACATTATTATATATTTTTGTGAACAATTTCTACACGACAGAATTCTTGTTCCACCAAGGAAGATGATGAGGATGAAGTTTCATCAGCTCCTCCTCCTCCTATCAAGAAAAGATCAGCTCTTTCTTCACTCAAGACATCAATTCATGGCAAAACATCCAGAATTCCATCAACTCCTGCTATGCCCTATACCTACCCTCACCTCAACAAAGAAAATATGATCACTCCAATAGCTCCAATCATGAAAAGTTATGGAGCAGTCTCCATTGGTGTAACAAAACCAACTTCAAAATCTCTTAGCTCCTTGTTAAATCTCACTCCTGCAGCTAAAGAACCCGATATCGCGCCTCCACTTGCCAAGGAGACTTCTCAGGTTGCTCCTATTTCTACCAAGAATTGTCCAACACCTCTCATGACTCCTATGGTACTTAATTGGTTTCTTTCTCAGTTCTCACATCCCAATTGCTTGTTTGCTTGCCTAATTCTAGCTAGGAATTAACTAACATCATAGCATATATATGGTTTTGTTTAGGCAACTTCAAATGGTTTATCAAAGCTTTATTCAGCTACCCCAGCTACAGAAAATGGAAGGTACAGTGAACATGGGCTAGCTGCAGAACTTAAAGATATAATATTGTTGATATGAGATGAGACTAATGCCTTCTCCTTGCCTTATTCCCACAGGACAAAAACACCGGTTAATCCCCTACCTTCAGGAAGTAAAACATCTGCCCCAAAATGGCACCTCTTAACATCAGTGTAAGTTTCTGTGCTGAATGAAGTCTCCACTAGTTTTAATCAAACTTATTAGTTGCTTTATTTGTTCACCAAATATTCTCTTTCTTATAATAAATGATTATTTCTGATCTGATCTCCATGCATGGCATTGGCAGTTGCTCCAAGTCTTTAACTGCATGCCGGAATAAACTGCAATCCCCTAATTTATCAACAACCCCTTTTCGCCTGAGAACTGAAGAAAGAGCTGCAAGAAGGAAACAAGTAACTGTTTTCCTTTCCTTGACTCAATATCTCTTAATTTGCTTGCTGCTGCATACTTTTGGAATATCTCTTATAGCTCCCTCTTTTGCATTTTAGAAACTGGAAGAGAAATTCAATGCCAAGGAGGAGGAGGAGGAGGTACACAAGGTTCATCTGCAAACCAAATTAAAGGTCCAATCTCTTTCTATTAATTATATTGAGTGTAATCTTCTGGTAATTCCTATAAATGCATGAACAATATAATTCGGCAAGTGTTGTGTTGTTGTTGTATGGTTTGGATGCAGGAGAAAGCAGGAACAGAGCTCAGAAAACTTGGACGAAGCCTTTGTTTCAAAGCCCGCCCTCTTCCTGACTTCTATAAGGAAAGAGAAACAACAAAGAATCAAAGCGCAAAGGAGGTAGTTATTTATTATATTGTTCTTGAAATTTTCAGCCATATATATAGTTTTCTTTAGCCCGCCCCCCAGAAATTCTTCAACCTTAATTATTTGCAGAATCCAGTGATACATCCTCAGCCACTGAAACTCGGAAAAAAGACCTCTTCCACCAGATTGCCAGCCACAAAGAGTAGTAGTGGAGCTTTCAAGAATGCCGCTAAGACAAACGACAAAAGACCAACTGTTTCTGTTACTTCACCACGGTCACTAGCGTAGCGTCGACAATACCTACATCTCCAAGCTGAGCTCTTATAATATATACTGCAATGCTGACTTGTTGCAGAACTGTATCTCTTATTTAATTCTTAAAATACAAGTAGCCAGGAACCTTAATTAATTAATATTGTGTCCACTCTGAATGCTTGTTTGCCATGGATTCTTGTCTTGTATATCACTTAGCATTGTATTAGAAGAGGGAGGAGAGATATGTACAAACTGAAAAGAACTTAGTTTTATTCTTGGATGAATTCTGAAATACGTTGTTTAATTTGTAGTAATACACACAAATGAATGTTCCCCCACGCCAGCCACTCATATATATGAAGAAGAATACAAGAATCCAATCCACCTAGCTTAGCTTTATTTTCAAGTTTAATAAAATCTTCTTTCTGCAAACATAAATCTTCAAGTTTATGAATCCAGCAAACATAAATCACATTTCTGCCCCGACTAAGCACCACCCATCTTCTTCTACTTGCTCCCACACAAATCCTGCATCACAAAAGCTCATCCTGTCGCCGTCATCATCCTCGTCATGACCAATGCTTTCTTTACAGATGTAATCATCGATGTAGTCATCGTCAGCGCCGGCCAAGTGGTCCAAAATCCCGGTAGCTGAGGACCCGGAGAAGTTGAGGAGACCTGCAGGTCTAGCATCCACAACCCGCCATGTAATCAATCTAGTATCCACACTCGTCCTCCGTTTCAGGGTGCCCTTAGCCTTGTCCTTGGCTTTGCCGGCGGGGTGTGCATGGCAGTCGGAGCATCTCACACGGCTGCACTTTCCGGTGAACTTGGAGTGGTTAGTGGGCTTAGCGGAGACCTTGGTGAAGAGGCCGGCGGTGGGTGGTGGTGAGTTGAAGGCGTTTGTGTGGTGTGGAGTTGGGTTCCACGGTGAAGGGATAATCGGGTAGGTTCGAACCAGCCCGTGTTGCCGACCCTCTCTCTTCATTGTTGGCAAAAGAAGCTGTGAGCTCAGTTGAGAATTGATGTGACCTGGGAAGAATGAGCATATACATATATATACACGACACACAACAAAACAAAACTTGGGAAGCAAGGACATGGATCATGGATATGATGGTCAACGAGGTAGGTGTCGGGTGCGTGTACGTGTTGCCCAAGTTCGTATAGAGAACAACTAATTTAGCAGGAATACAAATATACAATCATGGATAGTGGAAGCCATTGACCATATTAAGGAATATTAAAACACTATTTCAATGAACTGTTGGGTGACAGGCAAATTATGCCCTGGACCCGTGTCCACATTGAATTGTGGACACGGGCCCAAAACGCGTCATTTAGTTAAAAAAAAAAAAAAATCGCGCGCGTTTTGCCGTTAACGGCGTTAACGGCGTTATTTTTTTTTTTTTTGAAT
Organism: Ipomoea nil; assembly: GCF_001879475.1. Lineage (NCBI taxonomy): Eukaryota > Viridiplantae > Streptophyta > Magnoliopsida > Solanales > Convolvulaceae > Ipomoea > Ipomoea nil. The sequence goes on from NW_017617454.1 coordinate 225,207, forward strand.
TATGAATGTACAGTTATGCCGTTATGAATATACAGTTATGCAATTATGAAATTATGAACACAGAGCTCAACATTATGAATTTACAATTATGAACATATATAGTGATAAAATTATGACCATGGAGCTTTAAAATTGTGAATATAGAGCTTCGAAGATTATGAATGTACAGTTATGAAGTTATGAATGTACAGTTATAGAGTTATGAATCTACAGTTATGGAGTTATGAATCTACAGTTATGAGATTATGAATCTACAGTATGGAATTATGAATGTACAGTTATTGATCAAATTATGAACAAAAAGCTCTAACATTATGAACTTACAATTATGAACATATAGTGATAAAATTATGAATATAGAGCTCTAAAATTGTGAACATAGAGCTTCGAAAATTATGAATGTACAATTATGGAGTTATGAATGTACAGTTATGGAGTTATGAATGTACAGTTATAGAGTTATGAACGTACAGTTATGGAGTTATGAATGTATAGTTATTAACATATAGTAATAAAATTATGAACATATACTCTTACAATGAAGCGGTCTGAAATTTAAAAACAAAAAAAAAAAGGAGATAACAGTGCCTAACGGCACTGTTACCCGTGTCCAGCAAGCATGCTGGACACGGGTCCAACGTATAACGATTGTGGGTGACATACTTGGGCCTAAATATTTGGACCTGGTTAATCGGTCCAAAGTGATTTATCAGTCTAATTTGACTAGAGGCTCGGTGAAGGCCCAAAGTAAATACACTAGTCTAGTCTATATAAGCAACCCAATTAAGGTTACAAAGATATAATTCAATAGTTATGCTGTGCAACCGAATGTACCATGCGCATGGTGCATACGATGCAAAATGACGTCGTTTTGACTAAAAATTTGCGTTTCATTTTAAAAAAAAAAATTCAGGTTTGATTCTCGGCAATAACATTATTGTGGATATATAGTTATGAATTTCTGGATATATAGTTATAAATTTGTGGATATATAGTTATGAATTTATGGATATTTAATTCATTCATTGTGGATATTTAGTTCATTCATTGTAGATATTTACTTCATTCATTCACTGTGGATATATAGTTATGAATTTATGGATATATAGTTATGAATTTATGGATATTTAATTCACTCATTGTGAATTTTTACTTCATTCATTCATTCATTGTGGATTTTTACTTCATTCATTCAATGTGGATATATAGTTATGAATTTGTGGATATATAGTTATGAATTTCTGGATATATAAAAATGTTATTGTCGGGAATTGAACCTGATTTCTTCTTTAAGTGGGACGCGCGTTTTTTCAACCAAAACGGCGCCGTTTTGCAACCGTATGCACCTTGCAAGGTGCATTCGGTTGCACAGCATAATTTGCGGATATAATTATGGAAGGATGAATCGAAGCAAGTTGTATTTACCTTCCATTTTGGCGACAGTTCATATTTTGATCATATTTCGTTGTAAGAATATCTAAATTGAGAGATTCTTGAACGGGTGGAAAGATAATTCAAAGGGCTATGATCTTCATGAAGACTAGAGAACCATATTACGGATGTCACGATAGTCAAAAGTGACATGGAAGGTAATAATATCTCATTTTTTCCAATAATATGTTATAATATATTGTATATCAACTTGAAGGCAAATTATTATACACGTGGATGGCAAGTGAAAGGCAAATTAAACAAAGTGATGGCAAATTAGGAAAGAGATATTATATTTTATATTCAAATTATTAGGGAGAAATTTAACATTCTCATCACCCAAAAATCACTCAAATCTCCCCTCTTATAGTAGTTCTACTCCTTTCTAGGCAAGAGAGAAATCCTCTATTGTCTTTCATTTGCTATATAGAAAGAGGCGGTAATACTTACTTGATAGAATGATAGTGAAATACTTTTGTCATTGCCATGGTTTTTATCCTATTGTGGTGCATTATATATCTAATTATTTTCCTGGTGTACTCTTTACGAAGTCAGTATTGTTCTACATACGATAATGCTTAAATATTCCGTACATTATTCGTCAAAGTTACTGTAGTGTCAGCCTACCATTGACTAGCCCAATAGTCATAAAACAATAATTGTAGTTGTGGTAATAACAATGACTTTCTGTCCGGAACAGGAAAGGTGATCAAGTAGTGTTGACAACCAAATTTCATCAAGATTTAGTTCTCAAGTTATTTTCAAATAATAAACAAACTAAAGTGTGTACATATAAACATAATATAAGAACCAAACCATCCTAATATTCCCATCAAATTAAAACATCGTGTTTTGGCAATTGGACAGGTAGAGTGTAGGTGTAGGTGAAGGTGGGCATGGTGTTCACTCTGATCTGTCTGCATACTCATCAGTTCCTCTCTTTGCAGCATTGCACGCAAAGCGGCGGCTGCTGTCTGATTTCACAGTAGCAGCAGGCAATGTCGCAGTTATTGCTGCAACCTAAATACAATACAATTCAAACATAGTTGTTACCTATGAAAATGAATCTAATCTTGTTTTGCCATGTTTTCTACACAAGATCACACTGTAATGTAACTCACCTGTTATGCTAATGTACTCTGCAGATTGCTCCAAGCTTCGAGGATTTATATGAAATGGAAGGCCTCGATTGCTTGATTTGCTTCCAACAACAATATTAGTAGTCATAATAACCTCAAAACAACACACAATAAAAGCTACAATGCTAACTACTGCTACTAACTTCATTCTTTTGTAAACCCAACTTCCCTTCCTTCCTTCCAGTTGTTTTACAGCTTAGCTTAGCTTAGCTGCTTGGTTCAACTTTGCTCATCACAAATCAGTTTATATACATACAGGATTACTTGGGGATTTTTCAACTAATCCTTGTGACAGCAATATCTTACATATCATCCATTGCATGTGAAAACACATAATTGGGATCTTCCCATTTGTGTCATACTTAATCATACACCCACAAAATTTACCTAAAATAACAACAAGATAGCATCCAACAACTACTTAATAACAGAGCAAACAAAAAGCTCATCTATCTACCACTGCTTGCTTATGAATGCTAGTGAAGGGTGGGTTTGTGCAGAATTTCAGGTAAACCAAGCAAAACAGCATTATCACACTTAACAAATTCACGCACACCAGAAACTACCAAATAGTCTCATACGATGTGCAAAATGTTATGAAAAAGTAATGAGAGATTGGATTCCAATCCTAAATTTGTTAATTAGAACAGCACACATAAACATACTGAAGCATATATAAACACATACACAGTGAGGTACATCTGTGCAGTACCCCAGAACGTCACACTTTCCATTAAGGATAGGAGAATAATGCTCAAGACATAGTTTAAAGATGGCACAAGCTGACTTACAAAAGTTTTAAGAGAAACAAGGACCTCGGACACAAGGTCAAAAAATTGGTAAACCAGAAGGTTTGCATATCAGCATATTATTTTGTCTAAGGTGTACTAACTTCATAAACAGAAAATCTGAATTCATACAAATCGTCTGTTAACCTCTAGTGCCTTGATATTCTGGATTTGTTTTCCAGGATTCAGTCCCTTTGGGCAAGCTTTGGCACAATTCAAAATAGTATGGCAGCGATAAAGCTTGAATTCATGATCAACTGCTTCAAGGCGCTCCTTGGTATATTCATCACGGCTGTCCATTATCCATCTGGATTCCATTTCATACATAAACAAACACATAGTATTAAGTCAAAGGCACTGCCTTTCCACATTTCAAAAAATGGGATAAAGCAATTCAATTATATTCAATCATCCATAAAGAATGAATCTTTACTATATTCAATCAATTATGAATGAGAAAATAAGGTATTTTGCAATAAATAAGGAAGAGAAAGAAGCATTGCATATTACCTGTTGGCATGGAGGAGGGCGGCGGGGCCAAGATAAGACTCTGGGTTCCACCAGTAACTAGGGCAGGATGTGCTACAGCAGGCGCAGAGAATGCACTCGTACATCCCATCCAGCTTAGCTCTATCGGCCTTGCTCTGAGGAATCTCTTTGCCGGGCGTCTGGGGAGGAGTCTTCCTCTTGAGCCAGGGTTCAATTGACTTATACTGGTTGTAGAAGTTGGTCATATCAACCACCAGATCCTTTATCACGAACATGTGGGGGAGCGGAGTGATCATGGAGTCAGAGCCGGAAGAAATCTTGGTGAGGCAAGCTAGTCCGTTCTTGCCGTCGATATTCATGGCGCAAGAGCCGCAGATGCCCTCCCGGCACGACCGCCGGAAGGTGAGTGAGGAGTCGATCTCGTTCTTAATCTTGATCAGAGCGTCTAGAACCATGGGCCCGCACTCCTTCAGATCGACTTGGTACTCCTGAAGCTCCGGTTTTTGCGGGTTCTCCGGACTCCACCGGTAGATTTGGAACTTTTTTATGTTGGCGGCGGCGGCCTTGGACTCCACCTGCTGCGCTTGAGCTTCGGACGCATGGGCACGACCAAATATCTGCTTCGCCGCAGGAGAAGACTCAAACCTCGATATCGCTCGTCGGACCAAACCAGTCGCCATTACCTCACCTCGTAAAAGCAAAAAGGAAAACGATTTAGTATTCGAGAATGGATTTGGGTATGGGCATATATATATATATATATACATGAATTATTGGAAGGAAAAATGAGATACTCCGTATTATTAAGGGCAATTTTGAAGACATGGCGAATTTAGAGCCAATAGCTATGTAGGGTGCTTGTTTTGTAGCGTGGTGGCCACGTAGACCATTTTTTTTAAATTTTTTTTTTCTATAGAGTCATTGTGGAGTAAAATTACGAGTCCCGTAATCACTTTACAAGTTAAATTCTGCACAAAGAATCCAATATATACCTTCTAACATCTTTAGATCTTTTTTTTTTTGTTTCCTTTTTTTTTTTTCCGATATATATATTTAGTGAGATTATTGTTGCCTCCCGTTGTGACTTTAAGTCAATTATAATTACTTGCCCAAAAAGGAAAATTCTTGCATGACCCGTGCCTGGTGGCTGGTGCTAAGCTGCACAATTACAATCACAAATTGATACCATAATATTAAACAGACTTGGAAGAGGTAAAGACCATTTTTACACAACAATGGCTGTACATTTATTGTATCAGTATATCAGCTACATTTCCTTTGAACATCCAATTCTGAGTGGCAATGGAAAGTGGAAACTAAAGACAAAAACTTGTTACTGAATCTCAACTTCTCTCTCTGCACCAACTGGTTGAGCTTCTTGATCATATCCATGGTAGCTTGTTTTTCCTCTCAAAGATTTCTGGCTAAATATCCTAGCAAACATGCTTCTTGACCTGGGGATAGTTAAAGGTTCTGCACATCTTCTGCTGTCCTCATTCTTCTTCCCCAATTCTTCTAAGATGATCTTCATGCTGCTGTCAAACCGGCGCCTAAATGTTGGGTATCGCGATACAGATTTGGTAATCCCATGAAGTCTTCACGACACAACACAAAAGAAAATCCGGGTATCAGAATGGTAATAGAAAATATTTTATGCACATAAGTTTGTTCTGGCATTACCTTCGAGCTAATGCATCAAGCTCAGCCCGCCTTAGCTCAGAGTCAGGTGGGAGGCCAATGTTCGAATTCTTCAACCTCTCAGGATCACCGTACAACAAGACCAATTTACAAAGGTATTCCTCTTCGAGATCAGAAAGGTTGTCGGCCTTGATCTGGTCTTTCATGATCAAGAGTGGGTTTAGAAACCAGTCATAGAAGGCATCTTTTGGCCTGTTTGTGCTTGTTATTTCAGTAGTATTTTCTGCATATGGGATGGGGAGGATTGGAGGAAGCTCACATAACACATTCATTTGTCACAGAATCAATGATTAAATATTAAGCAGAGATACATATATTACTTACTCAACAATAAACCAGTGGAGTCGGCTTTGGCAGAGCGTAGAAGTACCTGAAGAAAGCCATAAGCAGGCAGGCCTATGCTTATGATCCGCCCACTCTCCCTATTAGACTTGGCATCTTCAATGTCCTTTCGTGTTACAACGCCTTCAGACACCAAAATTTCCCCATAATGTTGACACTCGTCGAAAAAACCCTTAGCAAGCTACAAGAGTGCATCAAAACGCAGATCATTACTTAAGGAAAATGACTCAGATTACGCGGGGGTGGGGAGAATGGCTCTGTTCCTTGAAGCTTATCAGTAAATATAATTAAGTGTACGTTATACCTCAAGGGCTTTCAGCTCAACCATAGGAGCATTCATGGAATTTGCACGAGAAAGTGGATTTTTAGAAGAGGCACCCCTCGAGAAGGAACCTGCACGGGAGTTGGTTCTTGACACAGTCCTCTTTCTGTACTGTGGCCTGCATGGATAGCATTGTTTCAAAATCAAGAACACGAAATCTCAAGTTTAAGAGGATGTTATTGTTAGAGATTCGAAACCTAGGGAAGCATGATCCTTCTGGCAAGTCAAGAACATCATTGCTATATTCATCATATATGGATAAAGACGCAACAATGTAGCAAAGCCCCAACCACAAAGAGCACTCCTGTATGTAGTTCAAAGGAAACTGTTTTAACTTTTCATGGTTCTGAAACTGCAGTTTTTAGTACCATATGTCAAACCAAACCGACCTGGTAGACAACCACTCCTGCATATGCACCGAGGAAGATACTCGATACCATAGAGCCTAAAAGTGCGCCAGCCACAGCCAATGGCCAAAGCAGGATGGCAAGACCAGCAAAAGGCACACAGATCGTCTCCAAGAAAGGGCCCTCCCTTCCAATACAGTCGTGGAACAAGCGATGCCATCCTTTGAAAAGCATGTAAGGGGTTTTGCAAGCAGCTAGTACAGTGATCACAGGCATATCAACCATAATTCCTAGCAAGCCAGCAATTAACATTCCAGGAAGATAAAGCAGCCTGCAACAAGGAGCAGACATTCAAAAACGAATAAGGAGCAACCCACGAGTGAAACCATGGACTTGTAATTGCAGATTTCCAATTCATGAAGATGGTAGTTAAATCTATATTCAAAGCAGAAGTTTCCACTGTACAAATGAAAAGGAAAGAAATCTCCCCAAAACGACACCAGAAAGAGCGAGAGAGAGAGGGGAAAGGAAACCTGATCTCATAGTATTTTCCAGCGACTGGCCCTTGAAGGCGTAGATCATCCATAATAGAAAAGTAGGAATGGTAACAAACATCCCCTACATCCCTAACAATAGTAAAGCTCCGTTTGACTGTATCCCAAGTTCCATCCTATAAACACAATAGAAGATAAATCTTTGAAACTAGAAAAAGCAAAGATGATATATGCAGCAAACATGTTTCAGAAGCATACATATATGCAATGAAAAAATTTGTCGGTCTTTCCATGTTCAACAGCTTGAGAAGTGGCAAGTATCGGTGAAAGAAAACCATATGCTGCACCCCCAAGAATGCTGCTGATAATTGCAATCAGCGGCCACAGTAATAAAACAACTGGAAGACATATGCAGATAACAATTTTCAAAACTGGCCCTAGTTGTTTTGCGCTGTAAATGACACAACAAAATGAATCAGTAGAAGTATAACCAAGACATATTGAGGCAATCTGGAAGCGAAATTGTTAACGAACACACCTTAAGGTGGAGTAATATGTGTAGAACAGGTGGACTGGCCAAAGGCCCAAAATTACAGCAGAGTTTCCAACTGTAATTATAAGAAGTACAAATGGACACAAAATGACACCTGAAATAACAAAAGAGTAGTACAAACTTGTCACCTTCATCAAAAGTTTTATTTTATTTTTTTGAAAAGAAGTGCAATAAATCTATAGGTGTGAACTACTGAGAGACTTCCTAACATGACTACAGTTCTAGTTTTGGTCACTTGAAGTTTAAGAGTTAAATGGTTTGATCAGAGGAAATACATTACAAGAAGCAGCAACATTATAGATAAAGGACTCGACGCACCAAATCAATTAGGAAACAGAGAAAATGAGAGCGGAAAACAAAAAAAAAAAAAAAAAAAAAAAAAAAAAGAGGGTTGATAGTGATGGAGGAGAGAGACCTTAAAAACTTTCTCCTTTTAACAATTATTCCCAAATTTGCAAGATTGCTCCCTAAATACTACTCTGAACTACATTATTGTATTTATTTCTAATGAAAGCATCACATATGAACTGGTATTTTGCCAAAATGCTTTTCTTCATAGCATTATAGGTAAAGGCTGGCGTTTTGGATATGTGCATATCTATATATCACAAACATTATTAGCAAATAAGTTCTCCGTTCATACCACCTGAAGGCAAACACTGCTTGGAAGCTTACAGAACACGTTATGGAGTAAACCATTAACATATAAAATACTAAAATAGCACAGAGACATCTAATTTAGTTCACATCTGATGCATTATGAGCTGTGCATAATCCTTTGTTCATCAATACTAAGTTAGCAATTTACCCAAAACAATACCATAAAAAGGAATAAACAAGAGGAGAACAAATTATGTAACAAAACAAAGAAATAGTAAGACACTTCCAAAACGGGAAAGGAAACTCACAAAACGGTGAACAACAGACCTTTTATAGTACCGAGGATGAGAAGGCCAATGAAGTAAGGTAAGAAACAGATGAAGTTCCAGAGAGATGCCAGAAACCCCCTTGGGGGTTCCATAGTTTTAACACAGAAATCAACCACTTAGCCAGCCGGATCTTCCACCTAAGGATTCAGACTCTGCAGCCAAGAAAGTTGAGCCTTTTTTCAATCTCAATCCCCCTTTCTGGTGTGAACCCACTTCCCGACTTCTTCCCTTTCTTGATTACTCAAAGTTGCTCTTAAAGATTGAATCTTTCGAAAAGTTGGAGCTAGATAGTTTTTCCCCACGGATATATGTGGACTTTAGGGAGAAAGAACACGCGCATAAACTACTACCGAATAATTAACCGAACAGTGAAAGCTCGGGGGGTCAGTGTAATGGACAAGTAGATTCAGTTACCCGTCAGTCCGTCACTGTAGATCTTACACTTTACTTATTGTAATTATTTCTAATAATGATATTGTTATGCTTGAGTTATTAGACACTGAATGATTAGAATATATGATATCAATGTCTCAAACACATGCCAGCTTAGAATGCAGCATTGAGGTAGGTGGTCTTGCCATTCTGGCAGCCAGGCTGCCACCTAACACCTGCAGTAGGGCTCCCTGCTTACCTGTCTTGGAATACTATTTTATGTAAAAATATATACTCCGTATTTGTTATTCACTGTATATTACTTCACATTAAAGCATTCCCAAGACAAGTTATTTGGGAAATTTTTTAAATTTTTGTTGTCTGAATTTGTTTTCAAATCTGTTACAATGCAGTATCTGTTCATAGCTACTTTCTCAACCTACTAAGCGCCCCTCTTTTCTACTTTATGCAAAAAACTTGTAAAATTTTGAACGGTTAATGTTGCTCTTATACTCTTTACTTTTATGGATTAATTTATACTGGTATTATACGAAATAATATGCATATAAATAACATGTACTCCGTATAATAAGTAGATCCAACCCCTAATTATTAACATATTAGGGAGTACCGGAGTATTATGCAATGTCTAATTTTAAGGCTCTAATTTACATCCATCCATCAGGTATTCACAGACTGCGATAATAAGAACTGATTCAAGGCTTTTTCCAAGAGAAGTGATGTAAATTAGAAAGACAACAGTAATTTCCAAAAAAAAAAAAAAAAAAAAAAAGACAACAGTAGTATGCAGATTTTAAATTCCAATTGCAACTGGAAATGGTATCCATCCAAGCACAAGTGCCGTGGCAGCAATGACCATGAAGAAGAGTTAGTGCAGAGCCAAAATTAAAGCTCCCTGATACAACATTGATTATTACTGGCAATATACACATTCTTGAAAATATAGAGCTATTCTCACTTCTCTATGAATGAAGGAGGTGTGAGGTTGTACACAATACACTGGCAGCAGCTGATGCCAAAGAAAAATCACAGCTTTTAACTGCATTTCTGAGGAAACCAAATAAATGTTTCTTCTTCATAAATCATACCAGGACAAATGAAAACATTATTCATTCACATTGATTGTGCTCTAGAGTTTGGTTATTCTATTTCTTGTATTTTCCTCCTCCTCCTTCTCTACCCAACGCCATTATTGGCCAACATGGGACCTATCCACCATCCAGAGCCTCATCCTCAGCATGTGTCAAAATAAGCATTGCAACTCTTCTAGCCTATATATATAATATGGATTAGAAAAAAGAGCACCCAAAAATTTAGCCCACCAACACGTGTCGGGAAAGCATAAGAAATAGGGGTTATAGGGCAAAAGGAATAAAATCAGTATGAGAAGAAGCTCACTCCAGAGTCCTGCATATTAAGCAGCACCATAGGTGTGGTGTGGCTGATAACAAAACACCTAATAAATATGTTCAAGCAGCTCACTCCAGTGAAACAAAGGAGAGTCATTCAAAGATTAACATAAAAAGCAAGTCTTTTCCTTTCGAGTTTTGACAAAGAATGTAATACACAACATATTAGTAAGTATAAAATTTCAGTGATTAGCACACATTGCAAAGAAAGGAAGTGACTCCCATACAACCCTAATCCCCAGTAGTGACGAAGCTCTGGTGACCAAATTCATATTCACAGACTGTGAAACGTGTTGAACACGACTGAAAACCAGAACAATGGCCACGTAATAAATAATAAAAACCTCAAAGCCAGATGTTCCTATATACATCAGTGCATTTTCACTACACTGCTATATACCTTGTTGCTTTGAAAAGATTAAAGTTTTGGGCAAGCCTCAAGGCTAATCTAGTAAGGGTTTATATCATTGCCACCTGATCTATACTTTTGTTAGTCATTCACTAAAAGCACAGAACCAGTAAGAGCCACTGTGTCCAAAATTATGAACCTCACTGGACCTCCTTATACAAAGAGTTTCACCAACCCAACCCATGTCCTTTTTTGTTGAATACAGAGACATTTTTAACACCCAACTAACCCAAACACAGGTCACAGGCTTAAGCAAAGAGTTCCAACTAATATCTGAACTACCAACACCATTGTGTATACTTCTTTTCTACACCCAAAAAGGAGGGCATCAGAGAATAATTGATAACTTCTTGTCTGATTTAATACAGATTAATGCAATTCTTGCCTAAGAAATCCAGTAAATTTGTAGACGTACAATCCAAAGTGAAGATAAAGCATGTCAATTATTATGTAACTATGTAGGATGAAAGAAGGAAGATAATTCCTCAAAACTATTCTTAAAAGTCATGGAGTTCATATGTTGAGCAATGTCATCCTCCACAAAAATCAATTCTTTAGCTAATACAATCTAAAACATGGGAAAGGTATGGAAAAGAAGAAATTTTTCATGGTAATTAGACATAGACAAATGAAAGGCAGGCTCAGAAAGCAATGCTTCTCACTAGATCAACGGGTAGGATAACTATGTCTTCCTTCTGAGGCGCTTCCTCAGCTTCTGCAGTTTGTGCTTGTTCATCTTCCTCTTCCTCTTCTTCTTCACACTGTCGGCCCACATTTTGGGAGATTCTGGGGACGTAACGCCAGCATCCTCGGACGGAATGATGAACCCAGGCTGAGAAATTGGGTTTAAGAAATACTCAAAAGAAAAGGTTGGGTAGAACCGCGAGCAAGCGTTCGGATTTGAATCTTCTCTTTTGGGTTCGAGAAAGATCGGGTGTTGGACTAGTCTACCGTCGAAGAGAGGCGGAAGGAGGGGCGGTGGTGGTGGCGGAGTTGCGGCGAGGATCTGTGTCTGGGATTTGCTGAACTGAGTGATGAGTGTTGAGGCAGATTGAGATCGGTTTCTCAGAACCTTTCCCAGAAAAGAAGCCATTTTGATTCGGCGGAGTGCACAATTGCGATTTGCAAAGCTCAGCCAAAAAAAAGAAAGAAAGATGAACTGCTTACTTGATTAGGGCTCGTTGAGGGTTTAGATTCTACGGGCTACCGAATTGCAATTCAATGGGGAAAAGGAAACGCAAAAAAGTTTTTACCTTTATACCACTCCTCCCTACCAAACAATACGAAATGCTAGAGTTGCATCAAATCAGCAGTGGTGCAAAAAAAGAAGCTTGCCCCCATGCAGGATCGAACTACAGACCTTCAGTTTACAAGACTGACGCTCTACCACTGAGCTATAGGGGCCTGCACATCCCTACAGCTTGATATTTTTATAACAGTATTTGATATTTCAACTTTGATGTGTGTTGGTCTAAGTTTGAGTTAATGCCCAAAATTGTCTTCGACTATAGTGATTTTTCTCAATTTTGTCCTAAACGATTTTGGTGTCATAAAGTAGTCTCAGACTTTTGTATTTTCACTCAATACTGTCATTCGTTAGGTAATTTGTTAAAAGGGTGTTAAGTATATGGATAATTTAGTAATTTCATATGAGTTAATATCTAAAAAAAAATGTCATCAACTATAGTGGTTTTTCTCAATTTTTTTCTAAACGACTTTGGTGTCATAAACTACTCCCAGACTTTTGTGTTATTACTCAATATTGTCCTCCGTTGGGTAATTTGTCAAAAGAGGTTAAATACATGGATAAATTAGTAATTTCAAATTTAGGTCTTCCATGCCCTTATCGAAGGAGGATTCGAAAAACTACTGGGCTCGCCGACCACAAAAAGCTGGAAGGCATGGGCGTGCCGAATGCGGTTTGGCCCACCAATTTTCTCAGAAAAAAAATGCTTCTTTTGCTCTTAATTTTAGTTTTTTATGTATTTATATGATTTTAACAATATTTTGAACAATTTTACAACCACTTACGTAAATAGTTTGTAAAAAATAACTATGGAAACCTTATATTTTATTAATGAATTTTTATAATTTTTAGTTTAAAAAAAAAAATCAACGATAAAAAAATAAAGTAATAAATCAAGCTGTTGAAACGGCTTAATTCAAACAAAGCATAAAATAAATTATAATATAACAATGGCCGGGGGACACAGGCATGTTTGCGTGACACATGAGCACCATGCGTTCATCCACCTTTTCTTCAGAAAATTCTCTTCAACTAATAATTTTATCTTCTTTTCATTCGTTTTCTTCTCGTTTCTTCCCCTTTCTCTCTTCTAATCTTCACCATCGGAGATGCATAATTGTTCAAGTCTTGATAAGCACAATTAGATCATTGCGGTTAATTGGTATAAAATCTTAGTAAGCCAGAGCATATGAAAGATCAACAAAGGCATGTGATAGCCAGTTGGGATATGACCAATTGAGTAGATTAGTTAGAATTGTGTTAACAACGTGGGCTATCATTACATTTGTGTATGTATACGATGTCGCATATTGGGGACATGCTCCTATTCATTTTAAGATAACATAACATAGGCTTTGTTAAGCTACATAAAGTCTCAACAGTCCAAACTAATGCATATTTGGTAGATATTAAAGTTGTATTAAGTCACACGTCATTTACTGTTTAGACACAAACATTAAATTCATCAACAATGCATTATTTTGTTATTCATAAACATTATTTTAATCTGTTATGTTTATACTCTAAAATTATATTTGATGCCTTGAACTAGGATAAAATAATTTGATTAAGTAGTAATAATCTACCTTAACTAATTTTGATTCATTATTTCATTACAATTTATATTCTCATAACAAAAAAAGTTGAATGATTTGCTTCAATTAAAAGTACTCATCCTTTCCTTTTTTTTTTTTTTTTTTTTTTAAAGAAAAGTACTTATCCTTTTCTATTATCCAAGTGCACAATAGAAATTGTTTATAATTTGTAGAGCCGACTTTGTGCATATTGGACGGTGGGCTGGATAGAAAACATTAGCCGCTAATTTGGTAGCTAAACGTATCACGTTTAAATGTCGTTTTGGCAAAATCGTTGAATGACGGAATGAAAAATTTATTCAATTTTTATATTTAGCTCAGCTGAGGAGTATATGGTAGATGGTTTCCCTCCCTCACTCCTTTTCTTTTCTTGCACGTCCTTTCATTCTGTAGCTGCGATATAGTTCCTTTGCTTTCCTTTCTTCTTCATCGCCTCCTGAATCGTTGCCGTCGCCGCCGTGGGAGATGTCGTACGATTACTTGTTCAAATACATAATCATCGGAGACACCGGTGAAGCTTCCTCTTTACGTTCAACTTTTTTTTTTTTTTTTTTTGAGACCTTAATGCTGTAGTGAACTTTAAACCCTAATTTATTTTTTCCGATTTGGCTGTTTGGATGTGAACAGGGGTTGGGAAATCATGCCTGCTACTGCAATTCACTGACAAGAGGTTCCAGCCGGTGCATGATCTCACTATCGGAGTTGAGTTTGGGGCTCGCATGGTCACCATTGATGGCCGCCCCATTAAGCTTCAAATTTGGGACACTGTGAGTTAACTTTTGCTTCGTACTGGCTTCATCTCAGATCAGTTTAGCTTTCTTGCTCTCTTATGTTAACTTGGAGATGAAGCTTTCAAGTATGACGACCGAGATGTTCCTATAATTGATTTGTTTGAATTATTGTCTGCACACAAACTAGATACATGAACCAATCTTTTGTTAATCATAATTTTTACAGTTTTATGAGCTAAAATGGCTTGTTCCTCTGGTCTGGAAATAGAAGATACTGCTGTTGAAATATCAGGTCCAAAGAAATTGGTAACTGGAAAAGAAGTTCTAGGTCCATATAGCCAGCATATATGTATTCTACTATTATCAGAATCCTTTAAAATTTTGACCACATTGCAACCAGCATAAATGCATAATTAACTGCAAACTAAACAAAGAAACCTGCTTAGCTACAGTTATTTTGTGTTTTGGATGGTATTATCATAATTTTTTTAAGGCTTCTGAGTGTGTACATGCTCCATGTTTTGTGTAATTTATATCATTTTCTCAATTATTTTATTACATTTTATGTTTGTGAAAGTTTGATGTAGTGAATGGCATTTTTAACGAAGAACTATCTTCTCTCTAGGCTGGACAAGAAGCCTTCAGATCTATCACCAGATCATACTACAGAGGAGCTGCTGGTGCTCTACTGGTGTATGACATAACCAGGTGATTATATACTCTAATTGTTTTTTTTTTTAAAGGATTCTAATTGTTCCTTTATTTATTCATTTATAATATTTCTAATACGAGATAATGTGTGCTTTTAATGGATAAACACTGACTGGCCAGCATGTTTCTTTCTTATCAAATTCAAGGATTTCATTTTACTTTGATTTCTATTTGGTATAATTGTATGTTCTTGATCTCTCTCTATTTCCTTCTTCTAAGCTGGTTAAATTTCCATCTAAAGGAGAGAGACTTTCAATCATCTTGCAAGCTGGCTGGAAGATGCTCGGCAGCATGCAAATGCAAATATGACTATCATCCTTGTAGGAAACAAGAGTGATCTTGCTCACCGAAGAGCTGTAAGTAAAGAGGAGGGTGAGCAATTTGCAAAAGAAAATGGGCTTTTGTTTTTGGAGGCATCAGCTAGAACTGCCCAAAATGTTGAGGAGGTGATACACTTCAGCCAAATTCAGAGACATTTTGTAATTTTTGTTCTTGAAACTCCTTTGTTTTATAAACTGATACACTTTGTATGCAGGCCTTCATAAAGACTGCTTCAAAGGTACTTCAGAAAATTCAGGAAGGTGTTTTTGATGTGTCCAATGAGGTAAGTTTTTGCTTGTATTAACCTTAAACCCTATTAATGTCAAAGTATATCTTGCTTGTATAGTTGTATTGGGCCTTCCAGTAAATATTCTTCTTATTATCTTATGTTTCACATCTAACCATAAGTCTTTAATTAATCGAGGGGGAAGTTCTTTTGTGTGCTATCAGGGTCTATAAGTCTCCAGCCTCCTAAATTTTGATGCTTATTTAGGTTGCTTCCATGTTAGAGTTACCATTGATGTACTCATATTGAATCTAGAGATGGATTGAGATGAGTTTGTATTGCAAATATGAGTTAATACCAATTGGGGTCCCTCAACTATTGCGATTTACTTAAAAAGGTCCTCTATTTAATTTTTTGTTCGATTTATTCCCCTAACTACTGAAAGGTTACCTTGTTAGGTTTGCTGTTAGTTGTCCGTCAAATCCAGTGGCAAAATTGTCTTTTCAAGCAAAATCATCTAGTTACAACACATTGTTCTGTTTATAAATCCATCAATCATTTGAAAATAGATAGTAAAGAGAACATTGATCTTGTTTACAAGACATTGTTCTCTTTACAAATCCATCAATCTTGTTTTTTTCGTTATGGAACTTTCATCAACTTCACTGAGGTATTTGAGTTGCCTTTTCCATAAGCCTTCTTGGGTCCTTCTAACTTTAGAATTCAACAAGAAGATCAATGTTCTCTTTACTATCTATTTTCAAATGATTGATGGATTTGTAAAGAGAACAATGTCTTGTAACTAGACTATTTTGCTTGAAAAGACAATTTTGCCCCTGAATTTGACCGACAACTAATGGCAAACCTAACAAGGTAACATTTTAGTAGTTAGGGGACTAAATCGAGCAAAAAATTAAACATAGGATCTTTTTAAATAAAGCGCAATAGTCAAGGGCCCCAACTGGTATTAATGTATTGCATCTTCTTGTATCTCTGACTGGTATTATGTGAACTAATGATAGACTATCATACTTCTCTGTAGTTTGAAAAGTAAACCTTGATCCTCACTGGAGTAGTCATTGATGCTAGAATGCACCTTTATTGAGATAGTTTTATTTTTGTAATTATCCTCACTGGAGTAGTCATTGATGCTAGAATGCACCTTTATTGAGATAGTTTTATTTTTGTAATTATTGCAGTCATCTGGCATCAAGGTTGGGTATGGCCGGCCTCAAGGTGGTAGTGGTGCAAGGGATGGAGCAGTTGCACAGAGAGGTGGATGTTGCAGCTGATGTGCTAGTCTTATCAATTGTGTTGCAGCATCTTTTGTGAAGTGTTATTCAGACTGATCATAAGCTTCACAGTTCTGGTCTTTGACTGTCGAACAAGAAATGTACAGCTCAATTTAAGTTCTTTCAAGTTATACTGTATACAGTACCAGATTGTTCGACATGTCATTGTTTGTTATTACAGAGACCTATACTTGTATTGTATAGTCCCATTAGATTGTGTGTGTTCTCTATATCTTCACCTATTTGGATCTGATTTGTTCTCTGCATATATTGTGTTTATTATTGAACTGCCTTCAACCAATATGTATTCTACAGTTATACAAGAATCACAATGTAAAAAATACTTTTGAGATCTTAATACCTCAAACTGTATCATGAAAATTGAAAACCTCATCATCGAGAAAGAGAAAGTGCGATAATTAATCCCTGAGAACTTTCACCTCTACAATCCTACCTATCTTAGAAGTAGAGTCATGTTACATGGTGGTGCTCGATAGGAAGCACAAAGAAAATACAACCTCAAAAAAATAGAAAGCTGCACATGAACCGGTAAGCCCACCTTCCAATGATGCAATCATGACGAGCCACCAAACACCTGAAGCATGCAAGTGAGTGTTCATTCAAATAACAGTTATATACGACAGAGGGAGGGCAGAAGAAAGGGCCAGTTGACCAAAGAAAAGGGTTGGGGAAATTACTGCAGCTAGTGTATCCTTAGACAGTTTTGTTTTGTTTTCTCCAGTTCCTGCTGCCACTGCCTTCTTCTGCGGAACTTGCCTAATCAACTTTGGCATAAACTGGTTATCCACAGAAGAAGTTTCAATCGACTCTTGTTGAACTTTCTGCTTCTGTAGGAACAAGATAACAATAAAGATGTATATGAATAAAGGATGACATAGTTGAAGGGTAAGGTAAAAGTTATGAATCAAAAGGCTAAGGTTGAAATTAGAATAGAAAGAGGCGAAGCACAAAGCATCCAATTATTATGTTTTTCTTAAACTTGTGAGCTCAGGAATACTTCATATACATAGTTGAAGAAGGGTAAGGTAACATTCACGAATCAAGAGTACAGTAACATGGAAGACTGTGCACCTTCTTTAACCGTTCCTCAATAGCACTTAAGGCACGTGATTTATCAACTTGTGTGAGGAAGAAATCTCTTTCCTTCTTAGCAACTGAAACTTCCAGTGCTAACTTCTGTTCCCGAACAGCATTATTGTATGCTGCAAGCATTTATTGTGTCAGGTAATTAAGTTTGGACATCAAAGCATGCAATAAAAGATTAGTCCTAGGAAATGTTCTCCCTACCAATCTCTTCAGTAAGATCATCCCACTTGAATTTACTCAAGTACTTGATATTCCAAATGTCATAATAGAATGAGGACCTTTTCCTGCCGCCTAAAAACAAAGAGAACTTTGAGAATTATAGATATTTCCATTCCGCATAACTCACGAAAAGCAAGCACAGAAAGCCAAGATACCTATTTGTTGACCGTTTAACATCTTAGCAACCCTTTTAGCAATGCTCTTTTTCGCGAACTCAACCCACCTACAAATATGGGTTATCATAATTGTCTCCCAGGCATATCCGCATAAACACACACACACACACATAGAATATTAAAAGCAATTGATACCTTAATCATTTTTAGCCATTTCATATCCAACAATGCCATACAAAACTAGGGATGTAAAGTACATCTATATATGGTTCTATCTTGCTATCAACATAGTGTTTTAATTTATGATAAAATTTTCAAGTTGCAATTGCATACCCTTCTGAAAATTCTTGTCCACGAAAACCACCTGCCCGTTTACGGTTCATTTGTGCCGCAGGATCTGTAAGATAAACACGTATGAGTTGCAGGAACAATGTGCTATCATACAAAAAAGAGTTATTGAAAAGGTTGTGCTAAACTAGCTATGTATTATAATGTTAGACAAAAAGACTAGAAACAAGTAAATAACTGAAGACTAAATATTCATTTTACATGGTAGACAGGATTAGATTAACCTTCAGGTACAAGATAAATTCTCTGAATTTCTCCATACTGAGAAAGAAGTTGACGGAGCTTCACAGGATTCATGTGTGGAGGTACACGGCTCAAGTAACAAATCCCACGCTTTCCAGCCTTTGCAGCTTCATCCATTAACCGTTGCTTCCTTTTATTTTTTCGATTTTCAACCTTAACATCATTTTCTATCCCATCTTCACCAGCAGAATCTTTTACCTCCAAATCTTCCTCAGTCATCTTAACTAATGCAGAACCCAAAACACAAAGTGATAATGAATATTAGTCTTGCAAACTACCACTAAAATGCAACAAGGGGCACTGGCTATGAATTTATAATGCTAATATGCAACAATAGATCAATAAAACTAGGCCTCAGCCCAATCTCATACCACAGTCCTTTTCAAATTTCAATAGTCTTCCCTCTGCAATTTTATGTCTAAGCAACTACTGTTCTTGTTTTCTTTTTCTTATCCCAGAAACTAGATACAATTAATAAAGTTAAGTTTACCTCTAAAAATTCTTAGAGGTTCAGAATACAAATTTAGGGAATTCATGATGTACCTAACTTCAAGAATGCAGAGCTATAGAATAATTTACATACAGCTACCAGCGCCCCCTACTCGCCGAGGTGCTGTTTGCCGGCGTGAGTAGGGTTTAGGGCTTCCGGACGCTCTGTAACATATATGGAGTACTATATTATGGAGTATATTATTGTTATATATAGCTTGTGGCGGCTGGACAATCCATCAACAAAAATATTTAAACTCTAGCTCAGTTCAAGTTCGAGTTTAACCGAACTTGAATCAGATTTAACTCGATTGCATACCCTACTGTCAATTCATCCCCTGCTTTCAGGCTACTGATTTCATAAAACCAAAAAACGACGGCAAAACCCATTACGCCTCTCTCACTCTCTCTCTCTCTCAATGCTAAAACCAAAGTTTATCGTGAAAACTCAATTAAGTTACAATCAAACAACGAAATAATTGATTAGAGAAAGATAGCCAACCTTCAACAGCGGTATTTGAATCTTAGCACAATATTCAACCGTAAAAGCTCAGCGGAGCTGACAATCGAGAGGGAAAAACCTGCGTCAAATAAAAGAACGTCCACAGCAGCTACGCCGCTGTCTAAACTGCAGAGTTCCGGCGAACGGGCGAAGAGGTATCGTTAAGGGGAAAGCTCCTCTCCTACTCCGACGGCTATCGCATTCGCATACATCTATCAATTTCCATTGTAAAATTAAAGCAGTAGCTCGCATTCTAATACAAAGCAATAATACTGGGCCGGGCCTAAAGCTTTGCAGTTATAGTCTTATAGATAGATTTCCATGAAGCTGGCCCAATTGAAATTTATTAGACTGTTATGTTGTGCAAATGTGTGCACCATACAGGTTTAGCTTCATAATTTCTATACTGTAGATTCATAATTTTTAAATTGTAGATTCATAATTTAAATACAGCAGATTCATAATTTCTATAAAGTAGATTCATGATTTTTATACTGCAAATTTATAATATATGTACTGTAGATTCATAATTTTTGTAGTAGATTTATAATTTCTAAACTGTATAGGTATTAAATTATGAATATATAATTATGTGATTTGTGAATACAGAGTTCAACAATTGAGAATATGAACATCGAAAATTATGAATATATAGCTCTATAATTATGAACATATATTTATAAAGAGTTACTACCCAAAATGGTCCTCCAACAATTAGCTAATACTCGATTTTGTCCCAAAGTATTAAACGCAATCAATTCCATCTTCTCCTCACCTCGTGAACGGGCTCTCCCGGGTACTCAACGACTTCAGAAGTCCACACCATGATATCGAGGCGGCCCTCAGTCCATTCCACTCCCAAATATCTGTTAATGTGGTTGAACAAGTACTCAAGTGGTGCAGGAATCTGGGGTTTTCCGCTCATATATTCTTTCGCTGGACTCAAAGGCTACGGGGCTTTCGACGTAGTGAAGAAGCAGTGTTATTATTCGGAGACTCGGAGAGGACCAGAGACGTAGGGAGGATTTTTGCCGTGGTTTTGTTGTTTGGCGTGTATGATATATCAGTTAGAAATTTATATGGAGTAAAAAAAAAAAAAAAAAACAGTCTAACAGTCAGCTGGTGCTACAGTGAAGTTTCAATAATATCCCTCAAAATATGCTGTCTAAGTCACTAGAGAACTAAAATGGTTAAAATTTTAATAGTCGAACGATGAAATTAGTTAAATCAAAATGAGTAGAATGAAATTAGTGAAATCCACATAATTGAAGGACCATTTTGATAATTTACCGCGTAATAAAATACTCCGTAGTTACTACTGTAGTTAATTACTTAAAGAATAGAAGAAATATCCATTTATTAATTAGTACACCACCATCGTTATTGTATGCCTTTCAACAAACAAATTTCACCAGAGGCAAAAACATAATAATGAACTAATGAAGAGAGATGGCAAGGTCTAAATTAAGAATAGGTATTTTGTTTTTGGATTACTGAAGTGACAGCGTATGAGCGCTGTAAAAGCTGGAGAGATTTGTTAGGATTCTGGGATTTGAAGGCAGTAGGGGTGACCTGCAGGAACAAGTAATTGCCGGCGAAAAGATCCCCAAAATGGGACTTACTCTCCTTCAATCTCTTGGCAGTTCTAGCACACGCAGCTACAACCACCCTCGCCTTCTTCCTCAACAATCTTCTCATCACCGTCAACCGTGGAATCTTAATCCTCAATCGCTTCCTCAGCCGGAAACTGCCGGAGCTGCTTCTTAGCCTCCACGCCGCCTTTTTCTCTCGCGGCGCATCACCGCCCTCGTGTTCCAACCACCCACCTTCTTGTTTCAGCCTGCGGTACGAGAATCTGAAAGACGCCATGATAATGATACGATCTCAAATACCGAATTGAAAGAAATTGAGTTGTTTAATTTGTTCTGCGATGTATCAGCTCATCAATGGAAGTGTATTATTATTCTTTTGCGAAACAGATTGGGTTTGGTGTTTGTTGGGCATTCAATGCTACCCGCCCACCTGATGGCATGGCTAGTGGTTACCAATATCTGCACGTACATGGACATCATTGTTGTTTATATTTCTATATATATATCTGTATATAATATACTCTCTTTTTTTTTTAACGTCACGAGATAAAGTTTCAAAAAAGTAATTTAACTAAAAAAATGTTAATTTTTGGTTTCCAGCCACTCGATATTCCTTTCAGGACAATACACACTATATATCTTCTAAGTTAAGAAACGTGGCTGCAGTGCCGCAATATACAACCACTTTCACAGCATTGAATGCAAATGTTTCACTCATGCAGACCATGGGTTCCCATCGTCACAATATATAGTCAACATCAGTACTTACCAATTAATGCTTCACACCAAAACTTTAATTATACTTTAAACGAGTGATTTTCGCTAAATTATTCTTAAACTAGTTGAAATGATCCTCGAATTAAATTTCACCTTCAAGTGGCGATATACATATGACATCCGAACTGGACGGAACAAGATTAATATAATAATTTAATGCACAGCAATGTTAACCTAAGGTGGTCTAAACAAGGATAGACATTAGTACATTACGCTTATTTATCGAGACATC
Organism: Ipomoea nil; assembly: GCF_001879475.1. Classification (NCBI taxonomy): domain Eukaryota; kingdom Viridiplantae; phylum Streptophyta; class Magnoliopsida; order Solanales; family Convolvulaceae; genus Ipomoea; species Ipomoea nil. Next base: position 247,697 of record NW_017617454.1, read on the forward strand.
CCCTTTCAATCATTCAGAAAACAAATCAAAAAATGCCAATCAACAAATGTTTACAACGCACAAACCACTGCAAATACTATTCTGTCAGAAAGGGTTGAAAAATATTGGACGAAAACTACATGGCTTAATACAGCTTTATCCTAGTTTGAATTGAGCTTCGACAGATTGGGCAGAGGTCGAGCTCTTTCCCGCAATCACAACACGTCTGCATCAACAAAAATATGAAACTGTTACAAATCTCTCAATCAACTTTCTTGAAGACCAACAAAGAAAGGAAAGGAAATGAAATGCTAACCTGATGCCCACAACCAAAGGCCATATCTTTGGGATTACTGAGGCAAATGGGGCAAAGCTGTATAACAAGAGGAAAATGTATATTCGTAAGTCATAATCACCATAAGCAAGGATTGGAACATGTGCCATAAGCAAGAAACCATAAGCAAGGATTGGAACATGTGCCATAAGCAAGAAACGTGTGTGTTACCTGATTGTCGTACGTAGAGACAGGTGCAGAAGGAGTAGGTTCACCTCTGGGATCATAGTAAGAACTCGAGGTGTGTGGAAAACTAGAAGCTGTGCTAGCAGGGTCCTTGTAGTCGTAGTAAGAACTTGAGGTGTGTGGAAAACTAGACGCTGTGCTAGCAGGGTCCTTGTAGTCGTAGTAAGAACTTGGAGTATGCTGAAAACTTGTTCCCCTCGAGGCCTTTGAACCACTCAAAGAAGCCGGACCATAAAGGGGAGGGGGAAGGGCAACCCTTCCAGGAGATTTACCTTTATGTCCACTGAAACAAGCAAACATTTCAGTTATAGCCCATACAAGCAACGGTCAGATGTGGGGAATGGGAGGGGAAGAAGGGTGGGCAGAAAGAGAGAAGAAGGCATACCCCAAGAGACCAAGCTCCATTGTGGCTTTATATTGTGAAGGAATTTCCATCAATGCTGAAAGGGCGAATTCTGTTTCTTTCCGGGACTGAGGTACAGATTTTGACATTATCTCGGTAAAATTGACAAACTGGATTTGAAGGCCATAAACGATCAGCAAGACATATTCAAGGAATAGGTTGATGGTAAAATGGGGAACTAAATATTCCTGATAAGAAATCATAACTAACCTGAAAATTATCAAACTCCCTTGCTGGGATATTATCATCAAACTCCTTCATCATGTCCCAAGGTCCATCTCCAACCCCAACCAAAATAATAGACAGGGGAAACTTGCTGCAGAAACAAGGAAGCAGCACCAGCATGTCATTATAATGAAACTAAAGTATTGACAATACACATATATTGGAGAAAAATTTACATCTAGAAGGTTCACACATAAGAAAATCATACAAGATACCTTGCTTCTACAATTGCATCCACTGTTTTTTGTTCCTGTGGACTCAATTGACCACGCCCAGTATCAACACTACGGGTTACCTGTTTAGAAAACAGCAAACAAGATGAATGTAGTCACTACTGACCCAGAATTCAAACAAGGGGAGCAACAGATGGATCTGTGCACATCTAGTCTAGTTAATAACCAAAAAAATACCTGTCCATCAGCAATGATTAATAGAACATGATACTGTCCTCCACTCTGCTCAACAATAGTCATAGCCATTTCAATGACTGGTGCAAAAGATGTTGGTCCTGAAAGCAAGAGGCTTAAGATAATTAACGAAACAGTTTGCTTCTCTATTAAAGCAAGAATACAACAGGTGAAGTAGAATTCTGACCTGCAAGTTTTAGTCGGGGGGCAATTTCCCTATATTGAGATAAAACTTCCTCAAAACCATTGCAAAATCTTTCATCAGGATAGAAACTGAATACATCTTGATCATGAGTTGATGCTGCAAATTAAAAGAAAGACATGATAACAAATAAATCTCACAGCCGATGCAATTAAAACAGAAACACAATAACATTTACAGTATAAAACAAAAGAGCACAAAGACTCTTGTAAATACCATCTCCAAATCCAAAACAAGGGATTAAGTTATCATCATCAAAGGCAGCCAAAGTTTTCCCAATAATGGAGATTGCTTGCTCATAGGGATTAAGACCATGTCCAATGTTATGTAAGCTTCGCCCATTGAATGACTTCTTACCTAAAAGTTGACAGGTGTCAGGGAACTCAGAATCACTTATTCTACATAATTAGGAATCTGATTAGATAAAATGTTTTACCCGTCCATTCATTGCTCTTTGTGAAATCAATACCAACAATTAGATTGGATGACTCGAGTCCAGCACGTGCAAGAGCTTCAGTTACCTACAAAGAACAGTGTTTCATTGGTTGGCATCATAGACATTCTAAAGATGTATACTATAGTGGTGTATAAGTGATTCAGAGAGAGAGAAAATTGCAATGTGATGGTGAGGAAAAAAACATCCTTAGGAAAAAAAAACCCTGAAATCCTACATACTAATATAAAATAGAGAGACTGAGGGAGAGATGTAGAATTGCACAATGGATAAGTGGATAACTAAAAATAATCTTTAATACGAGACATGAATGCCGGTCCTTTCGAAGTGAGGAAATGCAACAGATTTTCATTCTTTGTAAATATGTATAACTTCAAGTAAAGCCAAAGCAATTCAGTAAGTGAACACTCATCTGTAATCAATTCTTCTTTCAGTGCCTAAAACTCAAACATTTTCAGCTTCAAGGAATTGTTCTATGCATATCATCTCATTCCCGCATGTAAAATGATATTAAGATGCCACACGCCCACACTTCTGATCTCCTTCACATTCTATTGGCATTACAGTCTTTATTTCCCAAATTATAAACAAATTTTCCTTTTAATTTTGTTTGCATAGGCAAGGGCATAAGATGTCATGAGACAGTATTACTATATAAGATTGACTATCCTTACATGGCACAAAAGAGGGATCCCTTTATCAAATTGTCAGAAACTTTGACTTTATAAACAGAGTCTTTTCCTCAAGAGTAAAGCTTTCACACCATGTTAGTATATAACAGATTAATTAGTAGAGATAAATGTAAACAGGCAACAAGATCCAGCATTTAAGGCTGCTTATATTCATACCTCCTCCAATGAATTGTAATTATCTGCTATCCTTGAATATCTCCGGTCAAGCCTCCTCTGCGGCGGCGCATGATTCCGAGAGGCAAAATCTTGAGAAGGCGGGGGATACTGCTGCTCTTGGGGAGGAGGAGGGGCATATGAAGGATAAGCATGCTGAACAGGGTAATTGTAGCTCTCTTGTGGTTGAGGCGGATAAGCTGTTTGAGGATATTCGTAATTCCACGAAGACGAAGTTGACCTCGAAGCTTGCCTCCAACTATCGTCCCTAGAACTCTTCCCTCCCATCAATTCAATTACCGCTCCTACAACTCTACGAAGATCCTTAATTTCTCAGATAAAAACTCTCAGCCGTCCAGAAACAAAAACCACAACGAATCCGAAACACCTGTCGAAATCAATCGCCCAACGGATAAGATTGACTAGGAATCGGAGAAACACAATCAACAACACACCGCAAAAATTAGGGGAAAAAAAAAATCCCTTTCGCGAGATCACGGGTTCTTATAAGTCTACTTTAGAGATTCGGATATACCGGAGACCTTATATATAGTTGTATACTTACGTGGCAGACAATCCAGAAGAGTTCGGCGGCTATACAGCAAAAAGAAAAAGACTTTTCTTATACTGTAGTTTCCGGAAAGACCCCCTCAACGACCGAGACGAATTTATATTACTTTTCCGGCCAAATGATGAAATCAAACATTGTCGTGCACAGCATGCCTATGAACCAATTCAACACACGCAATTAGGTTTATTGCGTTGCAATTTTCACCGAAAAAAAAAATGAATTAAACAGAAGAAGAAACGTAGGTAGACCCACAACTTCCTATGCAAGTAAGGCAAAAAAAAAAAAAGTGTATATATAATCCCAGTCAAATTTTGAGGTCGACTGTACGCAATGGTAATCTGACATTCACACTTACCAAATTCAAGACTTAACCAGAACGAACACAACTGAGATCTGAGCAGTTAGTTCATCTGCATTCTTTAAATATATGATGGAATGGCGAAGGAAGCCAGCGAGAACACACCTGGGCAATAGACAACGGAATCTCTACTGCATTTTCGTCGTGGTGTTAGCACTCGATTTTTCAAAATTATTTGCGGGGAAATTGGTAGATCGAATTTCGAATCGTTTGAAAATTTTCAGCCTCGTTGGAAAAGATTGAGGGGAAAAGGTGGTGAGAATCAAAAATGGAGAAAATTGAACCATATTTCTGTTTATTTTATGGGCTAATTGCTCTCAACCCCCTTTGAGCTTAGATGATTTCATCTGTCCCCCAATATTTTTAAATGATTTTATCAAGAGTAAACTCAAGTTAATAGTTAGGTATTTAGGTTGTCCTCATCCCATAAATTTTATCATTTAAAAAATGATGTGGCATACTTGTTTGTAATCTTTTTTTTTTTTTATTACTTCCATGTCTTGCAAGCTTTCATTTTGTTTTCTAAAAATGAAAACTTATAAAGGACATTGCTAAAGACAAAGAACAAGAGACTCCTGAATTATGATATGCACTTCCGCCAAGATGAAATTTACATACGCTATAACTAGTTTTATTGTTTCACGCTTTATGAAAAAGAACTCGCCAAATAAACAAGAGGAAGAAACTCGTCAAAACAACCGAGAGGAAAAACACAGAAACTGCATACAAAATTAAACCCAGTAAAACAAATTAAAGAGAAACAACAATGCAAAAATAATGGAGTAATAACCGGTAACAGTGGAGATGGAGGGATGGGGCAATGCGTAATCGGTGGCGAAGGCAGAGAATAGAAGAGAAGATGATAAAGGCATAAAAGATAATGAAGATGGACATTGTCTACAGTTGAGATGGCGACAGAGAAAGATGATCGGACGTCGCCTCCGATTCGCTTGCTTCACGGGCGACAACTGTGTAGATGAATTAATCTTACATATTTTATTTGTACTTAAATAATAATAAAACTAATCATATTTATCTCAACTATTCATATTTCTACCTAATGAAAACAAATACCGTACCCTACCTTTGATATGATTTTTGATACAAGGGGCTAAAGGTCATCATGTAAAATAAAAAGGTAAAGTTGAAGCCATTGACCATCTCACGGGTCTAACAGAAATGATTGTTTTTATAATTACATATTTGTTTATTATACAATTTTTGAAGATTTAAAAGGTGCGCAGGCACGACGAAGTGTCTGGCCCGACCTCGGGCCTCCTCTCTCTCAATGATTTGGGTATATTATACTCCGTATAAATCTAATTAAAGAATGGCTCCTAAGTCCTAAAACTCCTCGCTCCTTTTAGTGGATTGTACTCCAAAGAGAGATTATTCTAAATCTGTTCTGCAATTTACACATGTCAACTCTTCATCGGTGCTCACTCCACATCATAGTTTATTTTCTGGGTTTAACAATCATTTTTTGGAAAAATATTTTCCTTAGTTTGTTTGAGCATCTACGTTAAGAAAGTTGATAAGCTTTGAATGCCATTTTGATTCCTTTTGTCGAAATTAAAGGTTGGCGGAACTCACGGATAAGAACCATTATATTATCCAAACTTCCTCGTCTCTTCCATTTACTTTTTTTTTTTTTTTAATATATAAGAGTTTTCACATCCAGACAATGGTTGAATTGTAAACACCTCTTTTGAGTGAGACAACTGATCTGAAGATTTAAGAATGTCTCATAACTAAAGTCAATAGTCGAACCATAAACCTTTGATTAAAGATGAATGAGTTCATTTCATTCTTCATCTTTCTTAACATCATTTATTTTAAATCCAAGTTAAATCACAACAGATGTTAATATTACATGAGTAGTAATAATTTGTGATTATTAATCAGCAGTGTAAGAATTTATATTTATTTAACGCGCTTTTGGAGATGCACGCAGATTAATTAGTTACGTTAAATTCAAACTCTTTTTTGGTTGCTGTCTAATCATCATCATATTCTATATTCTATGAGATCAAATAAAATTGATGAAAAATAAAAGTGAAAACATTGCGTCTAAGCTGGAATGTATGTATACAAACATTACACGTGCAGTTAGGCATTTGCATGTTGCTCAAACATGGCCATGAGAATGGTAGCTCAACGACGTCAACGTTATACGCAAAAATGTGTGTATGACCATCTCACAAATTATTATCCGTGAGACAAATTGAGTTGTAAATAATTGAGTGAGATGTTTAATAAATGTATATACTTTGTACGTATCACAATTTCAATTATAAATACTAGTATTTGCGCCCGTGCGATGCACGGAATGGATTTGTTGTAATATATTAAGAATATTTGGATCGATATATAATTATTTAAATTAGAACATCAAATATTATATAGTGCAATTGAAGGTATGGTTTGGATCATTTATGTGTTTTTATGTTATTAATTGCTCAAATTAATAGCTAATATGTAGATGTACGCATGTGGTGCTGTAACTTTGAAGATTTTATTTATCATTGTTCAGTACTTTTATAAATTAGTCAAATGTGCTTGTTCTCTAGCAACTCAGTTATAAAAATGAATTGATATCCTAATTTATTTGTATGGAAAATATATTTTTTGTCTAGATATATAGCAATTTTGCCATTTAAAAAAACATAATATCACATATTGTATTTACATACTATTGAAACCTCTTTGTAGACAACATTGGTAGTAACAACACAATCTTGTCTATCTTCGTCTAGAGCTAACACCTTTAGTCCAAAAGGATGAGTGACTCGGGTGGAAATATATAATGGTAGAATTTCAGTCAATTAGTGATCCTTTTATATTTTCAGTCAATTAGTAATATCAGATTTATTTTTAGCCAATTATTCTTTTTTATTTTAGTCAGCTAGTCAATTAGAATATTAGATGCATTGATATTTTTACCTATCCGAACCATTTTTAATTGATGATGTAGAATATTTTTATTGAAATATTTCCGTTCCATTTTTAGTTTATCTTTACTATTGTTTAAAATATGTCTTTACTATTGATGATGTAGAATATTATTATTAGAAATATTTCCTTTCTATTTTTTATTTACTTTTACTTAATGATGTAGAATATTATTATTGAAATATTTTCGTTTCATTTTTAATTTTTGTTCCATTGCTTAAAATTGTGAAAGATTTATGATATAATTGTGATTTGATTTATTCTACTATGTAATATTATTGTGAAAAATTAAAATTCAATAATCTGACAATTTTCTTTTCCATTTTAGTCAATTATAGATCATTTTTTATTTTTAGTCAATTATTAATATTCATTTCCTTTTCCAATTAATCTAATTTCTGTTTCTTTTTTCATTTTTAATTTTCAGTCAATTATTAATATTTATTTATTTTTCTATTTACCTAATTTTTGTTCCATTTTTAATTGATGATGATGTAGAGAATTATTGTGAAATATTTATGTTCCTTTTTAAATTTACCTTTACTATTTACTATTGTTTGAGCGGGAAATCAAGTAAATAGAATTTTGTTTTTAATTATATTATAAATTTTTCAGCAATCCAAACACTCCTTAGTATCCCATCAAAAAATGGATAAAGAAAAGTCATTTCATTAAGGAAATTAAAACTAATTAAATTAAATATAATCATGCTATATTTATTTGTAACGGTATATTAATTTCATTTTGAAATCATTGGTTCACATATTTGAATTATTTATTTTTTCTTTAATTACTATAAACAGAAATGATACTGTACTAATTAATTTATGATATTTATCAAATTATATTTTTAAAAAATATAAGATTTACACATGTTATGAGGGATTAAAAAATATTTTAAAATTATTTTTTATTAGTAAGTATTTTTATTTTTAAAATAGTTTCCGGCGGCCCACACACTCCCTTAGTCTCCCATAAAAAATTGATAAAGAAAATTCACTTCATTAAGAAAGTAAAACTAATTTAAGTACATCTAATAATGCTATATTTATTTGTAACTGTATATTAATTTTATTTTGAAATCATTGGTTTACATATTTGAATTATTTATTTTTCTTTAATTATTATAAACAGAAATGATATTGTACTAATTAATTTATGATATTTATAAAATTGTATTTTTTAAAAACATAATATTTTACCGGCAATTTATATCGTGCACCAGGACGCGCATTGCATTTTGCGCCCTGATGCAATACATAATTGTATAAAAAAAATACACATAATTGTATAAACATATACACATAATTGTATAAATAAATACACATAACTGTATAAAAAATACACATAATTATATAAATAAATACACATAATGATATAAACAAATACACATATGCGCAGGACGCACAGTGCTGCGCGCGCCATGGTATAACGATTGTGTTTTACCGGTGCGTTGCACGGAATTTTTTTTTTTTATATATAAAAATAGAAAACAATTTAATACATTATAATGTACAATATAATAATATAGTTGGACTTTTATATATTTGGTCAAGTATCTATTTTCATAACATACAAAATTTATTTAAAAAATTCACATAAATTTAAATTTTATATGGTTAATATAATCTCTAATTATGTACATATTTAGATAAATTTATTGAAAAAATTCACATAATTAAGTTGATTTATTCCTAATTGTATTTAATATATATTATAATTCTAAAAATATGAATACTAACTAAGAGAATTATATTTAGAAATTAATAAAAAAAAAATATAAATTCTAAATTTTGTATGAATAAATTTAAACTCTAATCGGACGCATTTTCTTATATGATTGTATAATACATTGTATATACACATAATATTTATTAATATGTATATAGAAAAATTTTATAATATAATTTCATTAATTATAATTTATATTGATAGATTTATAATTAAAAAATTACATTTAAAAATTTAAAATGTAGCATTTAAATATTGTATGATTATTATAGTGTATAATTGTATGTATATATTTTTTAAAAATTATAAATATTCATGTTTTGTTAATTTTATACTTTCATTTCTTTAATTATATTTCATATTTTATTAATTATAATTTAATGAAATTGACACAAATATTTCTAGGGAAGAAATCTTATATTTCTCAATTTCAATAATTATATTAATTATAATTAATAAATATTGTGACAATTACCATAATAATTTTATTAATTATATTAATTCTAATATTTGTTCTCTTTCAATATTTAAACACATTTCCATAAAATTATCATAATAATTACACGAAAGAATGAAAAAAATTATTAAAATAATTACCATTAATAAAAATTAGAAAATTATATTAAAAATTAATTATATATTAAGGTAAGTATAATTTATTTTATGCCAATAATATTATACATTAAGTATATATATAATTATAGAAAAGAGGATATAATTTTAAAAAAGTAAATTATTAATTCGATTACCTAATATAATTGTCCTACTAATTGATTCCATACTACTATGTATAATTCATATATTTGAATTTTTTTAAAGCTAAATACCTATTAATTACCTTAATAATTAAGATAATTTTTAGTCAATCAATATTCAATAGCACTAAATGTATTACTTCAAATTTTTATAAATAAGATATAATATTAGTAAATCGAAATAATTAAAAATAATGTGTCCATATTACAAAAGATTTTATAATAGTAATTTTTATTACTTAATATAATTTGTCAATTATTAAACATTGTTTATGGTAATTATTGTATGACATTTAATACTAAGATTATTAGGTATAATTTTTATAATTAAGGTATAATATTATTAAATCAAAATTATTAAAAGTAATGTGTCCACAATATAAAATAAATTATACTTGTCTTAATGATTATTTATTAATATAAATTTACAATTAAAATTTGTATACGAAAAAATATAGAAACTGAAACTTCTGGTTTTTAAAAAAAAAACTCTCCATTTTTTTTTGTCACCAATGGATTGTATTTATAGGTAGAGAATGTGAGAATTATAAATTAATAATATAAATTTCATTTTCCATTTTCTTTTCTATTCAGTCAATTAGGGATTTTTATAATTTTCAGTCCATTAATAATATACATTTTCTTTTTGAATTTGCATAATTTCAATTTCGTTTTCCAAATCCGTGTTTCATATGTTATTCCTATACATAATATTCACGTTACTATAAATTAATTAACAATTAATACATTTACAATACCATAATTATGCAATATTACCAATTAATACATTTTAATTAATTTACATTAAACATATGCTTACCAAATAAGATTTATTAATTATTTGACTAAAAAATATAAAATATTTAATTAATTTAGTACAAAAATTTGGACGTGAAAATGATGTAGGAGGATTTTACTTTTAATATATATATATATATATATATATATATATATATATATATATATATATATATATATATATATATATATATCAGGGTTATAAAAATCCCGCCTAGGCACCGAGTAATCGGCGCCTAGGCGCTAGGCGCCCATAGGCCGTGGCGATTTCCGCCCTAGGCTCCCGCCTAGGAGACTGGCCGCCTAGGCGCCCGCCTAGCGCCTAATTCAGCCGCCTAGCGCCTAACTCGTCCGATTACGTCGAGTTAACTCGTCAATTTCTGTTGAGTTAGTCGAGTTAACTCGACCTTGCTAATTTTGTCCATTTATATGACATATACATATAATATGACATATATGCACTCGTAGACTAGTTTGATACTTTCAATCTTTGGATGATTGAAGTATTTGGGTATTTCATTTGAGTTTTTTTTTTTTTTTTTAATATTCTTTTGATGTTATGACTTATGAATTGTCATTATGTCATTTATTTGGATGTGTTATTTGATTGAATGTTGAAAACAGCCTCATTAAAATTGTCAAATTGCAAGTCTGCTACTATTTTTTTCGCGACCGCCTAGATTTCGCCTAGGCGCCGACTAGGCCGCTTAGGCGCTAGGCGCTGCCCGACCGCCCGACTAGCGCTCAGCGCCTACTGCAACCATGATATATATATATATATATATATATATATATATATATATATTATAGTATTACGTTCATATGAAATAATATTAACATACATACTTGTTAATATTTAGATTTATTAAATTGGTTACAATTCATATTATGGTATGAATAATTCTTATGCAAAATACAATTTGGCAACTTAATTAATATTAAGATTTCGTGCAATGAACATATATTTCATCTTGTGTACTCATTTAACCGGAAATATGAAGGTTGGTTCAATAACTCGTAAATATTACCAATTGTTTGGTTAGAAAATTATTTTTATCAAATAAAAAGTAATTAAATGGGTAAATTATACTTAAAAGGTAAATATTACGGGTTATTTTCTTACATATAAACCTTTATTGAATTATTTTATTATAAGGAGCGAAAAATTATATACATAAATTGTTTTATAATTTATTTTGATCGTGAGGTCACACACACACACATATATATACACACCGTAAATATTACAAAATACTTGGTTACAGAATAAGCTTTATTAAGTTATATATAAATTAAAAATGATTAAATTGTTAAATGATAAAAATTGGAAAACTCTTAACAAAAAATTGGCAAAAATGTAACCACATCCGTAAATTTGATTCTATTTCGTAAATGATTTATAAAAGTCTGTGTGATTCTATTTCAAAAAATAGTGCAGAGTAGTAGTAAATTAAGGTAAATATTACCCAAAATTCTCAAAACCAGAAACATATTTGATCTTATTGAGAAGTGAGAAATGCCTATTACATAACAATAACAAAATATAAAATTATAAGTGAAGTTGAATGTTGGAATAACTATACAATCTTTAGAGCTATTAACATATCCATCATTATTTGAATCACATTCTTTCGAAGAATATGCATATGTAGAAAAGTACCATGAATTTGTAGTGTAAAAAGAAAATGTTGTAAAACAACCATACAATTAAAATTTGTATACGAAAAAACATAGAAATTGAAACTTCTGGTTTAAAAAAAAAAAAAAAAAAAAAACTCTCCATTTTTTTTTGTCACCAATGGATTGTATTTATAGGTAGAGAATGTGAGAATTATAAATTAATAATATAAATTTCATTTTCCATTTCCTTTTCTATTCAGTCAATTAGGGATTTTTATAATTTTCAGTCCATTAATAATATACATTTCCTTTTTGAATTTGCATAATTTCAATTTCGTTTTCCAAATCCGTGTTTCATATGTTATTCCTATACATAATATTCACGTTACTATAAATTAATTAACAATTAATACATTTACAATACCATAATTATGCAATATTACCAATTAATACATTTTAATTAATTTACATTAAACATATGCTTGCATTCAAAAAAAACATTAAACATATGCTTACCAAATAAGATTTATTAATTATTTGACTAAAAAATATAAAATATTTAATTAATTTAGTACAAAAATTTGGACGTGAAAATGATGTAGGAGGATTTTACTTTTAATATATATATATATATATATATATATATATATATATATATATATTATGGTATTACGTTCATATGAAATAATATTAACATACATACTTGTTAATATTTAGATTTATTAAATTGGTTACAATTCATATTATGGTATGAATAATTCTTATGCAATATACAATTTGGCAACTTAATTAATATTAAGATTTCGTGCAATGAACATATATTTCATCTTGTGTACTCATTTAACCGGAAATATGAAGGTTGGTTCAATAACTCGTAAATATTACCAATTGTTTGGTTAGAAAATTACTTTTATCAAATAAAAAGTAATTAAATGGATAAATTATACTTAAAAGGTAAATATTACAGGTTATTTTCTTACATATAAACCTTTATTGAATTATTTTATTATAAGGAGCGAAAAATTATATACATAAATTGTTTTATAATTTATTTTGATCGTGAGGTCACACACACACACATATATATATATATATACACACCGTAAATATTACAAAATACTTGGTTACAGAATAAGCTTTATTAAGTTATATATAAATTAAAAATGATTAAATTGTTAAATGATACAAATTGGAAAACTCTTAACAAAAAATTGGCAAAAATGTAACCACATCCATAAATTTGATTCTGTTTCGTAAATGATTCATAAAAGTCTGTGTGATTCTATTTCGAAAATTTCAAAGAGTAGTGCAGAGTAGTAGTAAAGTAAGGTAAATATTACCCAAAATTCTCAAAAACAGAAACATATTCTTATTGAGAAGTGAGAAATGCCTATTACATAACTATAACGAAATATAAAATTATAAGTGAAGTTGAATGTTGGAATAACTACTTCAATCTTTAGAGCTATTAACATATCCATCATTATTTAAATCACATTCTTTCGAAGAATATGCATATGTAGAAAAGTACCACGAATTTGTAATGTAAAAAGAAAATGTTATAAAACAACCATATGCATAAACTAAAAGTTTTGAAATACAAACTATTAAAAATTTAAAATTAAGATCATAGTACCCAAAAAAAAAAACCTCTTTATCATGGACTACACACTCTATAGAGTTTATTGTTTCAGAACCTCTTGCCTTTGGAAAATGAACAACACGGAGCACTCCAACATTGATTCTATTCCAAATGAGTGTAGGATGAAGTTGACTACCAACAATTTCGTTGTGACTTCCTGCTACAACAGTTAGACAATTATATTATTATTAAAATAAATATAAAAAAAAAGAGAAATAATTTTAAAAAATAAATGTAGTGTCAACTATTATATAATAATAATGCATATTACATGTAAATTTATAAATTCGTTGTAATTGTCAATGCTTAACATCATTCTAGTTTATCCAGTTATTGTGCGTACCTTCTACAATGTGGGCACACGTGGTGTTGGAAGTCATCAACTCTCATTAATGCGTGTAAATAGTTGCTCAGAACCATTTCAATTGTCTCTATATTTGTATCCTGCAATATTTGCAAAAGATGCAGAAAAGAAATAAGAACATAAATTAAGAATTATGCCATTGGAAAATGAAAGACGCAATACAGAACTCACCCCAGTACAAAAAGGAAGAGTTATAATTTTTCTTGTCACTAATCCATTGTATTTATAGGTAGAGATAGAGAATGTGAGAATTAATTTCTTTTTATATTTTCAATCAATTAGGCTTTATACTTTTCAGTCAATCAATAATATCCATTTTCTTTTTTCAATTTGCCTAATTTCTATTTCCTATTCCATTAGAATCCTTTTATATTTTCATCAATTAATAATATTAGTTTCCTTTTTTCAATTTATCTTTACTGGATTTCACAATGGTATATTGGTATTACATAATATTACCAATTAATAGCTTTTATAACATTTCCATTTTACATTTGCTTACCAAAGAAGTTTTATTAATTTGACCAATAAAATATTTCATTAATTTGACTATAAAAGTTTGAGCGGGAAAATTACATAGGAGGATTTTACTTTTATATATATATATATAGAAGATTACAATATTTATTATTAATAACAATCATTTTTACCATAAATAGTATCATAATTTCACATATAAGTATTATAATATATATCATAAATAACAATTTATTTTTAGGATATCGGGTGTGGTTCGATTCGGTTGCCTTGATTGCGGGTAGCGGGTCAGTTAGAATTTTCGAGTGTGTCAGGTTTACGTAGTCCTAGTAGCATTGGCCACCAAGTAAAATGATCTCGTATTACAGTTTTGTTTAACAATATACGTTATTGTATAAGCTCTATTTTTATTTTTTTTTAGTTTCACTTTTCACACTAATTTAATTTTAGTAACACTGAAATATAATTTTAATTACATTTAATGTTTATTTGACAATAGGTTATTGTATGTCTTCTGTTTTTAGTTTTATTTTTACACACACTAGTTTCATAATAATGACACTAAAGTATCATTTCAATTATATTGTAATTGACAGTTTCATTTGACAATATACGTTATTTTATTTACTATGTTTTTAGTTTCATTTTAGTAATATTAAAGTATCATTTTAACTCTACTATAATTTTATTTGATAATTATATTAGAACAATGATTGTTCACATAGCGTTATGTGGACTAAATTCACAATATAACAACTGATATATGGTTGGATTGGTTTGGAATTTGATCCATTATGGAGTTGATGATGGGCCAACTGCCATGAAATAGAAGTCCTTTGGACTCACAGTATTGTTAAATGTTAATGGGGCATTCAAAGTAAGAGTAGAGATTGGGGGCCCAACAGCATACAGGCGCGTCACAAAACTCGAGAATTCCCCAGATAAACAGTCACTGTGGACGGTGGGCCCCTACCCAGTACACAGACACTCAGACAGTATGCAAGTTGGTTAAAAGTGGGTCCCCCTTACAAATCCTTTTTGACCCCTTCCTACTGAAAAGACCAAACAACCCTCTGTCCATCAACGATTTCTCACCCAAATTGGGAAAAGCTCAACCGCATTTTTACCCTCAGCCAATAGCACTTCATTTCGCATCCACCCAAGCGCTTTATATCGTACTGGATCCCATCGGCTCAGGCTCCTCGACCACCTCAAAGCAGCTGCCAGCGTGTGAACACTGACCTCCGCAGAACGGCGCTCAACCGCCGGTATTTCTTGGCCGTTGTGCACTTTCAACTTCGTTTTTGGAAATTTTCCGTATACATACATTCCCGAGGTTTTCTGTTTATTTTGAGCTCGATTCCAGAAAAAGGAAAACTCGGAATCATTATTCCTTGCTTTGTTTTGCAGATATGGATCTTCAGCCAAGGGTTAATTAGCTTAGAAGAAATCGCCCTCTGCTGTCAGAGCCCTAGTTGCTGATAGATAGAGATAAATATATCCGAGAAGAAGCGAAAATGAAGCAGAAGAGAGACGTTCTGCATTCCGCGAAGCTGCTCAAGTACATTCTCATTGGATTGATTGTGTTCCTCGGTTT
Organism: Ipomoea nil; assembly: GCF_001879475.1. Classification (NCBI taxonomy): domain Eukaryota; kingdom Viridiplantae; phylum Streptophyta; class Magnoliopsida; order Solanales; family Convolvulaceae; genus Ipomoea; species Ipomoea nil. Next base: position 263,597 of record NW_017617454.1, read on the forward strand.
GGTTTGTCTCTATAATGGTTCTGTCGTCGCTCCCGCTCTGTCGAAAAAAGGCTTTGAGACGTTCGACGATGGCTCTGATCCCGTCGCCGCTAGAGGCGATGACGTCGAAGACTGGATTGATAATATGGAGCACAGCCTGGAACTTCCCAAAAGAATTCATGTATGAGTCTCAAGTTTTGTCCTGTGCATTAAATATACACGTGCCGAAGTGGTCCTTAAAGCCGCGTGTCTAAGCGTACTATACGTTTCCTGATTGTTAATTGATTGATTATTTTCTTTTTGTAGGTCTGTGATATGAAATATTCGGAGTTGATTCCATGTTTGGATAGGAATTTCATATATCAATCCAGGTTGAAGCTCAACTTGACTTTGATGGAGCATTACGAGAGGCATTGCCCACCTCCGCAGCGTCGTTACAATTGCCTCGTTCCTCCGCCGGTTGGTTACAAGGTTAGTAAGTCATACGTTTTCAGTGATCTTATTTTAGGAATCCTACCAAAAAAAGGTAAAATTCCGTGTCAAATGGGGATAAAAAACCAATTTCAATGTTAATTAATGTAGTCTGGTCTAGCTTGTTTTTGCCCAATTTTCCCTTGGAATACTTTTGTCCTCTTGGTGTAGACATATAGTATGCTAACTTTAAGAACTTTGCCAAGTTTCTTTCTGTTGAATTTGATGCCGATGAGTCATTGTTAGATGTTCAGATTCCAATTAGATGGCCGGCCAGTAGGGACCAAGTGTGGAAAGCAAACATACCCCATACGCAGTTAGCAACAGAGAAATCAGACCAGAACTGGATGGTGGTTGAGGGAGACAAAATAAGGTTTCCTGGTGGGGGGACGCATTTTCATTATGGAGCTGACAAGTACATAACATCTATTGCAGCGGTATTTCCTCTGTTCCAAAATGTGGTGTGAACTGATCACTGACAATTTAAAAGGTAACTGTTTTACTCTGCTTCTGTAGATGCTCAAAATTCCTGGTGAAAAGCTCAGTAATGGTGGAAAGATAAGAAATGTACTTGATGTGGGTTGTGGTGTTGCTAGCTTTGGTGCATATCTTCTCTCACACAATATCATAGCTATGTCAATTGCTCCAAATGATGTACACGAGAATCAAATACAGTTCGCCTTGGAGAGAGGGATTCCATCTACATTGGGTGTCTTGGGCACCATGAGACTGCCTTATCCTAGTAGATCATTTGAGTTGGCACATTGTTCCCGTTGTAGGATTGACTGGCTCCAACGAGATGGCATTCTTTTGTCAGAACTGGACAGATTGCTTCGTCCTGGTGGATATTTTGTATACTCCTCACCAGAAGCATATGCACATGATCCTGAGAACCAAAGAATAGGGAATGCTATGCATGAGTTTTTGAAAAAATTGTGCTGGAGAGTGGTTTCAAGGAGAGACCAAACAGTGATATGGGCTAAATCTCTGAGTAATAGCTGTTTTACAAAGAGAAATCCAAGAACGCTACCTCCCTTGTGCAGCTCTGATGATGATCCTGATGCCACTTGGAATGTGCTTATGAAGGCATGCATTACTCCCTACTCACCAAGTAAGTACAAGAGGCAAGCACTAATGGTCCAAATATTCCTTTTAGATATATAATAATCCCTAGTGATTCCAAAGAGATGAACATAAATATTTTGCCTTACAAATTGTTATTTTGGCACATGTTTATTTTATTTTATTTTGTTAATGCAGAGATGCATCGGGACAAAGGGAGCGGACTAGAACCTTGGCCACAGAGGCTTACAGCAGCACCTCCTCGCTTAAAAGAAATTGGTATTAGTATAGAAGAATTTCAAAAAGACACTGTAAGTTTCTTGAATATCAGGAGTATGCCATCTTGAAATTTCCACTATCCAAGTGCTATTATGTTTGGTCAATGTTGTGATCTTGTCAGTTATGGTACAGAGTATATGGCATGATAGAGTTGTTGACTATTGGAAGCAAATGAGATCTGTTGTGCAGAAGAACTCTTTCAGAAATGTTATGGACATGAACTCAAACCTTGGTGGATTTGCTGCTGCCCTCAAAGACAAGGATGTTTGGGTGATGAATGTTGCTCCTGTCAATGCATCTTCTAGATTGAAAATTGTTTATGATCGAGGCTTAATGGGAACTGTTCATGATTGGTAAGCAATTTTCCTAGTACTACTATCTTTACACAATAATGAGCTGTATGGTTGAATTAAGTGGTATTTGGTTGCTCTTTTTCTTTTTTAATATGTAAAGAAGCATAAGAGTGATATTCTTTTCTTTGTATAACACATCATAAACTAAAATGGCTAGGAACAATTTACTTGATAAAAACAAACAATAGTTTTGTTTGGTTTTAGACATTGTGTAATAATACGAGTGACATGGACTAATCATCATCGATATTCAGGTGTGAATCATTTTCAACATATCCACGCACTTATGACCTACTTCATGCCTACATAGTCTTCTCAGACATCGAGTCTCATGGCTGTAGCACAGAGGATCTACTTATTGAGATGGACCGCATGCTACGACCGGAAGGATTCATCATTATAAGAGACACACTTCCTGTTGTAAACCATATAAGAAAGTTCCTAAAAGCATTACGGTGGGATGGCTGGGTATCAGAGGTTGAACCTCGGGGTGATGCTCTCTCATTGACTGTTGAAGAAAGAGTTTTAATTGCAAAAAAGAAAATGTGGGAATAGGATCTTACGGTGCTGTGAATTTGATACCTTGAAACAAGGTAGGAAATCTTCTGTATGTTGCTGGTCCAGTTCGAATTGACATGCCTCCATACTTATTGTTCTTTCATACATATTGTTTCATCAGACTCGGTCCTTTCCTTGCTGATATAAGCTTTATTATATTTTCAGGAATGGATGGCAGGACCTTGATATAACAACAATTAACATCCAAAGGATGACGATATTTTCAATTGTGATTCGAGATCAACAATGCAAATTTCTGTGAAAACCTTACTATTAAATTGTTAGCAGCAAGTTGTAAATTTTGAAACCTACGTTGAGGGATAGCAATCATATTTTATGGGGGAACCAAGTGGAAGTGGTTTTTCCCCTTTGTTGTTCTTATTGATCACCAAGTCCGACAACCTTTTTATGCAAAATTGGTAGTGTTGTCAGGCCTCAAAGATTAGTGAATTTAAACATTTATCGTTTATAATTGACAGTAACAACTGCTGATATAATGGCGGACTTAATCTCAAAATTCAGGCTTTCGTTCCAACAAGTGTCGGAGAAAACAGAATCACCATATCAGAACGCCAAGCAAGTACATATTTCTGTTTCCCTCACGTAAAAAAATAAATTTTAGAGTACTGATTAAGAAAAACACAGAACTTGTGAGTCACTGCTGTGCTGAAATCTCGTTCCTTGACATAATCACCTACAAAGAAGTTCAATTCTCATCACGAAGCATTTGTCTTCTTCTTCTTTTTCCTTGGAGCAAAGCTGCTGGGTCCAATCTCAAGGGTCATTCGCTTTGTCCTTCAAAGCAAATAAACAAACTTATCAACACTTGAAACTCCAATGCCTCCTTCTCTTCTGATCTAAGAAAACAACTTTAAAAACAGGGGACCAAGAGAGAAGATGAGGAAAAAGGATTCCTTTTTCATTTCCTTTAAATACTGCTTAATACTCATGGCCTTCTATCTGGATATAACTTCTACACATGATAAACGAAATGCATACCAAGATTCATGAAAAGTAAACAAGTTTCGAACATACTGCTTAGAGAGTTCTCCTGCTTCATGGGTAGCCTCTTCAATCAATTCATCTGGTGGCAAAACAAGAAATATTGAAACAAAAGTAAGAACACGTTTTGCATGAATTCTATATTTATGTAAGAAAGATCTGGAGTCAACAGAGGCAAATGATTTAAAATTTGTACCAAATCGCCTGTTAGATCAAGGGATGGTAGTATGGTACCACTTTTTTAAATAGTACCATGCAGGACTCATCTGAACATTTCCTTAATAAATAATACTGAGCCGAATCACTAATAATTCATTTTCATTGGTTAAATAAACCCTTCGCCCCTGTTAGCAGAATTGGATTCAAGTGCATACCTTCACCATTAGCATCATCATTTTCAGGTTCTGACTCTGAGCCAGAACCCCATCGGTTTCCCCCATCATCAAAATCCCAACGTTCTCCAGCTGGAGGCATCCAGAACTCAGCTTCTTCTGAATCACTGTCATTCCCAGTAATATCCCTCATTTCAGATACAATATTGGCAGCATTTTCTGCTTTCTCCTTTTTCTTTTTCTTCAAACTACTAGCTTTCTTCTTTGGCTTTTCCTCTACTTGTTCAATATTCTCTTCGACCATTCGATCTGGCATTTCTTGCTCAGCTTCCTTCTTCTCTGTATAAATTTTCAGTACATCACAATTCATACACTAAACTGAATTCTAGCTCACAAGTCTCAATAAACTGTTGTATAGCTAAACATTTGAGAAAGAGCTCACAGACCTAACATTCTGAGGAAGCGTTTCCCATTAATATGCTTCCAAATATGCTCCTCAGATTTGTTAACAATGAGGCCTGTCAACTTACATTTCAATTTTGACCTGCACCAATCACACAACAAACTAACATTCAGCACAGAGCACCAGAAACACACCCCATATAGATCACCAGTAATATCAGATGTGAATAAAATAATGTTAATGCTCGAACAATAAACTGTAACTAGATTCAATTACAAACATTTCATTTTATCTGCTAACTGAACAATTGTCGATAATTTGCCGAGGATCATCATCATAACTTAAAAGCATAAATCTTTTAACATAAGAAATCACGCAATGACAGTAACAAAGAATTTTTCACTTGAAAATGGTGAGATATACTTATATAGAGGGAAAATATCAGATGCTATAGTAAACGAACGATAAACCTAGAATAAGGGAAAAGGGAATTACTTGGAAAGAGGATCCTGAGAGAACATGTTGAGAGGGGGCTTTTTACTAGCCAGAGCTGCATCGATGAGGCCTAAACGGCAGTGCTTGCTCCGAGCATACGAATCTCTGGTATGAGCCGGGAGCTCGTGGCCCGTCTCCACGCACTTGAAGCGGCCATTCTCCAGCTTCTGGAAGGTCGGTTCGCCCAATAGGTTATGCCCTTCCTTCTCTCCGGTTTCAGCTCCTCCGCCCTCTTCCTTCGCCATTGCAGCGCTGTTCAGTATCAGCCTTAGGGCGAATGTATACGGTGGCGGCAGAGTCTAAGAATTCGTCACCAATCTTGTATGCAAAACGGCGTCGTACCAGTCGCCTCACCAATGGGCTCCTAACTCATAAGTTAGTTAATCGAAATTTCAATTTTGGTTATATGACTATATGGATCTTGTTAATTTAATCCTTTGACTTTTAAAAGTGTCAATTTAGTATCTTAATTATGCAATTTTTTTTCAATTTTGATCACTCTGGCTAAATTTTGCCGGAAATTTTTAATTGTTAAAATAATTAGGATATTTTGATCATTTTACGTGTCTTTTATTCTTCCCAGGCGAGTCCATCCCTTCTTCTCTCGTTTCTGGTGAATGCAATGAACTAAGATGATGGGGAAAGGAGGTTTGATGATATTAAATATAAGGTTTAGAGGGGGAAAGAACGCCGGAAACGGGAGAGAAAGAGATGGACTCGCCGGAGAAGAAGAAAAGAGGCGTGAAACGACCAAAATATCCTCATTATTTTAACTATTAAAATTTTTTGGCGAAATTTGACCGACAATTTGGCCGAAGTGACTAAAATTGACAAAAATTACATAGTTAAAGTACTAAATTGACACTTTTGAAAGTCAGGGACTGAAATTAACAAGACTTCTATAGTCATATGACCAAAATTGAAATTCCCTCCAGTATTCTTTGTATCAATCATTATTGTGGTCCACACGAGCTGTGTAGATATGTTTTATATATTGTAATAGAGAAAATTTCAATTTTGGTCATATGACTATAGGGGCTTTGTTAATTATAGCACATGACTTTCAAAAGTGTCAATTTAGTACCTTGAGTATGTAATTTTTGTTAATTTTGGTCACTCCGACCAAATTACCGGCCAAATTTTGTCGGGAAAAGACGATTTTACCAGACTTCAAAAGACGATTTTGCCCATCAGATTATAGACTAAATGAAAGATTAAGTTTTTCTGGCGAAATTTGACCGGCAATTTAATCGGAATGACCAAAATTGATAAAAATTACATAGTCAAGGTATTAAATTGACACTTTTGAAAGTCATGTGCTAAAATTAACAAAGCCCCTATAGTTATATGACCAAAATTGAAATTTTCTCTATTGTAATATAATAATGTACTTTTTGATATATTAAAAATGTAAATTATATTAAAGAGATGTATATTATAAATGTAATTTTTGTTACCATTCACACAGCGCACTATAATATCAATCATTATTGTGTAGATCATATTTTGTCTACTGTAAAATAATGTACATTTAATACAAAAATAACATACATTCAGTACAAAAATAATATACATTGCATTCAGGAAATGTACATTATTTTTGTTCTCAGTGTACATTATATTGTATAACGTACATTCAGTACAAAAATAATATACATTTAATATATTAAAAATGTACTTTTTGTTATGGTCCACATAACATTGTGTGAATCATAGTCCACACAATAATTTACTTAGAGTTAATTCCAGCAATGGTCCCCCGAGTATGATGATTTTCCAGAATTAGTCCTCGACTTTTAATTTGGACAATTTAACCATCTGACTATTAAATTTTTTCCAATTGAGGTCCTTCCGTCAATGCAAGGTTAAGTTGCCGTTTATTTTAAGGGTAAAACTGTACTTTCCCTTATTGAGCGTATAATCCTCCATTTATACGCAAAGTAAAATAATAAAAAACCCTTCGTAGGGTATTCTTCAACTCCAGTATATGGATCTATGAATGTCCAACAACAACAAAAGATGAAGATTCTTAAACATGCCTGAAATGGTAGTGGCCAAGGCCATGCTTCCCACTTGAATTCACCAACATATCGGCTACCATCCTGGCATCCTCACAGATATGCACCCCAGAGCCATGGCCTTGGCCATTTGACCATTCTCCAACATAAACATCACCAGTATAAAACAGATAAACGTCAAAACCATGCCTATATTGGCCCCTGTATTGACTTCCCCTTGCCCATGTCTCCACTGCATGCCCATCATATTTGCCATCAACCTAATCCCTTTCAAATCTTCCACTCATGTAATAATAGTACACTCTACTCCCATTACATTTCCCCTTATGAAAATCACCCTCATACACATCACCATTGCTATATGCCTGCACCCAACACCCATAACTCACTTTCTTGTCATGATTTGGCCAAGAACCGATTGACCAGGACACATGCAAAGACCTTCTTGAGACATGGCTGGATAGAGGGAGTTTGATTGGGAAAGACCTGGCAAGGAACAAATGGATAGAGTGCAGCCTGGGGAGTGCCAAATGCAGAGAGAACAAAACTGATGCGGAGAAGGCAAAGGCAGAGAGGAACAAGCTAGAAAGATGGAGTTAGTGGGGTGGGAAACCAGGAAATAGAAGAAATGCAAGGAGAGGAGGAGGATGAGGCGAAGGTGAATCTGGACGACGCGGCGGAGGTGGTCGAAGTGGTGGTAAATGGGAATGGCCCAGAACCCTAAACGGGTACGGGCCATTCGCGGTGGGCAAGGCCGAATAAAACGGGTATTTATGCAGAGAATTGCTTAGAGTGTGGGATTTGGTCATCGAGTTGATGGAAGAATTGGAGGAATTATTCTCGGGAAGGATTCTCTGGTGAGCGGTGGTCTTTCTGCCGGCGGCCACAGCGGCCGGCGAGGTGGCGGCGGACGCAATCGGGCGATTGCCGGCAAATTTGGGAGTGCTTCTGGTGAAGCAAGGAAGAGATAGAAAGCATACACATACAAGAAATTAAAGATTGAAATCAAAAGAGACGCCACTGCTTTCTTTCCCAATCTGAACTTCAGACTTCTTCTGATGCATTATCTATACACAAACACTACTCTCTCTTCAATTCATCTCTCTCTCTCTCTCTATAAACAACAACTCTGTTATCTCTGCAAAGCAATTTCTGGAGAAAAGTGAAGAACTTCCGGTGAGAATTTCATTACCTTTCTAGAATGGACGGTTGTAAATTTCGCGTATAGATTGGGAGAAAGAAGAGGATTATAGGCTCAATAAGGGAAAGTACAATTTTACCCCTAAAATAACGTCCACTTAACCTTGTATTGATGGAAGGACTTCAATTGAAAAAAATTTAATAGTCAGATGGTTAAATTGTCCAAATTAAAAGTCGAGGACTAATTCTGGAAAATCATCATACTCGGGGGACCATTGCTGGAATTAACTCATTTACTTATATCAATTTGTCTCTTTCAATCTGGCAGGCCCAGACTGTTACCGGGTATTGAATATGGGCCGGGCCATACTGCATTATGCACGAGTCCATGATGAATAGTCTAAATCATTAACTATGGTATTAGACTTTAATTCCATTTACAAAGCATCAACATTACCAAACACTTCAGACTTTGCCCAAAATACAAGTTCATCAATGCTTTTAATGAAATTTCAACTCTTATGAGACAACATCAACCGAATTAGTCGAACAATTAATTTGATAACCATAAATTTCAAATTCAATTCTCTATAATAAATTTTAATTGGTCATCTCGTTTGAACCGATCAGTTATAAACAATGATCACTATACATGCTCCACCGAAAACATATCTTCAATGGTTAATTTTCTCGTAAATCAAAATTTCAAGCTCTTATTTTTCCTTCTATACTCCTCTTCAAACTTCACAATTTACTAGTAAACATGTAAACAATCGATACTTTTTAAAATATTTTGAGATTTAGAGTGCAATTTGGGGGGAAGAAGAGAAATATATAAATTTTAATAAAATTATTACAAGTGCTATTTCATTAACAATTTCAAAGTCGTATACATATGGACTCTATGGTTTTACATTCAATATTTCAATTCCTCTTCCTATGCAATCGCATTAATTGTTGGTTCAAATGTCAATCACCTTCTTTGAATTTCTCATTTATTATTGTTGTTGTGATACTTAGGTGATATTATCTTCGTTCTTAAGTTTATAAGACCCAACATTTAAAGTCACAGTAAAAGTAAATTGTAAGTTGCGCAATTATTCACACATTCCATTATTTTGAGCCCGAACCTTTTTTTTTTTTTTTTTCCATTTATGTTTTTAATGAGATTTAAACTCTCACATTGTTACTTTCAGTCGTGACATCAAATCAAGCGGTAAATCACTATACTAAGTTCCAGAAGGCACTTCTCATTTATTTTTATTTTCATCAGGATCATATGAGCTCTAAAACATTAAAAATAATTAATTGATTTTTTGAATATTTTTTTGTATAGTTAGAACTTAGAACTCTACCCTATAGACCCATAGGGGCTATAGGCGCATTAAGGACTTTTTTAGTATAAAAAAAATTAGTTTTAAATATACATGAAAATAACTTATCTTTATACTTCCTGTAATTAGTTTCAAGAAGTTTGAGTTTAGATCACTTTTTTTTTTTTTTTCTAAGTCAATACTGAATAGCTGTAGTCAATCCAACTTGCTTTCGTCTTCTAAGTATACCCTTTTCCCTCCACATGCATATTTTTTTCCACTAGCAAGTAATTTTATAATGAACACTCCACAATTGACAATGACCCCACTCAAGAATATATTTCTGCCAACCCATGTGAGGAGTTGAGGACGACGGATGGATAATCCATTTTAACTAGTACATAGTTAGTTTGATAATTATAAAATTTTAAGTTTATTTCATTTTATTATTTCTTTTGTGAATTATTATCTTTTTGATTTGAACTAATCAATTATAATAGACTTTAAAATAATTTCTCTTTGTAGTATTTTGTTGATTAGGATCATCTTAACTTTATTAGTGAACTAAAAATATACTTTTAATATGACATTATTCTAAAATAATTAAGCATTCAGAATTTCTAATTACTGGTGAACTGAAAGGGTGCAAAAAGTGCCGCAACTTTTCCGGTTTAAACCATAAATATATATAATAGGTATGTTACGCATCACTGGGAGGAAATTAAAGTAAAGCTATAAAACAATATATAGATATGCCTTTTTGAAAAGCCCATCTAAACAACACCAACTTCAACTTAGGTGAGATGTGGGTTAGACTAGTTGTAACTTTTAATCTGATAGATATATACAACATATATGCAACCAACACATACATTATATTATTTATGTATATTTCGTCATCATATCACCCGAACTTTTTGAAGACCAGTCAATTCCTTTTATGCATGCAGTCCCACCAAATGCAGAAATTATATTTGTCATTTTGCGATGGAGGAAAATACAAAGCTAAGAATAGAATAGAATATTCATGCGTAGATACCTATCCTATATAGCTTCAATTCGTTCTGTCTTCAAGGACGTCGGACAGACTAGGAAATTAAGGTTTGTGTAGTTCTGGTCCCCATTATATTTAGATAACGTTAATTGGGCATCAGTTTCCCAGAAGTTGCCCAGAAGCAAGCTCCAACTGGTACAGCCTAGCCACTACCCCATTTTTAATATATATGGATTATGCACACACCCTACATACATACATATACATACACTCTAGCTATCTATTGAGTGTGTCCCAAATTCCAATTAGTTCAGTTTTAATTTAAAACTACTTCTGGTCTAGTCCACGAACCATACTTCACGTCCACTGCCTATATGTTTGACAAAATCAAAATCCAATCTGTATTGTGTATATATACACTAATTAAGGACAATCGTACCAACTGAATTAGTTCGATAGTTGGTTTGATAACCTAATTATTATTAACATACTTAATTTGAGTTGGTTAACTTTAAACAATATGATCTATCTTTTGTGACCTTATTAATTAGTGGGTTAATAATAGTTTAACCATTTGGGATACTAATGCTTGACTATTGCGAATGTCTTTACATACCGTATATATGTCTATGCAATGCAAGTTGTATATATTTATAAAATGTAATGTGCAATGGTTCAAGATTGAGTTCGAGTTGAATTTAATTAATTAATTTGTAAATAAATTATTATTATTATTATTATATTATTAAAGACAAATTAATTGGGATATGTATGATACTGATCTCATTGTAATTGTAATAATAAATGAGTTAATAAGAAGATTTGACCACTGCACTTGGTTGGATGCTAGCTAACATGTCATCACTTAAATGCTACTTTAAAAATCAGTAATAGCTAGCTTAATTAGTTTTTGGCATATGGTTTGACATATATGGATACATGAATTGGACTCGACCAAGTCAATCAAGAGGGTTGACTTCGAAATGGCAAACTATATAATATAATGTGGACTTGGTCATCAATATTATATATTTATATTATATGTCCACTTAAAATGAAATAGTAAAAAAACTGTGAAACCAAATTTTAATTTGATGAGACGCCCATAGGCTATACCTAGTGCCTAGTGGGCATAATGGCCACAACTAACAAACATCCATCCTATGTAGTTTCCATCTTCTATTCATTCACCGGACACGCACCGCACCTACACTTAGCTTTCTTCTTCCCATTCCCACCTGTCCTCTCCTCTCCTCTTAATCATGTTTTTAATGATCACACTACAATATTAGTATTATTGATTGTGTTATTCAATATCTTATAATTTACTCACAATTAATTCGTAATAACAAATTAAATTTTATATTTATATCCTTGTTTTTAATTTACTAGAACACTGGTATTAATTAGATCATTTATAATGAATTATGAATAAATTGAATATAAAGTGCATTCGATGTATGTATATGTTCATAAATAATGATGTATGCATGTGTGATTTTTTGAAAATAATGTATGCATGCATGTGTCATTGATTGCGTATAAAGTAAGTTCTTCTTTTAATAATTGATAAGTTAATTAGTAAAGATTTTAGCATGTTTACGTGACTCACAAATTGATTCATTTATAGAATTAGCCTTAGTTGATAATGTTATAGAGTCGATTCATTTATAGAATCAGTCATGGGGTATTGACCTTAAGGACGTTATACTCTTTATCAAAGACATTAGTGCATCCTTAAGGCTTGTGTTAGTTACCAAATGACATGCACAGACTATATAGATAGCATCATGATTTTGTATAAGAAATTAGTATTATTATCACTAGACACTCAACTTGAACACTAGACCGTCTATTTATTTGGTGCGATTATTCTCCTTTCATTTTTTCATATTTTTTTTTAAAAAATCTCAATATATTAATGAAAAAGATAAATGTTACTCCGAGGTGTTTGGTGGTGGCACACAGTCCATTTTTGAGAGTGATTCAAAATCAGTTGTTGATAGTTGATAACTTGATACCATCAACTAAGGTTCAAGCCTGCAGAATTCATTTTTTCCTTAATTCTCTCCTTCCAATCAAATACTCTCTACAAGATAAAACAAAATAATGGATGCGATTATTTAAAAAAATAGTTTATTTTTTAGGAATGGATAAAATTAAGATGCAGGGGAATATATATACCAAGTATACAAGGTGGGGATGTCCGTATAGAAATAGTCGTGGTCATTGGTTCGATTCTATTCCAATATATGGCTTTTTTATTATTGGAATCATAAGAGTATAATCTTCATCATTCCCTCTCCCTATTTATACTCTCTCTTCCCACCCTGAAACTCCATGATAGGAAGAGAGAGAATCAACCTGTATATACCGCTAAACCGATGCCATTTGGGGGAGAACGATAGAGAATAACACAACAATAACAACAACAACAACGTTTCTTGTACAAAATTTCGCATTTTCTTTACGATATTTAGCGGTTTGGGGTTTGATCGGGGTTTTCCATTCTATGTCTTTGAGTTTCTCTGCTTTTTGTGTCCGTAAAAGGATATAATTTGGGGAGAACGAAGGTTCCAGAACAGGCATTTTCGGAAAGTTCTTGAGAATTGGGGTCCTCATGATTTCCGGTGACTATTATAACTCTAAGAAGAGAGACGATATATGTGAAGATGTTTGCGGCCAGGTATTCATTGATCCACATTTTTTTTTTTTTTTTATTTTCCTTTCAAAAATCAAAACGTAATCTTTGCTGCGTAAGCCATTCGTCACTGTAAATTTGAAGTTTTCGATTCGTTGGGTTTGTTGTTATTTCTTTGTTTGTGTATTGGGAAGTGGGTATCGATAATTTCCAGTTTTTATTGAATAATATAAAACATGTCTTTGTTTTATGCTCGAAATTGTTGGAATTTTGCAGATTGTTTGTACATTAGAATGTTGAATTGAGGGTCATGTCTTGTTCTAGCCTCTAGGAACTCCTTTGTATTCTTTTCCAGTTCTCCAGATATCTTTGTTTATTCTTTCCCTTTCTGAGGCTTTATTTTGTTTAATTCTGAAGTCAAGGCAGGCTATAATCTCAACCCTTTATGATTGGGGATGTTTTTTCCATGCAGTGGGACCGTTCTATTAGAAAATACTATCCGTACTATACTGCAATATTGCTTTTATGTTGTATTAAGAGAAGCTAAAGAAATACCTATGCTTTGAAGGTGTAGTTATGGACATTTAATGATAATTTGACATTTCAAGTATCAAACCTTTTAAATAGTTGAATATATGTAGTTTTCTGGAACTGACTGGAATTTAATTTTGCAAAGACACACACACAATTCAGGACTCTGTTTTTCCCATATTGCTCGACTGTTTTGGGCATTTGATCATATTGGCGTTCTTATGCAGCAGGAATACCCTGGTGTACCGACCATGTCAAGATTAAGGTGCGTGCTCCGAGGACTGGATTTAAGGACTATTATCTTTTTGGTTGTAGTTGTTCCAACATGTGTGCTCGGTATATATGTACATGGACAGAAGATTTCCTATTTCTTCCGGCCACTTTGGCAGTCTCCTCCTAAGCCATTCATTCATGTAACTCACTATTATCATGAGAATGTGTCGATGGAGACTCTCTGCAAGCTACATGGTTGGGGAATCCGTGAATATCCAAGGCGTGTCTTTGATGCAGTTCTTTTCAGTAATGAAGTAGACATGCTTGCAATCAGGTGGCAAGAATTGTATCCGTACGTTACACGTTTTGTTCTTCTTGAATCGAACTCAACGTTTACTGCTTTGCCCAAACCCCATGTTTTTGCAATGAACCGGGAAAAGTTTGAATTTGTTGAGCCTCGTTTGACTTATGGAACAGCTGGGGGTAGGTTTAGGAAGGGTGAAAATCCATTTGTTGAGGAGGCATATCAGAGAGTAGCGCTTGACCAGCTTTTGAGAATAGCTGGTATAGAAGACGATGATTTGCTCATAATGTCTGATGTTGATGAGATCCCCAGCAGGCACACAATTAACCTTCTACGATGGTGTGATGATATTCCCCCAGTTTTACATCTTCAGTTGAAGAATTATTTGTACTCTTTCGAATTTTTAGTTGATCAGAGCAGCTGGAGAGCTTCTGTTCATAGGTATCAGAGTGGAAAGACTAGGTATGCACACTTTCGTCAAACTGACTACCTTTTAGCAGATTCTGGTTGGCACTGTAGCTTTTGTTTCCGCCACATAAGTGATTTTATATTCAAGATGAAAGCTTACAGCCACACTGATCGGGTAAGGTTTTCACATTTTCTTGACCCCAAAAGGATTCAAGACATCATTTGCAAAGGGGCGGATTTGTATGACATGATTCCAGAGGAATATACTTTCAAGGACATTATTGGGAAAATGGGCCCTATTCCTCATTTTTATTCTGCAGTTCATCTTCCTTCTTATTTGCTGAACAATGCTGATAAGTACCAATATCTTCTACCCGGAAATTGCAAAAGAGAAGCTGGCTAAGTTTGTATTCTACAGTGGGGCATTATTTCTTGACTTGGGAGGTTTATGTTGCACCATGATGATATTTTATCGTGCACTTGCTGACTGGTGTGGATGTATTCTGTCAGTCATAGTACCTTAATCTCCGACAAAACTTAGGGTATTTTCGAAGGGAAACGCATGGATTTCTTGGTCAGTCAGTTCTTTAACTGTGTTGCTGGGTAGTGATTATTTGACATGCTTACAGGCCAATGGCTTACAAATTCTTCGAGTGAGGATCTTGCTTAGGGGAAGAAGTCTCGCTTAGTGTTTAGAGAAACTTGCTTACATTTCTCATATTGTTTCAATGATCTTCAGACCAGATCATAACTTAAATGACACTTCTCTCACTTTTTTTTTTTTTTAGCAGGAAATTTTTTGTTTCCCCTATTTTCCTAGAGAGTAACATGTATTCCTATTATAAATTGTGTTCAAGTTCTGTTTGAAACTGTCTTTTCTGTGAATGTAAAATTGTAAATGGAATTTGAACTTAGGCTACTGTTTCTTGACTGGTGTAAGAGTGTTCTAACTTCGTGTTCTAACTTCTAAACCAGAGAAGTTGTATAATGTGTGCTTCCCAGACAATCAGACATATACACTAAAATCAGCAAAATTTACCAAAGAAAATTTTCTATTTCTAATGAAATGAAAGATTCAAAGACTCAGTTATCAAGATTTCCATTTCTAAGGGTAAAGAAGTTTACAGAAAAAATAAAAACTCTTCATGCATTGTGGTGTCCAATATTGTTCCCTTACAGCACACCCACTATAACCGCTAATCAATAGAATTTACCCAAACCCACCAAGTATAAACAAGGCAGTGCATAAAAGCAAACAGAGATAGTAGCAGCCCGTCTGCCAAGATAACATTTCTACAGATTCCGGTATATAAATAAGAAAGCAGCACAGATGTAGAGAATGAATGACTTCAGAAAAGATTCTGCTCCAGCTCTAAGGAAATGAATATCCATCTCAGCCACAATCAAGTGATCCATAAACCTCTATTCCTGATCTGTTTCCAGTGAACAAAATCAGTTCTGTTGTTCACCGTGTTTTGTCCATCAAGTCCCTCTGACAAGGTTGCTTGATGTGCATTCACATGATACTAGTAATGGTAATTGAACCTATTGAGCTTTGGCTAATCACTGTCCCAATCATCCATCCCTTTCAACTTTCTAACATTCCTCTTCTTCCCACCATTCCTTTCATTCTTATTCATTTGCTTGGTTCGGTAATCATGTGATTCTTTTATGCTCTGCTCATCCCCGTCATCTGATTCCCACATGACATTCTCAAGATCACTGAGCATATCATCTGAAGCAGGCTCTTCTGACATCTTTTCATCAAATTTAGGTTTACCATATATATTGGAATTTCCTTGAACCCTACCCCTATCCTTACCAGTCTTATGTTTTGGCCAGCTTTGTATGTTTTGCTTACTACTTTTGTCATGACTTTTGTACTTTCCATTATGAGTATCATAATTACTCGTTCCTCTAGTATCATCAGAATCCCATCCGTCATCATCCTCAGATACATCACCATCACCATCTTCATCACTGTCATCATGAACTACCTTCCTTCCACGTTTATCATTCCAGTTCCTTGTCCTCCCTACCATCTCATTATCTGATTCATCACTTCCATTGCTTTCTGATCTTTTGAACCGACCACCAAAATCCTCCTGATTCCAATACTTAATTTTTCCAAGTTCTTCCTTCTCTGCTGCTTCCTCAGCAGCCCATTCCCTATCAGCTTCCCTTTCTATCTCAGCTATAAAGCGGTCAAGCTCCTCCTGATCACTTTCTTCATCAGACTGTTGTTCTATGTTACTGATGCTGGCACCCACTTGATTGCTTTTGTCCCCTTGGAAAACATAAGGGGTTCCTTCTTTCTTGTCAATGGCATTGAAGAATGTGGAAGCTACACGTTGGATGCTAGCCATGGCCACTGGGTCATCAGGATTTACCCCCTTTTTACGGAGTTTTTGTTCATATTCTTTTATGTTCAGTTTCTGAGAATCTAGTGCTTGCTCGAATCTAGCTTTAAACAATGCCTGGAAGACAGAGAAAAATGTAAAAATAGCACAAATCTAATCCATCATCTGAATATATTCAGCAATTATTTAGATTCAACCAATGAAACCTATTTCATTTGCAACTTTGACAATACATGTGAAAATATAGCTGCCTTTATAATTTATAGCCTTCAATTATTAGAAAAATTCCAAAGATTACACAAGTTAGGTGGTAGAGCCGAGTTACAAGCAATGCCACTATCAAACAGGAACCCTTACGAATAAAAGCATGACTTTGTAACAAACATTTTAAAAAAAAAAAAAAAAAAATTTAGGCAACAAGTTGGTTCACTGACTAGGATAACTATAAAGTAACATATAATGGACAAAAAAGATAAGAGAGATACAAATGAATATACACAGAGAGGTATATACTGACCTTCCTTTTTGTAAGTGTGTTAATAGGAATTAAATTCTTGGGTTGCCGGTAGTTTCTGCCACGAAACATAATAATGGTCTTCACATTATGAATGTTAACCACAATACCACCACTCAACCGTGCCAGCATAGATGCCATCTCCTTAATTTTCTCCTTTGGGAAATTATCACAACAAACTTGCACAGTCTCATGGAACTTCCAGTGAAGATGCATATTTTGGACAACTCCTCCAAAAACACCACGAACACCAACAGGTACATAATTTCTATTCTTGTAACCAATCTTCTTATATGACTGCAGCTGCTCGGGAGTCAAAAGTTCAGGGTCGTGCTTTGGGGACGGCAACTCTGGAAGCTCATATTTTTTCAGCTTCTGAAGAAGCAACGCCACTTTCTTCTTTGCCTACACTAATGAAAGAGATTGAAACATGAGAACGCTAGCAGCTACATGACCTTTCCCAATCACAATTTAAATAATCTTTCTTGTCTTAATACACACATTGCACACCAGAACATCTCATAGAACCTAGAAAACTGAAGTTTTGCAGTGAATCAAAATTTGAACTTTTGCATTTGTTCATGAATTAGAGTATGCAGTATCAAAAGTGGAGGTTGAAACATACTCTTCTTAGATTGTAAAGAAGTCGTTCCTCTTCAGTCATCAGCTTCTTCCTTAGTTTACTAGCCCTCCGACGTTCCCTTAGCGTTTTGCCCGACTCTTTAATCAGCCGCGCCTCCACTTTGCTTCTCATACTCTTCCCCGACATCCCTCGAGCTCCGTCAAAGCGATTGCACATTCTGCTAAACGTAAACTGCAGCCCCACCTCTTTAGCTCCGCGAAACGCTGGCCGAAAATTCCCGTCGATAGGCTGCCACTTCACAGGATTGCCTCTTAGTAGCATCGCATTCCTAGTTTTACACATTAACAATAGAGATCAAATCAAAGCAAATCAGATTAATAACCGAAAGAACTGAGAATAGGAAGGAGGAGTGGCGAAAATAATACGTACTGTGTGGGATTGCTGGAAATAAGAAAAGTGAGGGCTCTAACAGAGTGCCGTTGAAGGTTTCTTGCGAGGAACATCACGGTGTCGTCGCGAGAACAATCCAATCCAATCGAAGACGAGGAAGAACTCGCCGATTGAGTTCTCTAACTCAATGAGCCATAGTCATTTTGCTTGCAGGGGTTTTGAGGGTTTTAGCTATGTCATTGACCCGGCCCTATGTTTTTTTTCTTTTTAAATAATAATTAATCCCGCTTGAATGCTTGATATTGTAAATTAGAGTGAAAGTTGGGTCCAACATTAGTATTATTTTTTTAATGATAAAAAAAGTTAGTTACTATTTTAATGTATGCATTAGTAAATATATTTGAGTGAATCATTATTACATGTACTATGGTCAACACAGTTGTATAAATTATAAATAAAAAATATATTTTTAATATGTTATACAAATATTTTTTAAAAGTATATTATTTGAGTACTGAAAGTATATTGTTTTATATATACTATCAAATAAAGCATCTTCAATACACAAATAATTTACTTTTAATATAGAGTTAATTATCAAAATGGTCCCTTGACTATAGTGAAATTACCAATTTGGTCCTTGACTATTTTTTTTAACCAATTAAGTCCCTCAACTTTAAAAATTTTAACCAATTTAGTCCTCTGTTAGTTTGACCATTAGTCAACCGTTAACTTGGAACCAAATTGGTAATTTCGCTATAGTCAAGGGACCATTTTGGTAATTAACTTTAGGGGTGGGCAATTCGGTTTAGTTTTCTCGAATCGAACCGAACTAGTTTGGTTCGGTAATATACCGAACAATCGAACGGTATTAGATTCTTGTATACTAAACGGTTCGATAAAAATTGATCCGAACCGATCGAATTGTTCAGTAAAAAATTGAACTGAACCGAATACCATTTGATTTTTTTAAAAAAAATATAATAATAATAATAATAATAATAATAATAATAATAATAATAAATAAATAAATAAAAAGTAAATCCAAGTCACTTGTTGCTTGCTCTGTTGTTCAGCTCATATTCTCACAGGTATCTCTCGTAAATGTTTTATTTGATTTCTTTATGGTTTATTATCAAAAATTTTATATTATGTGTTATGGTGTTTACATAGTCCATATTCAAAGTCTAATATATAACAAAATAGCAATCTAAAGTTCAAACAGTATTCGGTTGATTCGATTTTTACCGAACAATTCAGTTCAGTTCGAGTTTTCACCGGACCATTCGGTATACAAGAATCTATTATCATTCGGTTGTTCGATATATTACCGAATCTAACTAGTTTGATTCGGTACGGTTCGAGAAAACTGAACCGAATTGCCGACCCTTAAAGTTAATTACCAAAATGGTCCCTTGACTATAACGAATTACCAATTTGGTCCTAAGTTCACGGTTGACTAACGGTCAAACAAACGGAGGACCAAATTGGTTAAAAATTTTAAAGTTGAGGGACTTAATTGGTAAAAAAAAATAGTCAATGACCAAATTGGTATTTTTGCTATAGTCAAGAGACCATTTCGGTAATTAACTCTTTAACATATTAAAAATGTACTTGATATTCATCGTCCACACAACTATATGGACCATGACCCACATAATAATTTGCCCTTTTGAATGATACAGTACAAAAAATAACATTAGAAAGTTCGTGTACAATAAAATGAATTAAGAAGTATTAGTCAAAAGCAAAATGTGATCAGATATGAGAATCATGTTTTATTCACTTAATCATTATATTTTTCTTTAGAACAAAGACTTCATATTATTGATTTGGTGGTTGGACAACAATGATATAATAAAACCTAATGCATATAAAACACATACACAATGAACATCTAATGCCACAACATCATTAATTAATCTATAAATACTACAATACATTATATACTAAGGAGTACTAAAAAACAGGAACACATTATGTCATTGAAAAGCATGCAGTCCCACGCAACAACTTACAAGGATATATTTAAGTTTACAACATAATAATCCAAAGCTGAAGGAAGGTTGATGAATTGAGGTCAAATCTCAAAAAAGGCAAAACTGAATTCCTCGTACAAACTCACATCCTTCCCAGTAACACTAACTAGGATGGCAGGCAAGTTTAGAACTCCTTATTGACCTCAAATGCCTTCAAACGGAAGCTCAAAGGCGGTCTAACCAGCTGGAAATACTATCTTGAGATCCAAATGGCAAATCCTGCAAAGAAAATTCGGGCGCAGAATCCAGTTCCAAGTTCACAAGATCAGCAATATTGGTGGATGAGGAGGTGTTATTAGCTTCTTGCGGCATAGGATTAAAGTTAGCAGAAGTCGCATGATTAGATGGCAGATTGTTGAAATCAAAAGAACCAACAATTTCATCACATAACAGAAAATCATCTATGTCAGTTGCATCAGCAGCAGCCTGTGATTCTCCAGCCAGACATCCTGGGTACTCTTCGCACTTCACTTGAACATCAGACCACAAAGAACCATATCGCTCCTTCTTGCCACCCTCCACTTCCTAGCAAACAACACGAAACCAATATATGCATATATCAATAGCAGGAGATTATAAAATTGATGAACATATAAATTAAATGAGCAAGAATGTAGCAAATTGCAAAGTGAAAATGTGGGCGGGCTAACCTCAGCAGGCGGTGACAGGGCGGCATTATAATCATCACAAGAAAGCGGCGTTTCTCCTGCAGCACGAGGGGGATTAGGGATGGCTGTCATGGGAGTCGTAGGAATGGCTTGCGGGATATCAGATTCTCCAGCATTATCAGTAGTCTGCTTCTGCTGCTGCTGCTGATAATATATTTTTGAGACTACATATCCACCTTCTTTCTCATCTTCATCTATTCCCAGATGGTATTGGTGCATCACCCAATTGGTTTTACCAGGCTTTTCTCCCTTCTTTGTAGAATACAGAACCATTACCTTTTTGCATCCCTTCTGAACTCCATTTTCCATCACAGCTTTCGTCTTCCCAGTCTTATGCCAACGAACATGCTCCATCACTAAACTTGTTTCATTGCTAATCTTTCTGCGCTTTCGCGTTCCAGTAGCATATGCCTTTTTTGTTCGGTAAAAGAAGTGACCACTGCTTCCATCTTTCTTAATACCTGATCCAAATGCATAACAATTAAGTAGAAATCAAGCAATGCCAATATGCCATGACAAACAAAAACACGAGAGCCAAGAGCCTACCAGGAAGATTCTCTGGATGAGTATAGCAGATTCCTTCATCTCCCTCAAGTGTTGGGATGAATTCATCAAGAAACATGTGTGGTTCCGAATTTCCTTCCCCACACTTTGCTGCCAGATGTTCCAAGAGCTCAACATCAGATGGCTCAAATTTTACACCAGCAGGAAAGCCAGGCCACTCTGGGCTAACCTGAAAACATAAAACCAGACTCTCTCTTATTAGTCACGACTCGAAATAGACACAAGCACAAATAACATTGCAAGAAAGATAGATTTTGCCATGAACTCTATCTAATGTGAATTCAGGAAAGAAAGAAACTCCTTACATCGCTGTTATCAATCAAGTGATGACAATTTGGGCATTCGCGGGTTGCCCCACAATCTTGGATTCGATTCTCAGCAGGGGAACTGGCATTTCTCACTTTTTGTGCAAGTCCTCTGCTATTGATAAGCCAAGACCTGCATCAAGACAGAGTGAAATTCCACTGTGATTATAAGCATTATTGGACTGGAATCTATAAAGCAAAGAATTTAGTACATTTAATTTCCTCTTTGGGAATGACATAATAAATGGTGTCCTTTACAATCCACATTTGTGTTTTTCACAATGTTTACAACAAAACTGTAAATCCTAGCATCTGCTCTCTCAACTAAGTCATCAAAACAAGGTGCCCCCCCAAACAACACCCAGATTCTAGTAACAAGGAGTCAAAGCATGGTTTTAAAATATTAACTTTTTGTTGTAAAAAGATCATCATTTGAATGCCCAGATACAACACCCAGATTCTAGTTTATCAAATCTCACTTCAAAAGAAAATCCCAGAAAATGGCAATCCTTTTTTTCAAACACACACACACACACTCAAGGGAAGAAGATGGAGAAGAACAGATAAAGCTCTGAAATTCACGAAAATTCTTTTCTGGAGGACTTTGATCATTCTACAGCAAACCCTAATCAAAACATGGCTTAAAAATATCAAGTTTTTGCTGTAAAAAGATCATCTTTTCTATGAGGAGGGAAAAATCCTCAATCGTTAAAAAAAATCCCAGAAGTTCAAGAATCAAGAAAAACTCTTTAATTTCTCGTTCGGGTTTCGATATCCCAGAGCAAACCCAAATCAAAACACTGATTAAATGACACCAATCTGTACTCCATGGATCCAACCTCACCTTCCCATATACAAAGCATTCAAGAAAGGAAATCCTTTAATTATTCTGAGTTCCTTAGAAAACAGGAGTCTCTGCGTCTTCGAGTCAATGGCTTTTAAACTCAAAGGATGAATGAAGAAGACGTCATGCTCCCCCTTTCTCCACTGAGCTAAGAAACGAAGTGAGCTTGTGTGTATAAGCGGGAAAACTTGTTCTACATTTTGTTCGAGGTTCGGCAACTTGGCATCCAAGAAGAAGCAGGCATGGACGAGCTTCTCCTCTCATCTATTGGCCGAATCGGAGGTTCGGGTATGGCCCACCGTTTACTAAGTCAGTGTCCGAACCTATCCAAACGAGCCAGGGGTCAATATGGTAAATATCTGTCCCTTGCTCCCCAAGCTATAAAAGGAAAATCAATAAATCATTACACAGATTCTGCCACTCATTTTTGGATGAATTACACTATTACAGTTCCAGTACGACGCCGTTGCCCCTGTTTTAACGCGGCGTAACGGGGGGTTTTCGGTAATTAACAGAAAATTCCCGGAGAATTTTGCGTATAACGCTGTTGGAAGGATAGAAGCGGTTCACTAAATCCAACGTATAGATTTACATTTACTGCTGCAACTGTAGATTACAGGTAATAACCACCATACCCCACTTATCACAGCTTTGAAGCTTCTATTACAAGCTCTTATATTTGCTTCTTAGACACACGATTAACAAATATCCAGATTCTTAAAAATCAAAATAAATTATACAATTGACATTAACGTGTCTTTTTAAGACCACAAAAATAACAAAGACATTAAAATCGCTTCTCGAGACAAAAAAAAATGTTAAAATGTCTTCTTAAGATAAAAAGATAACATTAGTATTTTGAGAGAAATGACAAGATAACAACAATCTCAATAGAAGTAGTTATATTTTTTATGCAGTTAACGCGTGCACTGCACCCGCCAAGCGGGTGCAGTATGTGCGCAAAACCCGCACAAAGACAATAACCTTCTACTTTCTCTCTCTTACGGGACCCATCAAAAATTTAAATCTTGCAAGAAGTCCTTACCATTCTCTCTCCGAGACTCTCTTTTCCACATGGATCAAAAAGTTGCAAAAGTCTCTCCAAAATCTATAGACAATGATGCTCTAAATATGACTCTCGTATCAGAAAATCAACCATTTTTATTTGTTTATTTTTCCCAAATATAATAGCATTAACAAGTACTGCACTAGATAGATATATCAAAGGTCAATAATGTAATGTTCTTACAAAATATTGGAGGAAAGGCATTTGGATGAAACCTTATTTTACATTTTACAACTACAATACTACATAATCATCACAGCAACCTTAGCTCCAGTGTCCAAAAGCTCAACATTCAGTCAGAACTAAATTAGAATGGCAACATCTTCATTTCCCCTTAGCAGAGCTTCATTTCCAGAATCTAATAAGAACATCTAAATTTCCGTATATATTTGCAGCTAAAACTGTGTTCCTCGGTTACGTTGTGCTTGAGAAGGATGGTACAGGGATCAGTAGCATTGCTTGAAGCAGAAGAACAAACCCTTCTGCTTATCCTCCGATGGGGCGTTGGGGGTATCCCCCGAGTCACCACGCTTCGCCATTAGGGAGCTTGTACCTGGAGACTCTGGCGGCAAGACAGCGTTCTCCGAGGTGAAAATTCTTGGAGGTATCGGGGGAGTTTCGAGGGGTGAAATTGTGGAAAGATAGTGCAGAAGCATCTGTATAATCCGAGTGAAGTTGGGGCGAGCATTCGGATCTTCTTTCCAACACGAGGTCACAATCACAGCCAAATCTTCTGGTAGATCATCGGCACTTGGCCTTACATTCTGCAAGCCAAAAAATGAATAGATAGTCACTACCAAAGCCATAGTTCATTCCAGTCGGACAAAAAACCAAAATTGATTAGTGGACCCCCCGATCTTAAGAGCTCTCCACGTACCCTTGTTTCTTGGGTAGCATACTCGGATTTTCTTTGTCCCAATTCCTTTTCAAGACTAAGTTCCTATTTCATGGTAAAGTAACCTACTCAAATATGCACAACTGTCCTAGTGGTCCTAGAAGCCTTAATTAAAGGTGGTAGGATTCAAAGAACCAATAATATGTGGTATTCGTGTTGCAAGTAATTATTGCAGAAAATTGATATAAACAAGCATCAAACCTCCATGTGTTGCAAAAAGATATGTTCCATAGTATCTAGTAAGGAGTAATTGATAACCAAAAAAAATGAAAAAATGAAAATTACCTTGAAAGCAGCAGCATAGGCAGCCTGCAGATTCGACATGCCCTCAAACGGCAACTTATTATGTATAAGCTCCCACAGCACAATAGCAAAACTGTAGGCATCCACTTTGTGATTGTAATGTTTTTTCTCTCCGTGCCTTAACGTAACAGTGCTGTATAGCTTCCTCCATACACAACATTTGGTGAAATTTTCAGTTGTAAAGTCATAAAAAGAACACGTAGAAGTAAATAGAGGAAGCGGTTTTTGTTTTCTACCTCTGGAGCCATCCAGCGATAGGTTCCTGTTTCAGCAGTCATCATCTCTGTCAATGACTCCTCTCTTGCCAGACCAAAGTCTGCAAGTTTAACTGTCTTATGGTCGGCCGTTAATAGCAAGTTTTCTGTAGGCAAATTCGTATGAAATACAAAATTAGAATTCAAGAAGCAAAACTTCAATTAGAATGCGAAACTTGAATGGCATTTAGAACCACAAACCAGCTTTAAAATCCACTTCTAAGTAACGGTAGAAGAAACAGTCAAACAAAAGAGGTTTAAAGCTAAAGATTCAAGAAAGGCAATGTGGACAATCAAGATAGTTCCAGATAAGAGTAGCCAAATAAGCATAACTTTTACCGGGTTTCAAGTCACGGTGTATGATTCCATGAGAGTGTAAGCATTCCATTGCCCGAGCAATGTCAAGTGCAAACCCAATTGCCACACACATATCTAGGCACCTTGGGCGCGTGTTGAGCAAGTATTTTCGCAGCGTCCCGCCTAGAAGTAGTTCAGTTACAATGACCATAACGGGCTCCTTACACGCACCAAGAAACTGTAGAGAATAAGGAATTTTCAATGTGAGAAACTGCAAACAATTTTAATTACTCATTCAGAACTGTTGCATCCATCCATTTTGACAGAAAAGAAAAGTGGTTCAATGTTAAAGCAAACAACCTTCACTAAGTTCTTGTGTTGAACTCTGGATAACATTGCAACCTCTCTTGCAAATCGGGCATCCCTCTTAGCAATCTCTTCTGGTGTGTCCCCTTTATGGATAATTTTGATTGCCACATTCTGGTTTTTGTATCTGGAATGAACCCAGGAAACAAACCAAAAACAAAAACAAAAAGAAAAAGAAAATTTCAGCAACACCAATCAAAGACAGATTTAAAGAGATCCTAAAGAACAAAATGAATCTATGATAAGCAACTCCATAATGCTAAAATTACACAGTTGAAAGATAAAAAATAGCAAGAAATATAGAAGAAAGTCAACTCACTTTCCCTCATAGACTTTGGCATGAGCACCCTCTCCAATCTTGGGCCCAACAAAGAGAAGCTTGGGATCAATCAACCATTTGGAGTCCAAATTGAAGTCTTCTCCAGTGTAGAACCCAGTCGCAGATCCCATTTCAACACCTGCACACCAAATTTATCTCTTCTACCTAGCTCAACTATCTATTTATCAACCAGACTCCAGCTTGTATATCCAGGCATTTCAGCAAAATCAGTAAGTAGTTACTACTAAAACACTCAGAACACACAAAGCTCACGCCTTTCTTTAATTTGCGCTCTTAAACGCACTTCTGCTTCCTTAACAAAAGAATGAAAACATCAGCAAAAAAAGGAATTGGAGTAAAAAGTACGGATAGGGGAGCTAGAATCTTCTGGCCACGAACATAGCAGATCAGTGGGTACAGGAAATAAAGAATTTATTGACTATGAACGAACGCTAAAGGAGCCCAAAAAAACACAGAATTTAGTTACTGCGAAGAGACCCAGAATAATTTAAGCTTCCCACCGCGTATTATGATTCTTGGGTGCAGATAGAGAGAGAGAGAGAGAGAGAGAGAGAGAGGGGAAGCTGCGGAAGCAACTAAGGAAGGAATTGAAAGACACATTCTTTACGATCACAGTGCAAAAAGAATCCATAGTCAAAAGTCAAAAACAATAAATAAATAGAGTGGAAATTGGGAAACAAAAGTAGGATCCACATCCACAGATTACAAATGGTCATGCAAAATTACACATAGGTGAATAGATTGGAGGTGATGGGGTCACGTCGGTGGTCGGCGGAGAAAATTTTGCAACATTTCAGCTTTCAAATTTGTACTCTCATACTAAATACATCCTAATTATAAGTTCAATAGTAACTCTACCATTCTTGATTTTCAACACAACTAACTTGGTTTCACACCTGATTACACAAACTGGTGGTTGGCTGGTTATCATTATTTCATCTGATTAGATTATAATAATAATGTAATATACTTGTAATTCTTGTTATAAATTTACAAATATTATGTTGCTTTTGTTTGAGAGTTTAATTGACTTTTTGAAAGTAAAAAAAAAGGTTTATTTTGTAATCTGAAAACATCAAAATGAAGATTTTGGTTGAATGAATATATTGGAAGAAGATGAGAGAGAGAGAGAGAGAGAAGATATTTTCAAGGACAAGAAAGAGTCTAGTGCACTTTACATTTGGCTCAGCTCCGCTCCTGACAGGAACAAAGAACAAATTGGCATTCCTTACTTCCAACATAAAAGGAGATGATATAATTCAAAGTACACTACTTACTACTACTACTACTGTCCAGTCCAGTGATTGACGGCGACTTAGAAAAAGAAGGAAACAAGAATGAATCATCAGAAGAAATCAATCTCGAAATAATTATCCGAAGACTTGACATCAACACCACTTTGCCCTTTTGTGGCTGCCGGAGATTTCTGCGCCGCTGCTGCTGCTGCTGCCGCCGCCTGTTGCTGTTGGAATATGAATGGTTTTGGCACATCCGGGGGGCTGGCACACCTTATCAGCGCCCAATTCACGCTCTGGAAAAACGGATGCTGTTTTATCTCTGTTGCCCCGCGCCTATAGGCAAGACGGTGCTGTGGCTCCTTCACTAGTAAACCTCTGATCAAGTCCCGAGCAGCAAAGCTCACAGTCGGAGAGTCTGGGAATCTTAACGGCTGCCCAACAACATTGAACAATGTTGCCCGGTTTCCCTGTCCTTTGAAAGGAGTTTTCCCAAACAAAAGTTCGTACAGAAAGATCCCAAATGTCCACCAGTCAACAGCACTGCCATGTCCTTCGCCTTTTATGATCTCGGGGGCCAAGTACTCGTGTGTACCCACAAAAGACATTGAACGAGCATTCGTTGGTTCTGCAATCAGCTCGGGAAGAGGGGTTACTTGACTATGTATCTCGGTCTTTGGCTTCGTCTTCTTCTTTGAATCTTTCTTGGCCCTGCTAAGGAAGCGTGGTGTGAAGCATGCCGGTTGGATACATGATGGCTGGATTACACAAGATGGCTCGATACAGTATCCCGATTTCTTTGATTCTATATTTGAATTCGAGGATTTAACCAGAGTCGGGCTCACAGCGCACCTTAAAGAGAGGTCAAAATCAGACAGCATTATGTGTCCATCTTCCCTCACCAAAACATTCTCTGGTTTAAGGTCTCTATAAATGATACCCAGCATGTGCAGATACTCTAAAGCAAGGAGAACTTCTGCCACATAAAACCTACACTCCAAAACACAACCTAATAATCAGTAACCACATATAATAAATTCACTCATTCAGTGTTGAGTCAATCATAGAGGCATAACAACATTTGAGCACCAATTGGTTACCTATCACAAACACCGCAAAACCAACAAATTGTGAACATACAGATTGGACCTCTTAACTAAGCAGTCAAAGAATTTGTCTTGACCTAAGAAAACTCCACCACCACCATAGTTTAAATTATCAAATTTTCACCATTTAAATTATCCCATATTCCAAAGCAAAATCACACCCTTTTGTGAAGATAAAAATAAATTCATTTTTTTTCTGGACCAAAAAGATAATATATTGAAAGTTAACCATACAAAATAAAAAGTTGATTTCGAAGCTCAAAAAGACAAGGAAAGAAAAGAACATGGAGCACCCACTCTTTAAGCACAATTCAGAAACCTCAATGGCCTTGGGCATATATAAAGGAAAGTAGTAATTTAGCAACCAAAAAGGAAGAAGAAGAAGGAAATAGATAGCAGCCTTAGTGGCATAGGAACTCATCATGAAATAATTTGGGGAAAGCTAAAGATTCATCCTTCAGAAATGATGCTTATGATATAACCAAGACCTCCATATCACCAATGCCTGATTCCTTAAGGACTGCAGCAAGATCTTATGAAAGTGAACAAGGATATCAACAGAAGGTGTCAAAAGAAGAAATATAAAGTTTAATGCTCTATAGCATAATCCTATGATTGCATATGTGTTTCTTTCTAGAATTTGGGGGCAGAAAATAAGTCTAGGATTAAACACTTAAACAAGGAAGCCACAACTGGAATATTAAGATTAAGATAATGGGGAAAAGTAAAAACCTAACCTGGCAGCATTCTCTGGAAAATATTTCCCTGGCTGTCTCTGACGAAGAGCGTGCAAATCTCCGCCAGGACAGAACTCCATCACCAAGCAAGAGGACTTTTCTGTCTCAAAGTGCGAATACAAAGTGGGCAGAAAGGGATGATCCAGAGATTGCAGTATCTCTCTTTCTGTTTGTGCTCTCACAAGCTTCTTACGGCTCTCTAGAGTTGCCTTGTCCATCACTTTCATGGCAAAATAACTTCTTGTACCAATTAACTCTGCTAGATAAACACTTCCTATGTCACCACATCCCAATCGTTTGAATACTCTAAAGTGGTTATACCCCAATGTTCCATCACGAGATCTGACGGCTTGAATTGCTTCCCACCTTGTATCATTTGCCTTGTGTGGTTTAGATATTGTACTGCTGAAACTACTAGAGCTGCTCTCATCACTAACATCACTACCAGTGCTAGCTCTATAGACGCTTGTCTTTGTACTCTCAACAAAATCACAAGAGTTGCTAACTTCACCACCACTATCACCAGACTTGTCAACACTGCTAGCACATTCACTCACTTCTGTGTTGGTGAAGCTTTCTTTGGCTTCTGCATATAGCGTAGCAGAGTAGAAACTATTTTGAGGACTAGGACAGTATCCTGATTGAGGAGGTAACTGGCCATTCAACAAGTCAATACTACTTCCTTTGGCAGCATTCTGTGTAGTAAATTCCCCAGGCTCCAAACACTCATTTGACTTATAATTCTGAGAATCATTAACTAGATGCTTACCAGACGAACCTTCTGCTTTTGGAACAAAATCTTCTACCCCCAGAAATTCCTTCTTCCCTTTATTTGACTCCAAATGATCTCCTGCTGAAGTAGAGACTATGTCACTCTGAACATGAACATGAGAAATCTCATGATTAGCAGAACCTTTTGAGCTGACCATAGAGCCTTTTGAGCTTAGCAGAACCTTTGATTCAAAGTCACCAGCTATTGGGTAAGATGAGGATGATGATCCTTCATTTCTATATTGTTTCATAGAAGGATGATGAGGTGGGCGACTTGTTCTGGGCACAAAAGAAGCAGTACAGTCTGCAGAAGCTACAGAACTATGACCACTGGGCAAGGAGCTAATCCCATCAACAAGTGATTCCATTGTGCAGTTTGAAAGACACTGCCACAAGAACAACCAGTTTAGAAAGATTATTCATACAACTCTATACGCCAAAAGTAAAGTTTTATCCTCTTTAGAAAATTGGCACTATTAGATCTAATTACTAATTGGACACCCTCAATCCATCAACAACTGAAAAGCCTAACAGACCAATTACAAGTTCAAATGAAATAATTATCACATACCAATTAAAGAGCCAATAGCCAAAAACTCAGACACTGCACAAAAATAAAATCCTCAAAATAAGAGAGGAAACAACTAATCTCATGATGTTATAATCCCAGCAGTAGCACGCAAACAAAAGAAACCCAAAAAGTAAGTTTAACCCAAAATTAGCAGAGACCAGAGCTGAATTTCTCAATGACCCCATGAAATGAGGAAAATCAAGAATCTGTATCGACAAGTGTATGCCAACATTTACTCAAAGGGAAAAGTAGTTGACACAACAGTTAACAAGTTCATAGCATTAGGATTGTTTATCTTGTTGCATGGTTTAATTTATCGATCTTTGTTCTCAAGAATCAAAGAGAAGTAAGGAAGTAATAAAGGAGAGAGGCAGAGAATAATGGCTTTTTACCTGATCAAGAATGCAGATGAGAGACTAATAAGCTTTCATGACCGGTTAAGAGAGAGGGAGGGAGGGAAGCCCTTGTAAGAAACCACCGGTGAAAAGGCGATAGATTTTGTATTGGGAACAGCTTTTCTCCTGTGTTGTTTTGCGGGTCCTATTCAGATCCGATCCAACCAAGAAATTGAGAATTTTTTTTTTTCTAAATTTTTTGGGGTGAAAAACTTCGTCGTGTAACGGGCGGATTTATCATTTATGTTTCTTCTTGGCGTGGGGAAAGAAACGAGAAAAGGAAGAAACTGAAAACTAAGCTCGCAAGCAAAGCTTAAGAGCCGTCTTTACCCTTAAAAGCAATAGGGAAAGTCTCTCTCTTTCTCTCTACTCTTCACTCTTTGCCTTCTTCTTCTTCTTCAGCTTCACCTTTCTTGTTTCTGTAAACGCATATTTTGGAGAATATTACACAAACGCCTCTTTCTTCTTCTTCTTCCTAGATTTATTATTATATTACTATTACTATTACAATCATGAAAAGAAAATGGGAATACAATTAACTTTGCTGGGAGAGTGACAAGAGAGGGAGATTTATCGAGGGTTGGTCATAGCCAATGAAATCCCGCCACGTCATGAACGAGGAGCCCCTGAATTCCATGCTCCCCGGAGATTCATGAAGTAAACGGCGATATTTTCCCCCACATTCGTTTAATTTTAGTATTTTTTTTAAATATATTTTACACTACTCCATCATTATACTTAAAAATTACTCCATTCTATTTTTATTAAGTCAAGGCTTTTTTTCACTTAAATTTATTACTGATTAATTTAATATTAAAAAATTAAAATTTGCATGTTTTAAAATCTTATCAAAGTATATACCTGACCATGTTTGGTAAGTGACTAATTAAATTAATTAGAGGATATAACTAGTTGATGACATTAGTTTATTATAGAAAAGTGTTTGGTAAATTAATTGTTAACTGATAATTATTTAGTATAATTTCTTTTCTAAATAAGTGATTTTTGAATTTTAACATTTTAAAGTTAAAAATATTAATTACGAATATTTATATTAATATTTTACCAAACAGGACCCTTATGGAAATGCTTTCTACAGTTTCGTGCCTATAATTTCTAAAACTCGACTTTAACTACATAGACTAAATTTAAATTAATTTTATAGAATGTAAATATTTGGTATGGAGTAATAATAAAAATAATCACATGGTAACCGCACCTAACCTGTATAAACTACAATAGCGGGAACAAGGAGAAGGTATCACATGTGCGCATGTGAATTCGGACCGTCGCATGTGGACCGCCTGTCGTGCTCCTCCCAACGTAATCATAAAATACCCACAAAAACTAAATTAAATACCAAAATAATATAACATTATTAATAAATGAAAATAGTGCTACATATTATTTTACTGGATCCATCCCCCTATATGGTACTACACGGGTCAAATGCAGTGGCAGGTTACAGCTAGCCTTACAGGCCATGAGTCCCTTTCTCCAAATTGACCTGAAAACTATAAAACTAGTTTTCGCGGATTCACCAAGAAACGTGCCTCATTTCACATTCCCTCCCTAATATTGACCAACCCATTTGTTTAATATTTACAATGATTTTATTAAATCTTTATTGAAAATAAAAAAGAAACAATCCGCCGCCCAAATAAGTTGCACCCAATCCAATTGCGACTTGTAGAGCTCTAGTTTCAGCAAATTACCGAACCATATGGGAGACTAAATATTTACTTGCTGCGCACAAAGAGTTCTCTTCGAGATTGTTCTCACATTACTATTAATGAGACTTGATTGTTCTCAGACTTCACCATTATGACCAATTAAACTGTCCATGTGGGCAAGTCCTTCCATCCATGGCTTCACTATTAGTATTAGGTATAGGTGTATTTTTGAGGTGTCCGAAGAAGAATGAATTTAGTCCATAAAAAGAAAATGTTGTGACAGAGAGGCAATGTTCAAAAGACTTGACAGCTGAGGGGACAATTTGTCCTGGCTTCGGGACCAACTGTCAGCAATCAACTAAACATGCTTTACCAATCATTATCATTATCACTTATCACACAGCGAGCAAATGTGCAAACCTTCCATCATTTTCCTTTCCACTGTTTGCTCTCATTGTTGCCATTACCTCATTCTCATTTCTGATTACTCCACAAATTCATTCTTAAATTAGCCCCATCAATCTCAGTCGTCCATTACTTGGGGGTGGCGTTGATGTACGGACCAAATGGGGGAAGGCCCGCCCATCAAACAATTTAAACCCTCGCTCTCTATATTGCATCTTTCTGCCATAATATATCATATGTAATAAATACTAGCAATTAACACTGGACACAATCAAACATCAGATCCCGGTTGCACTGCATTGTATAGTTGTTATCTGATAACAAAAATTACGTAGGACCAGATAACATATCAGTTCAATGAATGTATGCACCATTATTGAAAACATTACACAAAGATCATTAAAACTTTTGTATGGAATGAATGTCAGCATATCAGAAAGGCACTTTAATTTGATAGATATTGGAGGTTGTTTGTGTCAGAAATTACATCTGAGCTTCACCTTCCAACCTGTTAATCATTCAAAATGTTAAACACAGAGTAAAGCTCAGCCGGGGAAAGTTCACATTTCCACAATTTAATTGCTACATATTCAATTATCTTCCTCTTCCTTGGCATCCAGCAATTACTGTAATTCATAAAATAGCTTAAGTACGACTATTATTCACACATTCTTTTGCTAAGAAATCAAAGGTGAAAGAAAACATACCTGAAAGAAGGCCCTCCTGGTCAATAGCACAAAACCAGCCCAGCCATTTCTACAAGACTCAGATATGGAAGCTCCACTAGTCACTCTACCAATTGTGCAGAAGCTAGAAGATTGATTAGTTGTCTAACAAATCTGACTCTTAAATGCAGGATACAAAGATCCTTGTACAAGATACAAGAAGAAAGCATTTCCCAAGT
Organism: Ipomoea nil; assembly: GCF_001879475.1. Taxonomy (NCBI): domain Eukaryota; kingdom Viridiplantae; phylum Streptophyta; class Magnoliopsida; order Solanales; family Convolvulaceae; genus Ipomoea; species Ipomoea nil. Next base: position 297,678 of record NW_017617454.1, read on the forward strand.
CCGGGACAAAGTTTATATACAACAAAATTCCTGCAACCAAATATTGAATAGAAATAAAGCTACGCTCAACAACAGTTCACTACATTTTGTGCTACAAGTATTCTGAAACGCGGGAAACAGGTTTCCCTGTGGATAATGCCATCCAGTTAGCTAAAAGGTGTTCTGAGGATTGGCCCTCCTCCTAAAGTCTTGCCTGTAATATGGTGTCTCATCTATTGTCCTCCTAACATAGTCCAGGAACGGCTGAGGTGTTCGAGGAGATTCTTCATTCACTACAGCAGGACTGCTCCGCTGAGGAGTGATAGGTGCTGCTACACCTGGTGTGCCTGGAGTATTTGACTGTCGAATTCTATCAGCATGCTCCATGTAATAAAGGATGATAGCAGCACACAATGTACACACAGCAATACATACAACTGCTAATAACAAGAGATTAGGATATGTAGCTGATATTCCTAATGCTTCTCTCTCTTCAGGGTCATAGTTAACATCAACTTCCATTATCTGACCGGTAGCAGGGAGTTTGATAACCAATTTATCTCTAAATTTCTCAGCTTTATCAATTTTGACCTCATAGCGAGCATGCCATCCTATCTGAGAATTATCTCTGTGGATGGGCCTGACTGATAACCGATCCTTGTCATGCCAAAGCATTTCAACATTTGTATTACCCACAATGGTTATGATGCTTCTAATTGATCCTGATGTCAGATTTAACCGTAACGAGTCTCTGTCTACTTCTAGAATGCTGAAGCCTCCAACAAACAGTGCTGATGCAGAACTGGAGACGTGTTTCTCTCCTTTCAATGAAGCTGAGATTGAAACAGACATCTTTTGTCCCATGCTTCTTGACTCAGGACTAGAGAATACCAAATGTTCTGGAGAGTATGGGAAGAAAAGGCAATATGAATTACCAGTATCAAAGTCCTTCCATGGCTTCACATACCCAATAGGTGGATCCACCTTGCAATCAAACAAGATATCTATGGTGTCTTGAGCAGTTTTTATATCTTGACTGTGCGAACCATCAAGTTTCACAATGAAACTATATCCTTTTGCAGGAATGTGTACATTTGTAAGTGTCTCATTTGGAGCATGGACAGATAAAATACCTTGCTTCAGCACGGACACTACAGTTTGCAGTTGCACATTCGAACTATTAAAGATAACATGAGTAGTTCCTTCCCTTATTGCTTCTGCTTTTCCAGATAGTAAGTCTACTGACACAATGCTTTCATTGGCACTAAACCACTGGCCTAAAATTTGATCATCCAAACCTTCTACTCTGAAGTTAAGATGGCTTCCAGGATGTAGGACTGGATTTTGAGGATGTAAACGAGCACCCACAAAAATTACCACATAATCTGACTTCTGTGGATTACTAGAAAATGCTATTTGCAGAAGAGCCCTTCCTTGACCAAGTGCCCTGAGATGGATTTTTCCATTGCTGTCACCTGAATCTTCAATGGAGACTACATCAGGGTAGTTGGTTTCAACTCCATACTGAACAATACCCTGTGCTTCATGAAAAGGATTTCCAAGAACATCATAGTATTTAATTGGAAGATGAACTTCACCACCAATGGCTAATGTGTGAACCAATAAATTCTCTCCAGTAAATCTTATTTGAGCCACTTCAGCAACCCTCAAACAAGAACCAACCTCAGTCCTTCCAGTTGACATATCTTTTGCCTGAATACATGCAAGATTACCACTTCCTGTTGTTCTTATTTTACCTTCATCAATAAATATAGCATCGTCTGGCACCCCATCCACCTTTCTGTCACACTCCCCAAGTAACGAATACATGATTGAATTTTTAAGACTTGGAGAATTCCCCTTGCTGTGTGAATCCAAAGATAAAGGCAAAAGGTCTGATGTGGTATAATGAGGAGGAAGAGTCCAGGTAGCTGGTAATCCAAGAGCAAGTGGAAGCTCAGGCACTACCACCATGGATATGGATGCATTATACAACCTCGACCGCAATGAAGATTTAGAAGACAAAAAATCACAGGTGAAAGAAATCTTAACATTAGTCTTGCCAGCAGATCTTCCATGTAACACTTTGATAAAACCATTATCATGGTCTACTGAGTATCCAGTGGATCCATATTCCTTTCCTGTGGAAAAAGGTATCATACGATTTTTGCTATGCAAGTAATCTACTGCTTCAAAACCCAATACCCCTTCATCTTCTATAGTCCACTTGTAGTTCTTGCACAGTTCGTAAAATGAAAATAAATTTCCTTCAGAAAGAGAAGGAAATATTGGCATATGTCGACCAACAGCAAACTGCTCACTCTGAACACTCAACATTGCTAAAGAAGGGACACCAACTTTAACTTTTCCATAGGCCTGACAGATAACAAGATCTCCACTCGTATAAACTGTGGCAATCACAGTGGAATTTCCTGGTGAAACTGCAGAAACTCGCCCTGAAGATGAGTGGATCTTGGCAACTTCAACATCCTTACAAGAATACTTGACATATGCACCACTTATTGGGCCTCCTTTTACAGTAAGAGCATAAGATGCACCTGGCACAAGAAAAATATCACTGGGATGTATTCTTGGTGGCGCATAAACTTCAATCTTAATTGGTTGGCTACGTATTTCATGTCCAGAATGCCGCCTAGCACTGATATAGAGGTTTGTAACTCCAACATGTACAGCATGAACAGTGAAATTTTGCATATTTACATACCCATCCACATTGCTTGAAAATTGATCATTAGCAACAAGCTCAACTATATCATCTTCAATGTGGACGTGTATGCTCATATAAGCATACTGAGACAAATCGAAAGTAAATCCACTGCTTACCCCAGCGAGAAAATTAATCTCCTGCATACTTCCTTGCATGAGGATTAGTTCCTCTCCAGATGTAATTTTAATCCAATCCACATCTGCAACTTGGACCATTGAAGAAGCAGAAAGTGGTGGAGCAAGCCCAATATCTCGCACTGTCACAAGCACAGCACCCAATTTCTTAGGAGCTAGAAGTAGTTGTAAACACTGCAAACCAGGTGCTGGTTGCATTATCTCCACAATTTTAGTATCATTTACCAGAGTATCAAGAGAACAGCTTCCCCCGGTAATTGAGAGATTCAACCTAGCATCAGGACTGAAAAACAATAAGCTGAACTCAGGGAGAAGTCTTAAAGACGAAACAAGTTGCAAGGGAATGGCATCAGTAAGATCATTTTGAACTTCTATAAAATGCTGGCTCACATGACTACTTGATGGCACAACTGTGGCACGTACAAGACAGAGTCCTGTTGCATTTTGCAAAACCAAAAACTTCTCCCAGTTTGATTGGGTTGTTGCTAAATCATCCCAAAATGCCAAATCATCACAATCTATAAGTTCCCACATCAAAGGAAGAGAAGAAGAGTTTGCAAAAGCTTTTCCAGAGTCACTAATCCCTACTGCTGACATTCGAACCGTGCGGCCATTTGCTACTCTGACTGGGGTAGTTTGGATCCTTTCATTGGTGCGCTCAGCCAGAGCTACAGATTGAATGACTTCAATAGCATTTACAGGTTCATCAGCTATTAATGCAATTGAGGATGGGAAGCTACATGTCAGCAATAACTGCACTTCAGATATAGCAGGTAGAGGATGATCATTTCCAATTAAATTTCCACGCTTGAAAGTAAGCTTGTAGTTCCCCACTTCTTGGCACTTTATTCTGTGCGCACTACCATGCATGTTAAATATTTTATGTACAAGACCATCTTTAAAGTCAGAGTTACCTTGACCAGTGGCTTCAACTGTTTCAATAAATTCAACTCCGTGGTCCCATCTTTCAGGCCCCCCATTAAGCATCAAATCTACATGAGTGCCTGGAACAAGATATAGGTACTCCAAATTCTGTTGATTGCTGGCTACAGTCTGAACCATATCAACCCAGTAACCGCCAAATTGGTTTCCATCACTTGCCTGATACACATGAAGAGGTGAATAAGCAGCAATACGTGATGATGCTTTCAGAACAACAGAGCTACTGATGGAGTGATCAAACGGTTGATATTCTTTAGTCATTGTTGCATGCAGCATTGTCTGACCAGAACTAGCAGCATATACAAAGGACCAAGCACATGGAGGGCCATGTGATGACATATCAAAGTCAAGAATTCCCAGCTTGTCAGAAATCAATGACCAACCAGCATCCACAATTGTGAAAGCATCACTTTCACATTTCCACTTAATGGAGGATCTAAAAGCATCACATTTGTGGAAGAAGGCACCATTTGATGTTTTCAATGTCACAGAAGCCAGAAGATGTGATCCTATCAAAGTCTCCACAGGGAAATTAGGCAGCATTAGCATAGAAGAAGGCAAATAAACTTCAACAACCACCTCGTCAAAATTAAGAGAATCAAAAGAGGAAACAGCTTTAATGGTAGCTCTTCCAGGATTTTTTGCCTCGACAATCCCTGAAGCAGATACAGAAACAATGGCCATGTCCGAAGAGAACCACTTATAGTCACTTGATAACATTGCACAGCCACCAGTTGCCTTGAGTTCCATCTCTTGATGAACACCAGGGGCCCAAGGAAGAAGAATTCTACCTAAGACACCATCCATGCTGAACTTCACTTGATCACAGACCATCACTTCTTGCACAACCTTGAGAATTTTCTTTGTCCCATCATCACCACTACTATATTTCAAAGTTGCAATTAATTTTCCCAGTCCATATGAGGTTGCTTTTAAGATTCTAGATCTGCCTTTCTCAACAATTTCATCTGCAATTGGTAGAATACTCCAGAATTCAGACTGGGTATCATGCAATTCGATGTTATCATTCTTGGTAATATAAATTTCTTGAGCACCAGGTCCCTGTGAGAAGACCTTTGTGTGAATGAGATATTGCCTGCCAGCAACAATGTACCAGCGTGATACTGATGGAATAGGTTCTATTCCTTCCACAGGATCACCAGCAGCAGAAAGGGGTAATATGTACAACAATAAAGAATCTGGAAGGACAACAAGGAAAGTAGACACCTGTGTGTGACCAGCAACCCTGGTGTCTTCAACAATAACTGTTGTCATTCCCAAGTTTAAAGCACGAACTGTGCCCATCATCTGGTCCACCTGAGCAACTGAGGAGTTCAAAATAGACCACCGATGAAATGCAGATGGCAAAGTTACAAGCTGAGGAATATTTCCATGGATAACTTTAAGACTATAGTGGACAATGGCATCAAGAAGAACACAAACGGGGGAAGGAGGATCAAGAGACATTGCTTCTGCTACAGTTAGCACAATATTATCGGCCATATGTTCAGACAATGGTTCAACTAAGTGAACAGAAACAACCTCATGCCCAATCTCAGTTCCCCGTACTACATATAGATCAGAATATACACCACTATCTTCAATCTTTACTTGGATATCCAGGTCACCACACAATCCACCACAGTCACTCAATGGGGACTCCTTCAAAGGAACATGAAGGAGGTGATGAGGCAATCCATCCTTTTCGGGCATCAGCTGCCACATGAACTGCAAGCCCGCTAAAGATGAGAATACATTTTCTGCACTTCAGAAAACGAAAGTTAATGACAGTACCAACTAGAGTGCCAATAAAGGGTAAACCATAAAGATATTAATGAAAATAAATTCTAAAAAGATATATAAACACTGTATAAACACATCCATAAAAAATATATGCTGATTAACAAACAACTAATTTCACCACCAAAATGGGGAAAGAAGTCAAAGAAAATAACTTCTTCTGGCAAACAAATTAGCAACACACAAGGCCTAATAATGAGGCATGGCTTTATAGTAATACAATGGAAGATTAAAACAGCTAAAAAAAATGGAAAGAACATTTATAGATATTAGCAATTTAGCATTTCATAGCTTACTATTATTGTTACATATATCCATGTCGAGATGTGGTCATATTTCTAGAAAATGAGTAAACCAACCATCAAGGTGCAACCTTTAGAGGATTATCAGGGGAAATGATCCATGTTCAGATGAAAACAGTAGATGATTTCGGTAACATTTAGAACAATTCAACAGTCTACTAGAAATAAAGATGGCCATTACTCCGTACTTTTTAAAATAAAACAGTAGACAACTACAGAGACTTGACAAGTTTAAATTGTAAAGTACCTTCACTATCAAAGGCACGCACTCTGAGAGTAGCAAGCCCATCAAGGTCAAGTTTGACTGAACTATGGAATATCTTGATCCTGGATATCTTATCAATGTAAATTTTGCAACGAATAACAGCCCCCGTGTTCATGTCAGTTGCATACACAGCCGTCTCCTTTCTACCACTATATGGGGCAATTGATTTCAAGCGGGCACTTGTGGAGCAGAGACTGCTGGCATTGTATTCAGGCAATAACGCTAGAATATCATGATGATCCCAAGACCTACCAAGGAAAACAACATTTATAAGTTTGTCATTAAAAGGAAAATAAAAAATAATGCAGCAGTCTAGTTCAATGTATCAGTTTGTCATGGAAGGCTAGTTCAAACTGAAAGCTCCAACTTCCAAGCCCAACATTTTTATTATTATTATATGCCAAATAGCAGGACACGATAGCTCATTTGTATAGAAAAGTCACGTTTAGCATGCTTCCACAAAATCCTATGCAGCAGCAGGCCTAGGACAACCATATGATAGACTAAGGCCTTGTTTGGTAACATAGTTAGCTTATCAATCAATTTTGGCTTATTTGACCACTATTAGTGGTTTGACTTGGTTAAACATTCAATATAAGTGTTTGATTAATTAGCTTTTTGTGACAATTTATTGCTCCAAAATGTTAAAATTCAAACGACTGCTCAAAGTAGCTTTTTCAATAAGCTTTTTGAGAAAGTCATTTTGCAGCTAATAACTAATTTACCAAACATTTTTCTACAATCAGAATGCTATCAACTAATCAAACATACTATCCCAATCAGCTAACAACTAATAGCTATTTACCAAACACGGTGAATTAGTGAGCAAGATAAAAGAGGCTCAGTAAGTAAAACAGCACTGCCACCGCTAATGAAGCAGAACGCAAGGTTAAACATAAACATCGCCAGAGAAAAATATAAAATGTATTGAAATTACCAGAAAATGCTCTCCAAACTAAAAACTCAAAGTTGATAACCTAAAAAAACTTAAAGAAGCGATCATGAAAGCAAAACTAAGCTCAGGACGGTGAAGAAATACCATTTGAAGCAACCATCACTCCCCTGCAGCCTGTACTCCACGGGATGAGTCATCTTGGGGGGCAACAGTATGTTCACATCCGCAATGTGTGGACCGGACAACGAAAACGGCGCCGTTTGAGGCAAAAGTGTCATGAGAAACACCGGAATGATAAACGGGAAACGACATAGAAGCATCGTTAGTTGAGGATGAAGAAGTAAGGACTAAGGAAGATCCTAAGCGAGCTGGAGTGAGGATTTTGAGCTTAGATTCTAAAATGGAGGAAGTGCGGGAAGAAGTGAAGCTCTAGGGCTTTGCATAGGGGTTTTGGGGAGGGAGGAAGGGAGGGAAAACGGTGGACTTCTGTACCGAGACACGTGTCAGTAGATAGTTGGCGTGTCAGACCAGGTGCTTTTCATTCAACTTTTATACTTCCATAAAGTTAGAAGTAAAATCCAAAAGTTTACAGTAATTTATGCCTAGATCATACAGTTTATGGAAATTCATCTGAAAATTCGTGTTATTTGGGGCAGCCATTAATTCAATAATTTTATAACAATAAATAAGCATATTTATGAGATTTCAGTTTAAGTCAGTGATGAGATAAGTGTTATGTACACAGTATAGTGAATTAGTGACTTAACACTGAAGTATAGGCTTATAGTATCAAAATCGTGTTTTATCCAATTACTAACCTTTTTAGGATTAGACTTTTATTTTTTGTTGGGCCTTTCTGGTTCTAATTCATCAGCCCAATAAATGGATAAACGGGCTGAAATCTATATGATGGGGACATGTAATTCGCAAATTATAACGTAGACAATGAATATAAAGTATATTTTTAATATATTAAAAGTTTATTATTTTTGTACTGAGTATATATTATTTGATACTTTATCTGTCTCATTTTATGTGTTTAGTTCGAGACTTAATTGAAGTTATTTTTAATTCAATTTTTCATAATATTAAATTTAGTATTAGTATACAAAATGTATATATTTATAAACTATACTAAAAGTACTATTAAACATAAAAAATCAAATTTAAAAATAAGTAAATAATACTAAAAAAAATAAACAAATAAGAAATAGTTGATTTGATCAATGAATATTAAGTAGACATATAAAATTGGATAGATGAGTATTAAAAATATACTTTTTATTTATGGTTCACACAGTTGTGTGGAAATGATCTATGTTATAAATGATTGCATGTAATATCTGAAAATTCTAATAGTACAAATTTACATTTTTTTTTACTAATGACATGTAAATTACGATGGAATAGAAGTCTAAAATTATACTACATTACAAGTAAAATTATATTCTAAGACTTTTGTGTTGCTAAATGGGTATGATGATTATGAACTCAATAACGTACTCTAAGTAAATCGACAACTATAATTAGATTATATTATTAGTCTAGTACGTGACCATGTATGAAGTACAATGTGCTCCTATGTATATTGAAGTTACCAATTGGTATCATGAGAATTTGTAACAAGTGGTCTTAAAGCAGCATGTTATGGCTAATAAATGTGGATAACTGGTCAGACACTCAAAACATATATTGTGACAAGTTAGTCATATGGTGTGCCAAGGGAAACAAAGTGGGTGTGGCAGCCTAGTCCAACTATGTGGCAAACGTAAGTCATCTAACTTAGGCTTCTCAATGCAAGTTGATGCAACTGCTTATCAAGTCCTTCAAAATATTGATATGGGAAAATAATACGTATAGTCTTTGAGTTACAAATAAACTGTAATTTTAGTCTCTTAATTATTTACAAAGAAAATTTAACCTATCAATTATTATCAAAATGACGATTTTAATATTTGAGTGATCAAGTCAAATACTTTATTAACTAACAAAAAAAATCAATATACCAAATATATACTTCAAATAATTGAATTATTAAACTTACACTTTGATCATACCTATCCTAATGGATTAAATGTATCATTTTCCCATTTGATTGCCTAAGCATATATAGTCTCCTTAACATTATTATATACCAATTTGACTACCACTACCTTATAAGTTATAACCAAGTATACTGTTGATAATAATCATATTATTCCATATAACCCAACACATATTTTATACTCCGTAATTTCTATCACTACAGTTTTCTTTCATTCCTATTTCCCATAATTATTGGGAAAATAAAGAAATATACAATAATATATTAATCTGATGTACTTTTTCTTGAATTATGTGTGTTAACCTAAACGAGGCTCGCTAAATTACATATAATATTACAATTACTTAAATCTATACAAAATTGTCAGGATAATCCCACGTATATTATGATTATAAGTAAAGAAAATGCTTGCCTCCACTCCAGTCAAGATTTAAACCTGATTATAATATTGGATTCAAAGGACAATCCCACATTGTTCCCACGCAGGTAGAGAGAGAAAAGCCAAGCCAATAACCCAATACTAGCGCACGCATACATATATACACACATCTATATCTCTCCCTATGAAAATGCTCAAAATCAAACATTTTACCCAACCACTACAGGCTGCATTGAGCATCTCATCTCAGATATAGAGAAACAGTCATCTCTGATCTTCTTCTACACATATATCGGCAGTTTCACAATTTAAGGTTTTCGTAAATATTATTGTAGTTGCCCGAGATAGCTTAGCTAGCTCCGATCCGTTCCAGACAGTACAGTCTTCAAATCTTAATTGAAGTTGCAGTTGGCTGGCCGATCGCCGCTCAATGCAATATCTTCTAGCACAAGATCGCGTATGTTTCTCTTCTCTTTCAACTTCTTTTTCTCTGCATTTTTTCTTTTAGCTTAAATTACTGTAATATATACATACATTGCATGTATATATACATACATATAAAACATCATAGGATGAATTGAATTTGTCTATAAAGAAGTAGAATAAATATATACATTTTTTTATCGATTTGTATAAAATCAAAAATAAATTTGTTATATATAGGGATAAATAATATGTCCTATGATGACCGAAAGGGCATCTTGCCATCTTGGCATTGTTCAAACAAGAAGATCGAATGTTATCATCAAATGTAGCTTTCGGCATATACCTTAGACTAGTCTTTATCGTACGTCGTCTTTTATTTCAACCAAGAAACATTAATGTAAATAAATAAATAATAAACACTATTTTTGAAAATCATTAAAATATATATTACATGCATGTGTTCTTATATATATTTTACATTAAAAAACTTCAAAAATATAGTTCTTAAAAAAAAAAAAACTTTTACAAAACAACCCATGTGGAATCTCCATACACTCCTCAATCGATCAATTCGTGGGAGAGTAAATAATATATATTTAAAAAAGTTTTATGTGAGAAAGCTTTTTATAAAGACATTACATTTTAACTAAAAAGTATTACACAATATTTGAAAATAATTAAAATGGTCTCATTCTCATACTAAGCTTATTTTATATGAGTTCTATTACATGGATTTCAAATCTTACTCGCTGATGAAGTCAACATTGATAAGCTATTTTTTTAATGCGAATTTTAATATAAACATCTGCGTTAAAATTTTGTTTGTGAAAGTAAAAGTTGAAAGTTAAAAAAATGGGAGTATAGTATTTTTCCATTTGCTGTGAGCTAACATAGCTAGTGGTGACGGTGCCATAGTTTTTTTAAATGTATTGAAGTCAGTGTGAGATTCTTTCTATTGAACAGTGTAATGTACTACTGCATTTTGCTAATATTCTATGTTTTTTTGTCAGCTTCGAATTGTATATGGGTGTATTATATATTGTTAAAATTTTTAATAAATTTTATTTTTATTTTACTATATGATTCGCATGTGATCCCGTTACTATTCAATTTTGTTTATGCACGAATCACGATGTCTTTAATCTGATGGTGCTTAAACTGTATTTCTTCATTATTTTAATCAAATTAAACTTAACTAACACGATCTGCAAAATCTTTAACGTGCCAAACTGCTCTTCTCGGTTATGATTTTCGTCACAGTTTCTGTAATCATCAAACGAGTTTTGGTTGTTAAAGCTAAGCATTGTAAAATAAACATTAAATTCTTCAAAAATATATATATTGCTCGTATATATGTTTTCAGTAAAGTTTTTGAAGCATTTTCGACCCACCATATTGTGTGGCGTACACGATGTAAGCTGGTAAGGTGGTAGGGTGGGTTTCGCTTCTATATTCTTAAATGGGTAAACATATCTGCCCCGCCCAGAACATATACATGGACCAGTGTACCCCTTTGGCATTACAAGAATAATTGCATGGGAGAAAATGCTTATATATTTTTTGCTGAGAATTTCTACCCAACAATACCTCAATAATGTACGATGTAATTTCTCTCTGTCTTTTTTTTTTTTCTTTTAAATTGTCCACTATATGAGACTATACTAGAACGTTGGATGGGCACCATTTTGTTTATCTTTTTGTTGTTGTTCCCATGTTTATGTGTTTGTTTGTAGTTTGCAGATGATTTTGAAAGTATATGTAGAGAGAGAGAGATAATGAGTAATGTTTGAATATGTATAGGGGTAATGCCTGTTGTTTAACAGTGGTTGATCTTTTGGGTTTTAATTTGCAGATTTTACAGAGAGTTTTGAAGAAGAAGATCAGATCACATGGTTGTTGAATCCTTGTCTCCGCCAGTGGCTCCACGTCACCAGAAGGAAGGGGCCCGCCGCGAGGTCTTTTCGAGGAATAATGCAATCGGGAACCAGCGGCGGCGGCGCGCGGCGGATGGGGGAGACAACGACGACGACCCCGCCGGAGATCGCCGGATAAAGTGCACGGGGAAATCCTGCAAGGCATGCACGGCGGGGGTGATCGCCGACTGCGTGGCAGTGTGTTGCTGCCCCTGCGCCGTCGTGGACTGCCTAGTGCTCGCATTGTTCAAGGTTCCATGGAAAGTGGGGAGGAGATGCCTGCGGATGCGGAAGAAGAAGAAGAGGGGCGGCGGCGCCGGTGGCCGGAGACAGCTGGACAACAAAGATAATGGCAGTGACGACGGAATTTCAAGAATGGGCATGGTAGAAGAGGGAGCTTTGGAAATTGCATTGTCGGAATTTGGAAACAACGGAGAAGATGAGCTAAAAGACAGTTTTAGTGCGAGGTTTGATGCAGAAGAAGTATGGTTAGAGTTGTACCAAGTTGGTCATTTGGGTTTTGGTAGGGTGCCTCCTCAAGGTGATGGCAATTAAGTGAATTTAATTTTTTTTAGGATAATGTATTATTATTATTCCAAAAAAAGCTCACTTTTTTCCATTCAAAAAATGCTCAAGCAGTCAAGCTAAAGTTGTACCCTTTCTTCTTGTTCTTTTTTGGATGGAAATTAGTAAGGAGTATATGGTTCTTCACTTCTTGGGAAAAGCCATCATTCAAAACTCAATTCATACTGTTATACTAGTCAAAACATCAATCTATAACCCATCTGCTATCTTCAATTTTTTTTTTTTGGAGTACTATTGATCTTGTTGCGTGTACTATCATATATGCTTTCTCAATTTACTGAACCCAAAGACGGTCAAACAGCATGAAGTGAATACAATAAAAGTTAATAAATATAGTTATACCCAAAAAGGCGAAAACTACGAACATCAATGTCAATAGACAGGGCAACTTTTCTGGTATATTATTTGTCCTTCAGTCCTTGTTAATTATGGTTTAATTTAAAGTAATACCATGATTCTCTGTTGGGAGTGGGATGAAAGTACATTGCTACAGTCAGAGTTGGCCAGGCCACATTACTACAGTGTGTCTGTTGTAGTCCACAATTGGGCAATGTGGGTTCAGATGAACAGAAGGCAAGCTGTAAACTTGCAGGAATGGTAACTTGTTCAGGGTCAACCAATCAATACAATTATGATATGCTTCTTTTTTTTTTTTTAAACTATCTGCAGGATGATATAATCAATTAATCATGCGTATTATCAAATTAACTTTTCAAAAATAAGGACAAGGCTAAACTGGAAACAGACCTTGCTCGTCAGCGTGGACCGGAGCTGGGGATTTCGTCTCTGGTTGTACCACCTTCTGTGGAGCCTCCACGGCGGCGGCAGGGCGACGGTAGAATGAGCACAACCAAAATTGAAGCAAGGGGCGTTCCGAGAATCGAACTCGGGACCTCTCGCACCCAAAGCGAGAATCATACCACTAGACCAAACGCCCTTATTAATTAACATCTTATACTAATTCTATCATTGGGTAGAGGACGACCATGTTTAGTTGAATGGAATAAGTTTCCTTAAATTTGAGGAATGATTTATGGAAAATTCTTTTCCTTAGTTTTGAAGAAAAAGTTTTTCAATGGAAGATGGTGGTATTTTGTTTTTTTATGGAAGTCGGGAATAAAGTATTATAGATAATTTTGACTTTATTATTTTTAGTGTCATTTTAGTTTTTATACTCATTCTTTACCATTTCAATCTCAATCAAACAACGAAATCAATATTCTCAGTAGTTTCTTTTCTACCAACCAAAAAATGAAGTCAATCTTCATGGTAATTTATTTTCCATTGAATTTCAATCTCATTTTCCCCCAAATATCCATATGTGGTCTAAGGGTTGATAAAATTGAGTGCAACTCCAACCAAGTTAGTGGCACAACTAGTTTGATAACCAAAAATTTATAAACTTGACTTTTTTTTGGTGAGAATTGTCTATTGATATTATTCGTTTGAATCAATCGACTATATGATCAGCTTAGGTTTTTAATTGAGATAGAGCACATGTTTCAACTTGGTATCAGAGTCATGCCAAAGGTTATGAGTTCGAATCTCTGATTCACGTGTTGTTTTGGAGCCCATCAAAAGTAATCGGTCCACACAAATGAGGGGACGTGTTGAGCATATGTTGTTCCACGAGAATTTGGGCTCTACCAAGGTATTCCGCCGGTGAAGAGTCCTCAAGATCGCGCACGGGAGGATTGGCCAAGTATTGGAGGAGATATTATAGCAAGAAAATAAAGTAAAGACTCTATCTATTCATATATTTTATTATTATTATTTTGGTGTGAATAATCAAAATTGTTTTGAAAATCATATAAACCAATTGTTCGATAAATCATAATTGGTGAATTAATTTTAACAAATAAATAATACAAGTGTATTGATGTTAACGATGTCTAGTCAATACAATTGTTAACAAAACCAACAACCTTAACGAGCTACTATTAACAAATTAAGGGTGTGTTTGGTTTGTAGATAGGAATCTGAATGGAAATAAGATGCTTGGTAATGATATGGGTTTTAGTGAAACTATTTTGCATGTTTGACGAATCATGTAGCTTATGTGCTTGTACGGGCGACTCGTTCTTCTTCTGTCCTTGGGGTTTGGGATGTCTCCCCGCCCGGTTGTATTTTGCGTTTCTTTGGTGATTTAATATAACCTGTTGGTTTTGGTTTTTAAAAATAATAATAATAAAAATAGCATGTTTGGTTGTAGGGTTGAACGCCTGACACAAGAATGGCTCATTGACTCTTACAACCTGCATTTTCTCTTAGTAACTCACTAAGTGCTCTTCTGTATCACCCTACTCGTCAAAGGTCGTGCGTTCGGGAAACTTGAACTCATCGGACGCCTTGTAAGCCAATATTTCAAGCGTAAAGGGCAACGCGGTCAACAAGGTATGAGCAGGCGGCTTAGATTTCTCATCCAACCATTCTCTCAGGTCTTTGATTTCTCGTGCAAATCCAGCCTCCTCGTCCTGATCATAGGCCAGCTTCTCAGGAGTCTCGACGATACTTTCCACCATAGACTCCGCCTCTCTTCTTCACGCAACATCCCTCCTCCGCTCACGGCTATTTCTAGGCTCATGAATAGGTCTCAGAGCATCACTTGCTCCACCCTCTTGCCGATCAGGCACCCGGTTAGCCTCCCTCTCGCCAAACCTATCAAATGTCGAACAATGAGAGGCCCAACCCCTGATATTGAACGTTGAGGACTCGGTCGCCAATTTTCCCTCACGAGACATTCCTGCTGCAGATGGCCTAATGTTCGCCGTTATCTCAATTGTCGCATACGAGGGTTCTCTCCGGTACTCTGGAAGGGTCACTCGTTCCCTTTGCTCACGTTCATAAATATCCACCACCCGGCCCAACATATCAACGATCGTGGGAGCTGCCTGGGGCGGCAGCGGTGATCGGGTTCTAGCCAACTCGTGGCTATGCACGAACTCTTGTCGGTGAGGTTGGTTCTTGTGACAACCCAAAATTTAATTCTCTAAATTCTATTTTACGAAATTCCAAAATTGCCATTTTTCACTCTTCCAAAATTTTATTTTTAAAACGGTGTTTGAATTAATTATTTTGATCCATGTTTTTAAATAAATTCAACGCCGAGATTTATTATAATTCTGAAAATCCTAAATACTCGGGTAGAGTGTGTACCGAGTTTTGAACCAAAAGTCATTATGAGTGAAATCAGAAAAATCTATTTCGATCCCAAACTATTTTAAAATCACTTTTCTAGACTATGGTCCATGTTGGGTGGACCATAAGCCTTTGAATCTCTTGTCTGATATTTTTAAGAATCAACCCAAAATACTACTTTGCCCTCCACCAATCATTGAGTATCATCCTAGGGTTTTGAACCCATATAAAAGGAATAGTAAGCATGCCTTTATCCTGATTCCATTATTTGTCTTCCCCAACCTTGAGCTCTGTAAGAAAGAAAGGAGAAACATAATAAGTTTCCTAGGCTCCATTTCCATCCATTCATCTATCTTTCCATCTAGCTTACACTCTTTTGCTTCAAACCTCTGAGATTCCCTTCTTAAGTGTTGTTGTTTGGTTTGTTTGAGGTGTTTAGGTGGTGAAGGGGGTAGTGGTTGAGTTGGGAAGAAGACGGAATCCACACAAGGAAGAACAAAGAGCTGAGGTATAACCCATGGACTCCCAACTTTATTTTTTACTCTGTTAAAGTGTTAGAAATGAGAAATAGTTGCTTAGAAAATGTTAGATTGTTGTTGTTGTTGATCTACTTGTGAGATATTGTTGATCTATGATTGATTTGTGAAGTTTTGGGAGTGTTAGAGTACACTGGATGCGTCTACAGGTGAAGAAAAGGCTCTGGTGCACCAGATGGCCTCACGGTACTAGCCAACGAGGAGGTCCGCCGGCTAGCATCGTGGAACAACGGCTCCAGGGGACGGATCATGGCAAGATCCGCCACTTGGCGGAGTCAAGTGGCGGGGCTTCCCAAGCCCCGTCACCAAGCTCCGCCAGACCAAAAAGGTTTATGGGCGTGCTCTCTGTGGCTCAGCTACGTGTCGTTCGGACCGGGACTCGTGGGCCCTTGAGGCTCGGACGCTCAGGTTCGTTAAGACGCACTAGTAGAAGTTGATTTTATTGAACTCGGAGTTAGAATGAATGTTTTACAGTAGAATTTGTGATGGAGAAATCCTCAGTATATGTTGTTATTACTCCTAAATGTTTGTTATTACTCCTTGAGAAGATTTGTTGAATTATTGGAAATTTGGCATGAAATGAGTATGTTTCCTTATTTCACAGTAAATGGAAATGCTAGCAACTGAAGTATAATTTGAGCATAAAGAGCATGATCAATACTGTTGAGTATTTGTTAAGAAGAATTGATAAGTGTTGAGTTATGAGCATGAAGTAGTACTTTATTTCCCTTGTTTCACAGTGAAAGAGAGATTGAGATTACTTTTACAGTAAAAGAGCATGCTTAGCATTTCATGGTTTAAAGTGCATTATTGGCTCTAAGTAAGCCTATGTACTCTTTCAAAAACCTATATCTATTTTGGAAAGTCATTATTTAGTTGTATTGAGAAGTTTGCATGATATTTGATTTCCAAAATGTGAGAAAGAGAAGTTGTTGAGATTTATGTGCATGAGATTGCATAAGTTAAAGAAGTTGCATGAGATATATCTATATGCTATCTATGGTGAGAAAATAGTATTTTGGAGGGCCGTTAGGACTATATCCTTTCGGAAGGATTCTTTCTCTTTCCTTCCGAAAGGATATGAAGTAATGAGGCGTATTCCCATGTTACTCGGTCGGATACTACCCGCCGGGCTTGGAATCCTGGTTAGGGGTGTGCCCACTGACAAGTACGATACCTGATTCTACAGAGTTTGAGAAAAGAACCAAGAGAGTGGTTCTGTGGGCGATATAAGTATTAGGCTGGCTAGATGCCGAACCCAGATAGGTTCGTTCACATTTTGGTGAAGCTCCTACCTCGCCCACGAGTAAAGAAAGAAAGAAAGAAAGAAAGCGAGTCAAGAAACTCAAGTGAAAGAAAGAAAGAAAGAAAGCGAGTCAATGTGACTCAACAGAAACCTCCACAAAACAAGTGTTCCTTTTTGCAAAATAGCAAGTGTATATGTATATATATCTATATACTTATACTAAAAGCATCATGACTATCTTGTTGCATGAATTACATGTTTTGCTTGTTTATCATTAAAGTTTGTTGAGAAGTATAACACTGTGTTGTCGTTTAATGATTGACTTGATAACATGAGTTTGTTTGTTAAGTTTAAACATCTTTATCTATCAGTTTTGAGCTTGAATTTGAGTATTTCGCCATGATTAGAAATATCAATTAAAGCATGAGATCTATATTAAATTGAGTACTTGAGAAAGCATGCATACTTGTTGATTAGGATGCAAGCATATAGAATTATTGTTGAGCATGATCTAAGTTGTTGTTTATGAGATTGAAAGTATTTGAGTTTAAGTGCAAATGATTTTCAAATCTATATCTATAGTACTTTACAGGGTTGAGTGGCGTTATACTTAACATTCGTGCTAACTGGTTAAATTTCTATTTGCTTGTTTGTTAACCCCTTTTAGGTGGGCCAAGTGTTCGAGCGCGCTCGAGATAGTTTAGAGCGTAGTTATGAGTTACTAGTGGCTAGTTCAGACTTGTTATAGTTGTGAATGTTTAAACTTTGGAGTTTAGTTGCTTTGTTACCCGTTTGATGGTGTTGGACACCGGGGTTGTATTCCCCAAGGATATTTATAGTTTTGTGTTGAACTTGACTCTAATTAGCACCTACCCTAGCCTATGCAGTCATTGTGTGTGGTGACACCCTTTTGGTTTGGTTTAAGCTTTTAATATTATCTTAATCTTGCTTAGTTTATCTTTAGAAGTTAAGCGTTGTGATTTAGATTTAAGAAAAGTGGGGTATTACAGTTCTCTATTTGTCCTTGCGAATTAGGGCGGCTCAACTGATCACGCAAATCATGTTCCTCACTTGGCGGGTTGTTTCCTCTGGTAACACGGCTATGTGATATTCCTTCGGCCATCTCAGCTCTATTTCTCACTCAAATTCTTTGGAAGAAAGGACACGTAACTTGTTGTCATGTCCTCACATATGTCGCCAATGTGGTTTTTTAGACTATCTGAGGTAGTTTACCGCGGAGCCAACATTACCGAAAATGCAAGGATATTGCCAGAAAATAGTAATGTACTCACAAGTTCTCGTGTGTATTCACAATATTCAGAATGTCCAAACCCCTTTTATAGTGCCTTCGCAGGCCTTTTATAAAAACCGGAATGACTATTGCACTCGGCCGTTCATTAACATAAATAAATGAAGTAAGTAAGAATTATACATGCTTTAAATGTCTTTTAATCATTGTTGGCTCATCATCTTCCTCAACGATTTGCCTCATCACTAACTCATATTTAATTGTTCCTTAATGGCATTTCCACTGAGTCACCTAGATCATTCCGCTTCTAGACTTGTTATATTGACTCCTTCCTCTACTCGGCCTCACTTGTCTGACTCCTTCCTCTACTCGATCCCATCTCGCCGGATCCTTCAGGTACTCAGCCATATCTTACTAACTCCTTTCGGTACTCAACAACATCCTCTCAGCTCCTTTGTGTACTTGGTTACTTCTCGCCGACTCCTGGTCACATAAGGCTAGCTGGTGCACTCAGCCAGCTTATCCTGCCATTTGCCTATATGGGTCACCTTCTCTCTCGACATATCGCATGGTTGGTTACCTTTCCCTTTCAGCTTCTTTATTGGAACGATTCCCCTATTCGCGCATTCCATCCTCCGATCGCTTCTCCTGAGAAGCAGGCTATTTCCTTCACCAAAGCGGATGATTAACACGATCTGGCCGGCTCCTTGATTGATTCATCTCATTCTTGATTGGTTTCACTATTTGCGATAACCCGCTTCCATCTTATAATCGCTTTCCGCATTCCCTAACTGATATGATATCTGATGTCTCCTGTTACCTCATCATCTCTTCCCATCTTCTATATTATTCCGCGTGACATCGTTATCCTTCATACCTTGAACCAGCATATGGTTGATGCTAATTAATGATATGGAAATTTCCCTTAAAAAAACTTAATCGAGCAACAAATATTTTAAGTTTGAGTTTTTTTTTTTCCCCCAAAATTGTAATTGGTGAAAAAATACCAAACATCTGAATAAACCTACGCTGAATTGTACGTATAAAAAACAGTGCGTAGCAAAAGAAAAGGAGGGAACGGGCGAGGCGGAGAGAGAGCTCGACAGCGGGGAGGCTTGGAGCATTTATAGCTACTTCAACCCGAACGCCTATTATTTTGCAAACAAATCGACATTGTCAGGCGCCGTTCTTCTCTAATTGTTTCGCTCGAAAGTTTAGCTGCATTTGAGATTCGAGCTAACCGTTCGGTATGTAATCTGTAAACCCTAGAGCTGAATTTGAAATGGAAACCTAGGGTTTATGATCATGTTTCTTTTTTGATTGATCGGTTCTTTGCTCGACTTCCCCGCCGTCTCTGTTATTCTCAATATGGTTTGCATTGGGTTGTTAACGTGCCTAAATGTCGGAAGAGTTATTTGCCTTCCCGTGAAATGAGTTCATACGGGACTGTGTTATTTTTTTATGCATGTTTTTGGAAAGCTGTGCTTGGTGTGTGAGAATGTATATTGGATTGGACTATGTCGTTTCCTAATGTTCATGCTTAATTTTATTTTTCAGTTGTTTCCATTTTTATTTTTGTGAGGATCAACATGGAGTCTCTTGGCATCATTTTGCTTCCGAGTTATTTCTGCGTGTTTTCCCTGTATTGTCTTCCAATTTATCTCCCCACACCCCAAACTTGCTCTTTCTGTGCATGTATATATATTTACTAATGTGCTTTCAGTTTGTCAGCAATTCATTTTTAGTCTCAAGGCTATGCCATGTTTTCCTACACTCTGTTAAACATGGTTGAGTCTTAAGGTTGTATTTGTTAGCATTGACCTTAGTTATTCTTTTGATATATACTGCATTGGAATGCTCACTACTTGTCCTTTTCTGCTGCCACACATAGTTGAGAGCAAAGTTTGTATATGGCAGCAACTGCAACAGCATCTTCAGCTGGTCCACGTTATGCACCAGAAGATCCCACCCTCCCTAAACCTTGGCGAGGCCTAGTTGATGGTAAGACTGGTTTTCTTTACTTCTGGAATCCGGAGACCAATGTTACTCAATATGAGAGGCCTGGGGGCTCTGCTCCATCAAATAAATCATCTTCTGGACCTGTAAGTTCATCCATTCAGAAGTCTTCTCAAGGACAACACCCTGACAATGGTGATGATGATAGATATGACACAGGTAGCAATGGTGGCTCAAGCAGACTTTCCACTGGGGTCAGTAATAAAATATTTAAATTTCTTCCATTTTGTTATTGCATTCTGATTGTTTAGCGCTTGTATGTGCACAGTGGATGTTGAAATATGATATATGAGCCTGGTCTTGTTTGAAGTGAAAGAGATGCTTTATTTTAGATTTTTAGGCTTCTACTTTGGTTTTTAATATGCTTGCTTTTAGGTTTAATACATTGTCATTTCCATTTGATCTAGATTATTACTTCCTCCGTCACACTTAATTTTGTCTACTTTCCTTTTTATACAATGTCCACTTTCTTAATTTAAGCACAACTAATTTTTTGCTTATCCATATTAACCTTTTATTACTTTTAACTTTTCTAGGTGGACCCCAATTCATCTCTTTTTAGAATGCCAAAATTGGAAAAGATTTCGCATATTAATTTGTTTTTCTTCTTGAAAGTCATGCCAAACACAATCACCCCTTACAGAATGGGGTGGAGGAAGCGCATTTTACAGTCTCTCTGTCTACTCATTAAGTGTGTGTGTTTGCCTGTTATATATATATATATATATATATATATATATATATATATATATATATATATATATATATATATAATTTTTTTTTTTTTTTTTTTTTTAATGTTTTAGGATTCCACTTTTGGCTGTTTAATATTCTTGGGATTGTCTCTTTAATTTGAGCATTTTGTTTTTATTTTTATTGCAGGCAGAAGGAGGCAACTCTGACCATTCTCGTGATGTTTCACAAATGCCAGAAGCTGGACATGGACCTTCTGCTCCTAAAAGTTATAGTGGATTAAGTATGGGGAGCGACCTATCTCCGGATAGCTATCGCCGTCAGCATGAAATATCTGTAACTGTAAGCATATGATTTGTTTCTGTAATATGAGTGAAAATTCATTTTGTTTCTTTCCTGATTTTCCATTTTTTTTCCGGCTAGGAGGGGTTGAGATCAATCAACCTTGTCATCTAACAGCTCAATAACTCTGTTGAATTAGAATTGTGTAATTGTTAAGCTTGGCTCTTAAAATAGTTTTGGCATCACTAGCCTTGGATTTGACATTCATGGCTCATGAACTTCTAGAACTCAAAACACTTTATTTATTTAGGTAAACTCCCAACAGTTTTAATGTTTGTTCTTTTCTTATCATTTAAACAAAATGAATCTGTATAAAATAACTTTTCTGTAATGTATTTGTATTGAAATACTAAGATGCAATAATGTTTCCAAGAATAGTGGAGCTGGTGGAATGTTCATACCCATCTTGAGGTTCTGTGGTATGCTAGGCATTTGCATTTTGACACGTGTTTTATGTTCTATTTTACCAGGGAGATAATGTACCCCCACCTTTCACATCATTTAAAGCAACTGGGTTTCCGTCAGAGCTTTTGAGAGAGGTATGTTGAAACTGTGTATATTTTTCAATTGATTGTGGTAAGAACTTGTATGAAATTCAAGGTGATTATAAACTATTGTACATTATGTGCATGTTGTATTTTTCTGCTAGAATTTCTCTGTTTACTGGAGGCTTATTGTTGATTTTAAGGACTTCACTTTGTTTTTGCAACTTTAATTTTCTTGGAGATACAACATTTGCTCCTAGAAGGAACTATGTTGTACACTGTGTGCTCTACAATCTTTTGAGGCCTTTATTTCATGGTCCATTTTTTGTGAGAAGGGATTTCTGAATCATCCATGTTCATGGCTGGGAATGCTGTTGGTGATGATTCCATCTGCCACACTATCTAAATGGAAGAAGAGGAGTCCTCCTGCTTTGGCTTGCTGCTCAATTGGCTGCCTATGTAAGGGGGATGATTCTTCTTCTTGTGCTGGCCAGGGCCACGCTAAAACATCAAATAGCCGTGGAACTTTGAAGCTTGTACATCCAGTAATTGGAGTTTGCAATTTTTATTATTTATTTGTTTTTCCAGTTACACCAAGCTGGGTTTTCAGCTCCAACTCCAATACAGGCGCAATCATGGCCTATAGCTCTTCAAAACCGAAACATTGTGGCTATTGCAAAGACTGGTTCAGGGAAAACTTTGGGTTATTTGATTCCTGGTTTTATGCATCTAAAACGACGTAACAATAATCCTAGAATGGGCCCAACTGTTTTGGTCTTGTCCCCAACAAGAGAGTTGGCAACACAAATACAAGATGAAGCTGTAAAGTTTGGTACATCTTCAAGAATTTCTTCTACGGTATGATTATTTACTTGTAATGGTCTGATCATTCTTTGTTAGTATTCCATTTTTATCTCTTCATTATTTCTAGTCACTTTCAATTTTGCAAGAGAAATTTTTGGCTTAATTCTCATGCTGAAGTTTAAACCTTTTGCTAATTTGTCTCATTATGCTTGAGTTTGGGGATGGCCTACAATATTGCGTTTTTAAAGTACACTTTAATTTGTTTATTAGAACACATTGCTTTGACCTTTTAAAGATCTTCATCAAAATCAACTAATCAAGTGATGCATGTTAGACTTGATAGCTGATAGATATTACACATTATGGAATCATTTCCTCATATACCTCAACTTCATGATTAGTCTTATATTCATTGAGACTTATTTATGAATACATCATTCCATTTTGCAAAGTGATGGTTGGCCATTGCAACTATATATGTATGTGTCATGCATTATTTTCTGTGGGATCATTTATAGTTTTTTTTTTTTTTTTTTAAATGGTATTTAATAGTGTCTGTATGGAGGAGCACCAAAAGGTCCACAGTTGAGGGAGTTGGACAAAGGCGTAGACATTGTGGTTGCAACTCCTGGTCGTTTAAATGACATTTTGGAAATGAAAAGAGTTACACTACATCAAGTTTCATATTTGGTATTAGACGAAGCAGACCGCATGTTGGACATGGGGTTTGAACCTCAGATAAGAAAGATTGTGAAGGAGGTGCCGTCTCAGCGGCAGACTCTGATGTTCACAGCAACATGGCCAAAGGATGTCCGTAAAATTGCTGCTGATCTACTGGTTAATCCAGTCCAGGTTAACATTGGGAATGTTGATGAACTTGTTGCAAACAAGTCAATAACACAGGTTGTTGCCTTGTTTTAGAAGGTTTCGCCACCCCCACCCCCCCACCACCCCCCCCCCCCACACACATTCTATGCATGAGAAAGTTAAGATGGTTGATGCGTTTCAATTTCCTACTTTACTTGCAGTATGTTGAAGTGTTATCGTCAATGGAGAAACGCCGTCGGCTAGAGCAGATATTGAGATCACAAGAGCCAGGATCAAAGATTATTATTTTCTGTTCAACAAAGAAGATGTGTGATATGCTTGCAGGCAACCTTAACAACAAGTTCGGGGCAGCAGCTATTCATGGGGACAAATCTCAGAGTGACAGAGATTACGTGTTAAGTCAGTTCCGCACTGGTAGGTCTCCTGTACTTGTGGCCACTGATGTTGCTGCTCGAGGCTTGGACGTTAAAGATATCAGGTTGGTATCTAGTAGTATTAATTCTGCAACTATCAATCATAATTGTTGACTTCCATTTTTATTGCCTTGACATTTTAGGACATTATAAACCAGAATTCCTGCTCGGTTGCTCTCTTTAGATTGGAGGTGCATATTTATATTTAGGATAAAGCTTGGTTCTCTTGATCAATGTAGGTGTTGTATACATAGATTGTGCACATACATTGGGGAGGAAAAGGGGAGAGACGAGGGGTGTTGTATGCCTTTTCCAATCCTCAAAATAAAAACAAACATATACATAGACCATTCAGTTTCATTATGCTCTTATTTCTCTTTTTTTTTTTTTTTCCTGCAACAATTCATTTGTCCTTTTTTTTGTTTTGTTTTTTTTAATAATATGTTTGTGAATCGCGTATAACCCCTTCCCCTACTACCAACTTCCCCGCAAATGAATATACTTATTAAATTCTGCTTGTGATGCTACTTATTGAATGCATTTGTTGCAGGGTTGTCATAAACTTTGACTTCCCTACTGGAATAGAGGATTATGTACACAGAATTGGGAGAACAGGTCGTGCAGGTGCTACTGGTGTGGCATACACATTTTTTGGTGACCAGGATGGGAGGTATGCTTCGGATCTCATCAAAATTTTAGAAGGAGCAAGTCAACGTGTTCCTGATGAACTACGTGATATTGCTTCCCGTGGTGGTGGTGGTGGAGGAATGGGAAGGGCTAGACGTCAATGGAGTGCTGCCCCAGGTGGACGTGATGGAGGAAACAGTGGACAGGACTCAGGAAGGGGAAGCTGGAGTATGTCATTCTCTTCGGATAAAGGTGGAGGCCATGGTTACAACCATGATTCTAACGACAGGTTCATAGCTAAGTTCTTTATGTGTCTCTTCATGTATGGTTTCTGTTTATTTGGTATTTTATCCCTTCAATCTACTAATATTTTCGATTTTTGATTTGATATATAGTGACAGGTATGGCAATAGCTCACAGGATGCTGATGGTTCTGGGAGCTTCCATGCTTGCAGCTTTCATGAACGTATGATGAAAGCTTCAGAGAAACCTAGGCGTAGTCCTAGTCCTAGCAGAAGCCCTAACAGGGGTTCAGGATGGGGTGGTGACAACAACAGCAGGGGCCGCAGTCGCAGCCGTAGTGTTGAAAGGTTTGATCAGCCTGCTCCTGTTGGTCAAGAGCCTATAGGTCGCAGTTTTCATGAAACCATGATGGCTAGGGCTGGAACGTCCTCGGTGGTCCAAAAACAGATGTTTCCCACTTGGGATTCAGGGAATGTTATTGACTCTGGAAAGGGCTGTGAAAGTTCTCCACCCAGGCAGCAAAATGATGATGCCAAGGAAGATGCTGATGGATCTTGCTTGAATTATGGGGGGGAAGGCAACATTTCCAAGGAAGATGGCACTTTCCAGGCTGCATCAGAGAATCCTTCTCCAACTCATCCATAAGAATAAGATTGTTAAAATATCCCTTAGTGACGTGCATGTCTCTGACTCTTTTGATTTTATTTTGGCTTATTTCCGTGTTCATTTTACCAAGTTGACATGCTTGTCGTAAATGAACAAGAACAAGAAAGAACCTGGGACGGAAATTTTGTTGACCTTTGCTTCTTCTAAGTAGTTGAACTTTACGAAAGGAAGATGAAAGAACAAGGGGCGGAGTGATCAGTTAATTTTTGCCGTAAGTAATGTAAATTTGAATAGCATCTTTGTTTTGTTGATTATGAAGTAATGAATGCCCCTTTGTTTTAAAGCTTGTCGTACTTTCTTTTAGCCCGTGTTTGTCAGTTTTCTGTTTATAAATGGTTTTATGCTCAGAGTGGCAGTCTTGTAGGAAGAGAGTAAACAAGCATTCCAAATTTATCGCCGAAAATTTCACTAAAAGAAACAGGGTCATTCTGCACCAAACTTTAAATTATTTCGATGAGAATTTGGTCAGAGAGATACCAATGAAGCGAACTTTGTTTAGTATTGGTGTAGGGCTTTAAGAATTGGTAATGTTGTTTACAAGAGAAGAGAAAAATTAAATGAGAGATCCTTTAAATTTCATTTCAATTCATTCAAGAAGTATGATCAACACATTTGAGCCTGGCAAATGTCAAGTAGCCAGTATGCCCTCTTGCCTCGCTAGAAGGCCTGAGCATGACACTGTTAGAAGCAGAACATTCTACTCCATTAGTAACCCGCTTTCTCTTGCTTGGATGTTCATCAAAAGGAGTAGGGCCTCCTTCACCCTCCAGAATTTTCTGTCGGACTTCATAGGTGCGAAGAAGTACTTCAAATGTTCTTATATCTGTAGAAGCAAGCAAGCATGAAAGAATCGATCATGTGATGCCACTCTCTAATTCTAGATGCAAACAATCCGATCAAGAATAGCAAAAATTACCAGTAAACCGTGATCTCATTGCTTCACAGGAGTGTTGTACTTGCTCAATGCACGGAGAGAAGGAGCACAAGATACCATCTTCTTTCAACATTTCCCCAGCTGAAGGTATGGCTAACCAAGGCTGAGGGAGGTCAAGGAACACGGAATCTGCCCTTCCACACAACTCCTCCGGGAACCCTACCCCTTGTATGTCTCTTACTTCTACCGTCACTAGTTTGCTTAAACCTGTCCTCTCAAAATCCTCCCTTTACACAAGATAACATTTGCAATGATGCTGAATTAGTCAATTAACATCAAATCAACTAAAACAATACAACATCATATATACATATGGAAGCATTCTTTTTCTTCTTTTTCTGTATGCTCTATGAGAGCTATAGCTATTAAATACTCAAAAAGAAGTACAATAATTCTTCAAAATGCTAACTTTATGTTAAAGAATACAGCCTTGACTTTCCAGTATGGTTAAATATATATATATATATATATATATATATATATATATATATATATATATATATATCTTACACTCACTGAACTGGCATAATCAACATGGAAATTTCCAGTAAAGACAGACAGTCATACTATAGAGGAAAATCTACTAAGAAAGACATGCTACAGCATATATGAGCAGTGCTAATATTATCTAGAAAAAATTAAAGTAAAAGGAGGGAAATTTATGCAGAAAAAAGTCAGGAACTAATATTATAAGGAAAAAAAAAATCATCCAAAATATAGTTTACCTAGCAGAGGCAGCCCTCTGTTCGTGAAAATCAAATGTGTAAACATGTCCGGTGGGAGCAACAGCCCTCGCGAGGGAGGTGGTGAGGGAGCCGCTACCCGTTCCCGATTCAAGAACCAAACAACCCGGAACTATCTCCAAGTACATAACCACGAAGCTGATATCCGCAATGTACAGAATCTGAGTCCGGTGACTCAGAACGAGCGTCCACAGCTCCGGCGTCGGGGCCAACAGGTAAACAAATCCGCCCTTATGCCCAAACACTTTTGACCCGAACGACTTTCCTATCCAGTCTGAGTGCTTAAACGCCCCGAAACGATTCTGGAGCACCCCGTTCTCAGAAACCTTCACGGCTTTCATCGCGTCGTGCTTTTCATACACAATCACCAAATCTCCATCTTTAATGCGGCGATTAAACGATAATCTTTTATCCGCCTCGATTTGAAGCACCATTGAGACTTAGCTTAAACCTGAACTGAAGAAGAAGAAGAAGAAAGTATCTCTCTTTTCTCTATACTCAACGCCACCGCGGCTAGAAATTCAATACTCTCAGAGGCGAGGGAGGGAGAGAGGGAAACGGAAGGAATGGGGGATTAACAATTGAGCTACTGGGCTTGTACTCGTAGCGTTATTTGGGCTTTTCCAATACAAACTTAATGGGCCATTTATAAGAGCCTTGAATTGGCCCAATAGCCCCTGAGACGGGTCAATGATTTCGGCCTTCATGCATGAGCTTGGGCTTCAATGCCCAATCATTATTGTGTGGACCATGATCCACATAAGTTATGTGAACCATATTTTGTATACTGTAAAATAAGGGAAAATTGTAATTTATGCCCCTCACAAATATGCCAATTATCAATATTACCCCTGAATTATTAGTGGTGTAAATGTTGCCCTTCAATTATCAAAACGTGATATATATTGCCTCCTTAACAGAACTGTGAGATCCCGTTATAATTTAGGGTTTAATAAGGTTAATTTTGTAACTTCCTTTTCCACTCTCTTTCCCTTTTCCCCTCCTGCACGTTGACTGGAGAACTCCGCCTCCTACTGCCGCCACCCAAGCCATCACCAGTTCTTGCACCATCTCCGGCTACTCCACCGCTAGTCGCGACACCAATATC
Source organism: Ipomoea nil (assembly GCF_001879475.1). Lineage (NCBI taxonomy): Eukaryota > Viridiplantae > Streptophyta > Magnoliopsida > Solanales > Convolvulaceae > Ipomoea > Ipomoea nil. Next base: position 326,141 of record NW_017617454.1, read on the forward strand.
AGCGCCCACGCCAACCCCATCTCCCGGAAAGCACCATAGAAAGAAGTGGAGACACAGGTACAAGAACCACCACACTCCAACACCAACACCAACCGTGAAAAGCTTGCCAACACAGCCAACAATACAAGAATCTGTGGACATAACACTTGTCCCTCCGCATCTCTTAATATTAAGAAAAACAGTCAAATCCAAGAAAGTTTAACATGTAGAAATGGAGCAAACTAAGAAAAACTTGAAGCCTACCTCCAGGGCAAGAGCATCCATGTCTGCTCTTAAGGCAACAAAGGGGGAGGGGTTCCCGAACCAACGAATTCAACAACCCCCGTTCCTGCAAATTGGTACTTGTAAGGAATCCCCAATTCATCCAAATTTTTTCCTAATAAGCTTATTGTTGACAAATTCCTCGAACTTCAACTCAAGATTTTTCATGTATCTTCCGCCACATCCCAACTATCTAATCGGAAACCTCGGTTTTCTTGGTAAAATTAAGGAAAATATGGGGTATGGCTTCAGGTGTAAACGAAGAATCTGACAAAACTATAGGAGAAAACGAAAAAAATAGAAGCAAAAATCAAGAGGGAGAAGCTCATGATTTTTATTGAATGAAACACTGTCAGCATAAAGAGGTTGTTCCGGAACCAAACGATGGAAGCTCGACGTAGGGCGGCGACAATGGAGGGATCGGAGGCGTTGAGATAATTCAGAGAGAGAGGATTCTGGTTTTCTATTTTCATTTTTATTTTTATTAATTTTTTAGTAAAAAAAATAAGTGGGAATTGAAAATTACTAAAATAACCTTAATAAACGGAACTTTATAACGGAATCTCACCGTTCTGTTAGGGGAGAGGCAATATATATCACGTTTTGATAATTGAGGGGTAACATTTACACCACTAATAATTCAGGGGTAACATTGATAATTGGCATATTTGTGAGGGGCATAAATTACGATTTTCCCTGTAAAATAATGTACATTCAGTATAAAAATAATGTATATTGTATTCAGGAGATGTATATTATTTTTTTTATTGAGTGTACATTATATTGTATAATATACATTCAATAAAAAATAATATACATTCAATATATTAAAAATGTACTTTTTATTATGATCCACATAACAATGTGTGAACCACGGTCCGTACAATAATTTGCCTTCCATGCCGGGTCAAAGTTTAAAAGAAGAAGAAGAAAACAATAACAATAATTGCGTAGTGTGGATGAGATTCCAACTCAGAATGATGCTACATAACTTCCAAATATAAAAAGCCACAGTCACGTGCCACGTGTAAAATGCGACAGCGTTTGTTGTGGATAGTTCATCAATTTTTCAAACGATATATTTAATACAATAAGTAATGCGGATTCGTGAATTACGATCCAAAATATTTATACCACCACGTGAAGACGATAAAATTATCAGATACCAATGGCCGGAGGCGACATGTGTTAACGTCATAACGTCTTACGAACTGACGGGGAAAGCCAAAAAGTATTAAAAATTAGTCAAAATGGATAAATAATAATAATAATAATAATAATAAAATATAGAACGGAATAAACCAGACGCTTCCTCTTCTTCTTCAACTGTTGCAATAATAATAAGAAATAATAAACGAGGAAAACATTTTTACCTGTTCCAACGCACAAAGTCGTCCCCCATTCCCCGGCGGCGGCGCCACCACGCACAGCTTCGCCATCCTCTGCAGTCCGGTCATTGTGATTCTGAGATCAGACTAAGGCAAGTAGAAAACTACCATTTGATCTCTGAACTTGTTCGTCCCGCTAAGTACTCATTACGCACTCTAGCATTTGTTTATGTCGATGTATACTATACACTGCTATGCTATGGTGGATTTATTTATTTCTAAATGCTATATTGTGCTATGTAGGATCCTGTTTGAAAGGCTTTATTGCGCTGTAACTACATAGAAATGATCTGAGCATTTTTTGTCGGTCGTCGATTTCAGATAACATGATTAATAATGTGATTTATGCACTAATATGTGCTGAAATTAAGTTTCATTGGTTGGTATATGCACCGTCAGTGCACATATTGTCACCCGCCTTCTGGTTCTGGTTGCTGAGAAATTAATTAGACTATTATATGCTACCTACCTCGTGTATATCTCTGTTTCCATTCATCAAATACATAAATTTATGTAACTTTCCTGAATTCAAAAGGGAATTATCCTGCTCTCCAGTGGAGCTGAGCCAAAAGCTTTGTGGTTTTCCAAGTTAGTAATTTGGTTGGAAAAAGAGACTGCTGCTTTTGTTGGGGCTGCAAACTTCTGTCAAATCAATATTTTGTTTTTTGTCTTAATGATCACCTTGCCTATGCCTGATTTTTCAACTTTTGCTCAATGCTCATTGTGCATTTGCAACATGTCCAATGATGCATATGTCAACTTTGTAACATTTAAAAACTTACAGTTATTGATTGCAGGAAGTGAAAGTAAGGTTGCATCTTCGACAGGATGCAACAACTCATGGTGGCTGCTGACAGTACTACCCTAAGTTATTGGTGGAATTGGAGGGCTGTGCTCTGTGCAACATGGGTCTTGACGTCCATAGTTTTAGGACTAGTTTTAATATGGAAATATGAATCTTCAGCAGGGGACAATTCTGAATCCGATGGAAGGGATAAGTGGCAAGAGAAATCTTGGCTTTTCTGGTTTGATGAGGCTTGGAGACCATGTGTGAAAGAATTACACCCAGTTATTTTGATGGTTTTCCGATTAGTTGCATTTATTTTACTGGCAGCAGCACTTACTGCTGATGTCGTTGTTCATGGTGCTGACCTGTTTTTCTATTATACTCAGTAAGTGATATTGGGGTGCAAGTTTTTTCAGTAGTTAGTGCCATTGCAAGTGTTAGTTGATTTTCAATGACCTATGCTATCTGCTAGTTTAAATAAAAATATTGAAGACTCCAAAGGAGCACCTTATATGTAGAGTATCTAATCTAATCTTCTATAAAAAGCTATAAAACTGGATATATGATGATATTTTCCTCGTTGGTGATTCTTACTTAATTATTATTTATTTATTCTTCTGCACAGGTGGACATTTATGTTGGTTACCATTTACTTTCTGGTATGTAGCATGCTTGACTGCCTCTTCCAGTTTCCAAGAGCACTCTATTTTTATTTTTATTTTTATTTTTTGACTTAGACATACTCACTAGGCAGTTCCTGAAAGTATCTTTTCCTTATCCCGTGTCTTTGTGTTACAATGTAGTTTGGATCACTGTTTTCTATTTATGGGTGCTACCTCCATTACAAAACAACAAACAATTTCAGTGATTGTATACGGATGGATGAGGAGCAAGGTTTGCATATAGCTCTCTCTGGTAAAGGATATCTGCACGGAGTGAAAACTGGGGACTTCCATAGGAAACTTCTCGTTCCAAAAAGTATTGGACTATGTGGCTACGTCTTTCAAATTTTCTTTCAGGTATACTCGTTAAAATACCCATGTATTGGCTTATACCTATACTACCCTTTAATGCTCACAATCTCTTTCTTCCATTATTAAAGTGTGAACATTTGCTTAAGATTCCCACAATAAGATTACCTTCAAAGAATGTTATGAGGTTTAATGATGCTAATTTTACAGCAGAGTACTTAGAAATTAATGCATTTCCACTATGGTTATAATTGTAGATCATTGAACAGTTCAACAAATTATATGGACTAGAGTTTCCTTACTGGTGCTACTTTTGCAGTTGAATACTTAGAAATTGATTCCTTTCCACCATAGTTGCATCATTTTACAGTAAATAACTTGTATGATTTTCTAAAATTGTCATTTCTAAATGCAGATGACTGCTGGATCGGTGATGCTTACAGATATTCTGTACTGGACTGTCATTTTCCCATTTCTTACTATCAAAGATTATGACTTGAGTTTTGTAAGTGATTGCTCTTTTATATAACCCCTCTGGTTCCTCAGGATCTTTCGTGATTTCCTTCTACTGCTTATGGAGTTAAATATTTGTAAATTATATGTTATAAGTTTTCTTTAGAAGTTACAAAGACTTGTAGTGATTAAGCCCTTTCTTGTGAAACTGTAAATATATCATTTCTCATATCACAATTATATCTCCAACAATGTTTTCTTTTGGCTAGTTGACGGTGGTTGCACATACACTTAATGGTATCCTGCTTCTCGGTGATATAGCAATGAATTGCTTGGTAAATTGCTACTTCTGATCATTTTTTTTGGTTGTTTTAATAATTTAATTTGTATCTCACTTGTTTCATAGATCATTTATGAACTATTTTGAAATCTCCTGCCAGCAATTCCCTTGGTTCCGGATTGCTTACTTTCTCATATGGACTGGTATTTATGTCATTTTCCAATGGAGTGTTCATGCCTGTGTATCAACTTGGTAACATTTTATTCCCATTTGATTTGAAAAGAAGAATATACTTCACAGTTCTTATGTGTAACTCATTCTTACAGGTGGCCATACCCATTTCTTGACTTATCCTTAACATCTGCTCCCTTGTGGTATGTTTTTTTGCATTAGGTTTTCTATGACAACTAGTTTTAGGCAAAATAACAACAGCAACTTTTTGATCTTATGATTATTTCATGAGTTATATTTTTCTATAAGAGTTTGTTAATTCCTTTCAAGAAACAAAGAGAAATGTATTTGCTGTGCTGGATCAGCTATGAAATGTGTTTGATATAGCATGTCCAGTCTTCTCCTTGTTTTACGTTTTCTTTCTTTCCATTTGCTCGAGTTTATTCTTAAATAACCTGTTGACTTCTATTGCCCCTTTGTAATTATTGATTGACAGGTATTTGGTGGTCGCATTAATGCATTTCCCCTGCTATGGGGTAGTTGTATTTCTTGTTAAACTCAAAAGAAGTATATTGTCAAAATGGTCCCCTCAATCTTCCCTCAGATGAGATGTTAAACCCAAGCAGGTGTTGTTTCATAGCAAAGTGTTTGGTGCTTTATTCTAAAAACCTTTCATAAGTTAAGAAAGAGTTGCACTGTTATTTGAGTTGCAGGATGATGCTGAATTTCAGTGTCAACATTGTACAAGAAATTTGAGGGATTTTGTCCACATTTCAGCATCAAACAAGAGTTCCACATTACATTTTATAGGAGTCGGCAGAAACCAACCTTTTTAAGTTTTGGTTTACAATGACAGAGGTGTTCTTGTTCACTTGTTTTCACCTTTTTCTAAATCTCTTTTATTGAAGTGTAATTTATTTCCTTCATAAGTGTACACACGGTAAAATTAGAGTGTTATTGATCTTTGTGTGTTTTACTTCAAGATAAATAGATTATGATACTTAAGTCCCATTTATTTACGAATTCTTAATAAATATTAAGAGCGTTATAATAATTTCATGTTTGTTTGTTTGTTTCTTTTTTAGTATTATTGACTTTGTTACAATATGGTATCTATTTATAGTTACTTTTTAGAGTTAATACCGTCTCACTAGGATCAAACTCATGACCTCTCAGTTAAGAGTGTTACATGTTTGATTGATTGATGCATTATAAGTGAAAATATATTTATATCATTTACATGATGGCACATTATTATTATTATCATTATTAAATGGAAAGAATGGAAATATTAAATAGTGTTGCAGGTTAAGGCTTTCTACATTTTGTTAACCCAAAAGTAATCAAACAGAGAGAGAGAGAAAAGTAAAATAATAATTGATAGTGCTTTCCTATAAATTAGGAACAATATATATGCTTTCCTATAAACTAGGAAAGATAACTAATTATTAAAGCATAATCGCCACAAATAGGTCATTGTTTTTTTGGGTATAGGTCAACACTCACAACAGTCAATAGATATATAAATTGATTTTCCCGAACGGAGTATAAATTAAAATAGCGTCGGTCAAGTAACCGCTCCCGCCAGGGTTGGGGAGGTGATTATGAGATTATCTAGAACTAGAAGCAGCATCGTCCTATATATACACGGATTGAGGAGAAATATTTTGTGTGCACTCCCTCTCTATCTTCTCTTTGTGGCAACTCAAGAAAAGTAACCATGGAGGAATTGATGAAAATCATTGAAGAATTAGTTGATGGCGTGAACCATAGAGTGAGTAAGATGGAGGAAGAGGTTAGAGCAAAGATAAATAGCTTGGAAGCCAAAGTGGAAGAAGTGACGAAGAGAATGAACGAGGCAAGGTTGGAGGAGGTTCGTGTACCCTTCCCTTGCTTCGACGGCTCGGAGCCTAGAGGATGGATCATCAAGTGCTTGAGGTTTTTCCGGATCTACTCCCGTTTCACTGAGCATCAGAAGGTGTTGTACGCCACGCAGCATTTCGAGGGCGAGGCGGAGGTTTGGATTCAGCAGTTCATGAAGGAGGGGAAGGAGAATCTGCAATGGCGAGGTTTTGTGAAGGCGATTCTCTGCAGATTTGACGAGGGAGACTTGTTTGATGATTTCAGAAATTTGAGACAGACAGCCAGTGTTAGAAAATATACGGAAGAATTCGAAGCACTGTGTGGTCTGCTGAGCTTTGTGCTTGAAGAAGAAGAAGGTTCAAGAGATAAATATCTCACGCAGTGTTTCATTTCTGGTCTCAGAGGAGAATTTAGGGCAACGCTGAGAATGTTCAACCTCTCTCATCTTCAGGAAGCCTTCAGGATTGCCAAACTTTACGAGGCCAACTTACAGGAGTTAGTCAAAATCCTACACCCATAAACCTTCCTTCTTTTATGATTTTTTTTACTATCTTTTCTTTTGCTACCCCCCCTAGGCCCTATCCTTTCAACTCATTCGTATTTTTATTGGTTCCAATCCCCCTGTGAATGGAAATTATAAGCAGGAACTAAAAAATTTCAGCATCTCAAAATATCAAGCATTTTATTAAAATCATCGTGCTCTGAAAAATATATAAGTATTTAGTTCAAATTGATTTGAATCCATTACCTAAAGGATTTGGGAACCTTTCTGTGGATTGGATGGGATAAATTATATATGTTGTGAGAAGGAACCAAAAGCAAGTCAATGTCAAAACTATCTTCCTCTCATAGTCTCATCCATGTATTGCTGTGAATGGTCTGTCTGCTCTGTATTTAACTCTAGGCTTTCCAAAGTGCAATCACGGGGAGTATACATATAATTTCATGCAAGTGCAGGAGAGCCGATCTTAGACCTGAGATTCTGTGCTACAGCGTCAATGAACTCTTCAGTGTTCAAGTATAACTCCCTTGATACCCTGCACCAAGAACCATTATCCCCGTAAGAAGTTTCCGACAGTACCTAACCAATTAATGTAACAGTGTGGTGCTACTTACTTGGGTCCATGATTCAACAGTGCAAGATCCTTGGTCATCTTCCCCGACTCTACTGTCTCAATGCAAGCAGCCTCTAGTTTCTGAACAAAATCCATTAAATTCTTGTTCTCATCAAGTTCAGCCCTGTACAAGACAAAAAGCAAATTAATGAAATAAGCATTATCAAGAAAACTAGTTCTTTTTCTTTTTAAGGGGCCTTACTAGCACAGACAATAACTAAGGTATATATAGCTAGTAAGTGCATACGATCCTGCTCCAAACTTTCACTAACTAGTGAAATGCCCAAATTTAATACCAAAAAAGAACTTAATGAACAGTTTTTGGCCTCAAATACAAGTAATGAGATGACTTGGTTTTTGAGGGGATACCTATGTCCTAGTCCTCTGGTCCATGCAAAAATGGATGCAATACTATTTGTGCTGGTTTCTTGTCCCTTCTGATGCAGCCGAAAGTGACGAGTTACAGTTCCATGAGCTGCTTCAGCTTCTAAAGTTTTGCCATCAGAAGATAACTGCAAAGAACGCCACACATATTGCTCTATTTAATAGGAATCCAACAGATACATACACATTCCATAACAGGGAAGGATGTAATGATGATAAATCACTAACCAAAACAGAAGTCATAAGGCCCAGAGAACCGAATCCTGCATAGAAAAGTGAAAGAATCAACTTCATTTGGAGTAGTTTGATGAGTAATGATTTAATTTGATCCTATTAATATATCTCATATCAAGGGAATTGCAACAATCATTCACTCAAAAAACTATTATATGCTAATCAGGCTCGAAATACTTCACCTTGAGCAAGTAAATCACTCTGCACATCTCCATCATAATTTTTGCATGCCCAAACATAGCCACCATCACTTTTTACTGCATAAGCTACCATGTCATCTATCAAGCGGTGCTCATACCTAAATGTCAGCCACATCATTCTGAAGATCAATATAAGATATCTAAGAATTTAAATCTGAAGCATAGCTTACTAGGACTGTAAACTAACCATATTGAGTGTTCATCGAACTTCGCTTTCCACTTCTCCTGATATACCTCTTCAAAGATGTCCTTGAACCTGGTGCAAATAGAAAACAAAGTACTAGTATCAGTTTCTTGGTTGACAAAAACTGGATATTCATAAAATATTATCCAAAAATTAGAATTTTGTTCATTTCTTGAAACAGAAATTTACCCCATCCCCAAGGGCAAGATTAAATCTGAAGTTACCTTCCATCATATTTCTTCAAAATTGTATTTTTTGTGCTCAAGTAAAGGGGCCATTTCTTTGAAAATGCCAATGCCATTGATGATTCAGCAAATGCACGAATTGACTGACAAATTGCACCATCAAGAAAAAAAGGAAAGGGAAAAATGAATTCAGAAGGAAAGAGCACTAAATAATACTTTGAAGACATGTCAAGCTACAAGACCACATACCTGATCAACATTATACATAGCAAGGGCAACACCAGGGCCTTTGAAATCATAGACATCAAGTTCCTCCGGGGCTCCCCCATTTTCAGGCTCTGGTAATGAACAATAATGAAGAAGAAAAGGCTTAAGTACATCTTCGTAAGTACTATACTACCAGTATAAAATGGAGTTAGCTCACCAAAAACCATTTTGAGCTTTCCTGCTCCTTTAATAATAGTATCAGTGGCACGATATTGATCACCAAAAGCATGCCTACCAATACAAATGGGTTTCTTCCAACCTGCAAGACTGAGAGCTAAGCTATAGCCTATAAAAGTATTGTAACATCTGAAAATTACACTCAAAGCTGGAAAACAGAACATTACCAGGAATAATTCTTGGAATATTTTTACATAGGATAGGCTCACGGAAAACAGTACCTGAAGGAAGGTAATTAACTTACATTTATAAACAAATATGAAAAGTGCAAGATGAAAGGAAAAATAATTGCCGTTGTGAATGCTTGCATAGAAACCCTTTGCCTAGCAAGATCCTAAAGTTCTTTGTCTCCCTAGGCCAGAAAACCATTGAGGTGTGTGCACCTGATAAGCATCATCAGAGGTTATTTGTTTGGTAGGTTTTGTATCTAACAATTATAACATGACACTCAATTGACAACCTCAGATTATGACATTCTCATAAACTCTGCAATAGCCACTTTCAAGCAATGCATAACATTCCATAGAAGCCTTCCCAACAAGTGCTGCAGAATTGCAGTCACATCTTAGCTGTTCCTAGTAAGAAGTTATCATTAGGTTTTGTTTACTTGAACTCTATCTTGGTGGGGAGATATCCACTTATCCAAGCTAGATGGAATATAAGATATCACAAGCTAAATTGGTTTGAAATTAAGATTTAAAACATCATAGAACATCTTAGAAATGCATCAATAGTTTCCTATTGCAAAATGTGGAACATTAGAGACTGCACATGTACCGTTCAAAATGTTTCTTATTGTGCCATTGGGACTCTTCCACATAGACTTCAGTCCGAATTCCTTGACTCTGGTCTCATCTGAAACAACAAATGTGCATTGACATGGATGGAAAATATTTCTCTAGTTGCAAGTTTATAATGAACTTCATGCAACAGAATGTCGTGTAATCTACACAATAAAGCCTCAAAATCAGATCTACAAGGACAGAGATAAAATTTATTCACTATTTGAACTTTTTATTGGCAAATTTCAGTGATGTAGACCAGTTACTTCCCCCTTTCCTTTTCATACTTTGAATAGTATAGCTGAAAACAAAGAAAGCATGAAACGGATGCAGAGAACTGACCTGGAGTAATTGTAGCACATTTAATAGCAACATTATACCTGCATTATACATAGGACAATGATCAAATTCTATGAAACATGTAATTTTTTGTTAAGCAGATTTCATGTTTTGGAGAAATATTCAGGTACATCTTTGTCTGATTAGTGCATAGTATCTTGGGCATCTTCTGGTTTAAATTCCTTGGATGAATTAAAGAGAAGTGTTTAATGATGACAATAACAACAGCAATCCTCCAGATCATTTGCACCACTAAAACTACACTGACCAAAAAAAAAAAATTCAGGGAAACAATTGCATTTGAGCTCCAGAGCATGGATAAGACTTACTTAAGAGTAGCTTCAGCACTTTCTATAGTGACTTTGTCATCAGTGGCATCACGGTTCAGTATTCCCAAATCATAATACTTTATATCTAATTCTAGATGGGGAAATATCAGCTGCAAGGAAATACAACGTCCAACAGGCAATGAATCAAACGAGAAAAAGAAAAAAAAAAGTTTATGCAAAAAAGAACTAGAATACTGCAATTCAGCATAAGATTTGAAAAGAGAATGAATAGCCATACCTTTTCTTTAATCATCGTCCATATTACTCTCGTCATTTCATCACCTGCCGCCATTCAATAAAAACAAAATGAAGACACTAATATTACAACTACTATCTGTATAAAATACAAAATTTGAAGTGTAGTTGTGAAAACTTACCGTCCATTTCAACGATAGGATTTTGAACTCTAATTTTATCCTTGGTTTCAACTGGAGCGGTACCAGAGGCTGTGGAAGCGAAGCAGCGAATGCTAGCATTTGGTAGGCGTGTCGGGGAAGAGAGACGATTCCTGAAGAACACTTCCTTGAACAGCTTCGGACTAGAAGTGATTGCCAACCTAGGGCTTTTCCGAGCTAGAGAAGACGAAGATGACGACAGAACAGAGCTAGCTCGGGCCATGGCGCGTCGTAAAGCGATCATAATACTATAGTATAATTGCAGTTCGGCTGCCGGATTTATAGAAATGTTTCTTAGCCAATCCGGGCAACTCAACTCTCTTCTTCTCCGTTGATTGTCTGTGACTCACTGGACCTTTCCGATTTACAGGCCCAAAGTAAATGGGCCGCTATACTGGCCTGCTGAGTTTAGGCCCAACATTTATACCATGGACTTGGGCTGAGTCCACCTTACAAGGTGGACCTGAGTAAAAAATGCACCATTTAAATACTGAATATTCATAATTTACATACTCAATATGTAAATTCTCAATATTTAGTATGCAAAATTGTGAACATTCAGTATATAAATTGTGTAATTTTAAACCCGGGTGGCCCAACAGTTATACCATGAACTCGGGTCCACCTTGCAAGGTAATCTCGGATTCAAAAATCAAAATACACAATTTACATATTGAAGGTTCACAATTTACATACGGAATGTTCATAATTTGATTGTGAACATTAAATATGTAAATTGTATATTTTTAGACCCACGCCCACTTTACAAGGTGGACCGGATCTACAGTCTTAATGACTTATTTGGGCATGCTTCTATGCATATAATGTAACTCATTATTGTAAGACTAATTTAAATTCAATTAGAACAGAATCTCCAACTTTATAGTTCACATGCCATTATTGTAATACAAATTTAAATTCGATTTGAAATAACTACACATATAGAAGTCAAATCTCCTGCCTTATAGTTGTATTTGATAGGCAGATTGTTATGCTATTTGATTAGTATAACATTACAAACTTATGAGAATTCCAATTAGCATTTCTTGATTGTTTTATGAAGCACAAAGCGAGACTGATCCTCCATGGAATTTGCAAGAAAAAGGCTATCTTCCTTCTCATCTTCTATCTCAATCTCTTTGCAAAGAAACTACCAGAGAGTTTCCACAAAGAATTCAAATATTTTTACTTGTAAAAGCATAGAAATTAATGTAATTAAATGGTGGTAATGAAAAGCAAGTATATTAACCATGATAAATGTCAAAAATGATCCATTATTTGAACAACAGTTATCCCAAGAAAACCTAAAGAGTTACTCTAGAAAGCTGTGCAATTCTAGGGGCAACTTTTTGGCTTCCCTTAAGGCAACACAAAGTGTATCAAGAAAAATGCAGTCTTCCAGGGTTCATTCACTATGATAGTGACTTCCATACAACAGCAAAGAAATATGTAAATGAAGTCTATTCTTCATCTGCAACAACACTGATCTGACCCTTCTCGAGCATGTCATAGAATTCTTTCATTCTCCTCTGGCTGTTCCAGTGGTGCATTTTCCAGAAGCCACCAGCTATGAGTCCAAGGCTAAAACCAATAACAAGCTCTTTGACAACACTTGGACCCTTGTATACCACATGTGCAACATGACCACCCGCCATTCTTCTGAGGGTTACAAAATAGAACTTGTTAAAAAAAAAATACTCCGTAACAACATGCAATTTTGAATAACATTGAAGTTCTAAGCATTCAGAACAGCATCATTAAAACAGTAAAATTACTCACCAATAGCAACAGCGTACACATGAAACACGTCACGACATGACTATATTACTCTATAATAGAAAGTGCTGCATATATTGCTCTATGATAGAAAGTGAATATTATATTACTCTATAATAGAAAGTGATGCATATATTACTCTATAATATTAAGTGATCTATATATTGTTCCATAATATCAAGCATGAGCTATTGAAGCAGTATGAACCAAAAATCTGTTATGGATAACCCATTACCAATGGATGTGGGGAAAAATGACACTTATTTTCAATTAACAGAGACTCGCCAACACAAAATTTAGAGGTCTCATCACTACAAAACATAGGGCAATCTGAACAAAGATCCTAAAAGCACATCCCATTATGCAATCAGTCGGAATAGATCCGATCTTTAATATAACCCAATTAATTGTTCAGCATATTACACGTAAATTAACAAAAACAAAGGCAATTCGAGTAATCCAAGTATAGCTTCATCCTAAATATGTTATCCAGCACTAATCTAGCAGCTTAGCATCGATTTAGGCAAAGTCGTAAGAAGAAAAGAGGAAGTCAAACAAATCCAATATTCAAACATACAACCCTAATTTTTTTCGCCTGTATTCAAGTCTCAACATTAATTTTTATGCTCAAATAAATAAATAACAAAACAGAAACGTGAGATTCAAAGCAAGGGATCCGGGATTGACTTACGAGCAGAAGCACCAGAAAGCTGAGACGAGAGAGAAAGAGATCCGCTTGAGAAGGTAAAGGCGATTTCGTCTCTGGCTGCGGTCGTTAATCACTTCATATTCCGAAGACAGAAAACAGTATAATAGGACTGCCAAATGTGGGCTCAAAATGGTAAGCCCATTTTGGTTTATTTGGGCTTTGTACCATTCATTTTAGATTTGGGCTATAAGTAGGGGCTGATGGATAGTTATGTTGTGAATCCGTTACCGATGCAAAAACGAAGTCGTTTTATTAAAAACGCGCGTCTCCCCTTAAAAAAAAAAATCAGGTTCGATTCTCAGCAACAACATTATGTTGTTCATTCATTCTGGAATTTTAGTTCATTGATTCTGGAATTATAGTTCATCGATTATGGAATTGTAGTTCATCGATTCTAAAATTTTAGTTCATAGATTCTGAAATTTTAGTTCATTCATTCTGGAATTTTTAGTTCATAGATTAGATTATAGAATTATAGTTCATCGATTATGGAATTATAGTTCATCGATTCTGGAATTTTAATTCATATGTTGTTGTTGGGAATCAAACCTGAATTTTTTTTTTTAAGGGGAGACGCGCGTTTTTAATAAAACGACGTCATTTTTGCATCCGTATGCACCATGCATGGTGCATACGAATGCACGGCATAATTTGCCGGGGCTGATGTTTACCCCAAATGAAACATGGACATGGGTGTGAGCATACAGCCATTAATGTGCAATCCAACTATCAGCTTAGGGTTTTAATTGAGATGGAGCACATGCTTCAATTTGGTATTAGAGCCAGACCAAAGGTCCTACCAGCTTAGGCTTTTAATTGAGATGGAGATGGAGCACATGCTTCAAATTATATCGTGCACCGTGGTGCATAACGCGCATCAAAACGACGTCGTTTTGTTTAATGAAATGAAACAGAATTCGTTTTCGATATAATTACATCTTCATTGTACAATATACACTCAAATATGTGAAATGTTATTTAGTTTCATTTTATATATATTGCAGTTTCATGTCACCACAATTACAGTATCATTTTGATATAACTGCAGTTTCATTTGATAATATAAAAATAATACGTGAGACAGTGTGTCGGTTTAGATACACTGTAGTGCTTTCTCAAAAAACAAAAAAAAAAAAAAATGTTGTCATCTTCCTTACATAAGTTCAATTTTGAAAGAGCATGGGGAGACCGCATTGTCTGTAACGGTGCGAACACTCATATCTATTGCCGAATGGGTCGATCTTCATATCTCGAAATGGAAGGTGGACAGTGGTTAATTGTTTGATGCTTATGCTATGCTGGAAATTGTGGTCTGCCCATAATGATAAGGTGTGGAATGGCAAGGTGGTGAGTACGTCCAGAATCTATGGTGGAAGGAACAAAAAGATACAAAGCTGATTGGGACCACATTGTCTGTAACGGTAGGAACACTCATCCTTCCAGAAGATCGCCGGAACAGAAATGGGAAATGCCATCTCCAGGTTTCCTCAAGCTGAATAATGACGCTGCAATTCATCATACTCAACGACGCACCGGACTAGGCTGGGTCCTCAGAGACGATGTTGGGCAGCTAGTTGCAGCAGCATGCATACCAGGGAGGGGCGTCTACACACTCAAGGAAGCCGAAGCATTAATTAGCCATCAGGAAGGCCCTTAGTTGGGTTAAGAACCGTACCAGGGGATCAACCATGTTAAAGTGGAATCAGATGTTCTACAAATTATTCAAAGCTTGAAGCAGAATTCAGACGATTCTTCTTATGATTTAGTTCTTATGGATGGCAAAGATTTGTTACATTCAATCTCACATGTAGTTATCTCTCATGTTAACCGCACTGCGAATAGAGTTGTCCATAGTTTAGTTAGGGAAGCTTGTTCTATGTCTGTGCGTCCCCTCCTTCTTTTATTGTCAACGATTTGTACCTTGATTTGAATTAATGAATGTTATGCTTTTCAAAAAAAAAGGTTACATTTTGAAATATTGTAGCAAATTTCTCTTAGCCCCACATACGAATTTCGACTTTAGGAAACTTCGTGGTGAACAAATTAAAGTAGAACACAAGAACGAAAGGGAAAATTCCAATCCAATTTTTTTCCGTTCACTTTATCTTTTCATTTTGCTTGGATATTGCTGCAAGAATTTGCGTGCTCCATTTTGCGGCCACATACCTCACTGTTTACGCAAATATGATATTGAGTATTCTAAGAATTAGGCAATTAGCTGAATTGATTTGACAGTAGACAATGTTGTAAAAATCTCACTTAGTCATCACCCGTCCACTACTTAGTAGTATTATCATAATTGGTGGTCTATGCGGTTAGCTGATTAAGGAGTTTAGGTGTTGACCGCCTAGACCTCATAGGCACCAACTAGACCGTCTAATTGTCTATTAATTATTATTTTTTTAATGAATTATTTCACTCAAAACAATATTGTTTTGGACAAAATAATCTTAAATTATTCAAACTTTACATATTTTTGGGTTAATATTTAATATTGAATAAATACCCAAAATGGTCCCTCGACTATAGTTAAATTCACAAATTGGTCCTCGACATTCAATTTCAACCAATTAAGTCCTTAACTTTGCAATTTTAACACGATTTGATCTTCCGTCTATTTGACTGTTTGTTGACTGTGATTTTTGAGGATATATATGTAATTCCATGGTCCATCGTCGATTTTTTAAGGTTCCGATTGCATTTTCAGACCGCACTCTAGTTGAGTTCGTACCAGAGTGAAGAAGACGACGTGTTTTCGAAACGGTGCAACGTCATCCTGGAGGCCTCTATGTGCTCCGACGAGAGCTGCAGGTTCTTCTGGAGATCGTCGATGACGGCGCAGTCGCCGGCGATGATGCAGAATTGCGGCGAATGATGCAGAATCGTGAAATTACATACATATCCTCAAAGATCACGGTCAACAAACTGTCAAATAGACTGAGGACCAAATTGTGTTAAAATTGCAAAGTTAAGGACTTAATTTGTTGAAATTGAAAGTCGAGAACCAATTTGTGAATTTAGCTATAGTCGAGGGGCCATTTTGGATATTTACTCTTTAATATTTTAGTATTTTTTTGAAGCATAATATTTTAGTATTAATTATTAAAATATTAAATAATTTATAATTATTAGTCTTAAAAAATTAAAAAAAAAATTAAACATATTTTTAAAAAATAAAAAATACACGAACTTTCAACCAGGCCACTAGATGTAATATTTACCGAGTTTGAACTTATTTATTATGAACAACTATTTTATAAGACATTCTTCATCCATTGTACTCCAGAAACATACTATTCTAGAAATTATAGGATGCATTATGTAACATAAAATTATATTATATTAAACTTTATTTCACATAAAATTTTAAATTTGAACCGACTATTAATAATGGAAATACGACAATATTTCGACCATACTCAACATGGTCACATATGGATGGTAGCTTGATTCCAGTATTGCTGGGACAGGAATTGAAAGCGGACAAAAGTCGTAGGAAAAATCTCAAACAGTACAGAGTATAGACGTACAATGACGGATTCCCAGAAGCCTAGGTAGGATCTTCTTGAGCCGGTCGTATCTGTTATCTGTTAAATGTTAATCCCCCAACTTCAAAACTTGACTATATATGCTGCGGCTAAGGTATATATGTTGTCACATAACACCGCCACCGGGAGAAAACAAAGTTAAACATGAAAATTCCTGTGGTTTTTGGTTGGCAATAAATGCATCAACCCAAGAAGAACGTAACACTCCCGTACGCATTTGAGCGTCCGAATAACATCGACAGAACATTCAACCACTACACTAATTCATGACCATTCATTTTGAGTGATAAAGACAACGTAACCACTTTCTCTCTTCCCAAACATAATCTAATTAAGTGGCTAACATATGGAATGTGTAATTTTGTGGTTTACCAATTGGGATTAGTAAAGCATATCAAACATGCCCCAGTACAATTATTGGAGTCAGTCCAACAACATTAGCTTCCACGAGATTTTTGTTTGTCATGAAAAATGGAGAATTCAAAGAATCAGTTATGCATGTATGGCTTTCATATATACACGAAGCACAGCCCTATTCAGATAGCTCCTCCTATCACAATCCCACCCACTGCCTTGTCTTACTTTAACTTCTGGGGAAGTATCCAACTCACTTCGTTGATAGCTTCGTAGAATTAAAGGAAAACAGAATCACTGCGGGCGTTCTGCTCCCATTTCCGATTGACAAATGTAACGTAATTGTGGTATGATTGTAACTATTAGGAATTGATGATTAAAGCTTACTACAAGCGTAGTAACACGCAAATACCTTAAGTTAAAATTGATTGGGACCAAAAAAAAAAAAAAATTCGTTCCATATAAAGAAAAGCATATATATTTTTCAAATACTGAAAATTTTTCCATTTTGCACATATATAGCTATCACTCTCTCAGCTCATTATTTATATGTAGTTAGTCTTTAATTTTCTGGTCTGTCATCCACTCATCCCTGTCCATGATATCAGCCATGGAGCTACCCACATCGAAAATTGAATCTTGTTTCTCTCTGCCGGTAGATTCAGAGCACAAGGCCACCGAGTTTCGGCCATTTTCAATATCTTCACCCCACATGCGAGCTTTCCACCTTGCATGGCTCTCCCTTTTCTCTTGCTACTTCTCCACTTTCTCCATCCCTCCACTCATGGAGGTCATCCGAGCTGACCTCAACCTCTCCGACACTGACGTCGGCCGCGCCAATATAGCGTCCTTGGCCGGCTCCATCTTCTCCCGCTTCGCCATGGGCACCGCATGCGACCTGGTGGGGCCGCGTATCGCCTCCGCCACGCTCTCCCTCCTCACCGCGCCGGCAGTGTTCTCCATGTGCCTAGTCTCGTCGCCGCTGGCCTTCATCGTCATTCGCTTTCTCATCGGCTTCTGCCTCGCCAACTTCGTGGCCAATCAGTTCTGGATGAGCTCCATGTTCTCCGGCTGCGTCGTCGGGGTCGCCAACGGTTACGCCGCCGGCTGGGCCAACGTTGGCGCCGGCTTCACACAGCTTGTCATGCCGCTATTGTATTCTCTCATCACCACTTTCAATACACCGTCATCTTCAGCTTGGCGCATAGCGTTTGTCTTTCCGGTCATGTTTCAAGTAGCGACCGCAATAATGATCCTAGTTTACGGGCAGGACTTGCCCAACGGTTACTATAAACGCCGGAAAACCGACAAACGGGACGAGAATGTTTTCGGCATTCTCTTCAACGGGCTGAAGAATTACAGAGGGTGGATACTTGGATTGGCGTACGGGTTTTCTTTTGGAGTTGAACTAACGACCGACAACATTATAGCACAATACTTCTACGAGAGGTTTGGGGTGAACATTGAGACGGCAGGGGTGATTGCGGCGTGTTTCGGGCTGACCAATTGCATAGCTCGGCCCGGTGGAGGGGTGATTTCCGACGTGATGGGGAAGAGGTTTGGTATGAGAGGGCGGCTGTGGAGCCTGTGGGTGGTTCAAACGGTGGCCGGATTGCTCTGCGTGTTGCTCGGCCGTGTCAACACAATCTTCGAGTCCATATTCGTTATGTGTTGTTTCTCTGTGTTTGTTCAAGCCGCTTCTGGCCTCATTTTTGGCGTCGTCCCTTTCGTCTCCAAAAGGTACATAACCATGGTAGGGAAGGGAAATCCCGACCCGTTCCTCCAAAATTTTCGTTATCCCCGTCTTCGTCGGGCAGGGATGAGGGATTCTTGTCTGGAATGGAACAAATTGTCATCCCTAAATCATGACGTTGTGACCGGTGACATACACCTAATATCATCTAAAAAAACATATCTTTGAGTGGTTGTAGGTCACTAGGAGTGATATCGGGCATTAAGTTTATATTTAAATTTTGTTAAAAATTTTAATTTTACGTGAGAAGACATGGAAACCTATTGATTAAAAAACACATTTTTGAGTGGTTGCAGGTCACTAGGAATAATATCAGGCATTACAGGATGTGGAGCGACAATAGGAGCAGAAGTGACACAGCTACTGCTTTTCTCAGGCACAACTAATCTCCCAACCCAAGCAGGCATTTCTATTATGGGGATAATGATGCTTGTCTGCACCCTGCCAGTTACTCTTATCTACTTCCCCAGATGGGGCGGAATGTTCTGTGGCCCATCTCTACACCCAGAAGATGAACACTATAGCCTGCTAGAGTGAAGAGTATATGGCCACGTTCAACTAGCCTCTTAATTCTTAGCAGACCAAAGTAAATTTTTTCTTATTTCACCATTTATCGTGTATGCCTTTAAGTGTGTACTATGTACTATGTAGTTTTTAATGAATTCTAGTTTTATTTATTTATTTATATGTGATTATAAAAACATAAGTTGATGGAGACATCACTTGGAAACTTACTAGATAATAAGCCGCACAAGAAAATATCTTACTCAGAAGAATAAAATATCTGAAGATCTGATAATACTATACCTCATTGTTAGAGACCAGTAGGGAAAGCCAGCTGAAGGAATCATGTGGGAATCCGTTTTAACCATACACCAATTCTCATCGATATCCACAGTACATCCTAAACTCCATTTCCATAGACCCTCTCGAGCTCAAAGGTGCAGTAGCAGCAAAAGCTCAATTTTTCCTTAACTTTTTAAAAGTGAAACCTTATATATGGCTGAATCTTTAAATTTGTGTGTTGATGTTATGAAGACGAAGACAGAAACTTAACACAGCAAGTTGTCATTTGGGGAAAGCACCTGAAGAACAAGGAACAAACAAGAATTACTATGATTTGCTTGGCGTTTCTATGGATTCAAGTGTCCAAGAAATCAAAGAAGCATACAGAAAATTACAGAAGATATACCACCCAGATATCGCTGGCCAGAAGGTTGTCCTTTAATTTAGTTCTTTTGTTCTGTTTGTCAATTATTCAAACTTTCCTTTCCTTTCCACATATATCCTTTCTTCTCGATCTGTTTGGTCATTTCAGGGTCATGAGTACACCCTTCTGCTTAACAAAGCCTACAAGGTATTGATCAGAGATGATCTCAGAAGAGAGTACAATAATAATACTTCAGGTTTTGGAAGGTTTAGGTCTGTCACTGGGTACAGCTCATGGAATGGCCCCTTGAGACCTCAAGCTTTGTTTGTTCATGAGAGTGCTTGTATAGGTCAGCCATTACATACCATCTCTCCTCACTCAATATATACATATATATCCTATGTGTAATGTGTGTATTATTATTCATTAGTCATGGAATCGAATTCAAAAGTTGCATACTCGTATCAACTAAGCTAATTTAAGACAATAAGATTATGCGTGCCTTGCAATCCAGGGTGCAGAGAGTGCGTGCACCATGCGCCTAACACATTCGCGATGGATGAAAATCTTGGATGTGCACGCGTTAAGGTTCAAGATGGTGACACCGACAAGAAAATTGAGGTAGCTAGCTAGGCAGCATTCTTAAAAAACTTTTGTGTGAAACTATAAAACTGAGGTACTTGAATTGCCTCACTGTTTTACAGATGTCGGTTGATTCATGTCCTGTGAATTGCATCCACTGGGTAGATACAGAAGAGTTGGCAGTGCTTGAGCACCTATCTCGACCTCAACAAAAGCGTGGGCATGGCGTTTATGAACAAGGCTGGGAAAGACCAGCAAATGTTTTCATGGCAGCCAAATCATTCAACAAGCAGTTAATAAAGCAACAAAAAGAAGAAATGAGACATGGTAAATAAAGCACTTAGCTTGTTTGGTGTAAATAATTAAGTATACATTAACGCCATTTTTATTAACTAACACATATTTACTGCATGGTAGCAGAAGCAGCTGATGTTGAAGAAACCCCAGCTCAAGCACAAGCTCGAGCAAATGCAAATATGAAATTGAAGATAGAAAGGTTTTCAAACATTTGGAGCTGGTTGAAGAAGCAAATGGTCCACGAATGAAACAGAACAATATAATGCAAGTAGTGAAAGTAGCCACTTCAGTAATGTAACATATTACAAAGCCCTTCATGTTCTGGCCCAATGAGTAGACAAGAGATCAGAAGAAAAAGATACACAACTAATACGTATAGTACTGGCCCAATTTACAATATGACCCAATGTTTCTCTGCATCACACGTTGCGCTTTGAAAACATAGCCATTCTAGAACAATGGTTTGGTTTTAATTTGGTCGTTATAGGATGCTTACGCCTAGTACTTACGGAATTGTCGGCAAGTCTAATAAAATATATAGGGGGAAAAGACATCACCAAAACCACTTGTTGGTTCAAAAGATGCACTAACGAACCCAGCCAATAAGCAGACTATACGATAAGCTACACGATAAGACCACCGACCAAAAATGGCCACGTAACAAGCTCCATAACTAACGGCATCTATATATGAAATTTCGTATGAAGCGCAACCTGGTTGCCTGATTGGTACACTTGTGCTCCGTTGTGGCAGTTGGAGCCAACCGTTGAATGAAGTTGTTGAAACGGTTGCGAGTAGTTAGTGAATCCACCAACTCCAAGTCTCCTGGTATTAAAATATTGATTTCCGGGCTGTTGTCTTACACGTGTTACAACTGCCGCTTTCCACGCATTCACCTTATCTAGATGGCGACAAAAGCCTCCGATTGTCGGTGCATGTGGGTCCGTGTGGCCCATACGTGGCAGAACGGGCCCAATTGCAAACGTGAACCCTCTCTGATTTTTTGTTTTCTTCATTAATTTAATCACCTTTTTACTTTTATAAAATATACTCCGTAATTAAACGATACAGAGTACTATTTTCTCATTTTTCTTTTGAAACTACCTTCTAATGTTCATTAATAAGTTATATCAGACAGGCTACATTTTATTTGATAAGTTATGAGCAAGTAACTGGTCAAATACTTAGAACAACAATTCATATTTCTTAATCCTAAATTTAGCTTTCTAGACAACCAACTCTAAAGATGTCAATTGTACATGTACCCGATAGGGAAACCCGACACCCCACTACGGGAACGGAGAATGAGAGCGGAGATAGGGAGAAGTTTTAATTTTTTTACTGGGGACGGGGGCGTGGATGGAGTGTACTCTCCTCGCCCCGCCATGTCTCCAAAAATTATATATGTGTATAACTATATAACTATATTTTGATTATATAGTTTAAATATTTGTTTTGTTCATTGAACATTTTTTTATCGCGCATTATATTGCACATATGTTTATAACTAACACACACACACACATATATATAGAGGGTTGCATTCAAATACAAACCACCTTAAAATACAAATCCCCCTTAAAATACAAACTTGAGCTCGTGCACACATTAACATACTTACATGCACACAGCGCGTAGGAGAAAAAGCAAAACCATCCATCAAAGCTCGTGCACACATTAATATACTTACATGCACACAACGCGTAGGAGCAAAAAATCACAATCATCAATCAAAGCTCGTGCACACATTAACATACTTACATGCACACTAGGCACAATGCCAACAATATCTAGGATTAGCTTGTGCACACATTAATATAATTGCATGCACACAGTTTGTATTTTAAGGGAGGTTTCTATTTGAATATAATCCTATATATATATATATATATATAGGGGTGTACTCCAGTGTGAATTGCTATCCAGGAGAGAAATATGATTAATCCGTTAGTCTAACGGATCATAAGCATTAAAAAATATTTTAGTATTTGTTTAAATAACTCAAACTTTGAAGTGCAAGTTTTCTCATGTGCGTTTGTTCTTACTATCCGAATTATCATATGTGTGTGTGTGTGTTAGGTAAAGATACAATTTAGATGTCGAGCCCTATGCGATTATGATAATATTAAAAATGTAAATTTAAATAAAAACTGAACAAATAAAAACACCATAATAACAAACAACTATAATGGTAAATTATAATTTTTAAACGATATATCAATAACATATTCAAAGTAGCTTTTTCGTTTTTAGCTTATTAGCATCAATAACCTAAGTTAAAATGATGTTGACCAAATACTCATACTAGCTATCATTCGACCAATCAAAATAAAGCTAATTAAACAAACTAAATTTGACTGATAAATCATTTTCAAATACTAACTCTATAAAGTCAATCTGTTACATACATGTAATTAAAACTCGCAATCTCACACTTATTATTCAACCCAATCTATTCTAATTGAGTCAATACATCTTGATACTCTCAGATATAGAGTTCATAGAAATTGTAACTTCAAACTAGCATTCAGATCAAATTCAACAATTCAATATATCTCATCTATATCTCGTGTATGAATATATATGATATATAATATAATATTCGCACTCTCCTAATTTTTGCCCCTCTCCAATTAGTCGTTACAAATATTTTTCTGTCGTAAACAAGACTGAGTACATAGGCGGGATAACCATGGTTTGATTTAAACTATACGGTTGAAACTAAATTTGAAACTATAAGCCTTGGACCTTCTCTCCCTTTGGTCCCAACATATATTGAAGCAAACTTTGGTACATTGGACCAGGCTGGAAAACATAATGAGAGTGGAATGGTCAGGGATACTTTGTTGAATGACCAATCTGCAGAAGTCCAGCTAGAGAATCAGCAACACCAGACATTCATGTGGAACTCTCACAGATCAGAGACTATTCCATTGGTTCTAGTCATGCTTATGACACACACTCTTGCTCTGAGAATGATTTCAGAGACACTGACAATCAGGCTGATCAACAGCAGCCTAGGAGGTCTTTAAGAACAAGAAATGTTCCCTCAAAGTTACAAGACTATATTTGTCAGACTACCACATCCAACATCACCATTGCTAGAACTTCTCCTCATTCTCTAGAGAAGTTCATCTCTTACCAAAATTTATCTCCTGATCATAGAATGTGTGCAGCTGCTATTTCTTCCTCTGAGGAACCACAATCTTATCAAGAAGCAGTATTACATTTGGAATGGAGACAAGCCATGGAAGCTGAGATAAATGCTTTAAACCAGAACAAAACTTGGATCTTAACAGAATTGCCAGCTGGTAAAACCCCCATTGGTTGTAGATGGGTGTATAAAGTGAAGCATAGAGCAGATGGCTCTATAGAGAGGTATAAGGCCAGGCTGGTTGCAAAGGGTTATACTCAACAGTTAGGTGTTGATTACATTGAGACTTTCTCACCTGTGGCTAGGATGACCACAATCAAAACCTTCTTGGTTGTGGCTGCTATTAAGGGTTGGAACATTCAACAACTTGACATCAACAATGCTTTTTTACATGGTGACTTAGAGGAGGAAGTCTACATGGTATTACCCCCTGGTTTTAAGAATGGGAAGCCAAATCAGGTATGCAAGCTCATGAGATCCCTGTATGGCCTTAAACAGGCAAGTAGGCAATGGAATGCCAAGTTGACTAAAGCTTTACAAGTGTATGGCTTCCAACAATCTTCTGCAGATCCCTCTTTGTTTACTAGACAAACAGGAACATCTTTCATTGCCTTGTTGGTGTATGTTGATGATATTCTTTTGGCAGGAAATAATTCTGTTCAAATAAATGAATTGAAGCAGTCATTGGATAAAGATTTCAAGATCAAAGACTTGGGCAACTTGAATTATTTCTTAGGCATTGAAGCCTTCAGAACTGATGCTGGAATTAACATTTGCCAAAGGAAATATGCTTTGGAGATCCTAAAAGAACATGGTTTTTTGGAAGCCAAGCCAGCTAAGACTCCTGCTGTCACAGGACAGAAACTGAACAACACTGATGGGATTCCCATCACACAACTTGAAGTTTTCAGAAGGTTAGTTGGGAAACTCTTGTACCTAACCAATACTAGACCTGACATCTCTTATGCAGTCCAGCAACTAAGTCAATTTGTGGAGAAACCAAGAGACACTCATATGGTAGCAGCTCATAGGGTGTTAAGGTACCTAAAAGGGGCACCTGGAAAAGGCTTGTTCTACCCTTCTAATTCTCTTATGAAATTGCAAGGATTTTCAGACTCAGACTGGGCAACTTGTGTGGATAGTAGGAAATCTATGACAGGATATTGTATTTATCTTGGCAATTCTTTGATTTCATGGAAAACCAAGAAGCAAGCTACAATCTCTAGATCATCTTCTAAGGCAGAGTACAGGGCCCTAGCATCCACAACTTGTGAGGTACAGTGGTTGTTATTTCTGTTAGAAGATTTGAAGGCAACATTCTCTACTCCAGTAACTTTGTATTGTGATAACAACTCTGCCATTGCTATTGGTGAGAATTTTGTCTTCCATGAACGCACTAAACACATTGAGATTGATTGTCATGTGGTTAGACAAAAGATCAATGAAGGGGTTGTCAAACTTCTTGCTGTTTCTTCCCAGAATCAGACTGCAGATGGCTTCACAAAAGCCTTGCCTAAGCCCTTGTTTGACAAGTTCCATGATAAGTTGGGCCTTCAAGATCTTCATGCTCCAGCTTACGGGGGGGGGGGGGGGGGGGGGTGATGAAGTAATACACAGCTCAGTCATATCTTCAATCCCTTCAATCCTCTCAAACATCTCAAATATTTGCTTGCAGCAGTCCAGTTCAGCTCCTCTCTGCTTTGCTTTCTTTCTTAGCTTAATAAGTCAGGGGTTTATTAGTCTTTTCCCTTTCCCTTGGCAGTTATAACGGCTTGTCTATATAGCCTATGATGTGTAAGCTGTAGATAGGTTGATACTTCCATCTCTTCTTCCAGCCTGTAAACACATGAACTCTCTTTATCTTCTTCAATGGAATGCATACTGTTTTTCTTCTAGTCCTTGAGGTTTCTCAACAAAATTGTGTATCATAGGAATCGAAGTAGAATCAGAATCGTACGAACGATTCCGATTTGATCATTTCAAAAATCAAAAGACAACTTAATTTTAGTAAAACTAAGTGCAAGTCCACAATTATTTTTACTTTTTAAGTATATAATCATTAAAAAAAATTAGAATGAAAATATTTCAAAAAATAATTGTTGAAATTCGACTATTTAAAAAATAAAAAAGTTCAAACCAAAAGTTCAAATCAGAACCGTCGATTCCAATTTACTACTTTCTAGAACTGTGAATCATCGATTTAAAACCGTAACCGAACCGTGTTCATATAGGTTCATAAATACTCAAATGAATGTCTAATTCATTAACAAAGGCAAGCCTTTTCCAGCTTCTTCCTCCTTTTCTTTTAATCTTTGATTATTCCTTTTTTTCTCATCGTTATTATAATTAGTTAATAGTTAATTACCTTATTCATTGCATTCAAAATTAAATTACGTACGTAACTCTTAAAAAAGGAAGTTATTGGTATAATTAGTATTTCCCATTTAAAGTTGATAGAATCCTGTAGAAACCCCACCGCACAAAATATATTTGTATTGCCACCATCTAAGGCCACTCCTTTAATTTATGGTCCTCTGATCTTCTGTATTATAAAAAAAAATCTGATTACCCAACTTTGAAATGTAGAAGTTTTGGTATGAAAGAGACAAGTCGCATGGATAATACGGAACAATAATTAAATAATTAAAATTAATTTTGTTTGTCTTAGACTATCCTACGGTCCTCCCTAAATCTCAGCTCCAATCTAGCGTCTGGCCAACCGACACACGAAGAAAACACTCCTTCGCTTGAAGCTTCGCATGCATCCCCCCTCCCCGGGGCTCTCCATCACATTATTGCCTATAAATTTACCATTATCGCCACATTCACATCTCCATCGACACATACATACAAACAGCTTAACTTCTTGATCTGATCTGAATATTTGTTTACCAATATAATGGCTCCTTGTTCTAACGAAAGCGTTGAAAATGGTAGTGTTCTCGTTAATGGCGGCTGTAAAGGATCATCATCATCAGCGATCACGCTGAAAGATTCGAAATTCATGGTCGCCGATCATGTTATTCTTTCGGAAGTTCCACCTAGTATTGTAGCCACTCCTTCACGTTACACTGTCGGAGAACTATCGACGACGGCGGCGGGCTGTTTCGTCGGCTTCGAGGCTGCGGAGGCTAAGTGCCACCACGTGGCGGCGGTGGGAAAGCTGAAGGATATCAAGTTCATGAGCATTTTCCGGTTTAAAGTGTGGTGGACCACCCACTGGACCGGAAGCAATGGGCGTGACCTAGAATACGAGACTCAAATTCTCATTCTCGACAGCTCCGATTCCGGCCGCCCATACGTCGTCGTTCTTCCACTCCTGGAAGGACCTTTCCGGGCCTCGCTCCAGCCCGGAAAAGACGACGATTTCGTCGACATCTGCGTCGAGAGCGGGTCGACGAAAGTCTCCGGCGATTCGTTCCGGAGTGTTCTCTACATGCATGCCGGCAACGATCCATTCAGTTTGGTGAAAGACGCCATTAAAGTCGCAAGGGTTCATCTTGGGACCTTCAAGCTCTTAGAGGAAAAATCTCCTCCGGGAATCGTGGACAAATTTGGTTGGTGCACCTGGGATGCTTTCTACCTCACAGTTCACCCTCAAGGTGTTTGGGATGGGGTCCACAGCCTCGTGGAAGGTGGGTGCCCACCTGGACTCGTCCTGATCGACGACGGATGGCAGTCCATTTCTCACGACGACGATCCCATCACGAGCGAGGGCATGAACAGAACCGCCGCCGGCGAGCAAATGCCTTGCAGGCTCATAAAATTCCAAGAAAATTACAAGTTCAGAGATTACGCCAGCCCGAAAAGTGGGACCAAGGGCATGGGCGCCTTCATCAAAGACCTCAAGGAGACTTTCAACACAGTGGACTACGTGTACGTTTGGCATGCGTTGTGCGGGTACTGGGGCGGGCTTAGGCCTAAGGTTTCGGGCTTACCCGAATCAAATATAATCCGGCCCAAGTTGACCCCGGGCCTGGAGAAGACCATGGAAGATCTTGCGGTTGACAAAATAGTTAACAACGGAATCGGGCTGGTCCCACCAGAAATGGCCCATCAACTGTACGAGGGCCTACACTCTCACTTGGAGTCCGTTGGTATCGACGGAGTCAAAGTCGACGTGATTCACGTAAGTTCTAGATATCACTGTGTTTGGTCGGCACGCAATTAAGCAACAAATTTAATATTTAGTGAATATTAAAAAAAAATGATGTAATATATTTTGATATATAAATGTGTACAGTTGCTGGAAATGCTGTGTGAGGATTATGGTGGTCGGGTAGAGCTTGCTAAAGCTTACTACAAAGCCTTGACGTCTTCAGTCAAAAAGCATTTCAATGGCAACGGGGTCATTGCAAGCATGGAGCACTGCAACGACTTTATGTTTCTCGGAACCGAAGCCATTTCCCTTGGTCGTGTTGGTAAGTATATATACGTATAGTACCTTTATTTGTGTTAGAGCTAGTATGGTTGGATTTTAGTTGATGTAGGTGTAATTGAAATAAGTTTTAATGTGTTTGGGTTATTGGTGTTAATAGGAGATGATTTTTGGTGCACTGACCCTTCGGGTGATCCAAATGGCACGTTTTGGCTACAAGGTTGTCATATGGTCCATTGTGCTTATAATAGTTTATGGATGGGAAATTTCATTCACCCTGATTGGGACATGTTCCAGTCTACTCACCCTTGCGCCGAATTCCATGCCGCCTCCCGTGCCATCTCCGGTGGCCCCATTTACGTAAGTGACTCGCCTAAAAATCATAACTTTGACCTTCTCAAGAAATTAGTCTTGCCTAATGGATCCATCCTGCGTTGCCAACATTATGCACTTCCGACTCGTGATTGTCTCTTTGAAGACCCTCTCCACAATGGCAAGACCATGCTCAAAATTTGGAACCTCAACAAGGTATGTATAGTAAAAGTTAACAATGCATTATATTATATTCTTCAATTAAGCTGCTAGCCTTTTTCGTAGCTAGGTTCAATGTTTATTCATGTGTTTCGAATTCTTTGTTAAATCTAACAGTACACTGGAGTTGTTGGAACATTTAACTGCCAAGGAGGGGGGTGGTGTCGTGAAGCAAGACGTAACAAATGCGCCTCAGAGTGTTCTCATGTTTTGTCATGTCATGCCGGGCCTAAGGACGTGGAGTGGAGCCAAGGATCCATGCAAACTTGTGTACAAGATGTAGAAGCATTTGCGCTTTACTTGTTCCAAGAGAAAAAGCTAGTCCTTGTGAACCCAACAGACAACATTCATATTACACTTGAGCCATTCAATTTCGAGCTCATTACCATTGCTCCCATCGCAAAGTTTGGGCCTAAAGGCATCCAGGTTGCGCCTATTGGGCTTGTTAACATGCTCAATAGTGGTGGTGCTATTCAATCGCTTAAATTTGATGATGAGAACAATTCCTTAGTAGTTGAGCTTAAGGGTACCGGTGAAATGCGTTTGTATGCCTCGCAGAAGCCTACAATTTGCAGAGTCAATGGGATTGATGCTCCTGTTGTTTATGAGGATCAAATGGTTTCAACCCAAGTTCCATGGGTTAGCCCATCGGGTTCTTTGATAATTGAGTACTTTTTTTAATTGAATTACTTATTGAATTTCATTTTTCTCAATCTTTTTTTTTAAAAAAAAAAAAAAAACATTGTTTGTTTGTTTTTGATGTAATTTTCATTCCTTAGTCAAGATGTCTAGCTTGATGTCTGTGTTAATATCTACAATGTAATGTATTGTGATTTTAACATATAATTACGGGAGTGATATATTTTATGTAACTTTTGTTGGTGCAAATCTCATGGCTCCCATTATTATTTGGTAAGCATAATAAAAAAAACATATAATTCACCCTCATATTTTACGTTTATACAATTTATTTAATTTTATGCTTCGTAAAGAAAAAACTAAACGAACATCAACAACAATTAGAATCTAAACGTTTGGAATTTGGAATCAATTAGATATTATAAAAAATGAATTTTGCATTTAGGTGTATTGCATTAGCTCATTGCCAAAATCTAAAAAATTAGAAAAGTAGCGTTTTTGATTAACTGACTCATTCTTCGCTATATTTTCGTAAAAACAATAACAATGTTTTTATTCTATATATGTTGCTCATCCTTGTGTAATAATAATAATAATAATAAAATAACTAAATAAATAAAAATTGTTTAAAAAAAATTGTAACAGTAATTTCATAATTAAGAAATTAGCGCAATATATTTATGTTTTATATGATTATTTCATAGACAATCAGCTAAAAATAATTTTACAAAACATTTTTTTACAATCGATTAATTACTCCGTAATTAGTAACTAACTTAATCAACTACCAAGCATCAGTCATCTGCTAGAGAGTGGGGAACAAAATGACAAATAGATAAATGGCAACGAGTCTCCCTGGTTCATATACTTTTAATCAAAAGGAGAAATACGAAGACTACCAAACTACGGTCAGCCCATGAGTACTGGACTCTGGAGGCGACGTTCATTTATATAAAATAACTATATTTGTGTACATACATACATATAATATAATATACACACAAACAAACATACGAATTCGGCTGGGAAAATCAAAACCCTAACCCCGAGACGCAATCCAAATCGATCGAATCCCCGGTTTGTTCTCTTATCTCCTTGTTTATGCTTTCTCTAATTTGATCCGTGTGAGCTAATGTTGTGATTACATGGCCGCGGATTGTATTAGGGATTTTTTGTTGGGAGGGGTGGAGCACTCAACTTTTTCTTTCGTTTTTCTTTTTCCTGTAATGTTTTCCTCTGAATTTGTATTTAGTAGTTGATCCTTGTGCTGAAATGTAGTTGATGCAAGTTGAATTGAGCTTGCAAACTCAAGTGCAAATTCATTTCAGGTCTTTCGAACCTTACATTTTTTTTGCCGGTTTACGTTAGGAATAGCTTTAGCTTGAGACGGATTTTACGTACTTGAGTTGATTAAGGAATTGGGGAATTGCCCTGACTTATAGTGATGGTGCATTATTGAAGAAGACTGAATATTTTGTGTTGATCATGTTTTTAGTTGGTCTCATAAAACTTGATGTTCGCCAAACTGCTTACTATGCTTTCCACAAACATGTTGGGTTTTGCTTCAAATTAGAACAGTAGGATTGTTGGCCAAAATTCTCAATCTATTTGAGTCAGTTGTATGGTTTCTATTTTTTCATTTTCTAGATTCCATTACATGTTTTGACAAAGCATTGTGCTGGCCATCAACCTTCCTTGGTCCATTGCCTTCCTTCTTACCTCAGATTACCTTGCAAGAGAAGGGATGTATGTATAAAGGATATGCAACTTCCATAAAATTTGTGAAGACCGCATACTGTTTATGAGTTTATATTGAATTAGACTATGTAAACCATATTTTTAATTTAGTTCTAGAAATATATGCATAAACACTTACAGTTTATGTCTATTTTCAAATTTAGGAATACCTTTAGAAATTATTTTTGGAAATTTGGAAAATTGAGATACGCATATTGGTTATGCGGTTCTCTAAAGATGCATAACCAAAAATATTTTTTTGCATTTTTGTCCAGTTTTGGAAACATGCACATTTTTGTCAACTGCCCCCAGAAATCAGAAATATTGGCATCTCTCTCTTTCTCTCTCTGTGTTTATTACATACACTTGTATGCACCTAGCCACCTAGGCACATCAAAAAGTAATTTCTGTGACTTCGTACGGACATTACAAACATATGAGACCAAATTCATTGATATATTCTTTCATAAGATGCATGTCCTAACTCTCCCCACATTTTGCAGCACACATTTCTCTTTTAAGAGTTTACATTTATGGCAGTATCCTTCTCCCTCTGAAGAGGATAATTTATGCAATGCTCAATGGTAGTTTTCTGTGCAATGAATTAGTTCCAGTTATCTGATTTGTCTATGTTATTTTTCTGCCTTTCAGGTCCTAAAGGTATTGCTGAGTTGATTTGGTCCAACGAATTAGTACTATTATCTCTTTTACTTTTACCTGGAACATAGATTTTTTGGTGTCATAAATTTAGTCTGACCACTATAACTCATGGTGCTCAAAGTTTCATCTCTGAAGCCAGCACTTTCAACTTCTGATAGTGACAGTGATCCTGAAGAAAAAGAAATCAGTGAAGAGGATGATGATGATCGTAATCATAAGCACCGTAGGAAGGGAACACGTTCCCAATCTGTTGAGATGGATCCTTATGAATCAGTTTTGACCAGGCCTTACAGGAAACACAAGCCCTTTGAAAATGGACACCTTTACCGGGAATCTGATTCTGCCACTTTTGGAAAAGAACAGACCACGAGATTCGAAAAAAGACGAGGCATGAATTCATTTCCCAGAGCCCCACAAATTGCAAACCAAAGAATAACACCGAACTTACTGTCTGGAGACTGTAGAGGTCGAGGAAGGGAACCAGGTGTTTGGTTCCAGCGTGATTTGAGGTTCAGCTCAGTTGATATTGTGCCTCAACCGATTCAACAAGGCTCCACTGCACCTAGTTTTTTCGCTGGAAGAGGCATGCCAAATGCTTCCCATGCACAAAGTTCATCTTGGGCGACATTTGGAATGGTTCCTGGTGTCCCTAATACTGGTCTGGATATACTGCATCCCCATGGTTTACAAGGTACACTTATGGCACCGTTGAACCCCTCCATAGGTATGGGAATACCCCGGCAAAGATGTAGAGATTTTGAGGAGCGTGGATTTTGCCTAAGAGGAGACATGTGCCCAATGGAACATGGAGTCAATCGAATTGTTGTTGAAGATGTTCAGGTATTTCTTTCTACTGGTGGACACTATTATCCTTACCATAAACTTATATTTTGTATGTGTTGGTTTTGGCCTTACTACATTGGCAGTGTAATAAACAACCATCACCTCATTTTGTAGCAAGTAATTATAGTAACATGGACAATTATATTGCAGATAGTATTGGTTTTAGGGGCAAAAGGATAAGGTGGTTGGCCATGGAAAATTGAATGCCACAAGCCCTGGAGTATTTGTTTTTTAATTAATTAATTAATTATTTTTAAACTACACACTGTAAATATTATTTAAAAATAGAAATAGGGAACATAGAAGATAATATTTTTTTTTTCCATTATTAAGCTAGTAAATAATATTCAGTTGCCTTTTGCATCTTGGGCATCATTCTTTCAAGTCGTATTGGATTTAGTCATTGAGAGGTTGGTTGTTGGGAACATTTTCTCTGTAAATCAGTAAATTACATCATGTTGGAACCTACTTAACCATGTTATTTCTAAATTGCAGAGCCTTTCTCAGTTTAATCTCCCTGTTTCGGTTCCTTCTGCACACCTGATGGGAACAGTTGGTGGACAAGGAGCTCTACCTGCAGTTGGTCCTTCTGGTTCATTGATCAATTGCAAAGCTCTACATAAAGGTGGCAAGCCTGGAATGACTGAGGAAGGATTAGGCTTGAATGGTGCACTTGTGGGAAGTTCTCTGGCTGGGGGAGCTGATGTTTATGATCCTGATCAGCCTTTATGGACAAGTGATCATCATGAGACATCAGCTGCAGTCCTTGGAGTTAATCCACCAAGTGTTGATGAAACTGGGGCTTTGGTGGATGTGAAATGTGATCACGGTCAGGTTGGGCTGTCTGATGGCAATGATATTGAGCACCCAATTATAAGCAGTGGGGCTGCTACTGAATCTCAAGGTGCTATGGGAAGAATTGGCAGTTCAAACAATAAAGCACAAGTGAAGGAGAAGATTGATTCCACTGTAGATGCTTTAAGTCATCTTGATTATGAAGCAAAAAAAGGTCTAGATTCATCAAGTAGCATTGAATGTGCATTCCGTCATGGGAAACATATAGATTCTGAAAATACTGACCCACACATGACAGAACTGTCTTTTAAGTCACAAAGTAATATTGGACGCAATATGAAAAAATCTTCTCAAAAGGCAATTCGAACTCTCTTTGTTAATGGCATCCCACAAAAGGACAACAAAAGGGAAGTTCTTTTTTCTCATTTTCAAAAATTTGGAGAGATAATTGACATTTATATCCCACTGAACAGTGATCGAGCTTTTGTCCAATTTTCTAAGAGAGAAGAAGCTGAGGCAGCTTTAAAGGCCCCTGATGCTGTGATGGGAAACCGTTTTATCAAGCTTTGGTGGGCTAAAAGGGACCGTATTACAGAAAATGGAGTAAGTACTGGCAATAATACACAAAGACATGCTGCTGGGGTGACACCAGCTTCAGTTTCATCCAATGTCTCTGTTGCTTATAAAGGAAAAGAAAGTATTCAATCTGCAGTTCACAGAAGTTCTGTTGCTGCTCCGCCTGCACCTGATAATCCTAAGCCTGTTATTACTAATGGTCCAAGGGCCCTGCCACCTTCGCAAAAGAAGCTGGAAAGTTTAGAAATGTTAAAGGAAGAACTTCGTAAAAAGCAGGAGATGCTTGATCAAAAGCGTAATGAGTTTCGGCGGCAATTGGATAAACTTGAGAAACAAGTAAATGCGAGTTAACTCCTCTATTTAATTTCAGCAGAAAATGCCATTTATAATGTTATATTTGTGATTTAGTATTTTGGATAGTATGATACTTGGTCATAGATTTAAATTTCTGCTACTGAAATTCCTTAAGGAGTCGGTCAGTCTAGGAATCATACTGTTCCCTCACATTATGGGATGATAAGTTGATAACATGCATGCTTAATCGTAAGTACTCATTTATTGATTGTGCTTATTAAAAATTACTCTTGTTTTGTAAACTGGATTTTTATTTGGCTGGTATTTCTTTTGCTCTCATATTTGGCTACATTTTTTTGAGGCTGTTACAAATGTTAATGTGTCAAGAGCCCTGTCATTCTATCTTCAAAGTTTCGTTGTATGCAGGGTACAGTTCTCAAAGATGAAGATCAGGCTGCTAAGAGGCAAAAAACAGGAACAGTAGCTGAATCCATAAAAGTCGAAACTTTGAGCTTCGGTGAACCTGATATTACTGTTTCATCACCAGAATCTGAAGCAGTACCTGATAGCAACAGCTCTGCTAATAGTGCTGTTCTCTCATGCTCAAACTCTGCTTCTACCACGGCAACACCCCAACCTCCAGTCTCTAAACCATCATTTCGTCCGCTGGTACCTTTGGGGGCACCTTTCAACTTCAATAGATACAAACTGGACAACCGCCCTACTGCATTCAAAATCAACCCACCTATTCCAACCGCTCTGGCAAACGTAATCTTTCCTCATCTCTTTTCAGGCTAACCCAATTCTGTTGGTTTTATTTTCTCCCTCACCTACTCGGTATGACATATATGGTTGGGACTTGGAAGTGTTCTCCCCATCCCTCCACCCCCTGCCCCCACCCCCCCCCCCGCGCACACACACACACACACAAAATGCTGTGGAGTTAGCAATCCAATCCATGCTTGCTAATTTCTGTAGGAAGTATGAGAAAGGCATTTTGTGAACACTTTCCATGCTTTACTTTTCATGTTTTTATCTCTGTATATCTATTAATGGTTTGCCTGGATTTATTTGTATGAGCTTTTATTTCTTCTGTGATGAACTCAAGTAATTGTTTCTGTTTTGTAGGTTGATGTTCTGAAGGAACACTTTTCTGCTTTTGGTGAACTTGTGTCTGTGGAACTGGAAGATGTGGAGGGGCAAAATGATGCGGACACATCCAAATTATCTGCACAAATATCTTTTACATCACGTCTTTCTGCTGAAAGAGCATTTTTGAATGGCAAAAGCTGGCAAGGCCATATTTTGCAGTTTAAGTGGCAGTTGCCCTCTAATTCTAACAAAGTTGGTGGTGTCAAAGAAAATGCCTTGACTAGCAAGGATGTTGGAGTTGAAGAGGAAACCTCGACTGCTCGTTTACGGTCTTCAGATACAAGTGTCCATCCACCTGCAAAAGATGGCACCACCTTAAATGCGGATGCTACTGGGAGTGGTGAAATTGAAAACACTGAAAAATGTGAAAATGATCAAGAGGATTTGAATGTTGATGAAGATTCCAAGTCTAGTTCCATGATGATGTCTGGTAAGAAACAGTCAGAGTGAGGATGGTCTAATTGTCAGTTGTACAGCGAGTTACATTAAAATAATTCAGGTCTTTTAGCAATTGTCATTATTCTAGATTAATTTTTTTTCCTCATATGTTGCAAATGTAAAGAGGGAATTTCCTGATTTTACATTCAATTCTATTAATTGTAAGGTTGATGTTGCATATAGGAATATCAAAATTTCAGTGAAATTGATTTTTTTTTTTCTTTAGAAATTTCAACCGAAGTGTCTTTTCTCTGTTTTTCTTTTGGAGTGACTGCGAGGGTGGTGCAGAGCCGCGGAGGGAAGGGACTGTGCTGTGTTCTTGTTATAGTTTGTTTTGTGGTTCACTTTAGGGAAGAGCTTTATGTCTGGATAAGAGTGCTTTTCTTTTAGCTGCATTTTTTAAGTCAGAAATTTGCTCATTTTCTTCCTAGCTCAATCTGTATTTATGTTCTTTTTTACCATTGACCATTTCACCAAATATAGATACTTGTTCAATGTAACACTTGAAAAAAAGAGGATTATTTTAGCAATGAAAATGATCAATATTTTGGTAGCGGCTACAAAATATCCTAAACAGAAATCGCAATGTATTGTGTGACGTGTGTAAGCAGAATCAAATGAGAACAAGGTCTTGAAAAAATGAAACACCAGATCAATTTTAACTCCATAATTATTAAAAATCTAAAAGTAAAAGTTTAGTAATAGTAAGATCCTAACCTTTGATTTCTCAAGATGGAGAGTATGGATGTGTCCACACTTTTTCCTAGGAGAGATGTTCTCACTTGAACCTATGTGTGTGTTTGTGTAAAGAAAGTTGTACAAAAGATTTACACAGATGATGCTAGACTTCATAATTTCATACGGACAGCTTATGAGAGTGACATTGGCACAGTCTCAGAGGAAGATAAGAAAAAATTGTTGAAGGTGTCAACTCTAATGGATGGTGATGTTCGCCAACTGAAGTAGCTTCTCTGGGGGTAGGTAGTTTTTCAGAGACATGCATGAATGGTGCAATACCTGGAAGAGGAATGCTGCCTTGTCATATTCACTACTGTCAACAGGCAGTTGGTTAGGCGGATAATCATCTGCTGTATGTTTTGCCAAGTTATAAACTCGTAAAGTTAATGACCACAGATGAGAAACAACAGATTCTGCTACTACTGCCCAGTTGCTATCCGAAAGAAGGGATGTTAGTGTGACAGGTAGGTCACTCAACACTGTCATTTGATCTACAACTAAAACAGGCATGTATCTGCAACAGCTTCCACATAGTAGCCCAATAAACTGCAGAGCCTGCAAGACCAAAGAGGAGACAAGCATAAAAATCTCTAAAAATAGGATTTAGAGAATTTTCTGGCCCAAACATACTTAAAAAAGGAGGGCCACAGGCCACAGTGAGCTCATAAGAAACACACACTGGTATGCCATGGGTATTCAGACCATCAAAATTCTCCCAAAAAGGCATAACTAAAGAGAATGCATGTTAAGGCTCTGTTTGTTACACATGAATCATGTTAGGTTGGAATTGCAATTCTGATCTCTAATTCTTTTCATGGGTTAGGATTTCTTAGGAACTTTCATTCCATTCCCTATCATCTTTTCTCTTACAGCATGTAAGTAGTGAATACCATGCAAAAAGGAATCAACATATATTCCAATATATTGTCTTCAATCAAATACTTATTAAAAATTATGATATGAATTCACTTATTCATTCCTGTGCTGTGATTCTATTGTACAAAATGCCCCAAGGTTAGGATAGATCATTGAGTTTCCAATAATGAGCCAAAAAGGAAGAACGGTTTTTTGTATTTGGATTACTGCTTTGACAAACAAAAGTAGAAACTCTTACCGTGGAAGGAAATTTTGAGACACAGCTAATTTCCATTGCGTTAACAAGCCATTGTCTTTTGACACTCCCATCAGCATAGTGCAAAGTCTCTGTAACTTCTAGTAGAGCATCCCAGATAACTGCACAGGGAGCTTTAAGCATTCAGAGGTGAGCTAAAGCAGCTACTTAAAGAAACATGGCTACAATGGGAGAATTTCAAATGCTAAAATTACTGGGTGTAAACATGGGAGCAATGAACTAACCTTCACATCTGCAGTTCAACATATAAGCTTTAAGTTTGCCAAGTTCACTAAATGGAACAGAGCCAGTTTGAACTAATCTTGATTTCACTTGAATCTTTTTCACAGATTCAAGTTGACTATTTGCCTCTATAAGATTCACCTCCGAAATCTGCGAAGCACAAAGCAGCCAACAGCTGTCATACTAGAGCAATACCAGAACCATCTGAACTTGCATAGGAACTTCGTATAATAAATGACTCAATCCAATAATCCATAGGCACCATAGTAGGACAAAAGCTCAAAATTTCAGCAAGACATCTTACACAATTCTTAAAAATAAGATCAAATTTTCAATAATGTAGAGAAAAAAACTTAACACATGTAGTGAAGACGTGAAGTGCTCAAATCAATTCCCTCCCTCCCTCCCTAATAAATAGACCCATAGAGACAAAAAGGAAGACAGTAAAATATTAATAGGCATAGGCACCTGCAGAAGATCCAATAACCATCCTTGTTCAGACTTCCCAAGGCATCTAACTGCTTCAGACCATTCTTCTATGATATTTGCCTGATACAGTTCTCTAGAGCCAGCAGAAGGAAACTGGGGCAGCAAATTAAAGAGAACCTTCATACAGTTTTCTATTTCAGACGTATAACTTTGAGCATCAAGAGAAGATTCATTCAAACACTGATTAAGGCCTCTCCAGCATGAAAACCTTAATGAGCTTTTCTGTTCAGGACTATAAAGGCCAGATAAAACTAACCAAGATAAGAAACAAGCAACATCATTAAATAGCTTCACAAGCCGAGAGCTGGAGAATATCTTAGTTAGATCAGCCAGGTGTAGGAGTATGCATGATTGCAGAGTTGGCTCAAGTGTCCTCATCCTGGCAAGGTCACAGAGTTCATCAAGGAAGATAAGGAGGTGATCAAATTGATAGGCATGAGATAGAGAGAAAAGTAGGCAGTCCTCCCTCAGATGTCCTTTCTTGAAGGTTACATCTTGCGACAACAATTCAGCAACTTCACTCTCATATCTCATGAATCTTCTGATGATTGCTCCCCAATCTAACGATGGTAATCTGGGAGCGTGCTCAAGACAACGTAAAACCATTGAAATGGTGTTAACATGTGTAATATTACCTGTCTGAAATACAAAACCAGAAGGAATTTGATCACAAAACTATAATCAATGGAAGAGATTTTTGCTGGGGCAGGGGTGAGCATGTAACAAGACATTCCAACTTAGATTGTCAGATACCAAACTTAAAGAATTGTTATGATAGTTTTCTTACAGTAATGCAGTGTGCATAACATAATGTTCCATCTAAACATGCAAAAGATATTCTCATGAATAACAATGCTTAAAAGAAATGACAAATCTCACAAGAACCATACCCCAGGATGTTTCAGATGACTTAGCCACAAAGAGAGCTTCAAAACTGTGCTGTCCTCAGAAAAAATGTGTGAGACATTCTTCGTGCCTGCACCACTAACTGTAGTAGGTTCATTATAATGCTCCTGCAGTTGTAAAGAATGCCTAAGGAATGAAGCTGCCCATGCAGCATACTGCTGCAGTTGATCAGCATCAGGATTTTGTGCCACAAGAAAAATATCCTGCACCAGTGATGTCAAATCAGGCTCCAATGCTGGACTTGAGAGCAATGGTCCATTGATGTAAGAAGATTCCTGGTACAGAAGAATTTGCCAAAAAATTTGTAAGATTAATAATTTCAGTTTCATATTTAATCGTTTCACCAGATCTCTGTTACTCTGTTAAAGACTCAGACTGGAAAATCAAATCTTCTAAAGAAGAGGAAGAAGAAGATGATGATGAAGGAAAATATGAAATTAAATTGATCCTAGGCAGGTCTGGCTATTCTTGTAAATCTTATAGGGATTCTTCAAAAGGTATTCAACTATTTCTGTTCCCATAATAATTTAGTAAAAGATGTTGCATAATCTTTCTATCATCAATTTGCATCTAACTACTGAAATAGTATTCTTCCGTATTTACATGTGGGCATTAGGGGAAAAAAAAAGCCCTGACCTT
The DNA here is from genome assembly GCF_001879475.1 of Ipomoea nil. Taxonomy (NCBI): domain Eukaryota; kingdom Viridiplantae; phylum Streptophyta; class Magnoliopsida; order Solanales; family Convolvulaceae; genus Ipomoea; species Ipomoea nil. Next base: position 366,398 of record NW_017617454.1, read on the forward strand.
TTGATTATTAGTAGCATGTGATGAGAATGAAGGGTGATCTTGAATCAATGTTCCTGCACCTGCTCCTAAAGCATTTACTGCCCCAATGATAGCACCCAAATGAATAAGAGGAGGGTTTGGATCAGAGTAACTCTTCCTGAATAATGCCAGCAAATCTCTAACATGTTCAACTTTCAAAGAGTGCAGACTTCCATTCAAAATGGTACCAAGAAGGCTTCCTGCTCCAATACAAGATGCCATCAACAAGCTCTGATGAAGAGTGCTAAACTTTTGAACAGAGACTAATTCAGAAATAAGATGCTTGTAGCAGCCTACTAGCTGGTCAATCTCAGTACCATCCATCAGTTCTACTCTGTGACAGAAAGCCATTACAATAGGTGCTGCAAGACAAGCACCCACGGAGAACAGAAGTTCACTTTTTGCACTGGTGGTAAGAAATGGAATGGAAGGATTCAAGTTGGGAATCCAAGAAAAAAGTAAGGTTTTCAGATTGAGAACTGCATCATAAAACCCTGCTCTATAGATTGCACCAACAGAACTACCTAATCCCAATATGAGCCCTGCAACACCCCACACATCTTCCTCAAAATCGTCACTGCATTGTCCAAGAAACTTGGGGGTGATATTTGAATCAAAATCATCTGATCCAAGCCGAAGCCATGAAAATGCATTTATCAGAACATCGGATGAAGATTGAGTTAACGGACATATCAACTTGGATAAGCTCCCAATGATCTTTTTTAACAAATCTATTTCCTCCATTCTGAGTGCTCCTTTACTCAGATGAAAATTATCTTCAGCATCACTCTTGGTAAGAAGATCTTGACATGATAAACCCAACCCAACTCCACAGGCTCCTTTCACAAGGGTGCTTTTGCTCACAGATAACACCTGCAAAACTCTTTGTTTAACCATAGTCATAGCAATTTTACTGTTACAACTCTCAAATTATAAGTAATTAATAAAAAAATAGCACAGCAGGCAAGCTAATAGACTTTCAACCTCAAGAAGTGCATTAATATATTCTACTTTCTGCTTGCGATCAGTCACATGCTGGAAACTTGATATCAATCCAAGAGAAATAGCAGAAGACCATTGTCGATACTCGTGTTCATGCTGAAACAGCCAACTCAACAAGAATTTTGAAGCAGTTGATTTAATAGCATGGTCAGATAAGGGGAGTGCCTAGAAGTAACAGATGATGTCAGAGAGATAGGAAATAAGATACATTTAACTGGATTATTATCCACTTTGGATATGTAAATTTAATTGATGGCAAAATGTCAAAGGAGGTTTTAATAGATCATTTCCAGAAACAAACAAATTATTACCGAACAAAGAGCCCCAATTGCTAATGCAATATTCTCAGCAGATCTGGGAGGAGATCTTTCAGCAATTTCTATCAAAAACTGCAAAATTTGCGGACAGAACGTTATTTGGTGTTCTGGAAGAACCAAACTGAATGCACCATAGCGATTAAGAAGTGGAACACAACCTTCAAAATTTCCTTAGCAGCATTAGAAGTTTTATCCAACACAGCAGAATGCACCTTGGTATCAAGTAACATGATGTAAGCCCTAATCCATCTTTGCATAAATGGTTTCCATGATTGTAATGCCAGTAGTGCAATCAAAACATTCCTTGAGAGCTGAAGAGAGTCAGCTATCTCAACCACTGCATTCTTGTATTTATCTAGTACATCTTGCAATGCCTTCCACCAGAAAAGAGGTTAGAATTCCTGAAAAACCTGAATAAATAAAGTTGGTTGTATTGTCTGGTGCAAGGCGTCTTACTTCTGATGCTCCTGGCATATTCAAGCCTTTAAGAGTGAAGGAAAGGCAAAAGAGAGATGCACCGGGTAATTCTCTAGCTCTTCTGCCATTTCCTGCAAGTTGAATGCACAGATCATAATATTGTGGATTTTGTGCAACAATCCTACCAGATCTGCACATTTCAGTTATTTGACATAAAACATGAAGTATAGAATTCCTACCTGAAGCAAACATGACCTGAGGGAAAACATCTAGCAACTTTTCAATCTTGCTTTTTGGCAGTCTTTTCTGCTTCACCACTCTTCTACGTGTACTGGGAAAAGTAAACTTAAAGTCAGCTCCTTCAGGAAATTTAGTAAAACTAAGAGGCAGAAGTAAATGGTAAGAAAGAGCCTCACATGTGCTCATGATTTATGATTTTGACTTCAAATGCTTCTAAGGCTCTCAACACCTCCAGATCAGTCTCAGATGTAAGAAACTCCAAATTCCTGTCATTAAAATCTGGAAGGCTTCCCTGAAACTGACCTACCTAAGAAAATTAGGAACATAATCCAAGTGTTAAAAGAAATTACATAGTGGACAAAGTAAAACAATAGATATAAAATATACAGAGTAGTCAAAAGAGACCAAGTACTAATCATCTCAAACAATGCTAATGGGGAAAGATGAATAAATCCAATGTATGTGAACATACAAAGATACAAATACATAAAAGAAATGGCAATTAGCCTGCCATTAAGTTTACCTCATAATGAGTTAATGCCTCAAAAGCAGATGCTCGAGCTTTTGACCAACCATGACCAACAGTTGCAGAAGTTCCGATTTCCCACAATACTTCCACAACTCCTATAGCAGCTTCAGTGTATGATTCAGCATCCATCGCACCCCATCTTAAGAGATGACAGAGGCTGGTCATAGAGTAGAAACAAGGAACTTCAGTATAGTTCTTAATTCAGGTAAGCAATGGGAAATCTATAGTTACACCATGGCTCGTCACAAAAGTGTGAAGTGTCACAGAGAAAAGGGCAAGAATTTATACCTAGTTTTAGGAGTAGAACTTATTATTATAAACAATACTAGATGTCAATATGTAGCATTGCTACAGTATAAAGAATCCACAGATCCATTAGCTTTAATGCATGCACACACATACGAAAATTATGTACTTTTACATCTAGTGTCATAATATCATAAAAACAAATCATGAAAACAGGTTTTTCATATTTACTTCTAGTCATAAACATACGTGTGGCTCTTGATGACAAACAAAGTGGTCCATTTTACTTATTAAGAAATTCAAATGTCTTTTACCTGCAGGCAACAGTGGCATTTCCAGAGTAGTTTAGCTGTTTTGCTATCACATCCCAGGCAGTATAAAAATCTGAAGCAAAAATAGATATTATTTACTAAAGTGATGATCAGAGTGAATCAAGCAGCAAATTTAATAGCATGCAAATACATAAAGGAAATAGAAATTGCATTAGGATCTCAGTATCATTCTCATAGTAGTATGTAAAAGGATTATGTCAACAGTGGCATTTCCAAATGATTATCCAACAATCATTCACAGCAGGATAAAAACATATGTGGAGTTTAAGCTGCATTTCAAGGTAAATAATGCATAGCACTACCTACTACATCTGCTTCAGAATGTTTCTAAATGAAAGATGATATTAAGTAAATAATGCATAGCACTACCTACTACATCTGCTTCACAAAGATGGGCGAGGCTTTCAAGACCAAGAGACTGAATAAAAGAATCTTGGTGTTCAATGCAAGCCTGTTATTCAGAAGACATTAGAGAGCTTGATATGAGATCCAAACTAGGAAATTGACAAACAATTAGCAAAATATACCTCAACAGACAAGATAAGGTCAACACCCCTATCAGGATCCTTTCTGCAAACATCACAAATGGAGAGAGCCATACTAATATAGATCTCTCTATCAGAAGCAAACTCAGTGAATTTGTTTGCATGTAGTACTCCCTACTATCCAAGCAATGGGAAAAGAATAGTGTCATTCGAAGTTCAGTAGCACAGAAGTGATTTCCTTGGCAGAAAATGATTACCTGTAAACTTCCAAAGACACGATCATTGCACTCCCATGTCTTACAGATCAAACGTATTGCAGTGGCATACAAAACACTGAAAGAAATAGAACACTTCTAAGGATAAACAAACAAACAAACACACACACACACATGCGTGTGTGTGTGTGTGTGTGTGTGTGTGTGTGTGTGTGTGTGTATATATATATATATATATGTATGTATGTATGTATATGTATGTATATTTCAGATCAAATGTATTCTAAAGACCTAATAGCTTAAGAATGGCATTGCAGAATGTTAAGATTAATCTAGAAAATTAGTACAAAATAAATCAACCCATGAGACAAGCATAAATGATCACAAAGACATCAATAACCATATTGGCAGGCATGTAACAATACATTTTCCCAAGACAATACATACAATCTACAATCTGTCACAAACAAGATTATAATCTCTACAGAACTTACGATTTAGCATCTTTTTGAAGCATCGGTAGAATTGTTTGAACTACAAGAGGTAACATTGCAGAATGTGAAGCAAGTGATGGAAGCATGCCCATGAGTTTTAACTGCAGACAATGTGACCAATAAGAAACAAAAAATGTATTATAGTTACAAATTTCAGAGCCAAAATGACTTTTGGAAGTTTCAAAATGGAATACTCCAATAATAAAAATATCATGATCAAAGATATCGTAAAATGGATAAAGATTATATCAGACATCAATCATAAAGTCACCTGCATGCCATGGGAAACAACATTCTTGTTGTCAGAATACATATGGTTGTAGAATAGAATGACTAGCATCAATGGCACACCCAGTTTAGGCTCCATCTTGTTGCAAATAGCCAAGAGATCTCCAGCAGAATGTCCAAGACTTTGATGCATAAGAAGTACACAAGCAATCCCACTGAGTAACAAAGGCATTTCTACAAGTAGTAGTTGCCGCTGTCCCTTGATTAGGTTTAACTAGCAAAGATGCTAGAACAACAGAGTAACAGACCAAGTTCCAGCAAAACAAACAGCTTACCAGTATGAAGGCTTTCGTGAGATTCAGAGATCGATTGAGAGGACTTTCTTCTTGAAATGACTTGCTGCATATACTCACTTAACATGGACGTCCATGGTTTTGCTTTATTGTGCTTGTCTACAGAGGACTCAATACCAGAGGCAAAGTTTAGGTAGAAAACACCAGGTAATGAAGATTGGTCCTGAAAAACTCCCAATTTATACAAAGAACTTTTTAGACACAATTTTAATGCTGGCAACAGTGGTGATTCAAGAATAGATAAGAAATCTAGAATAACAGCCAGAAAGCACAACAAGCAAGACAGAATAATTATTGCATTTAAATTTATTCGACATTCCAGTAATGGTTCATACTAGATGCTGCAAAAGTTTCATATTGGTTTTGTTGTGTCCTGTTGTTTGCTGGTGGAGTGTATACCTTCTCTATAGATCATGTAAATTAGGAGATTTAACAAAACAATGAATTTATAAACCAGAAATGGATACATAACATATATTGAGAGTTTCAGAATCTTTTTGTGGGTCCTCTTTCTGCTGATGCATCTAAAGGTGGTATTTCCTGGTAGCTTTTTTCTTTTTAGATAAATGGTTCTTCACTAATTTTTTTTTTCTTAATTAGTACAGCCAAAAAGAAATAACAAAAAGACCCAGAAGCATTTTAACTGGTAATAACAACAAAGTTAAACCTGAAGCCACAAACTCTGCAGTAGCCTAACAGCAATGTGTGCAGATGTACTTATGGAAGGATGTTTCTTTTCAGTTGATACTTCAGTCCTTGGTGCAGCCAATAAATTAATTGAGAGCTTTCTCAAAACAGAAAGCAAATCGATGGCTGCTTGCTTTACTGATTTAGATGGAGAGTATACAAGGTTGATGACAGGAAAAATGAATAAAAGCTCTTCATTTATTAGGCATGAGGATCTATGAACATCTTTCCCTGCAAAAGAAGGTTACATTCATACTCTAGTAGGAGTAATAGTAGAAAGAAAGAAAAAGGTCAGGTCATTAATACTAATAAATGTAGTTGGGATATTTAGAGATGTGTAGTAACAATACCACTGTCATTTTTCCACCTTAAGATAAAGCAAAGCAGTTTCAGTGCAGAGAGTTGTTCATGTTCAAGCTCTGAATGGACAAGAATTATAAATATGAACGATATTGCTGATGATAGTTCAGGTAAAAAACTCAGGCCAAGCTCTTTCTGCACAACCAATAAGCGCCTTGATACCTCTAAAATGTACTCAATGGAACCTGCCGGCTTGAGAAGATCATTATGCAATGAGAAAAGGGCATCCAGTAGTTCCACACTGCATAATTGAGCTTCATGAACCAGCTGTTAGAAGTTATGGTAAGAACTAAATTAGGTAAAATCAAGCACAACCAATCCAGCATTCCAATAGATGCATATATAAACTTGAAGACAGTTCGAAAGACAGAACGGAATGAAAAATAATAGTTAGCATGGTGCAATACCAATCCATTTCCAACAAGCTGCCTCAAGACCACAGAGTATGCATCCGCTATGCATTCAACCAAATAAAAAATCTCTGTATAGTCCTACAAAAATCAGCTTAGAATGAAAACACTAAAAAGCATAGAGGTTAAGAATTCATACAATAAATTTATTTTCCATCCACTTCACAAAAGCAGTAAACTTACATCCTCATTTTTACAGGGAAAGTATTTAATCCGCCCAATTAGTAGCTTGGTAATAGGGATAGCCTCATGAGGAAGTGAACAACATAATGATGCTATTGATGATAATAAATCTCTCAGAAATGAAGTGAGAGAAACTAAAGAGGACATCCGCACAATTGCAGAATTTAGAAAAGGTGTTAGGAATCGACAAACTTCCACCATGCCGCATTGCTTACACTCCGCTAAGAAAATAAGCACCTGTCGCACAAGCTCGGCTTGGACCTCTTTTCGGCTAGAAAGTATCTGCCATCCATTAATACATGCATGAGCATCAAACTACTAGCTGCATAAACTAATTAAAATGTATCTATAAACGATAATTCATCATCATATTGTAACTATACCATGACAAATGGATGAGTTTCTGAGGCTTGGAACTGAAAGGAATGCGGGTTGTTCAGGAAACCTAACCGAACAAGATAGCCTAAACCTCTGACGAAGAGATTTACGAAGCGAGAAGCAGTGGCTTCGAGGGCTGACTGGAGCTCCAGTAACCCGCGAGAAAGGTCCAGCTTGGAGTCCCGGACGAGGCGACATAGTTCACGGACCGACTGGTCAACGACGGCAGGAGAGGCGGAGTGGAGGCACTGAGTGATGGCTTCAGTTCCGGGGTGGGAGTCGGGGCCCAGATGTGGAGGGGCGGAGCGAAGCTTCTCGAAGATTGAAATCACTGCGAGTTTCTGAAACGATGGTTGAGGAATGCGGATTTTCTCTAGTAAAGAAGAGTAGGCGTCCATACTCCGATGCGAGCAGACCCGCAGTAGTAGTCGGTAAAGATTTCCGGCGGGGAAATACCAAAGAAAATCAAGGCGTTAACGTCGCTCAATAAAGGGAAGAGCTCAAGGCAGTGAAGTGAAGACAGGCGGGTGAATGCAATTAAACCGGACTTAACTTAATGCTGGTTACTGCCAAGATGCTCTTTTAATCTTTTGCTTTTGAATTGTTTTGATTTGATGGCTAAATTATAATTAATCTCATTCTCCAACAAGGTTGAATCTCAAACTTCAAAAACTTTTACATTTCGACATTTGAGAAGATATAAATCACAATAATTCCTTTCTTAAAAAAAAAAAATCACAGTAACTCTCGCTCGAAACCTAAACCTATCCCATACCAGTGGACCACAAGCCACTTAGTAATCTCTACTTTTTTTTTTATGACCCAATTATAGATTAATGATCTGTTAAAAAGTACTGCATTTGCTATTTGCAAAGGCTTGAAATGGAGTATTAAAGAGGTTAAGAGTGTTTTAGAACTATTATTATTCAATCAGTGTCATGATATGTTCATTTGTTAACTTTACTCTCTGAACTTGTAATTATGAAGTTAAATAAGCCATCAAACATTTGAACGTCTTACTAGATGAAATACAGGACATACAAAAAGTACACCCTCTCCTTTTCAATGTTCGTAATAATGTACTTGGGAAGGTGATTTCCCACTCTGATGGCGGCTATTTTTTCCAAATAAAAGATTACCATACTAATTTAGAGACCAAAAATGCCATAAACAGAGACCGTCAAACACCCAGACATCTTTATTAAAAAATTATTATTATAATTATTAAAAGAAAAACCAGGTTGGTCTCACAAAATTTATGTTGCAGAGAATTTAGAAGGCTAGAGTAAAGCTAAATAAATAAAATTACAACACGACAGAATATATTGCAACAAATGCAATAGCATATCAAAATTTCGGTTCCAGCCTTATATTCACAAATATGATACACAAAAAATTGATTGCACTACCTAGGAATATTGAGACGGACACAAACTTGAAGCCTGCAAACCGCCATTCATGATTCACCACCCAGTATTGAGACTCAGCTTTTCATAACTAGGACTATTTTCTGAGCAATGCATTCAATTTGCTTTCCAACTGCAAGCCAGAATATTATATGTACATTTCAAATGTCCTAAGAACATTAGACCCAGAGAGGGTTCTAAAACAAAAGGAGAATAAAGCAAGGAAAGAGATAACTTTGAGAGCGGTCGTCATTCAACAAGTTCAAAGCCGATTACTACTTTAGGCTCCAAGTGTTAATGTGTTATAGACACAAAGAGAGGATATGCCTCAAGTCAAAATTAGATGTAGAAGAAGTTTTGTTTGAAGTCATTTTTATTTGATGAAAAATAGGACACTATTGCTGAAAATAATCAATAAATCAATAAATACTTACCTGAACATTTTTTATCTTTTGTCTCTGCAACTGTTCAACCAGGCTCCCAATGCTGAATTTTTAACACAAATTTCAGAAAAGAAGAAGGAAAATATCATGCTGCAATTGAAAAGCTCTAGGTTCTAGCTACATACCTTTGTTGCAATTGAATCACCTGGGACAGCAGCTCTTTCTCTCTTGTAGAAGTAGAAGGGATCTTCACATACATACAAAGTCGACCAACAGTTAAATGCAGCTGCTGCCTGCTGGCAACCCCTATTCCTACTACCACAAAACTAGCTAACACAGCTGAGGTTCTTTAAATAGACACACACAAAGGGTACCTGTGAAAGGTCAGTTGTCCCCGACTCAACCAACTCCATAGGGGTGACTGCATTGAAGTTTAAAAAAAAATAAAAATAAAATAAAAAAATGAATGCATCAGAGATAAATTTTCTAAAAATAAAAACAGGGGAAATAGCAAATGAAATGATAATTACCAGATGTTTGCTCCACATACTTGATCAATCTAATGATTTCTTCCTGAATGGATGAAGATGAAGTATATCAGTACCTTCCACATAAAAGACATGCAAAAATTCAAGTACGAAGGGATTACTCTTTGCAATGTATTTTGCTGAAAAATGCATTGCAGTGATGGGAGAACTGAGGTAGCTGTTAGGCCTGAAGCAGTTGCAGCAGTCAAACCTCCAGAAGCTGAGTTGAAGAAACTGTTTGTAGGACCCTGAATGCCAGAAAGAAAAGGCAATTGTTACAAAGCAATTGGCTAGGAGATAAGTTTCAAAGGTCCTTAATACTGAATGTTCCAAATAGAGCACATCGAAATTTGAGGAATTATAAACACTTAACAGTTGAAACTTGAAAGTAAAATTTGTGAGCACGCGCACACACAAAAGATGCAACACTGCTTGGAAATATAATACACCTTTGGACTCAGATCTGCTGAAGTGACTTTGAAGCGTCCCTTGCGTTGGACAACAGCTCCTTCAGAAGTATCTTCCATTGCAATAGCATATACCAAAATGTAAGGAAAGATTAATTACAAGAATCTAAGCATCCGTTCACAAAAAGGTCATGCCAAATATATATGTATACACACGCACAAGCACTCAATCTCATAGATCAAAATAGTATGTTACCACTATCTTTCTTTTGGCGATACTGCAGTGGACCACTATAACTACGCTCTGACGGATACCTTGTCTGTGGATAGTCCCTTCATAGCAATTGGAGTAACACGTCATTATACTTAAACAGAAATATTTTAATAATTCATCAGCCTTTGAAACTACAGTATAATGGATACAGCCTTAAATTTCCCATGTGCATGTTACTCTTACAGGAATATGATAGCATTAGCAATGTCCTGGATTAGAAAATGAGCATTTACCTCTCTCCATCAGTGGTAATGTTTTTTAAGGAGAGATTGTTATCCTTTTGAGGTGAACCACTAGCTAGCTTCTTTTGCCCTGGGATACCAGAGCATGCAAATGAGATGCTTTGTCCTATATTTTCATCATCTCTTCCACCTTCTTCACCCCCACCTTTGTTCAATGACAGTATGTCATTCTGTTGTTCAGAATCTGAGGGTATACTATATTTCCAATTTGGACTACCAGCACTCATGTCATCCTCACACACATCAAAGCATCCCCTGCACCAAAACCAGATTTACATAAAACGATGTCTGAAAAGTAGATAAATATACCAAGCTATCAACATGCTCTTCTATTTATATTGGTTACTTGATGCCTATAAATGCAACTTCCTTTAAGACTAAGCTCACTAGATATTGCAGATTGGTAGTGCAGACTAATATGGCTATAAAGTATAAACTCATCCTTTGAAATCAATGCAAAATATTGGATGTGCAGGTATCTCAGAAATGAAACAAATGGCTGTCTGATGTCCCGTTACATCAGAGATAGAAAATGGAAATATATCTTACTTGAGTGCCTGAAGAGGTTTAATGGGAAACCCAGCAAGCGAATTCTCTAAATCATGAACCTCATGTAGACCAACCTGAGTAATTATATTTGCATATTATTGGGTGATAGAAAGAAAAGACTAAAGGAACAAAACTGAGGTGGCATATACTATAAAGTCAATAAAATGAAAAACTGAATACACGTGTAGATCCTATGAACTCCAATAAATGAGAAAAGCCTGTAGCATGAATGGGAAGATTCAACAGGAAAAGGCAAATGGAATATCAACTTGAATATGGATAAAAGAAATACTTCTGCAGGTGCATCATTTGAGTGATTAGGCCTTTCTGATGAAGAACTAGCATCATCATTACTGTCCCTAGGCCTCCCACTTGAACTTGGACCTTCGGCATTTAAAAATTCATCATCCTGAATCTGCAGCAACACAGAGAGCAAACAATCAATAATCTAGAGTTTGCTTCCACATGCCATAAATTGATTTGAGAAATGAATGTCAAACTAACTGCTTACAAGTGAAGCTTGGTTCTTCAAGTCCTCCAGGTTGAAATTCCATGCACTGATTCCCCGAATGTATTCTTGCTGCAAGGTAACCACAAAACAAGCTCAGATGAGAAAGTCCAGAGTAGTACAAAAATTTTCAATAGCTTTCTAAGTTGTAAGCAGTTTTTGGAAAGGGAGGTGAAGATGATGGTAGAACTGGAGGAAGAAAATGTACATAAGAATTCAAAACATAAACCATTCTGTTATTGTCATGACTCATGAACCAACTTAATTGAAGCCACTATGAGGGTGTGCCTCTTGAATAAAACAGAAATCATCAAAAGCATGAAATCAACAGGGGAGAACTAGCATTCTGTCATGTTTTTTATGCAAGGAAAGTAATTAAAGCCCTTGTCCACAGATTAGAGAAGAGTGGAGGAAGAATATGTCCTGTAATTTTCTGTAGAAGATGAGTTCATGCTCATTAAATCAGGGCAGGCTAAGAACCCGATGATTGGGGAAAAACACAAGAACAATGAAAAACCTGTAACAGTGAAAAATTCTACCACAATAGGAGATAAATACTGCACGAATCCTACATCTATTTTGATATTTGTCTGGTAAGGATATCAAAATTTAGGGTTTTCAATCGTTACCTGTGATAACTGTTCCTTGTCTTCATACAATGCCTTATTCTGTACAAGAACATCTGCTTCTTTTGCCTGAAAGAATGCACATGCAATGTAATAGACAACCCAACGGAAACATGATGAAAAGAGTCAAAACTGAAATTGCACAGTTCAAGAGGGGCAGAAGACCTTAAGCATCCTATAACGGTCACCTAGGGGGGGTAGGCCTTCAAGTATAGTGCGTGATAAGTAATCATTTGAGCGTCCCTGTTTAAAGAACTGGTGCTTCAAAAGCTTCTCTGCGGAGGGACGCTTTTTTGGATCCTTCACTAAGCAAGCAGCAACCATTTCCTTGAAAGACTGCATAGGCTAAAAAATTTCAGAAGACGGTTCAAAGCTATAATCAAATTTTACTAAACAAAACCAACCTTGGAGAATCTCTTGTCCCTTTCATAGTCCAGACCTGGTGGTGCATTTTGCAGGGTCATGAGCAGAACCTGGATAAAGAAGAGATTGAGCAAACTTATATAACAATGACATTGAGGAAAGACAAGCACTTCCAGACACAGAATATCACCTTCATTGGTGGGTACTTGGAGAATGGTGCATGGCCATGAGCAAGTTCAAGGGCTGTTATCCCAAAGGACCATATATCTGCTCTGCTTATGTGAAACTATTTTAGAATAATTTAAGCATAATTTATACAACAGTTGATAACGAGATGCTAATTAGATACTCACTTAAAATCATATCCATGCAGTTGCTGCATAACTTCTGGAGCCATCCTGAATAACAGTCCAGAGTAATTCACAATACCAAGTAGATAAGAGATGTTATTTCTGATGAATCTAAAAATACATATATTATAACTGGAGAATGGTCATTAACTTACCAGCAGGGAGTTCCAACAAAAGTATTTCTTGATCGCTGTCTATCACCAGTATCAAACATACAAGCAGCTACTCCAAAATCAGCTAATTTGACAGCACCATCCGTATCAACTAATATGTTCCCAGCCTGCGAATATTACAGTGGAAACCAAAGCTGCAAAAGTCAGAACTTCATTTCTGAAACATCTTCACCAAACATGCAAATATTCCAAGATGTTCAGAATTCCATTTGTAGATCATGCTTGTAAACAACAATTATTTAATCCATTAGAACAGAAAACTGAGCAATGTATAGGAGGAAGCAGGTAAGCTTTTTGTACCTTTACATCTCTATGGATATGCCCGTGGTAATGAGTATATACAAGTGCTTTCAGGACTTCACGCAATAATGTAGCAATAACAGGCTCTTCAAAACCTTCGGGATAAGAAGATTTCATGATATGAAGGCAAGACCCTCCAGCCATGTAAGGCATCACAACCCAAAGACTATGACCAGCAGTGAATGAGCAGTATGAGCGTAATACATTTGGATGATTAATCAAAGTCATTGTCTGTACCTCTCTGCGGATCCCATCCTTTAAAAACACAAAGACATTGAAACCTTCAATTAATCATCAGAAATTACAATTTTTTAAGGAATGCCTCAACAATCAGGTGTATTGCAAATACAACTATAGATATATGTCCAAAAACAATGGTGTTTCATGTAAAAAATCAATATAAGTGTCATATATGTTGACAATAGGAATGGATGCTCATAAAATGGGCTTAATTTCACCTGTTGTACTGAAACAAATATCGAGAAAGACAATATGCAGGTATGAAGAAGTCTACATACCAGGTCATTATTACACCTTTCCAGATCAAGAACTTTGACTGCTACTATCTCGTTAAGTGGGATGCAGAGTGCTCTGTACACGGTTGCACTGACTCCTTCTCCAACTTCCTCATATAACTTGTAATCCTTAGCATTAACAGGGAACTTTTTCTCTGGCCCCTCTTCCATAGTTTCTTCTTATGACATAACATAAAAATGCCCTTTTTGCCCTAAGCTCTCAAAGAAGATAAAAAGGATGTTGGAAAGATCCAAAATTGTATGACATTTCTTTTTATGATATACCATTTTCCTTCTGATCTACACAGTATTTGAATCCAGCTACTTCATAGGATTAATTTTCAACCAATATCACCAACTACAACAATTACTGACTAGAAAGTCACCCAAGCTGAGCGAACTGTGATTAGCACCAAGTAACTTAAGAGGCCACTGCTAAACACTCTTTTGCCAATGCTTCAACAATACACTTATATATGAGTGAGTCCAATCAGATTCCAGCCAGTATCTTCCAAGAAAAAGTACACCAGTGTCCAATGGAGCTTAGTCACAGTGAAGATCAGACCATTCAGAAAATATGATAAAGCAATACTGCCTGTACAAATTACCAACAAAATTATTAAGCTGTATTGTGAGTTTCAATGCATATTATAGAACTTCAGCCATAAACCTTGTTAATGTATTGCTTGTATTTTTCCTTCAGATGATCATCATGGGTCCTTTATTTGAGTTAATGGCCATCTAATATGTGATTCTGGAATGTATATATATGCCCTCAGTTCTCTGTATCATGAGAGTGGAAGAGCATCCTATGGCTGTTTTAATGTCAATGACTATGCTGTCAAATGGCATGTATTTGTTTCAAGGTTAGCTAACATTTATTAGTTTCAGTGGCATTATGATAATTAGTGATTGCAATAGCAAACAGGCTATAAATACCATATATGATCTTGATTAATGGGAAAGTAACCAATAAGAAATCAGTGGAAAATTACCTAAAACTAACTCTTGTGCATAGAAAGACAGCTGAAAATTAAAGGGTAATCCATCTCCAATTTCCAGACTTTAGAAAGCATCCAGTCAAAAGACCAGGAAAAAAAAAAAGAGGCAAATTTATTGCAAGGATATCTATCAAACCCAAATACTATAAACTGCCAGAAAATGTGATCTAGTTACCTTATGCAGAGTATATGTTTAAGAAATGCAACCAAATTACCATGTACGACACATGTAACTTCAAGATCAATACATCTTACTCTGTTTATCGCCATGTATTGAAAGCTTTATACTTCAATTTGTACATAATCAGTGTGTATTACCAAAAAATAAAAATACTGATATAGAAAATGGCACATCCATGAAAGCAAACAATAGAACCTGGAAAATGAAGTACGGATACTGAACGAACTTACATATATGATATATGTGATTCACATGTATTCACAAATAGTATCTTCTGCCTCTGTGTGTGTTTGTACTGCGGAGAATACTAAATAGGTATAGATAGATCGTTAGATAGATGTTGAGTGGATTTGTACGTAGCTCAAGCAATCGGAGTACGGAATAGAGTACGGTATGGAGTACGGACCTAGGGTTTCGAGACCAGAGAAAACGCTAAATAAAGGACTTCGATATGAGCTGAAACTGACAGAACCTACCGGTCTGCCACGGATATAGTCGTCCACAGCTTTCGCGGTCGAATCTTCACCGTCGAAAGTTTCTCAGAAAGGGCAAAAAGTATAAATAACAAAGAAATATGCTGAAAACAATTATCATTTTTCTCTCTCTCTCATAATTTATGAAAAGGTTATGGGCAATTGGCTGAATAATATTTTTATATACTTTTTTTTTTTTACAATTTGATGTAACTTGATAAACAAATTAGAATAAGATTGGTAATTAAGTAATTTGGTACGATTGCAACAAAAAAAAATTAAAGTATGAATCTTGCATTTATTAAAAACAATTACACATAACAATTTAATATAATATGATATCACTTAAATCAAATATTCTTTATAAAATTATAATTACTGATAAAGAATATCACTACTATCAAAATTTAAGAAAAATAAATAAACCACATTCCAATACAATTATCAATAAAATAATAGTACATATAATAAATTTAGTTAATTTTACTTTACTATTTTATAATATAAATTTTGATCACTTTACTTGTCGATATATATTAAGATAAATTTACAATATTGAGAATATAGTGTGACATCAACTCCAAATGTGAATGGTTGTGTGCTTTGTAATGCTATGTATGTTGTGGTAGTAATGTCATTGTTGCAAAAATCGATGACGTTAGGTGTCCCTAGGCCGAGGCGAATTATCCCTTAGTTGGCAGTGAACTCGGCCGAATTCGGCTGAGTTAACTCATCCAATACGGTCAAGTTAATTGAGTTAACTCGATCGAGTCGGCCTTGATAATTTTTTAAAACTTATATGTGTGGGTGTGTATGTGTGTGTGTGTGTGTGTGAGAGAGAGAGAGAGAGATGCATACACCCCCACATGTGCATTGTATTTTTTTTTAGTTAGCCGCCTAGGCGTTACTCCACCGTATGACTAGCGCCTAGCCCATACTGCAACCATGAGTAATACAAATATTATTATTGAACTATAAACGGTATATTAATGTTACTTTATATGTTTTGATATGGGGTTCAACCTCATGGAGTTTGAAACAAAATTTCAGTGATAACTTGAAAGATTTGTGATCAACAAATTTGAAGATTTTTGCAAAGCACATTATGCTCATTTGGCACCTTTATGATTCTCTCGAAGGTTCTCATCACACAGTACTCAATTTTTTATTTGTTTCAGATTTTCACTTTATCACGTCATGCAAACAATATAAGAATAAGAGTTGTTACAATTATACTATATCATTTATGATTGACATGTTTTACTTAAAGACAAACAACTATGCAAATTGGTTAGCCTTGAATTATAATGTTATAAATTTGGGGCTACACATTTTAGATAACCCTTTTGACACGTTATGATCATGTTTGACTACTGATATAGTAGAAGTAAAAGGAAAATGATAGATGTATTCCCATGGAGTATAACTCTCGCAACGTGTACAAATGTTATTGAGTAAATAAAAGTGAATGAATAAAATCAGTGCTGCATTTTGTTATTTAAATCAATTAAATGATGAAATCTCAATAGATAGTTGATAGTGTTAATTGTCACGTAAGCGGTAAGCGGTAAGCGGTAATTAAATAAATACGAGACCAATTAAAGTAAGTAAATAACTTTTATTGATCACTGTGAAGCCCCTAAGTACAATCTACTTGGTCGCTCTGAGTACCGACTGACTGCGGTCGGGATTCTCTAACAACAACCTATCGATCGTCCAAAAGTCCCCCACATTGTCGCTATCGCGGGTATTTATAGCCGCGGAGCCGGAGACACAAATCCGGCCGTTCGGCATGCTTCCCACGTAGCAACCACGTGTCGACGTCCTGGGTGCCCTGCCTGTCAATGCGTGGAGCCGCCACGTGTTCTTCGTCAGCTCTCTCGCCAAAGGGCTACCGCTCGGTGGTCGACACTGCCGCTCGGGTAACTCCCGGTCGGATCCCGACCGGGTCTTTCACAAGAAACCCGACCTGTTACCTGCAAAGACAATAAGAAAAGGACGAAGGCACACCGGTCGGGGTAAAGCTATGTCGGTCGGGGCATTTCCTACCAATAGTAAAAAATGAAGTAGAAAGTGTGACTATGTGAGTAGACATAGTATTACTATTTTTAAAAAATGGTTGGAGTTCCTTAAAAAAAAAAAAAATTGTTTGAATTTTGTAATTATGACACTTATTCTTTAATTTATTTTTTGTTTGGAGTTTTGTAATTATTATGACACCTTTCATTTCATTTCCCTTTGTATACCAAAAAAGTATAGTGACTACCTAACTACGAAGTAATCATGATTTTCTTTTTTTAAATAAACAGATTATAATAATTATCATTCACACAAAATATCATTACCTTTTTCTTTGTCCATTTATAAAACCAGACACAATATCTTTTCAATATTGTATATATACACTGTTCGTTTATATTGTAATGCAAAAAAATTAAGTCTCTCATGAATGAATCTCATAAATTATATTTTTTTCGACCTATATATTAATGAGTATTAATAGAATATGAACCCGCTATGATTGATATTTGATAGAAACTGTTGCTTTGCAAAGGATGTGATTAGTACATTATCCCTCACGTTTTAGATCGGGGCATTTGTATTTCCTTTATGTTATGATTTTTTTTAGTCTAAAAATCCATGCAAAAACTCCAAGGAACATATATATAAAATCTTTCTTAAATAATGTCACACACAAATTTTTTTTTTAAAAAAAACTTGACAAAAATCATTGTTAGAACTGCTCTTAAGTAGTTAACTAGTTATATATATATATATATATATATATATATATATATATATATATATATTTTAAAATGTTACTAACTCTATTATAATGTAATATTATAAAAAAGTAACTATATGACATTTAAATTTTCAAAAGATTATAATACGAGCATAGTAATATCACTATAATATTTTTGTATTCCTTTGAACCAAAAGGAAGCTAAAAGTACAAAAATTTGCTGGGATATCTAAACAAAGGCAAAAACTTGTGTGATATGATACATGCAACGGGTCGGATCAATATAAAAATAGTACTTATACCAAAAAATGTAATAATAATAATCAAGAATAAATGTTTGTTACGCATAAAGATAAATGTAATATTTGTTATATTTGAACTTAAAAGTATTATATTTAAGTATTAAATTAGTATTTATCTCTGTCTCATTTTATCTGTCATACTTATTATTTATTAGTCAAATTAACTCGTTCTTCTTTTGTTTATTTTCTTTATTATTATTTTACTTATATTTAAATTTGATTTTTTTTGTATTTAATAATACAGTTTGTGTAGTTTCTATATATTTAAAAATATAAATTTTGTATATTAATACTAAACTTAATAGTATGAAAAATTGAATTAAAAATATATTCAGTCCAGACTAGGGCTGGGCACTTCGGTCGTCTGTTCGATTTTTTTCAATTTCGATTTCGAGTTTTCGATTTTAGAAAAGTTGAACCATTCGGTTTAACATTATAGTTCGGTTCGGTTTCAATCGGTTCGGATTTAATTCGGTTCGGGCTTCGGTTCGGTTTAAGACTTTACGAGAATTGCGATCATCAAATTTCAACATTTCATAATTTTCCAAACATACTATCAAACAATACCTATTCACATAATCCACATCTAAAATATAAATGTTATATAACAAATAATAATTCAAAGTTTAAACATATTACTAAATAGTAAATACTAACATCACATACTAATAGCAATCTAATTACCAAAACATCACATACTTAGAAATTAGAATCCAAAGTTCAAAGTTCAAACATTACAAACATGAATCACGTAGTTCAAACTTCAAATCCAATGTTTAAAGAGTACAAACATGAAACATCAAATAAAAATATTCAGTTGGAATATTTTTATTGATAAGATGAAGGAATAAGGTTCAAATTGGCCACTGAACGTAACCTGAAAATACAATTAGGCCATTGAATGAACAAAAAGTTCAATTAGGCCACTGAACACTCAAAAAACGTACAATTAGGCCACTGGACTCTCCAAACGTATGCAATTTCACCGGATAGCAGGTTACCATCAATTTTAGCAGGTTACCTGCTTACGTGGCAGCTGAGTTGTCATTTTTAATAATTTTTAAATAATTTTTAATAATTAATTTTAATAATAAATTTTATAAAAAATTGAAAAAAAATTAAATAAAAAATAAAATAAAGTCGTTTGTATTTTTTTAAATAAAAATTTATTATTAAAAATGCCAACTCAGCTGCCACATAAGCAGATAACCTGCTAAAATTGAGGGTAACCTGCTATCAGGTGAAATTGCACATTTTTGGAGTGTTCAGTGGCCTAATTGCACTTTTTTTTCGTTCAGTGGCCTAATTGCATTTTCAGGTTACGTTCAGTGGCCAATTTGAACCTTATTCCTAAGATGAATAATCATCTATCTATATATTTGATATTAAAAAAACAAGTGTCAATTACTATATAGTTAATTTTTGGACACAACTGTCATTGCTAGTGCACTCGAAATATATTTCAGTACTATAAAATAATTATAATGTACTGGAAATCAAAATTAGAATGACTGTAAAACACATTAAATTTATAGAAAAACATGAAACTAAGGAAAATACTAAATATTGTAAATATAACTCAAGTTAGATATAATTGTGAGGTAAAGAACAATTACGACAAACAACAAAAGTGCAATGTAGAAAACAAGCTATAAAGAAATCAAATAAAAAATTTAAGGTTCGGTACCAGTAAGAATGAGAACTGAACGGCGGAGCAAGCATCAAAGAACTTGGATTTACTTATTTATTATTATTATTATTATTATTATTATTTATTTATTTAAAAAATTATATAGCATTCGGTTCGGTTCAGTTTTTGCCAAACCGTTCGATTTCGGTTCGGTTCGATATTAAACCATTCTGGTTACAAAATCTCGAACTATTCGGTTTTTTTATTACTAGTTCGGTTCGTTTCGGATTGGATCGATTCGGTTTGGTTCGGATAAATCGAATCGAAATGCTCAAACCGAACCGAAATGCTCACCCCACGTAAAATAAGGCAGAGAGAGTATTATATTTTTATATTAATTAACTCGGACTCTCGGAGTGACTCCTAAATCAAGCATTCAGACACGGCTGCTATGGCGGGCACTATGTTGGAAGCTCGGACGTTGTCGAAGTCGCGCGCAGTCATACGCCACGTAAGCAGCACAGGTCATCCCACGGTTTCCACGACAGGCGACGGTCTCCAGTCTCCACAGTAAAGTCAAGCACAAGAAACTCCGAGAAAGAAAGAAAGCTGTGGGGCATGGTTCTGGCCACCTACTCACCTGTTCGTGGCCTTTATACATTTATTATTTACAGTATTTACATTTACGTATTCATTTTTCTCTCACACTCTTTGCTTGCTAAAACGGCAAATGAAGGGAAGAACAGTCACAGAGACTTGTGGATTGGCCAACTACAAGTCTACAACTACTACTACTATTACTACCAACGATTTTTTCGCCAAATTCTGATTACCCGTCACTCTCTTTCTCCTACACTCTTCTCCCCGTTGATGCACACTACACGGTTGATAAAATGCTTCTTTGAAGTTTGGTATATATGCTGAGGGGCTGAGGCTTGGAGTTCATGGCTTCTGCACCGACACTTGAAGAAGGAAGGTATCTCTCGGGACTACTTTAGACTAAAGCAAGGAATAGTGAGAATACCGGTTCTAGGGTTTTAGGATATTTTGACAGCTCAATATATTGTTCTGACATAGGATATGAGCTCACAATTCAATGTTGTTCATGACCTGACAACTCTGTTAAATCCGAGGGTCACATGCTGTGCTCTCTAGTAAACTTCTGTAACGTTTCCTTCTTAGTTATGTCGGTCTGTCTCAAGAATAAATTTGTGCAATCAATGTTAATTTATTGCTTTTGCATCTGAAGGAAGTTTGCTGACAGTTTGTTCCTTGTCCATTATTCCAACAAAGTTTGAAGGTTTGGGGGGTTGATATTTATTTTGCAGGGAATCAAAGAAGTTATATATTTTTGAGGGGAAATTTTTTGGAAAAAATGATGAGTGATAGTAGGAAGAAGTTTATTCTTAAATATACATTTTTTTGCTTCCTACCTTCATACACAGAGGAACATAGAGAAATTGGGAAGAGGGGCTATACACGGGTAGTTCATATTAATGATCCTAATAGCGCAGTAAACAGGCAGTACAGGGGGAATGATGTTCGGACTACCAAGTATACAGCTGTTAATTTTATCCCCAAGTCCTTATTTGAACAATTCAGGAGGGTTGCAAATATATACTTTCTTATTGTGGCTTGTGTTTCGTTTAGTCCTCTAGCACCTTATACAGCTAGTAGTGTTCTGTTTCCTTTGCTGGTGGTCATTGGTGCAACAATGGCTAAGGAAGGTGTGGAAGATTGGAGGCGCAGAAGGCAGGTATAAAAATGACATCTTTTGTTGTTGTTGTAATTTTGGCCTTCTTTTGTTCTGCTAAAATTAGGTTCTGATAAACACGTTTTATTACATTTCGGTTATTTGGTCTGCTTAAATTAGATAGTTGTGATGTCACTGTTAAGTAGCCCGCTTTTACTTATAAAAAAAATATGCCCATAGTTATCATTAATAAAATTCTTTTTTAGATGCAAGATTACATTTTCAGGATCTTATTTTTTTCCAATATTATATTCTCAAAAGTCAAAAGTTATGACTAGAACATCCCAAGGCCTCAGCTTAGTTAGGACCTTCATCACCCCAAAGCCATAGCTGGTAAAATTGTTGGACTAATATCACTTGCTTTTCTGAGATATGCTCTTGGAAAGGTCAACTTCTGTATCTGGTTTTGGGATACGATAGATGTTAGGGCTACTCAAAGATCATGAACATAAATTAGGTCGAAGTACCTGGGACAACTCAAAAATCATGATTTTGTTCAATATAGTCCTATTTATGAATTTTGGTCTATTTGAGACCTGTATTTTTTGAATTAATAAAGTTTAGCAAAACTAACTCTGTTAACTAGAGTAAAAAAAAAAAAAAACTCTGTTAACTAGAGTTGTTAATCACATTCTGACCACCACATGGCAAAGTATCTTAAAGACAGTGTAATGAAGCGGATAACATACACCAATTCTTGAGGTCTGAGAAGATTGAAATTGGATTCATATTTTTCACTATTGGAGATTTTTTTATTTTTATTTTTTTTCCATCTCTGGGTACTATATGAAATTAGAATCCATACCCAAACTTTCGATGTGCACACACATATACATTAATCATTCATTGAAACCTGGTTATTTGTTGATCCTAGACAAATTAAAGGAGAAAACGATAATCATAACAAAAGAATAAAGGACACGATTACACGAAGCAATTGTTCAGATCGGAGAGATCATTTATTTCTGCAAGGTAAATATTAAAATGAAGCACTTTTAGTCTTTTAGGCCTACAGTTTTGTCTGAAAAGATGCTTATAGAAGGAACATTTCATGACATCCTTTTTTGATTGTATATATTATATGTCAGTCACTCAGTCCTTTATTGGAGCTGCTTGTGCTAAGTGTGTTCACTAGTGTTTTATTTTTTAATTTTAATTTTTTATAATACATAATTTTGAAATGTTATTGTATGACCTTTGGTGCATAAAATTCTCTTCAGGATATTGAAGCTAACAATAGGAAGGTCTTAGTTTACACAAATAACAACAAATTTGAAGAAATTATATGGAAGAGGCTACATGTTGGTGATCTTGTTAAGGTTAAGAAAGATGAATATTTTCCAGCTGATCTTGTTTTGCTTTCATCAAGCTATGAGGATGGGATTTGTTATGTTGAAACGGCAAATCTTGATGGAGAGACTAATCTGAAGGTGAAACATGCTCTGGATGGGATAGCCTTCAAGGAGGATGGTAGTAACCTTAAGAATTTTAAGGCAGAGATCAGGTGTGAGGACCCAAATGAAGACCTTTATTCATTTGTTGGCACTCTTCATTATAACAATCAGCAACGACTGCCACTTTCAGTCAATCAGATGCTTCTGAGAGGTTCTAAACTACAGAATACCGAGTATATCTATGGAGCTGTTGTTTTTACTGGTCATGACACAAAAGTCATGCAGAATGCTAGGGATCCTCCTTCTAAGAGGAGCGCAATTGAGAAAAGAATGGACAAAATAATCTACGTCCTCTTTGGTACCTTGGTTATGATATCTTCCATTGGGTCCATCTTCTTTGGACTGGCGACTAAGAATGATTTAAGCAATGGGAGGTACAAGAGGTGGTATCTACGACCAGACAAGGCAACTGTGTTTTATGATCCGAAAAGAGCTTCAGTTGCTGCATTTTTTCACTTCCTAACAGCCCTTATGTTGTATGGCTATTTAATTCCAATTTCATTATATGTGTCTATTGAAGTTGTAAAGGTTTTACAGAGCATCTTCATCAATCAAGATCAGGATATGTACTACAAGGAAACAAATAAGCCTGCACGTGCGCGGACATCTAATTTGAATGAGGAACTTGGACAGGTTGAAACAATACTCTCTGACAAAACTGGCACTTTAACATGCAACTCGATGGAGTTTGTTAAATGTTCAATAGCAGGTGTTGCGTATGGCCGTGCTATGACAGAGGTGGAGAGAGCCATGGCAAAGAGAAAAGGAAATGGCCAACCTGAACATTCTAGTACTTCTAACTTGGACTCTGGAGAATCTATTAAAGGCTTCAATTTTCAAGATGAACGCATAATGAATGGTCAATGGGTTAAAGAACCTCATTCAGAAGTGATATATAAATTCTTTCATGTGTTGGCTATTTGCCATACTGTCATCCCTGATGTGAATAAACCAGGTCATATATCTTATGAAGCTGAGTCACCAGATGAAGCTGCTTTTGTCATTGCAGCTAGAGAGTTCGGGCTTGAGTTTGTTGGAAGGACACAAGCTAGTATCTTATTGCATGAAAGGCATCGGGAAGGTGCTGAAAAAACTGAAAGGTTATATTTTGCAAGCTTAACTACTATTAATTTAAGCTGGGCGTTCTACTTTTCTTCATCTTTTTTCCTTGTTTCTTTCTTCACTCCTTTAAAAAAAAAACCTGTTTTGACTCTGGGGCAGGGGAGTGAAGAGTGGTCCCAGCATTAGCAACATTACTGTTTATAAATTACATCAAAGGATAGATGTTACCGGGTAAAACTACCACGGCTTGCTAGGTCTGGGAATGATGTACACTTTGTTTCCTGAAGAGTTCTCAAGGTTATGAAACTGTGACCTGGCATATAATGGACAAGCACTTTAGCCAGTATAGCCAATCCAATTTTTATTTTGGCCAATGCACATAGATAATTTCCGCTTTATGTGGGAAGGAGATTGTTAAAAAACGAGTGTAATGCTGTGCTATGTCATATCAAGAAAGAAGACCGAGCCTCAACTATGTTAAGAAAAACACAACTTAATTTTTTTCTCCTAGTTTATGAAATCATGCATCACATCTAGTTTCTTGGATATATCTGTTTTTCTTCGTCATTTTAATGTCATCTGCAAACAACTTCATCTTCAGATTGTACAAGTTCCTTCACCTCCTAGAGTTCAATCCTGCTAGGAAGAGGATGTCTGTGATTGTACGAAATCCTGAAGATAAATTGTTACTCTTGTGCAAGGGTGCAGACAGGTTTGATTTTTACTGGCTGGAAACAGTATACTAGAGAATTACCTTTTTTTTTTTTAGTTTGCATTTTGCAACCATGTGACGCTCCTTTCTTTGTTTATTTGTTCTTTTCAACTTCAGTGTGTTGTTTCCAAGGCTTTCTGAAGATGGACGGGAATTTGAAGATAAAACAAAGGAACATATTAAACAATACGCTGAAGCAGGATTACGAACTTTAGTTATTGCATACCGTGAGCTTGGTGAAGAAGAGTTCAAATCATGGGAAGAAGAGTTATTGAAGGCTCAGGACGCTGAAACTGATAGAGATGCTTTAGTGGATGCTGCTGCTGATAAAATTGAAAGAGACTTAATTCTCCTTGGAGCCACAGCTATTGAGGATAAACTTCAAAAAGGGGTTATAATCGAACTTCCTTCTTGTTATTCTTAATTACAGAGTAATTCATAAATTCATCAGAGAGAGTTAGAGTTCTGTCCTATGTTTTGCTTTGCACATATACATGCAGTAATTATCATGATCATCATGTCTTATTGTGTTGATATTTTTCTATCCTTCAATGATGAAGGACTGATTGGTTGTTCTTCTAGTGTAGGTCCCTGAATGCATTGACAAGCTTGCGGATGCTGGGATTAGGATATGGGTCTTAACTGGTGATAAGATGGAGACAGCGATCAATATTGGGTAGGGTAACAGTTTTGTTTTTGGAACTTATTGTATGCTTTTCCATTTACATCCTTGTCTAAAACTTTAAACTATTTAATCATTGTTATCCTGCAAATTCTTGTAGGTATGCTTGTAGTTTACTGAGGCCAGGTATGGAGCTGATTAAAATTACTCTGGATTCTCTACCTGCAAGTAGCCTGGAAACTCAAGATCAAAAGGATAAAGAGGTACAGATCTTGGATTTGTTTTCATATCAAATCCTAAACATTCATCTTTACGATGCTTAACCTTCATAGGCTTCAACAAGCGTAACAGCACAAGTAACTAAGGGATTAGATCAAATTAAATCAGGAAGTTCAGAATCGTTTGGTTTGATTATCGATGGGAATGCGATCTCTTTTACTCTCAGAGACGACCTGAAGGAGTCATTTTTGGAGCTTGCATTGCAATGTGCATCTGTTATATGTTGCCGCTCTACACCTAAACAAAAAGCTCTTGTAAGTAATATCACCACTTTTGCTTGTGTCTTTTTTTGGGAAGCACTGTAACTATCATGTCTATTTTTACTTTTGCGAGGAATCTTAATAATCTGACCAAAAATGTTTGAAGATGTGCAGGTAACAGCATTGGTGAAAGGAACTGGTAGGAGGACACTAGCAATTGGTGATGGGGCAAATGATGTAAGCATGCTTCAAGAGGCTGATGTTGGGGTTGGCATTAGTGGCGTTGAGGGGATGCAGGTCTCTTTTTGGCTATTTTCTTTTGTATTTATGTTAGTCACATGACCCGAGTGTTGAACAGGAAGAATCTGGCTATACTAGGTTTATGTTTTTATTTGTGTTTTTCCTCAACTCCTTAACATATTCTTGTTGTACATGAAAAAGACTTTGTTGTGATAGTTGAACTGATGAGTCTGCTTTCTTCTTATAGGCTGTTGGGGCAAGTGACTATGCAATAGCTCAGTTCTGTTATCTTGAACGGTTGTTGTTGGTTCATGGCCACTGGTGTTATCGCAGAATATCTATGATGGTAAATTCTCTTGCTTTATCATGCATCTTCTAGTCCTAATAAGCATGCTACATATATAGTGTATTACAACTTTGCAAGAGACCCGAACAGCTCCTAAGGCTTCTTTTATCATATCCTTCTTTGTGGTGGGTGCAGATATGCTACTTCTTTTATAAGAATCTCGCATTTGGGTTCACCCTTTTCTGGTTCGAGGCTTTTGCTTCCTTCTCGGGAAGGGCTGCTTATAATGATTGGTATATGTCATTATACAATGTATTCTTCACTTCACTTCCCGTCATTGCTCTTGGTGTTTTTGATCAAGACCTCTCCGATCAGCTTTGTCTTAAGGTATCTAATTTCGATTCATGCATGCTATGCAAAAAAAAAAAAAAACTTGCCTCACTACTAATTGCCATATCCTCGTTCACACAGCATCCCGAGGTCTATATAGAGGGAAGCCAGAATATGCTGTTCAAGTGGTATCGTATCCTAGGGTGGATGCTAAACGGAATTCTCAGTGCAATGATCATCTTCTACTTCACAACCAGATCAGTTTTACATCAGGCATTTAGGCGGGATGGCCACCCTGTGGACTACGAAGTCCTTGGAGTAATAATGTATTCCTGTGTAGTATGGACCGTGAACTGTCAAATGGCACTTTCCATCAACTATTTTACTCTGATCCAACACGTCTTCATATGGGGAAGCATCGCGGTCTGGTATCTGTTTTTGGTCATTTATGGTGCTCTGCCATCCATCATATCCACAACAGCATACAAGGTTTTTGTGGAAGCCTGTGCCCCAAGTCCTTTCTATTGGCTGGTAACTCTTCTTGTTGTCGTTTCCAGTCTGTTACCGTATCTTACGTACAGGATTTTTCAGTCCACATTCCGACCACTGCCGCATGTTAGAGTTCAAATGGAGGAACGTACGGGGAGGAAGTCCAAGAAGCCGGATGCCGATGATAATAATATGTAGTTGTTGGGAGATGTATGTACGTAGAGGCATTGATCACGTAAATGAGTTTCTTTTTAACGCTCTAAGCTTGCAAAGATCATGTATAGTGTGACCAATAATATGTACATTGATAATTTATTTTAGAATGTATTCACGACATCAATATTTTTTTTCCCTTTTTATAATGAAAGAAATTGCGCAAGAGAGATGAGATATTCCATAAATTAAAATGGGTAGTAAGTAGTAACTTTAACAATTTAAAATAATTTGTAAGTAAATTGTTAATACATTTGAATGTTGGTAGCTATAGATTGATTTTTATATGTATGCATCATATTAAAGAGCCCTTTTTTTTTTTTTTTTTTTTTTTTTTTTGAGTTAAATTGTCACTTTAACATACCCAAACGAGGATATGTGAACGGATATTCTAAAGGGGATTGCCAGGTTTTATAAAAGTTAGGCTATAATAGATTGTTTTGACCCAATTAAGAAGTAATTAAGGGATGATATATTTAGTTAACTATGCCACTATCAAACAATGCTTTCCTATGTACATGTTTTGTCAACACAAACGCATGGCGCCCCATGCTAGCTATGTTTTAGACGGCTAATACCAATCTTCTTCATTAAACGACGTTGATTGAAGAAAGGCAGACAAAAAAGAATTTATATGTAGGAGAATGCATCTAGAAGTCCACTTTGCCTTACTTTAGCTGCTTAATTAGAATCCAGATCTTAATCATTCACACTACACATCTCACTGC
Organism: Ipomoea nil; assembly: GCF_001879475.1. Classification (NCBI taxonomy): domain Eukaryota; kingdom Viridiplantae; phylum Streptophyta; class Magnoliopsida; order Solanales; family Convolvulaceae; genus Ipomoea; species Ipomoea nil. The sequence goes on from NW_017617454.1 coordinate 394,616, forward strand.
ACTACAAGAAAAATGCACATAGACAACACTAGAAAGACAATAGTTTTTAAGAAAAGTGTTGTCTTTTGTATAAAAGACAACAGTTTGGTCCAAAACCGTTGTCTTTGATGCAACACTTTTGTCAAAGACAACGGTTTTTACTTAACCGTTGTTATAAGTGTGTTGTCTTTGTGCATTTTGTGAAAAGACAACACCACAACGACAACGGTTTTTTAAAACCGTTGTCTATGTGAGTTTTTTTTTTAAAAAAAGACAACGGTTTTTTTAACCGTTGTCGTTGGTGTGTTGTCTTTAAGAGCATTAGAATACACAACACTAGAAAGACAACGGTTGTTTAAAACCGTTGTCTTTGTGCGCTCTTTTTTTTTTTTAAAAAGACAACGGTTTTATTTAACCGTTGTCGTTGGTGTGTTGTCTTTAAGCGCACTAGAATACACAACACTACAACGATAACGGTTTTATATAACCGTTGTCGTTGCGCGTTCTTTATTTGTACACAACACTACAACGATAACGGTTTTATATAACCGTTGTCGTTGCGCGTTCTTTATTTGTTTAAGACAACGGTTTTATTTAACCGTTGTCTTTGGTATGTTGTCTTTAAGCGTATTTGAATACACAACACTACAAAGACAACGGTTATAAAAACCGTATAACCGTTGTCTTTGCGCATCATTATTTAACAGTTGTATAAAACAAAAACAAGGATGTTAATAACAAGAGTTGAACCTTTGACCTCAAACTTAATAAATAAAGTCTAACCAACTAAGCAACATAAACTCTTGTGTTTGAATGTGCAACATTTCGTATATAAACTGGGTTGCTTCTGTGTTGTTTGTGAAAACCAAGAAAACAATTTTAGAAAATAGTTGAAAGCTCACCTAGGAAGAATAGAACCTAAGACCTCTAAGCTAAACCCACAAAGCCAAACCAACACTTATATACTCAAGTAAACTAGTATACTTGATATAACCAATTTGCTTATGTGTTGTCTTTGAGAACCAAGATAATCATTGTATAAAATAGGTTAAGGATGCCACCACAAAGAATAGAACCCAAGATCTTTAACATGACAAACAAAGCTAAATCCACCAAGCCACACCAACTCTTGTATGCTAAAGTGTTACACCTTATCTTTTAACTATTATACCCTGAGTGTTAACAAGAATAAAAATGTAATTAAAATTTTTTGTCCAAATATATTGCATAAAAATTTAACAAAGAAAGAATACAATTCAAAAGTTAATTTAATAATTCTATTTTCGTTCATATTTAAATATAAAATTATTCACCAAAATTTCAAAGTCAATTCATTAAAGTTTTATTTTCAATTATATTACAATTAAGACCAATCTATGAATTCAAAAAAAATAAAAATAAAAATATCAAGTATAAAAAACAATAGATTATATCTATAATATTTTTTTTAAAAAAATTGGGCACCCAAAATTGAGACACGTGGAGAATGAATATGAAAGAGTAGTTGATCGATGCCGTATAGTTAGCTATCGCAAATTATGTCGTACAGTGATCAAAGTCCACTAACGGTACCGTTACCGTGTCCACACTACATTGTGGACACGGGTCCATAGCATAACGATTGGTTAGCTATATCCCATTTCTTTTGCCATGATCTCTTTGTAATATAATTGGGCCGCGAGTTGTCGGTAATAAACCTCGGGGTACTAAAAGGCAAATTATGCTGTGCAACCATGTGCACCATGCATGGTACACACTCTTCTATGTTCATAATAGCTAAACTATATATTCATAAATTTTGAATTGAAATTCATAGTCATAATGATTGAACTCTGATCTATATTCACAATTACAGAACTTTATGTTCATAATTTGCGTTGTTCATATTCCCAATTATGAATCTATACAATTGTATTTAAATTAGAAATATACTGTATATAAATTATGAATCTACATTAAAGAAATCTATGAATCTCGTGTTATGTACCTATATACCCGGTACTATTTTAATTGCAAAGTATGCCTCGGATCCGTGTCCACAATGCATTGTGGACACGAATCCAAAACGTACGACGTCGTTTTCAGGGAACTTTGATTTTGTCTCGCCGTTAACGGCGTTATTCGTTTGTGGGATTATGAATGTACAATTATGACTTTATGAATGTACAGTTATGGAATTATATATGAATGTACAAATATGGAATTATGAATGTACAGTTATGGAATTATGAACACAGAGCTCTGACATTATGAACTTACAATTATGAACATATAGTGATAAAATTATGAACATAGAGCTTTAAAATTGTGAATATATAGAGCTTCGAAAATTATGACTTTACAGTTATTGAATTATGAATGTACAGTTACGGATTATGTATGCTCCTATAATAAGCGGTCTGAATTTTATTTTTTATTTTTAAAAAAAAAGTGGAAGATAACGGTGCCACTAACGGTACCGTTACTGTGTCCACACTGTTGGCTGGACACGGGTCCAGGACATAACAATTGTATTTTAATTGATCAGATCTAACGACCAGGATAATAAAACTAATATTTTCTTACCAAATTTTCCTCTAAAACAAAATTTCCCTCTAATACAAAATTGGTAACCAAAATTTTCTCTTCCCTCTAAGACATCATTGGCAAGTTTGTGGACGAAATTCAATTTCATTGACTAAGACAAAATTCTGCTTTTAGACATCACCGAACCAACTCCGCTGACCCGCCATTGTCGTCGATCAGTGAGCTTCAATTCCCTCTCCGCGGACCGCCACTCTCGTTAGTTTAGGTTCCTCTCCACAGTCAGAGTGCTCTCCGCCGACCGCCACTAGCCATCTCCGCAGTCAGAGTGGTCGCCGCCCACCGCCGTTCTCCTCAGACGCCGCCGCCGCATCTGACCTCCAACGCCGTCGCCTCGTCCAACCTCTGCTGCCATCGCCGCCTCCATCCTCTGTCGCCGTCGGTCCAACCGCCGCCACCGTGGTTAGCTTTCAAATTCATCCAAAAACTTTAAAGTTAGCTTTCAAATTATCCAAAAATTAATAAGTTGTCAAATTCATCCAAAAATTATCTGATTGTATCAATGTGTGTGTTTATGCTAAACAATTTTGGATTTAAGCTAGGGTTAGGGAATTAGGGTTTGAATTTCTGCAAATTTTCTATGAAGAACAGATATGTAAAACAATTTGTTGGTTGTTGTAAGTAATGGGGGTGGCAACCTATATACATGTATGTGCAAGATTGTACGTAATTTTTTATTATTTATTTTTGTCTGAGGGAATTTAAGCATTACATATCTCCATGAATGCTGTGATTATTTCCAGTGACTTGAATAATTTAAACAGAGATACAGAGAGAAAAAAAAAATTCCCTTTTTAGTATACTTTCTTTTATGCATTTTAGTTTTCTTGAGCTCTTAGTTAGGAATTTCACACATTGAACTCTGAAGTCTGAACTGAGCTGTTCTTTGTACTTAAAATTTCTTGAATTTTGTGGGTATATATTACTGAGAAGTGAGAATTTATTAAATGATTTCTTCTGATATATAAGCTATTATTGTATGAACAAGAGGTAAGGTATTCAGAGCTGCAAAAGTCAAAACCCTAGAGGAAACCTTAAATTACTTTGGCTGGTGTGTTATTACTGTTTAAACTTTGGACTGTAAAAAATGTGGAATGTTGTAGAGAAAGAGAGAATCTTTTTTCATTGGTATTCTTCTATGCTCTTTTCAAAGCATTGGGTGTCTTTCTCATAAGTTCTTCTTTCTATGTTGAAACCGACTAATTGGCCACCAAGTTTCTCTCAAGATGTGGTACAGCTCATGTGCCTTCTCTTCTAATTATTGGTATATAAAATGCAGTCACAACATTGTTTAATAGGGGTGAGTGGACTCATAGAATCTGGGGCATGCACTTGCAGGGTAGTTCTGTCTTTTTCATAAAGTTAGAGGTTTACATTCTAACACATAAAGTAATTTAAGCTTAATTAATCTTATATATGCAGCACTATATATGTCTTTCCATTATTTTTGCCACATTATATTAATGATTTTGTAGTTGTAGTGTTTATATTATTTGTCTTGTTACTTGAATATTTTTAAGCAAATGGAAAATAGATGGTTTAATGGTCAACTAGGGATGCAACCTGACAATCAGCAGCATGACAATGAGGTATGTGTACACACTTCTCTTGGTTTGTCAAACTTTTTTTTTTATTTATTTGGCATTTTATTTTGAGAGATAACACTGCATTTCTGTTTGTTTTTCTGTACTTAACAAAATATTAGATAAATACGGAGTATAAAATTATTTTCTGTATGTTTTTTGGTGCTGGTGAAACTGTCTGCACTCTAAAATGTGTCATGCTTGAACTCAACAGATATATTATGGTTAGGCAACCTCATATATTAAACCTTTGCAGTGATCTGTGTATGTTTACGTTGCCTATACAGAGATCTGTTCTAGTTTTTGACTTTACATTGCATTACTCTTTGGCCTGATCTGTTTTTGAGTATTTCTTATTTTCATTTTCTGTTGAGTGTTTTTAGTACATGAAAACACTGCATACTCCCTCCCAACCTGACTTTGTTTCTGCAAGAATGAACTGTTTGCACTGAATTCTATCAATTCTGGAAGGCTAACCATGCAATGTTTCATCAGTGCGGACTGAAAAATATGAAATTCAGTTTTCTGCTAACCATTGTATCTATAATTGTTTCCCCCTCTTTCCTGACTTCTAATTGTTGGTCTAAAATTGAAATATGGTTCCAACTTGGGATTTTGGAGTGAGATGCAGAAATTCCATTACCCAGTATAATTCCTACTAAATTGCACACAAAACTTGTGTGCATTGGTCCTTTTTTTTTTTGTTTTTGTGGTCTCATTTTGGTATATCAGTGGGCATGAGATTTGACCTGAGCCAAATGTCTAGAAAAGGAAGTTTCGCCAACAATGTTAAAACTCAAAGCTCTGTATTTGGATGCTATTGTTAACAACCTAATAGTTGAGCAAACTTTTACCAGAGGATAATATTTGTTTACAACTTAGCATTAGTTTCAAATTTTAAAATGCCATTTGTGCATGATTTTCTTGATTTCTTGTCCACTTTGCATCTAACTCTTATGGATGAGGAGAACCATATTTGGTAATGCTTTTGTCTCTTTCTTAATTCTTTACAATCTGTTTGTTTCAAGGCATCATCGAGCCAATAAAGTCCGGGATACGAGATGCAAAATTAGGGCTTGGAAAGCAAGATGAAGATGATTATTTTACATAAGAAGAAAACATCCAGCGAAAAAAGCTTGATATTGAGTTTGAGGAGACTGAAGAACTTGCAAAGAAACGGGAGGTATGGATTTACATCTTTAAGGGTAACTATGTTGCATGGTAGAAAATCCGAGTTTGATACTTTACTTTTTCTGATACATACATCTAATAACAGAAGGGAGCACATAGTATTTTCTATAATGTATTGGTCACTTGGTATTTCTCATGAGTGCTCAATTTTCTCTCCACCAACAGCTACAAGAACAATTTTGAACATTTGGAACTCCTTAAGCTTTTGGCAGATTGTTTTGAAGGCAACTGATTTTGGCCTCTCTGTGTTCATTGAGCAAGGTAAATTGCTCTCAATGATTATTGTTTGTTATTTCTTATAATAATATTTTGCATGTTTTTTAAGTATCTGTTAATTTTGTTGTTGTTGTCATGGTCTTGTCAAAAATCATATAATTATTTTACAAATTTATTATATCTATACTAATTTATTTACTCACTATTTACATGTAGTTCCAACAAGTTGATTATAACAAAGCGGTTATTGATCTGGTGCGTTCAGAATGGGCTGATATTCTATCAAGTTATATAGAGTAGGTATGATTTGACGTTGTGATCATTTAGACTTGGTGTGTGGATCAGAATTGTTTTTTGTAGTATTATGACTTGGATGATGATTTGATTAGAATTTGTCATGTTCAGTATTTTGACTTGTTATTATGAACCTTGCTTAGCTTGTGCAATGTAACTGCACTTGGCCATGGTGAATGGATAAATGCTTCTATTTTTTTTATATGATTAAAATTTAAGCAGGTTAAAAACGAGTTGAGACAACGGTTAAACGTTGTCTATTTTACAATAGACAACAGTTTGAAATTGTTGTCTTTTCTACAAAAGACAACAGTTTATGGGTGCGACTTTTAACAACAGCGATTTCAACAACACACAATAGACAACATTTTATAACTGTTGTCTTTTAAAGAAAAAGACAACAGTTAAAAACCGTTGTCTATGTGCATCACTTTTAACAACACCAGTTTCAACAACATTGAATTAACAACGGGTCAAAAACCGTTGTCTTTGAAAGAAACGACAACGGTTTAAAACCGTTGTCTATGTTCGTGACTTTTAACAACACCGGTTTCAACAACACTTAATAGACAACGGTTAAAAAACCGTTGTTGTTTCTAAAAAAGACAACGGTTATTAACCGTTGTCTATGTGCGTGACATACAACAACACCGGTTTCAACAACACTTAATAGACAACGGTTAAAAAACCGTTGTCGTTTCTAGAAAAGACAACGGTTATTAACCGTTGTCTATGTGCGTGACATACAACAACACCGGCTTCAACAACACTTAATAGACAACGGTTAAAAAACCGTTGTTGTTTCTAGAAAAGACAACGGTTATTAACCGTTGTCTATGTGCGTGACATACAACAACACCGGCTTCAACAACACTTAATAGACAACGGTTAAAAAACCGTTGTTGTTTCTAGAAAAGACAACGGTTATTAACCGTTGTCTATGTGCGTGACTTACAACAACACCGGCTTCAACAACACTTAATAGACAACGGTTAAAAAACTGTTGTTGTTTCTAGAAAAGACAACGGTTAAAAAACCGTTGTCTATGCGCGGGACTTACAACAACACCGGCTTCAACAATAGAAATTATACCCCTACGACAACGGTTATTAACCGTTGTCTATGTGCATTTTTCTTGTTGTGCTGTCACATATTGCCTAATTAATAATTCATCCATCTCCTCGTATCTTTTTCAGCCTGCCATTCTAGCTACTTTCTTTTGTGTACGTTTTTACCGTGACAAGAAAAACTTGTAACTACTATTAGAATGGGTGCATCGAATAAACTTAACTCGTGTATAATAATTTGAAAACCAAACGTAAGAGTTAAATTGTAATGGAAAAAAAATTTGTGTGACTACAACCCGCTATTCTAAATTTTTTTTTTTAAAAAAGTATTTATTAAAAATATTAATTAAAAAAATACTCTATTTGTCACATTTTATCTGTCATACTTACTATTCATTTGGTCAAACTAACTCTTTCTTCTTTGTCTATTTTCTTTAGTATTTTTTTACTCATTTTTAAATTTGATTTTTTGTGTTTAATAGTACTTTTACTGTGGTTTCTAAATATATAAATTTTGTATACTAACATTAAATTTAATATTATGAAATTTTAAATTAAAAATAACACCAGTCAAGCCTCGTTAACCGAATGAGACACATAAAATGAGGCGGAGAGAGTACTAATTTAAATAGTGTATTATATACCAGAATGATTAACCTTAAATTGTTCATCGTCAGCAATCTTTATTGGCATTGGAGAAAAATTGCACCGTAGTCGATTAAAGTATTAGACATTATTTGATTATCCTATGTTATATATTATTACAAATCTTTTTTGAAATTGATGAAATCTCTCGGAATAAACTAATTAAGCCACCATGAACGAGCAACAATTCTAGAAAATTAAAATATAATAAAAGTAATAAGATATAGCTAAGTACGTTATTGGTGACGTATTCCAAGCCAATACAATATTGCATATTTAATCCCGAAGAAAAGCTTTTCACATGCAAGTTATGAGCAGCATAGAGTGAAATCTGTGAATATTTGGACCGATTTATTTTATAAGTTATTTATTCTAAAAGGTCAACTGTAATTATATTGTTATTGGAAAAAAAAAAAAAAAGACCCAATTTAAAGCCGCCGGCCCGCCACCACTTCCAAGTTTTTTCTCAAGCACAATCATTCTTTTTAATTTTCCAAGTACAGAAAAGGACAAAAAATTAACTATTTGGCGGTTTTAATCTAAAATTAAATAAAATCCCAATGAAATGTTCTAAATTATTTATTTTAGGTCACAATTGTGTAAGACGGTATTAAGATGAGTCGAGTCAGTCAATATGCAAATGTAATATTAATTAGGAATAAAGTGTTTGTGACTTGTAAGGAAAAATGTAATACTTTTATATTTTGATGTAAAAGTATTACTTTTTTTTCATTAAAAGTATTATATTTTCCATTATAAGTCAGGTTGACAAGTGTTTGTTACTTATAAAAGAAAATGTAATAATGTAAAAGTACTATATATTTTTTATATAAGTAATAAACACTGTATTTCTGATTTAGTATTACATTTGTAAGTATATAAGTTTTACATTTCATCTTGACCCAATCTCGTTTCACACAAGTTTTTGTCTTTATTTTTTTGAATGACGAGAAAAATTCGCAACACTATCTAAGGGTGTGCGACGATAATTATGTTTGTGTGTCGGAAAAGGTAAATAACACTAAAAAAACCTTGTGCAACCTTGTGGTATGAGAATAATGCCCCCTCCCACCCAGTCATCCCTTTGAAGGCAAATAATTCATACTACTCCGTATAATATTAGTATATATACATCTTTTTATTTTTACTTTTAAGGCTCAAGTTTGATTCATTTGGCTCAAATTAAGTTCAAGATAGAATAGAGCCAATGGAGGCATGTGGTCCAATGGTACCCGGGTTGGACTTTCACTTGGAAGGTTGTGAGTTTGAACCTCAATGGAGGCATTATTAGCTCTTTGTGTTTCAGTAGGTTGAGAAAGTATATGAACAGATACTACAATGTAATAGAGCTAGTAGCATTCAAAAAAAAAAAAAAAGTTCAAGATAGAATTATATAGGGAAGGGATTAGGTGTGTAGGGAGGGTTTCCTGTGCGGGTGGACGCACATTAAGCATTAAACTAGCGCACTTTAAGTACATAACACACGCACATTAAGCACACAAGCCCACACACCTTAAGCATAACACACACGCACATTAAGTTTCAACAACTACTCACATTAAACACAAAATCCACGCACCTTAAGCACAAGACTCACGCATCTTAAGCACAAAACTCATGCACCTTAAGTTTTAATAACAACTCACATTAAGTACACACCCACGCAACTTAAGCACAAAACTCACACACACACCCACGCAACTTAAGCACATAAGACTCATGCACCTTAAGTACAAAACCCACGCACAACCGTACATGAGACACTTAACCGCACGGAAACTTAATTATATATATATATATATATATATATATATATATATATATATATATATATATATATATGGTTCGTAAGCGATCCGACAAATTACGAATCAAAAAATTTTAGAGTCAAATTTGAATTGATTACTTAACTAGTTGGTTTGAGTTTGAATTTTGCACTCCTAACAGGGCGTTTGTTGGAGAGAATTTAAATTTCATTCCCACTTAATTCTAAAGGCCACTAAATTCATTAGTTTGGTTGGAAGCTAAGGAATTGCAATTCTCTTATTTTTATGGAATTAAAATCTCATGTCTCTCCTTGGGATTTTAATTCCATGAATTTTGGGAAGAAAAAAAGATAATGATGAGCTGGACAAAATTATCATCTCATTTTTTAATCTAAAATTGATGCTTGACAACAACAATGTGCATTTTGGACTTAATACTACTTATTCCCTTTCAATTCTCATGTATACCAAATATTGAAATTGAAATTCCCAGTAATTTTATTCCTGCAAACCAAATAGTGGAATTTAAATTCTCACTTTATTCCTAGTAATTCATCTCACATAGAATTATAATTCCTTTTTCACGTAATTCCTTACTTTCAACTAAACGCCCCGTAAACGAAATTGTACATTTATTATAGGAAATTGAGAACTAATAACACGATGGCGCAGAATTTATTATAGTGGGAGTGTGCAACACAGGGCAAGTAATGGTGTCATTAGTTACGTGATTGTGGGTCAAATTTAGCAACGCCACAAGTGACGTGCATTCAAAGCTTTCAATTAAAAATTAAAAAAGGAAAGATACTATACGCGTTACGTCGTGACCTGCAAGCCAAGTAATGTGAAAACACGACTATCAATTATTTACACTCCATAATAATGTACTCCGTATCTTGTTGTGAAAAAACTAAAAGGTAAATCAGCTTTTACAAATAATTTTGATTTGGGGATAGTTCTGAGAATGGATATTTAATTATTTACAGTGACTGAAGTCATTCGATTGCATGGAGATAAATCTTTAATAGCTAATATTTAATTAATAAACTTACATTCAAAATATATTATGTTTTAATAATACTCTCCCAATCTAGAGGTCTCATCGTTGGCTTAGTTAGCGAGAAGTAATTAAGTCAAGTAACTGTTATTTAGGGCATATAAAAAGTTGTTATTTGTTTATAGAACATCTCATTTATGATAATTTGGATGCTTTTGTAATTTCTGTATTATCAATGAACAATTTCAATAGAGAGAAAGAATACGAGCTATCTAGTGCCCCATTTCATACTCTTGTGTTTTTATATCTTTATTCATCTTATAGAATGCACTAATTAATTCTTCAAAAAATATAGTTAGGTGGATGAAATATAATTTTTGTATTAAAATTTCACAAATTTTATTATCACCAATATTTTATTGGCCGAGCTCATTTCACTTGACATATAAGTGGAGTTTATCCCAATACAACCCTCATATCAAGAAAAGTGAACTAATATAAAAAAGAAAAATACTTTCTACCACTCCTAATCTTTCCTATTTTGACATAACATATAATCATTGGATGTTATAAATTGATTAATCCTACTAATTTTTAGTAAGTAAAAAAATAATGTATCTAATTAAATGGTGTTATGTTATGAAGATTCTTTTTTTTTTTTTAAATAGTAAATTAAATAGCGTTACACACTTACACTATAAAAAATTAAATGCTATCAACCACCTAACAACTAAAATTCAATATAAATAATATATAATTGGAATAACGCAATCCAACGCCAATAACTCATCCTTAATCCAGGTGTGCTAAGTATTGAGTAGTCTAGAAGGCCACGTGTCAGATCACCCCAGTCGTGTTTTGCAAGAAAAAGTAAAAAAAGAAAGTAAAGCATACACGTAGACGTCGCTGGCCTACTACCGTAATTAATAACGTCAAAACCGTCAAGTTGTAGTTGTTAAAGCCATGAAGGCTGAACTGTCTCTATATATATATTGCCCTTCTCAACTGGCAAGACAACCATCCCCATCTCCCAAAAATATCACACAGAAAACAGAGAAAAAAAAATATAATGAATACAATAGAAGACGGTGTGTATGTGTGCCCCAGCTTCAACAGCTACTCTTCAAATAGATTACCTGAAATTGCAGCTAAAATCTCGGATGAATTTAAACAGGGGAGATCTAAGGAAGAAGAGCACGGCAATGATGAGTTTGAGTTTACTCTGGCGGAGGAGTTCTTTTACGATGGTCAAAGTGGTCGGTTTTTTCCCGTTTTCAACCGAGATCTAACGGTTAATGGCGATTTTTCCGGCCTGCAGGGCGGACATGATGAGGTTGATAGATCGATTTGCATTGCGTTGAGCAAGTGCTCCGTAGACGATAAGGAATTAGATCGTGATCTGCTGCCGCCGCCGCCGCCATCGCCGTCGTCGTCATCATCGGAAGAGGATGAATTGGAGAGTGCTCCTCCAGGAACGTACTGTTTGTGGAGGCCGAGTTTGAAGGAAACGTCGCAGGGTAAATGTAAGAAGAGCAGTTCGACAGGATCAACGTCGTTCAAGCGGTGGAAGCTTCGAGATTTGTTGCCTCGGAGTAACAGCGAAGGAAAAGACAGTTTTGTATTTCTAACTCCAAAAAAAGGAGGAAAATCGGAAGGAAATCAATCCGGCAAGGTCTTGAAACTCACCGGAAAATCGAAGGCAAAACAAATTACAGCCGGAGATAAGGCGGGCCGGTCGCCGTCGATGGCCGCTCACGAGGAGTTTTACGTGCGGAGCAGGGCAGCCAAGGAAACATCAAAAAGGAAATCATATTTGCCGTACAGGCAAGACCTGCTAGGGTTTTTCGCCAACGTCAACGCTTTGGGTAGGACTTTACCTTAGCTTCCTTCTAAGTTCCATCCATGCAAACTCAGAGCTCTTAAAAAAGTGAATAATTTAAGTCAGAACCTCGATCACTTTGATCCAGGGATCATGTATTTAAAAACCTCTCCGTATATTAAAAGTTTAATTAAATGATGAAGTTATAAATTAATGCCCATTTTTATTAATTAATATTTGTTAATATTATATATAAATTTCAATTAAATTGAGCTAATAAGATAAAAACATGTAAATTGTGAATCATATCATAAATTATGAATACATGACTTTTAGTCACCCAATCAATATATTAGTTTGATCACACCCACATGGGCAGCTCAGTTGGTCACAAGTTAAGGGTGGTCACAGAGGTGAAGCTTGCCGGGCGTGGGTCCTTGGAATTTACATCTTCTAAATACTCTGTCGAGATTTGATCATCCCTATATAAAAATATTTGACCGTATAAATTAAATCTTGATTAAAGAATTTTAGTATTATTTTAATTAAAGATACTACGTATTATTATTTCAACCAGACATGGTATCTTGCCAAACTTGGTTGGTTCAAATCTAACAAATTAGTGGAGCATTAACAAATAACATTAGGTTAATAGATAAATATGACACAATTTTAAATATATTTTTGACCTGTTCGGATCAATAAGTAGATAGTGGAGGTTGGAGACTTCATCATATGACTGTTGTGGGTGGTGGAAACTGGAAAGTGACAACTCTGTATTTTTATAGGCTAACTGATTAAATATTAATTTATTGAATCATTAAAAGACATGTTGAAAGTTCCAATACCGCAATACGAAATATTATATTTTAATGAGAGTTTTACTGTTGAAAATCCCACTCTCAACATCAATATAAAACTTTTCAAAAATAGTATAAAATATATATTTGTTTTCAAAAAATAAAAAATAAAAAATAATGAGAGTTTTACTGTTTGTCACACCAAATATAGCAAATACGAAAGGAGCTGAGGTAGTAGAGCAGTCATCCTTCAGCCTTCAATTCTTCCATTATTATTAGAAAGTATGTTTCAGGGAAGTTCACTTCATAACTTAGATATAGATAATTTATCTATATTGAATTATAGTATACGAGAAATCTGACATCGTATAAGCGGAAGGGGTAGCTGTGTTGATCTCCAGCTATATCTGATGTTCTTCTTGTGCTATCTCTTGAACAGTAGATCGTTAGCCATATTTTGTCTCATATTGACTCAGAATTACAGATGATGTATAAGTGTCTACTGAGCAGTATGAGTACCGTAACTAAATGTGCTATATCAATTTTATGTTAAGCACAGAGTCGGGTTGAATAACAACTTCTAGTTATTCAATCCAATCAGACGTGGTCAACTTGCACCACTTCATTGAGGCCCTAATATATACTCCGTAATATATAATATATAATATATTATTAAAAAAAATCTTACACATTAATCATTAAAAGATCATAAAAAATAAATTAATTTATATACCGATTTAAACCGGAAATATTAATCGACCACTCCCCACTTACCCTTTGCCTTCCTTGTTTATTATGTTAGGTGACAACTACTCTTGCTTAATTAGTAGGATAAAGAGAGTTTCCCTTTTCATTAATATTTGTAGCAAATTACATATTAAATTATAAATTCTTCTATATTGACATTTTTTGGTGGTGTAATACTTCTATTCCAACCACAACATATATATATATATATATATATATATATATATATATATATATATATATATATATATATATATAAACAGGACTTCTCGTGCAGTCATTTTAAACCATTAGGTATGCATAAATATACCTTCAAAAATGCACAAAAATAAAATGTCACAAAATGCACCACACACCAAAACAATATATCACACATAATAGTATATTTTCGAACACTATGTAGTTCATTTATATATACCTAATGGTGTAAACTGCACACACACACACACACACACACATATATATATATATATAGTATACAGCAATACTTGCTATGACGTAAATTTTCTTCTATCAAACAGTTCACACTCTTTCAATGAATTATATTACATAATATGCTCTTATAGTCTTATTTTACTCCAAAACTCCTGTTGTATTCACGTTAATTAATGGAGATAATATTATCTCTATCTCTATATATATTAAATCAAAATAATTAGGGAAAAATTTTTCACTCCAAAGTGTGAAAGCATTTATTGTATTCACATTAATTTATAAACTCATGTAATTTTAATTATAAATCAAATCAACATTAACATAATTATTAAATTAGTAAATATAACATGTCTATATTATTAATTTAGAAAATATTACATATATTATATATTATATATTATTCTCTATCTCTTCTCTTCTCTATAAATAAATCATCATTCATAGGACTACAACTAATACTACAATTATGTCTTGGTCGTGGCTGGAATTGGGAGGATGGTTGCGACTAGAATAGGGAGAAGAATATTTATGGAGTTTAGATCTCTTATAGAGCTTTATACCTTGCGATCTGGGGAAGATGAATCAAGAAATGCACAGTAGACATGAATAAAAAGTTGAGGATAAAAATCATACCTTGCTTCTGAACCTGGGGCTTTGATTCTTGGAGTTGTTCTTTCTTAGAAGCAGAGGCAACTGTTAGCCATAGCTCATGAACGTGAAGAAGAAGAATCACCTTACGTAAAAAGACTATTTTGTCCACATGAATAAAAAATTTAAAAATGTTTAAATTTTTCCGGCCAATTTCCACCGGTGATTTGGCCGGAAGGACCAAATCTGCTAAAAAAAACATAGTTAAAGGACTAAATTGTTAGTTTTAAAAGTCATTGAGTAAAATTAACACGCCCCCTATAGTCATAGGACCAAAAGTATAATTTGCTCATTTGTTAAATTAATAATAGTTCGTGCATCGCACGAGACACTTACTAGTTTATAGAATTATAGAGAGTATAATTAGGGTGTGTTTGGTTCGTACATGGGAATCGGAAACGGAATGGGAATCAAATACTTTATAATGATAATGAGTTTTGGTGAAAGTATTTTGCGTGTTTGGTAGTAGGGTGAAATTGTAATGATTACCAATATTGTTGTTTGGTTATGTATGATCCTATAATGGGAATAAAGATTTTAAAACTACATGAACAAAAAATTAAGACAATATATACTATATATAAAAACAAAATCCTGAAATTTTAACTTCCCGCCCAATTCCTAAAAAATCTCACTTCCTATAAAATATATTGATTTCTACTTTCCATTCGTACAATAATTCTGCGTTAAAATTATATTCTAATATTATAAAATAGTGTAATACAATCTATACTATATATAAAAACAAAATCCTGAAATTTTAACTTCCCGCCCAATTCCTAAAAAATCTCTCTTCCTATAAAATATATTGATTTCTACTTTCCCATTTGTACAATAATTATGCGTTAAAATTCTATTCTAATATTAACCTTATAAACGCCAAGTCTCGCCATCTCGCCTCACAGGAGTCACAGCAGCGCTGGTCTAAACAAGATTAGAAGAATAAGACACAAAAAGACAGAAAAGCCCCTCTAATTCACGGTCAACAAACGGCTTCATTGACTGAGGATCAAAACTGTCCAACGACCAATAACAGTGTCTACTAAGTGGCAATTTTTGTTATGGAGGATGAAAATTGTCGATGCCTCAAATAAGTCTAGGACCAAAAATGCCATTAACTCCGGAATACAATACAAGAATATTTAATTATGGTTATATTATTATTGTGCCTCACGACCATTATATACTAACAGTACTTGAAAAGAAACTAATAATAATAATAATAATAATAATAATAATAATAATAATAATATAAGTGGTAATAATAATATCTAAAAGTAATTAAGTGTTAATAATAATAGTAAGAATATTAACGTAAGTGTTGTAACATAGAATAAATTGTAATAATTAATAACTATAGTCTAGGATTAAATTTGGAATTGTCAGGAAAGATAAACGACCTCTGGTGAAATCAACTCTTAAATAATTATATATCGATTTAAATATTCTTAATACATTACAACAATTCCATTTCATGCATCGCACGGGTGAAAATACTAGTTTATTCTAATATAAAGACATCTAAATTACTAATATGAACAAATAAAAATAAAATAAAAATCTAAAAACACTAATCTAAACTTAAAAATCAAATTACCAATTAAGATGAGAAATAATGGAATGAAACCATTATTTTATTAGAGGGTGAGTTTTTCAATTAAAGGGCTAATCAAATCACATAATAGTACTTTAGAAACCTATCAACCAAATAATAACAATGACTTTAATTCCATCGCTGATAGCTAAATTCATTAACTAAACACGGGTAATGCTTAATTATTGAAAAAGAGAGAGAGAGAGAGAACAAAATATCTTCAAAGCTTCTAGAGTATGTGACATTGTACTACTCTAAGCAGTCTATTATGCATGTTCGAGGCTTGCGAGTAGTTGGAGCACTCTCCTGGCTCCTGTATTATTTATTCAGTGTTTGCTTTATAAAGAATGTGATTGGTAAAAAATATTATGATATTTTTATAATTATTGTTAATTTTACTTTACAAATTTAAACACTTAACTGTAAATGCTAGGCTCCAAGCAGTAAAAAATGAACCACTAAATAAAATAAAATTAAAAACTCAGTCATAAACTCTAAAATTGAAACTAGTGCAATGCACTTTCGCATGTTTGTAAGTGTACTTTTTAATACTAAATATAATGTTCAAACCTGAAAAATTCTAAGAAGGGTAGATTTTAGTGTTTAAGTTTGCATAGTAAAGTTTGGTGATAATTATAAAAAGAGCAAATACCAATTTTGGTCCCACGAGTATTAGCAAAATAACGGTTTTGGTCCACATGTTTAATTCCTACCAATTTTCATCCATGACTATTGTTTTAGTACCAATTTTAATCCATGACTATTATTTTAGTACCAAAATTCATCACGTCGGTCACCCATCAATTTAAGACATCCCGAAATTTAAAAATTTTAAGAGTATTTTCGTCCTTTTCAACTTAAGATTCCAATTTGAGCATAAATAAATGAATTTAAGCCCTAAGATCGATCTCAATTCGCAGTTCTAGATCTCCTCCCCATCCTACCTTAATTTGAGGAAGAAAACTGTGAATTGGGATAGATCTTAGGGCTTAAATCCTTTTATTTATGCTCAAATAGGGATCCTAATTTGAAAAGCACGAAACTACCTTTAATAATTTCATATTTCGACATGTTTTAAACGAATGGGTGACCGGCATAATGAATTTTGGCACTAAAACAATAGTTATGGATGAAAATTGGTACTAAAACAATAGTCGTGGATGAAAATTGGTATAAATTAAACATGTTGACCAAAACTGTCATTTTGCTAATACTCATGGGACCAGTATTGGTATTTGCTCTTATAAAAATGTCACTATATTTTTTTTAATATGATTTGGTCCGTTCGATTTTTTAGATGTAAAACTGGGATTGGTTCTTAGTTTTCTCCAAATAACTAGCTTATTACGGAGTATATAATAAAAATTAAAAAGAAATTGTGTACATTTCTTGTTATTTTTGTAAAGTGAATATTTAATCTCAATTCAAGTACCACCCTCAATCTCTTGTAAAACAAATATGGAATTGTATCACCCGACTTGTGTGACGGTAGAATTGAAGGTTCAATCAATACTGGTATGACTGATACTCCATGCAAATTAACCTGACAGGTTTTAGTTGCTGACTATATATCCTCTTCAATTCCTCACATTATTTTTTTTGGTTGCCCAAAAGTATCCCTCTAGCCGATAGCCAGAAGTAAGTGGTAGGGGACTGACCAAATGATTTGCTCCATTCACATGGGTGAGGATCGAACCCCCAACCTCATGCATAAAAGACAAGGTGCTGAACCACCACGCCAATCATGTTGGTTAATTCCTTATATTATTGTTGGTTCTTTTTGTAATTTATTTATGCGTGACAGACCTACCCTATTGGGTAAATTGTACGTTCCCAATCCCAATTCCTTAATTGTAACAAATCATTATGTTCAAAGCTGTGATGAGAAACTAAACGTACGTTTTTGGCCATTTAATTTTGTCCTCATTATATATGGCAGAGCATGAAAACAGTATGACAACATATATTCTTTCATTATTTTTATCTATTTTTGTCCCAACCTAAAATTAGACACACATGTACTGCTTACTTTACTTTTATGAGCCACGAGAAGGCAATGTAATGCACGACATGTCGAAAACATGACAGAACGATGCTGACATAATGAACCATCCGATCCAGCTTGAAGCTCCAAGACATCTATAAGGTACAACTAACATGCATGAATCGAATTCTTTTATGGCCGAGGTTTCAAGCAGATCAGATGTCTTGAAACTTGAAACTCCCCCTCTTCACCTCAATTCGATTTCAGCATTATAGGTAGTATGTACTGATCTGATATAAATGCCAGAAGAAGACTGAAGAAACATATATGGGTTTTGTCAGGGATGAGTATAACCCAGCTAAGTTGTCAAATAAGGGAATCGTAGATTGCCAAGTTCTCGATCAAAATTCGATTTGGTTTCAGTCTGATCACGACCCACTGTTTGAAAGTCTTGCGATTTCTGATCAACAAAAGTTGGACCGTAAAAGGCTTTTTAGAACGGTCAATCTTCCGACCAAAAGTACTTTTTGGTCAGGTTATCGGGATGGTTTGCTACCAATGGATCGGATGGAGTTAGATGTATACAGTACATGTATATTTAATTGTGAACCTTTATTATGACAGACCAAGGAGCATGATATGATTTGAAGATGAAGATTATTCAATTTTGAGTCGGTCATATGTGGAAAACTTATGTGTTTGTTTATTTTGCCGTGAGCATGGATTGAAGACGGTGCATCTCAACATCATATCATATCTACCATTATTTTTCATGCAAATTCATTCAAGAAGATAAGTTTAAGGTACTATATATGTCTATTGTTACATTATTATTTTTATAAGTCCTACATTATATTTTCGATCAAGATGACCTATATAGGGGGGGTTTAATTTCTTCTATCATATGCTTGTGTTCTTGAATTTGTTGATTTATCATTTTCACTTAAAATAATGGTAGCTAGTTTTGTCTCCCTCACAGAATTCAAAAAACAATAAATCTTTGGTGCCCATCCAAGTTAAAAGCACAAGAGTCACAAAAGCAGATAAAGTAATCCCCAACAAGTGATCCCCATGTAACTTGACCATAGTTTGAAGATAGAAGAAGATAAGACTACCTTACCTTATCTCCATTGGTTTTCCTTTATTTTGGTTCATATATTTTTAACGTTGTGCATACGGCTAGCTTAGTAACACTTTTACAACCTAATAAGAACGCGAATTGCAAGGTTTGCCAAAACCATTGGGAAAACATTATTAATTGCATAATAATAATAAGAAACTAGTTAGGGGGAATTGTTGATTTGCAGAAAATTTTAAACTAGAAAATATTTACTTAATTACATATCAAGTTTAATGCATGGGAATCATATATTTTAAAACTTTGAATATTAATGCACCAAACACTTGTAATAATCTCAATAATCTAACTTAAAAGCTTTCCATTCTCAACTCCTAGCTATAGTAACTTTTGAAATTTCAACTAAATTTCATCATTCAGCCAGGTGTGACACACAAAGTCTTTAATTTGTACTTCAAATAATCCTATATTTTTTAATCCCAATTTATTCAAATTATAAAATGAAAAAAAAAGGATTTTGCCTAGTGTACGTTGAACAAAGCGTTGGATGACGAGGGAAACTTGTTGTCATTACCTAAGGTTACGTTGTGTATTGGGTAAAAGATATGCCTTGTGACTCTAGTCTGTAAAGAATCACAAAGAGGTAATAAACCAGGCTAAGTTACCCCTAACTACCTGACTCAAACCAAAAAAGACAACTAATAGATGGCTCACTTAGAAGTGAAATTTGTAATTTTATAGGCTCACTTAGAAGTGAAATTTGTAATTTTATAGTTAATAAGTCAATAGTATGACCACTTTGGCTGGATTGCCCGCGAGTGATATGCATTTTGAGGCGGGAGAAGCAGCTAGCTAGCGTTGAACTAGTGGCCAAGCTTCTAATTGCCATTTACTTGGGGAGTGGCGAAAGGCCATCGCATGCATACGACAAAATGTAATCAAAAAACATTATTAAGAAAGATTTTTAATTTTTTGTGTATGTGTAACCAGGACTATGTGGTCTAATGGTACTTGGGTTGGACTTCCATTTAGAAGATTGTGAGTTCAAGCCTCAGTGGAGGCGTTGTGTTTCAGTAGATTGAGAAAGTATATGAACATCTACTATATTCTAATAGAGCTAGAAATTAAAAGAGTTGGAGTGATGGGGAATATAATATATAATTCATGTATATATGCATGCATGGGCGAATGGAATAAAATGAATCTCCAACGCCCAATCCTCATCTGCAAGGGTAGAAGCTCTCCTTCGCCCACCTTTCGCTTTCATTATCGATGGAGCGTAGCAGAGCAGATTATAATAGATATGATCTGATCGATGACCGCTTAGCTAGGTGGCACGCAGCACTACAAGTATAAACTCAACCACTATAAAAGACTCGCCATTCCAAATCCCCTGTGGCGCAATGTCGACTACGGCTTTGATTAACGGCTGCAGCCTTAGCTCTCTCTCCCCCGCCGCCCAGCCTTCTCGCAAACTACCGTCTTCTTCTTCTTCCCGTTTCGCCGTCTCTGCCACCCTCAATACGCCCTCCTCTTCTTCTTCCTCTTTTCCCAGTCTTATCAGAAACCAGCCTGTTTTCGCCGCCCCTGCTCCCATCATCACCCCTACCTTGGTACGTATGTATATGTATATACCTACCTACATTATCATATTATTATTACTAATTAATTAATTTGCGTATATATAATATGCTGTTATAACAACAAGGAGTTAGGCGGTTAGTTTGTTAGAACCGTACTGTATAATATGCTGTTATATGCCTATATGCTTCTAGCTTCTTCCATTATCTTCTTTGGGTATCACAGAACGTACTTAAATGGGTTACTTTTGCAGAGACCAGACATGGCGAACGACAACTACGAGGAAGCCATTGAGGCTCTCAGAAAGCTTCTCAGGTCCGTTAGTTCACCGTTAACCAATCTATATATATACCTTAGCAATTAAGCTTCCTTCTTATATATATATAATATAATAATAACGTAACGTGGTTGCATGCATGCAGTGAGAAGGAAGAATATGGTCCAGTGGTAGCTGCAAGAATCGATGAGATCACTGCCCAGTTGCAAACATCATCAGCTGACAATGCCAAAATTTCCGATCCCGTCGAGAGGATCAAAGCTGGCTTCATTCATTTCAAGAAAGAGAAATACGAGTAAGCTAGCTAATAACTACTATACACACCCTACTATTCATATCATATATATAATCTTTTTTTTAATTATTGAATAATTATATTTAAATGTAATTTTTGTAGGGCAAACCCAGCTTTGTATTCTGAACTTGCCAAGGGACAGAGCCCCAAGGTATATATTATATTGTTGTAGGTAGACGATGTGATGCACTAAACAACTAATAGCTAACTACATATATGACGTACTAATATTACTTATTACATGCATAATAATAATAATAATTATGGATTGGCAGTTTATGGTGTTTGCATGCGCGGATTCTCGGGTGTGCCCATCACACGTGCTGGATTTCCAACCCGGAGAGGCATTCGTGGTCAGAAACATTGCCAATATGGTCCCTGCCTTTGATAAGGTATGAACAGATAAATATATGGGAATGGATTATATTATTATAGAAAATGCTTATGTTTTTACATATTAGAATTTCTTCATAATATAATATTACTTAATTAAAAGGCCTATTAAGGCAGTAAAGAAATGAGGTGAAGGGGTGTCTAGCATTACTCTTATATTATATATGTTTGACGAGAAATGTTAATTTTCAATTTTGTTTGTTTGTTTGTTTCAGTTGAAATACTCAGGAGTTGGAGCTGCAATTGAGTATGCTGTTTTGCATCTTAAGGTGCAGAACATAGTAGTGATTGGGCACAGTGCCTGTGGTGGCATCAAGGGGCTCATGTCTTTCCCTGACAATGGACCAACTTCAACGTAAGATAGATATATCCAAACATTATATATATTATTCTTCATCTTTAATTTCTGTTTACACATTATATTATAATATATAAATGTATTACAGAGATTTCATCGAAGACTGGGTTAAAATCTGTTTACCTGCCAAGCACAAGGTCATAGCCGAAAATGGCAGTCTACCATTTGGAGATCAGTGTACACTCTGTGAGAAGGTGAGTGTTCCTCTTCCATCTGTGCATATTATATTACCATTTCCTATATGAATATATAAAGGGTTTAAATTATCAACAACTTCTGCAGGAAGCGGTGAATGTGTCGCTGGGAAATTTGTTGACATATCCATTCGTGAGAGAAGGTCTGGTGAAGAAAACCCTGGCATTGAAGGGAGGTTACTATGACTTCATCAAAGGAGCGTTCGAGCTGTGGGGACTGGACTTCGGACTTTCTCCTCCACTTTCTGTATCATAAACTGGAATGTGATCCTTTTGAATTGAATAATTGCTTCTTCCACCTCCCTAACATTTTCCCTCCTCCCATCTCCATCTCCCCTACTGTGTAATGCTGTATCCGGCGTATATAAAACAGAGCACAAGTATATGAATAAAATTTCGAGATTCCTACCGTTTAATAGAGTCTTGTTTTTGGGTGTTCGATCATTTCTAGAGTGGCATTGCATAATGTTATGCTGATCTAATATACTCACAAAACAATCTGTTCAGTGAAGTGAATTGTTGATCTTCTATCAACTATAACTACTGCAAAGATTGGGGTTTACCAGTGAGAGATCAGAGAACACACTACTGCTGAATTATAAGAAAATTTCATTTGATTTTATGGTATTGTAGCACAGAGATGCAGCAAACCTGACAATAGTTGAGATTTCGGGACTACAAAATTTTTTCCAAGGGTCGTAGTTCCCTTGGAACGCCATCAAAATTCCCAGAACTTACATCAGACTCAAAGACTGGCCTCTCTCCAATTTTCCATTGTATGCCTTCTGCCAGATGCTCCTTATTAGGGGTCAGCATTACAAAGTTGGGATCGGCCCTCTCATAACTGTGTGGCGATTATTAAAAAAGAAATTAGAAACCCAGATCTCAAGAACGTATAATTCAGCCTACCATTGCAATAACATGAGATAGAGGAAACTAATTAAACCAACCTTCCTTCTCTGATACCGTCAACACAAATGCCAAATCCAAAGGATGTTTGTCCTTTGGTGCGATCTCTGATAGCTGCCAGCCAGCAGAAGCAATACTCAGACAAAAATTTACATAAATAATCGGTGGGGGGGGGGGGGGGGAGGGGGGGGTGGAGAAACAAGGAATGCACAATTAGCTGCCAAATATGAAGACCTCATGCCAACTTATTTATCCTAAAATTGGTTCAAGATACCCCAATTACTATGTTACACATACCTGATAAGCTGAACGTGAAAGAAGGTTTCCACCATGATTTAAATGCTAAAGCTATAGATGAGCTTAGAGGCCCCACTTTTCCCTGTGAAGATTATGAAACGAGTTTTATCCACAGAAACAGGAGAGAAAAAGAAAAAAAAAAAAAAAAAAAAACACAGAGAGAGAGGTGATCGATTACCTTCAGCAAGAAGTTTTTATTCGCTTGCCAAGATGCAGCAACTTGAAAGGTAGAATCTTGGATACTATTTGATGATTTTTCATCACCAACCCTTGAGCAAAAACATAAATCAAATAAGCACTCATGTCTTTAAGTTAATTACATTTTACTTGAGCAAAAACATAAATCAAATAAGCACTCATGTCTTTAAGTTAATTACATTTTACTTTAACACTATTCAAGAATACCTCGACTGCAACTCAAAGCCAAAGTCAATATAGTTTGTTATTCCAACCACTTCATTTTCCTCAAGTGGATTTTTCACCTACAAACGCGAGAAAAGTATTTTAGTAATATATTCATGTACAACTCAAGGAACAAATATCACATGAAAATAAGCATAAGCAGTAATACATTAACTAATAAAGCTTTTGTCTAAAGCACATTGCAATTATGTCAATCAAGAATCTAGATATCTGACATCAATAATTTCATGTAAATTTGATTTGAAGCCTAACACAGAAGAATTTCGTTACATTTATCCGCAATGCTACATGAATACACAACAAAGTACATCAATAAAAGCCAACTTTTTTACTCTAAAGTTAGAGAGAATGAGAGGACAACTAAAGCACATACCCGTCTTTGAACCACCACATGTTGGTAAAACGAAGCAATAAACTGCATTGCAATTCTTTATGTTAAAATCAGGAAAAAAATATAAAATTATAATGCATGAAGAATGGGAAAACTATTAAACCTGTGAATTTCTAGAAAGTTCCAGACCAAAATTGAAGGATGGGCTCAAAGGACTTCCTGATCCGACTCCATAGCCAATTGCACAGCTCCAATTCTTTAAGTTCTTATACTTCTGCACATCTTTGCTTTCAACTATTTTGAGTATCACACCAAAAAGAGTGGAAAATACCGATTTTCATAAAAATTAGTTGATTCTTGAAACCTTTATGGAAGATGAATTTAAGTATTAAAATCACATACACTGAGGTTCATACTGCACCCCTGCAGTTAACCTTCCGATCTGGCTCACCAACCAGGCAGTTTTAGGAATTTCTTCTGCAGCTAGAGAGAAATCAAAAGGAATCAAGATTCTTGCACGGAAGCCCAAAGCTATGAGCTTGCTTCTGTTATGCATGAGGCAAGTGAAAAGTTTAAGACTTGGAGTGCAGCAAAGTAAGGGACAATGTAAAATTACTGCAGCTAAGGTGCAAGAAAAGCTGAATGTAAAAGATAGCTTGTTTTGATTTTGAAAAAAAAAAAAAAAAACATTATTTTTATTGAAAGTTCCGTACAAGGGAATGGTGATATTGTAGCTCCAAATGAAAGGTTTGATGAGCCATATCTCAAACCCATAACTCCATAATCTTCGGGAGATACTCTGCAAAAAATCATGTAATTATAAGTGCAGCAGATATATTTGAGATCCATTCCAATTTGATTGCAATTCATACAAACCTTTTCTTTAGCAGGATTGGAAAAATTCCAAAAGCACCAATCCCAAACTGAGTACAGTATGCACATGATCTCATCAGTAGGATTCTAGACATGCATTAAGAAAAACATTTAGCTGTATAATCTTTGCCTCAAATCACTCTCCTTTGTACACACACACACACACACACAAACAACATTAGAAGTTCTTAGAAAGTTTAGAAACTTACGGTTCAGAATTTGAGACATAAAGATCAACAAATGTATGAGATTTCTCAACGTCACTGGAAGATATATCATATTTTCACCAAAACATATCACATCATTAATAATCAAAAGATCAATAATAAAAACTCAACTAAACAAGGACATTCAATTTATGGATGTAAATTATCATGTAATACCTTTGCCATCTAAATTGTGCATTCCCTACAATATCATGATGAACTTCGGGTTTATAATCAAGTGGACCTGCAACCTAAACTTGTTAAGGAAACACTTTACAGTTTCATTCAACTGAAGGATCAGGGCAGTGAGCCTACAGCAGCTTTCATTTGAAGTTTTGGATGAAATGAATACTCGCAAATTCAGAAGCATAAAAGTTGAGCAAGTTGTAGGATACAGAAGCAATCAAATCCACATGAGGATCATCAATTGGCCTTAGCATAAGTCTGGTGCTAAAGTGCCTTGCTTCCTCAAAGTAATCCTCAAAAAGACATCTTAACGCGAGCTTCCCAAATAACAAGTTGTATGATGATTCCAGCATCCTACATTACACCCCTACTGTCCCTCAATAAATTCTTTACACAAAACACTGAAGTATTATGCAGAACAGTAAATCAACTCTTGAAATTAAGAGCTTTAGTGGAGATAACTTAGAATGAGGAGTTAAAAACAACAAAATTCAAAACATTCGCTACAATCAGTAGGGAGAACCTTGTACGAGCAGCGAGTGGAGGGAAATCAAAGAGCGGAGGAACCAGCACCACGAGCGGCGGTGGTTCTTTGGTGGCCCAGTTCCCCATCTTTCTGTACCGGTGTTCTCAGAGCAATTCTACGAGATTGATTCACAGGCGATAATGGGAGTGATCAAAGTGCAAGTGAGATTGTGAGACGAGAATAGCGGTAGTTGCTAAGCTGCTATTTGGGAGCTGAAATTTCTGAACCCGCGCATCTGCCACTCACGGACTGTTTCAACGTTCCGACCTCACGCCGGCCGGTGACGTGGTAATAAATCAAGAGTTTTGAATGAAGGGAAAAAATTAATCTTGCCTTTCATTGACAAAAATACAGCACATATATACAAAGAGGTTATCATATGCTCCAAGAAAGCTAATGAAGAAAAGGAAAAATACAAAGCCAAAAAATAAATACCAAAAGATAGGAAAGAAAAGGAAACCAATATTTACAACCAAAAATAAAATAACAATGCTAATAACCTCCTCAAGTTGGAACGAACATCAAGAATGCCCAATTTGCTTAAAAGAAACTTAAACTGAGGCTTGCCCAAGGCCTTGGCCAAAACATCTGCCATTTGCATAGAAGTATGAACATAAGAGGGTTGAATATTACCGGACCGAACTTCATCACAAATAAAATGATAATCGACTTCAATGTGTTTGGTTCGCTCATGAAAGACTGGATTACGAGCGATGTGCAATGTCGCTTGGCTATCACAATACAATTGCATTGGTGTAGCATGAGAAATACCAAGATCAAGGAGAAGTGCTTTTAACCATTTCAATTCACTTGTTGCCGCAACCATTGCACGATACTCAGCTTCAACAGAGGAGCGCGAGACAGTCTGTTGCTTTTTAGTTTTCCATGAAATCGGGGAAGTTCCTAGAAGAACAAAATTAGTGAGAGAATCTGCCAACTTTTCAAACCAACACCAAGGAGCTTGACGAAGACCGTACAAAGACTTTCGGAGACGACAAACTTTGTTCGGGCATGAGGACACAAACCCAGGGGGCTTCATTTAAATTGCCTCTATTAAATCACCATGCAATAAAGCATTACTCATATCCATTTGGTAAAGAGGCCATCCACGAGCAATAGCAACAGCGAGAAAGGCACGAACTGTAACCATTTTAATGGTGGGTGCAAATGTTTCATTGTAATCAACTCCTTCGATTTGTCGATCTCCTCGGACAACAAGTCGTGCTTTATAGCGCTCAATCGATCCATCTGCATTGTATTTAACCTTGTAAACCCACTTGCTGTCAATGGCTTTATGACCAAGAGGGAGATCCTCAAGTATCCAAGTGTCATTGTCTTCAAGTGCCTGAAGCTCTTGGCGCATGGCCTCTCGCCAATGAGGAGCTTGTACAGCCTCAGAGAATAATGTGGGCTCATGCTCAGCAGTAATTGTTGCAAGGTAATGCCGATGTGCCAAAGAAAATTTATCATAATTAACAAAGTGAGATATGGGATGTACCGTACCTGAAGATGTGGAACATGGCAGGGGGATATGCGACTAGCAGAGTGCGTGACATAATCATGGAGATATGTAGGAACCCATTTTTCCCATTTTCCACGACCAAGGTTCTCATCATCATCACTAGAAGCAGAGTTGGAAGTGGGTAAGTTCAATGCATTCATATTAGTCACTTCATCTGTCAAGGACACTTCTGATTCAACAATTGTCTCTAGAAGATTATTGGAAAAATCATCCCCAAACCCATTTTCAGTAATTGTCTCTGGAAGGTTATTGGAAAGATCATCAACATATTCAATCATGGGAGACATATGATGCTCAGTAAGTGAAAAAGAAAAGGGAAATATGGTCTCAAGAAACTGGACATCCCGTGAAACAAATCGCTCCCCACTTTCCAAATCACGCAAATATCACCCTTTCTTGCCGTATGGATAACCAATAAACACACAATTATGACTACGACTTGCAAATTTATCTTTAATTCGAGCATCATTCTTCGCATAACACAGGCACCCAAAAGTACGAAGAAGAGAATAATCAGGTGAGCGCCCAAAAAGAATGTCAAAAGGGGTTTTGCCTTTGAGCAATTTAGTGGGTGTCCGATTAATAAGATAGCCTGCGGTGAGAATGCATTCTCCCCAGAACTCAATTGGCAAATTAGCTTGAAAACGCAACGCTCTTGCCACATTTAGAATATGTCGATGCTTTCTCTCAACTCTACCATTTTGTTGGGGTGTTCCTACGCACGAAGTCTGATGTATAACCCCAACACTATCAAAATAACCTTTCAAACATGTGAATTCAGTCTCATTGTCTGTTCGAACAAATTTAATTTGTTTGCCAAACTGACAGTGAACCAAGACAACAAAATTTTTTAGGATCCCGGGAACTTCACACTTAGTCCGGATTAAATAAACCCACACAGAACGGGAAAAATCATCAACAATTGTCAAGAAATAATAAGTACCGCATAGAGCAGGAACACGATAAACACCCCACAAATCACAATGAACTAACTCAAAAATTGAACTTGCTTTATTAGAGCTTAAAGAAAAAGGTTCAC
The DNA here is from genome assembly GCF_001879475.1 of Ipomoea nil. NCBI lineage: Eukaryota > Viridiplantae > Streptophyta > Magnoliopsida > Solanales > Convolvulaceae > Ipomoea > Ipomoea nil. The sequence goes on from NW_017617454.1 coordinate 423,452, forward strand.
GAGTTTGTTTGACCCGGAAACAAACTTCACAGTGTCTATTATTCAAACTACTACCATCTTCAAAATTAGGAAGAAAATTCATAACTGTAGGTGATGGATGCCTCAACCTTTGATGCCACAACTCTGCTTGCGATAAACTGAAAATATTATTGATTTGCATGGATTCTGCCTTCTTCAAGAAGTAAAGTCCCCCCCGTGGTTCACTCGTTCCAATCAGCGTTTTCGAGGTGCGGTCCTGAATAACACAAAATTTGTCAATGAATTGAGCATGATAGGGCGAATCAGCCAAGAGTTGAGATACAGAAATTAAATTGCAGTTTAATTTAGGCACAAATAAAACTTTCTGCAGCCTCAATTTTTCACCAAACACCACAGTGCCTTGCTTCTTTGCATAAGTTTCTTCTCCATTCGGCAGCCCAACAGGACATGGTTCAATTGTCCTCACATTCGTCATATGATTGAGTGTCCATGTCATATGGTTTGACGCTCCGGTGTCAATAATCCATGGTAAGTTACCTGAAAGACGTTGGTTGGTTTCAGGTTTATGGACACTAAGAGCTGCCAAGAGAGCACTCCATTGTTCCTTTGAAAGTCCTCCAATAGCAGTCTGTTATGTATTTGTCATCGAGACAGCTTGAGAAGGGATTTCACCTACAGCAGCTTGGGCTACATTGACTCTTGGTGTTGCACTTTTTCCTCGTCCAATCTGTTGCTGAGTGCCCCGACTTGCACTTCGACCATTAGATCGGGGTCTAGCACCCCACCAGTCAGGGTATCCAATGAGTTGAAAACATCTGCTTGTATCATGCCCGGTGCGGTGGCAGTGTCCACATGTCACTCCATCCTTTTTGACCCCCCCCCCCTAGCGTAACACGATTTCCTTGTCCTGCTCGCATTACATAGCTTACGGGGTCTGAACGATTGTCATGTGTACTCACTATCGTCCTTGCTTGTTCATCTTGAACAACCATATGATAAGCTCGATTGAGATTAGGTAATGGGTCTTGACTCAGAATATTGGAACGAATGGTATTGTACTGTTCTCCTTCAAGGCCCATCAAGAACTGATGAATTGAACTCGTTCTTCTTCCTTTCGTTTCTCCAATTGGATGCTCAGACTGCATTTACACCCTCCACATGTACACACAGGCACCCGTTCAAGGTTGTTGAGTTCGTCCCAGAGCAATTTGAGACGTCCAAAGTAATTTGCAATTGACTCACCATTCTGCCTACAATTTGCTAAGGCTGAACGCAATTGTTGAATATGAGGCCCGTTAGCGATTGAGAATCGTTGTTTTATGTCGTCTCATAGATCCGCTGCTTTTTCTTTAAGTGTTATAATAGACCGCAGAGTAGGCTCAATAGTATTCAAAATCCATGAGACAATCATGGAGTTTACTGTCCACCAATCTTTCAAATCTGGTGAGTCTTCTGCTAGTTGTTGAATACTTCCATCTGCAAAGCCAAACTTCTTTTTGGCCCTAAGAGCTATGCGAATGGCCTTCACCCATTCATCATAGTTTTCTCCTTTCAATTGAACCTGGGTGATTAGACTACCCGGGTTGTCATTGGAGTTCAAAGCATAAGAAGAAGCTACGTAGGTGATGATAGCAGCCTTCTTCTCACTCTCTGTTTCTTTGTTTGAAGGTTCTGATGCCATAATAAATCAAGAGTTTTGAATGAAGGGAAAAAATCAACCTTGCCTTTCATTGATAGAAATACAACACATATATACAAAGAAGGTTGTCCTCTGTTCCAAGAAAGCTAATGACAGAAAAGGAAAAATACAAAGTCAAAGAAATAAATACTAAAAGATCAGGAAAGAAAAGGAAGCGAATATTTACAACCAAAAATAAAATAACATTGCTATACGTGAAATCTCCGATAAAGCCTACAATACCGCTAACTCAAATTCTAGCCCACCAACTCATTTGGGCCTAGAATTTTGAATAGACCAAATAAGATTGGGGTTCAGAACATTAAGTCCATGCTTTCTCAGATCCGGCCCAATTTTGTAATTCATTTTTATGCTTTCCATAATTCCATCCTTTCTTGGTAAATAGTCTAAAGCATATAAGTTTATTTGTCTTCCCTTATTAAGAATATATCTTCATCAGCTTTGAACTTTACACAATATTTAAAAAGCCACTAAGAGAGAGGAGGAAGAGAATAAGGAAAAAGAAAAAAAAAAGGATATATGACGCAACAAAACAAAAAAAAAAGATGAGGTATGATGCGTCTGGCTGGGTGCCTGTTTTCAACACGCGGAGAAAGACAGAGAACTTTGTTTCCATTTTAGTGGCAATGGACCCCACAAAATTTTGCACTTGGTGGAGAAAGAAATACCAAAAAAAAAATCTCATCTCTCATTTGTGTAAAAACAACACACTTAATTTTTATTATTATTTTTTTAAAACATTGATGGTGATACTCTAAGTAACCATTAAAATTGTATTAGTAATTCAATTCATTTATTAGCTATTTTAAATCGATAATAAAAACAGGTCTACGGCTTCCTTGACCAATAAACCAATACAATTTTATCGGATGTCCCCGTAGGTCTATTATCTATGGTTCATGTTCAGTTGAGTTATCATGATTTACATCCTCCCAAATACTTTGTCGAGTCGAAATGTGAGAGACCCTTAAGGTTGGGGTTTAACCTTTTGAAAGAATGAACCAATACCATTCATGAACCTAATGATGTCCATTATTCAATAACTCATTTATCAGTTGTGTTAAGTCGATGATAAAAGCATAGTGTACATATGTTGACTTCCTTGACCAATGAATCCATACAATTCATGAACCTAATGATGGCTCATCACTACGATAAAGGCCACATTTTCCTTTGACATTTATATGGAGCTCATTGGCTAGCCAATATTTTCTACGCTTTTATCATAATAGTTCTCGTGTGGTGGGGGCAAACAGGGAAAGTGCACAATTTAAACGGTTGGAGGTTGATGGCGGTTGATGATTGTGATTTGTGAAGCCACCTCGTCACTTACAAATTAAGTCCATTATTTTGCCTGCTAGCTGGCGCGGTAGTTGATTCTTGGCGGATCCAAACCGCTTCTTTTCTTCCATATGAGTGGAATCTGGGCTCAAGCATTGGGACTCGAAATGACTAATCCAACTTCTTCTCTTACTCCACAAATGCCAACGCCCAATAGCAAGTCAGCAACCAAACAAAACAAAGTCCCTGTTTAGTAAAATATTAGCGTATACCTCAATTTTGATTTATTTGACCACTATTAGTTGTTTAATTTAGTTAAAAAAATTAATATAAGTATTTGATTATTAACCTTTTCGTAATTTCAAAATACTAAAATTTAAAAAACTATTCAAAACAACTTTTTCAATTAGTTTTTTTGAGAAAATAAATTATACCAAACAGCTATCAGCCAACAACTAATTTACCAAACACATTTCTACAATCAGATAATGTTATCAACTAGTTATATGCTCTAATTAACACAATCAATTAACAGTCATTTACTAAACAAGACCAAAATATATTCGTAATTTTAGGTAAAAAGATTTATAATTTTATTTAAAATATATACAAATTTTTTAAAACAACTATGATTTTTTTTTTTGGGTGATTTTATAAGTGAACCGAAGTAAAGCGTGGATGGACTTTTCTCCTAATTACACCGACTTCCAGTGTAAATTATATAATTTTTCTTTTTTTCTTTTTAAAAGTGTATATATAATATATAATAAAGTTAATTTTATTTTTTGTCATAGATTTGTAGATTATAGTTTATTTTTAGTTTTTTTTTTCAGCCAATAAAATTATTGAAATATTATTAAATACAAGAACATTTCAATCTTTTCATACAAAGTGAGTTAACCTGTTATATTTATATATATATATATATATATATATATATATATAATTTATAATTGAAAATTTAAATGTCAAGGTATTTTACAAAATTTTAATAGTTTTGTTGATGGAGGACACAAAAGTTATGCCACAATAATATTAGGATAGAAAATGATGTTTTGAAAAAAAAACACTACAAATGAATTACCACAGTCCACATATAAATAAAGGGTCATAAATGAAATTAATATATAAAAGGAAAAATAAATTGAAAAAAGAGATCGTCTGTACCAAAAAAAAAAAGTTAGAAAAATGAGGATTAAAAGAAGGCCAATGGTGGTGGTGGAGGCCATGGCGCCAACTTCTGGAATACTTCTGGCAACAAGAGTCAGCTGTGGCGTCTGGGGAATGTAATATTCTCTCAACTCGTCTTTCCTTCGTTTTTCCTCCACAGAAGCCGAATATCCGGTTTATTATACATGATGAAGATTTCCGTCGACCAATCGTGAATAGATCTCTTGGATTTTCTGTAATTGTTTGAACTTTGAAGAAGGCTTGGGCAAAAACCAAAATTATTTAAAAAAAAAAAAAAACCTTTTCTTTCTTGTGCTGATAATCTACGCAAGCCTTCTGGAATCTGTACAAAGGTAAGATTTTGGTTCACGTATGCAGTAGCTTCCAGATCGTTTAATCTAATGCCTAGCTGAGTGTTTGATTGAAATTTTGTAATTAAGTTTCTTTTGTGCCAAGTTTATGTTTTTATGAATTCTTGGCGTCTAACTGTAGCTGGGTAGGCTGTTTCTGCTTGTGTTTTCTGGTTGATTTCATGCTTTTGCTCTGTTTCCATTTCATTCTTATTCTTCTTCTCTTTCTATGATATGAATCCTTTAACTAGTATGTGATAGCCTCAGAAAAGCTCTGTGATTTCTCTAAGATGATTCATACCCATGGTCTTTTCTCTGTGCCGCAGATAAATAGGAATGGCGACTAGCATTGCTTCGGGTAGCGGCCAACTGCATTTCAGTGAGGCTGCATACAAGGGTCACAACTGTAAACAAGTTTATCATTTTTCTAGTGTAACCATCCAGAGCAGCATACAAAAAGAACCATCTTGGTATGTTAGGAGGAACATGAATCTAGATTTGTTATTTACTTTGTGTTTAGTATTTGATTAGTAGTTTATGAACAAGTATCTGATATACTTGCCCACAGTCTACCACCCAAGAACCAACTGAGCTGCCTGTGCAGGTGAAGCTTTGATATACTTGCCCACACTCTATTACCCGGGAGCCAACTGAGCTGCCTATGTGGGTGAAGCTTTGATATACTTGCCCACACTCTACTACCCGGGAGCCAACTGAGCTGCTTATGTGGACAAAGTTTTAATATACTTGCCCATACTCTACTACCCGGGAGCCAATTGAGCTGCCTATGTGGGCGAAGCTTTGATATACTTTGCCCACAATCTACTACCCAGGAGCCAACTGAGCTGCCTGTGCAGGTGAAGCTTTGATATACTTCCCCACAATCTACTACCCGGGAGCCAACTGAGCTGCCTATGTGGGCGAAACTTTGATATACTTGCCCACAATCTACTACCCAGGAGCCAACTGAGCTGCCTATGTGGGCGAAGCTTTGATATACTTGCCCACACTCTACTACCCAGGAGCCAACTGAGCTGCCTATGTGGGCGAAGCTTTGATATACTTTGCCCACAATCTACTACCCAGGAGCCAACTGAGCTGCCTGTGCAGGTGAAGCTTTGATATACTTGCCCAGAATTTATTACCCGGGAGCCAACTGAGCTGCCTGTGTGGGCGAATGAAGCTTTGATATACTGTTCCTTGAGAACGCCAGTTTGTTCCATATATGTATGACATTGTGGTATGTGCTGCTATAATTGTCCTGGCAACACAATTCCATTATTAGATTTTGTTCATATGGGAATACTGCTAACAAAGTTTCTTGCATTTGGATGAATTGATGCACAATAGCTTTCAAATGTAACTTCTGGTGTGTCTAATTTGTGTTTTGTCTTTTTGAATTTGTTCCAGGTCGTCTCGTGGTGTATCCAAATTATTAAGGCTTCAGAGACATAATGGTTCGTATTCTCAAGCTTATGTGAACCGGAAGTCCCACAGAACATCAATTGCATCATGCCTTAGGAATGGTTCTACCAAGTATTTTGACTTTGCTGTTATTGGTAGTGGAGTTGCCGGCCTTCGTTATGCTCTTGAGGTTGCAAAACATGGAAGCGTTGCAGTGATAACGAAAGCTGAGCCCCATGAGAGTAACACTAACTATGCACAGGGTGGTGTAAGTGCTGTACTATGCCCTAAAGATTCAGTGGAGAGCCATATGCAAGATACAATTGTGGCCGGTGCTTACCTCAGTGATGAGGAGACAGTGAGAGTATGTTTTCCGAAAAATTGATTGCGTTTGATGCTTGTACTCTTTTGCTAAAGAAACTATATAATATATACTAGTTTAGAGCTAACTCGTGGGTGGCTTTTTCTCCAGGTTGTATGTACTGAAGGACCTGAAAGAATCAGAGAATTGATAGCCATGGGTGCTTCGTTTGATCACGGGGAGGATGGGAACTTGCACCTGGCAAGGGAAGGAGGGCATTCTCATCGCAGAATTGTGCATGCAGCAGATATGACAGGCCGGGAAATTGAAAGGGCATTGTTGGAGGCAGTCAAAAAGGATCCTAACATATATGTCTTTGAGCACCATTTTGCAATAGATTTGCTTACATCTCAGGTTTGCTTCTCTTGCTGTTCTTCTGTTATTTTTGTACTTGAAGCTAAATTTGGGTTCCCATAATGACTACTTGCATCCAACGAAGCAATTTACTATTGTGCTAGTATGATGGATAATTTAAGTACAAATTAACGGGTTTCCTAACCCCTCACGTGTGCGGTGGGTTCCAAGCAACAGGTGGACCGTAGTCACCTGGCTCTGATACCAAATTGAATCTAAGCTGATAGTTGGATTGTACATTAATGGTTATGCTCAACATAACTTTAAGCATGGAGTGCATTAAAATTTATATCAAAGTGAATTCTGGCTGCAGGATGGTTCTGACACTATTTGTCATGGAGTTGACACCTTGATCACTGAAACCTTAGAGGTAAGATATGATGAGATTTGTTCTTATTACTTGGACATTTTTTAAAATTCATGTATTAATCAAGACATTGAACTGATTGCTTTGTCCTGTGCCTTCCCGTTTGAACTATAGGTAGTAAGATTCATTTCAAAGGTAACTCTGGTTGCATCAGGCGGAGCTGGGCATATATATCCATCAACCACTAATCCTCTGGTAGGGGTTCTCTTGTGTAAATGCCACTTTCTGTGTTCCACCTGGAACTCAAGTGGCCATGTTATGAAGATTTATGTAGAGATTAACAAGAACAAAAAACAATAACAATGGCAGAAAGGTAAAGAAGACAAGATTTACGTGGTTTGGCAATGTGCCTACATCCACAGGAGTGAAAGTATTCTTTTATTCATAGTGTGATGACAGTGGTGATAGTGGTGGCACAACCCTTAGGGATAGGTCTAGCCGCTTCACTCCTATTCCTAGTATGAGGCAAACACATATTCCTAATCCTTATATGAGACAAACTCAACAATTTACAAGTTGTATTAGCATTGTGCATCGTTCTAATTCTGTTGTGGATGTGAAGGTTGCCACTGGAGATGGAATTGCTATGGCTCACCGAGCTCAGGCTGTTATTTCTAACATGGAGTGAGTAACATTTAATTCAAGTTACGAGAGACGGTTGCAAGGTTCAAGAACTAATTTCATTCTATAAAATGTCTGTGCTGCCAGGTTTGTGCAATTTCACCCAACTGCCTTAGCTGATGAAGGCCTCCCCATCAGACCAACCATTGCCCGCGAAAATTCCTTTCTGATTACTGAAGCCGTGAGGGGTGATGGAGGCATTCTTTATAACTTGGACATGGAGAGGTTCATGCCCTTGTATGATGAGAGAGCAGAGCTCGCGCCAAGGGATGTGGTAGCAAGAAGCATAGACGACCAGCTCAAAAAGCGGAACGAGAAGTATGTTCTTCTGGACATAAGTCACCGAGGCAAAGAAAAAATTCTCTCACATTTCCCAAACATAGCTGCTGAGTGTCTCCGGTATGGGGTGGACATAACCCGGGAACCAATCCCAGTGGTGCCCGCGGCTCATTACATGTGTGGGGGGGTTCGGGCCGGGCTACAAGGGGAGACTAATGTGCAAGGCCTTTATGTAGCAGGCGAGGTTGCCTGCACAGGCTTGCACGGTGCAAACCGGCTTGCCAGTAACTCATTACTCGAGGCTCTGGTTTTTGCAAGAAGAGCTGTCCAGCCTTCAATTGACCACATGACAGGCTCCAGAATTGACCATGGCGATTCGGGCTGGTGGCCACGACCTGTAGTCCCGACATCACTAGACGATTTAACACTTCACAAAATCATCCTAAAGACAAAGGAAGTGAGGAAAGAGCTGCAATCTATGATGTGGGAATGCGTTGGAATCGTGAGGTCAACAACGAGGCTAGAAACCGCAGAGAAGAGGATTGGAGAGCTGGAAGTGGAGTGGGAAACCTACTTGTTTCAGCAGGGTTGGGAAGCAACCATGGTGGGACTGGAAGCCTGTGAAATGAGGAACCTCTTCTGCTGTGCCAAACTTGTGGTGAGTAGTGCTCTGTCAAGGCACGAGAGCCGTGGGCTTCACTACACCATTGATTTCCCCCATGTTGAAGAGAGCTTGAGGTTACCAACCATCATTCTTCCTTCTTCACCATTGAACAACACTTGGAGCTCTCGGCAACTGCACAAACAAGCAATGTGTTAGCGTGCGTGCCTGGGCTTATCTATCATTGCTTTTCATGCCCAAGTTTTCAGCATGATTATGAGCTACATTAGGTTCTATCTAATTTAAGTTTCAGACTTCACAAACAAGATTGAAGTTTCTTCTGTAGTGCACTACTATACTCTTGCTTTGTTGCCTTTCATGAGACCATAAGTTGGTCTTCTATTTTTCCATATTGAGTTTAAACTATAGTTAAATTAAAATGATACTTTAGTTGTGATGTATGAAATTATAGTGAAAGAATTAAATTGAATACGTCATAAAAGCATTATTAGTTGGACGTAACGTGTGATGTTTCTTTTCATTAAAAGAAATGGCAGCATTTGGACCATGATCCACGGTAAAATTTAATTTGTCCGAGCGTAATTTGCAAAGGTCTAACACGGCACAACCTATTTCTACTCGTAATGTATTGGTAGCACTGTGAATTACTAATAACTTTGTAGGCTTTTGTTGACATATTTTATTGGTCAAAGACTAAGATGATTTCGTAAGTTTAGATTGTGACCGCTTCGCTTTCAAAAAAAAAAAAAAAAAAAAAAAAAAGATTGTGACCGCTTCATATATAAAGGATTGGTCGTTATTTAGCTACATGAAAACGTAAGATCAACATAAGAATTTAACATATTATAGCATATGATAACAAAAAAAAAAATAGGGAAAATGGCACTTCTTCCCCCTAAGTTATATACTTATAGCACTTTCTCCCCTGAATTATTTAAGTAGCTGTTTTTCCTCCTGAAATGTTAAATGGACATATTTACCCTTAAAATAAATATTTCATTTATTTTCCTTCTCCAACAAATTATGACAATAATTTGGTTCAAACCAAACAAACACTATAGCAACCAAACCGAAATATTCCAATTACAATTTAGAATCGAAACTCGATATTTAGAGTTTATTAAAATCGCGAACCGGAACGGATGATTCATGTACCGAACTAAAAAAATAAAATATATTTATTGCTGAATTTAGACTATTTAAAATAAAAAATAAAATTTTAAAATAAAGACGGTTCAAAATTGCGAACCGGATCCAGAACCGCCGATTCACGGTTCAAGATCTAATTTTTTCTATTCATAATTTTAATAAATTGAAATCCAAATATTAGGTTCTAGATTTGAATCATAACCGGAAACTTTTAATTCAATTGCTATAGTGTCCGGTTCAGTTTGATCTGAACCGTGGTCATCCCTACGTATACGTGATAATTTGTTGGAGAAGTAAAATAAATAAAATGTTTACTTTAAGAGTAGAAATGTCAATTTAATATATCAGGGGGAAAAATCACGACTTTTAGAATAATTGAGGGGGCTAATGTGCTTACCTAAATAATTGAGGGGGAAAAATGACTATAAGTATATAACTCAGGGGGAAAAAGCGTCATTTTTCTAAAAAAATAAATAAATAAAATACTCTTCTATTTATCGCAAATAAGCATCTTAATTTCATCACAAGGGGCCATGATACCATCATGTATCAAACATTCTAACTCCCAATCTTAATTAATTATATGTACATAAGACATGTTCCTTGTATGTATATTCTTATCTATTTTGAATCAAACACAAGGTAAGTTTTTTGTCGTGGTGCTCAACTTGCCAAAGCTAAATTAAAATGAGTCAAACAATGGCTGCTTTTTTATTTTTTCATTGGTACTTTTATGCTTTTTTGAAAAATGGAGGCAAAAAAGGCAGAACATATATACGGAGTAGTCACTAACTTTCATGGGGCAGAGATTCATCGTCACCTACATACACAATACGTTTCCTTAGCTCCATTATATTCTTGCATGTCTGACCATATATTGTCGCTTTTATACAGATTCCAATGTGAGAGGGACCATAACGCCTGGATGATGGTTAGAACTCATTACTTTAGACTTGTGATTCCTTTTTGGAGTCTGCTCCTCTCCTCTGATCGAAAAAATTGGAAGAATAATAACCATTTATAGAAACATTTGTGGGAATTAAAACAAGCCATTTATTTCCTTAAAAACAAACAAACAAACCATATATAGAAAACGCAGTAATATACCAATATTGGCAAAATTTTATATGAGACCGTCTCACGGATTCTTGTCCGTAAGACGTATCGGATCATGAAATGTAATATTTATATTAACAAATGTAATACTAAATCTGAATAAAATGTCCATTATTAATATGAAAAATGTAATACTTTTACATTTTGATGTAAAAGTATTATTTTTTTTCATCAAAAATATTATAGTTGGATTACGTTTTCTCTAAGTAACAAACACTAACGGATGAGCACAAAGAATCAAAATCCCCACAATGGAGTTGGATCACAATTATACCACTTGACCATAAAGTCTTTGGCAGGGTAACATAATTAAATTTGAGTTATATAAATATCCAAAAGATGGCTTGTAAATGGTTTAAAATCCATTAATTTTTGCCAAAAACAATAATACTTTCTCATGATTCTTTGAATTTCGCTTAGCATTTTTCTTGTTTTTCGAAACATTATGTTGATCGACCGTCAACTGCATAAATTGTAAAATCAACATAGTATCAAATGTCACCCGCTGTCCAACCTAGCTCGCAATATCATCCTCAATTCCTCATCATGTCTATCCATGCATATATATATATATATATATATATATATATATATATATATATATATATATATATATATATATATTCTTTCTCCATACACCCAGTCGTAAAAACACTTCTACTTTGCTTTACTTTTGACCATTCTTTTGAGGTTTGACTTTGAAGAATCATATGCGAGCTAGATAGCTAGCTTTTGCCGCTTTGTTATCCTCCCTTTCCAATGCGAAGGGAAAGATTAGAGGTAAGCAATGATGCGCCAAATTCGTTCTGATTCAATTTGTATTCACTTACTGCTCGTTTGGTTCACATAATGAATTTAGAAGAAATAAGAATTCTATTCCGCATGGAATGAAATAGGTAAGAGGATGAGATATGGATGCACTTAGTGAAAATTCGTCACTAATGGATTGGATACGAATGTGACTTTTAAAAGAATTGTTATATCTTATTAATGAGACAGATCGGGTCAAGATAAAATGTAATATTTATACTAGCAAATGTAATATATACTAAATTTGCATTACTTATATGAAAAAATGAAATACTTTTGAATTAAAATGTAATGCTTTTACATTTTGATATAAAAATATTACTCTTTTTTTTTTTTCATCAAAAGTATTATATTTTCTCTTATAATTAATATACTCTGTAATGCTTTTGATGAAAAAGGTAATACTATTATATTTGTCCTTAAAAGTATTACATTTTTCCTTATAAGTAACAAACACTTTATTCCTAATTAGTATTACATTTGCTAGTATAAGTATTATACTTACATATCAACTCACCCGACTCGATCCGTCTCACACAAGTATTAAAAATTGAATTTTTTTTGTTTTTTTTTTAATGGAATGCTTGAAAATTGATTATTTTAATTTTTTAATGTTTGAAATCTTGTATTATAATTTATTTTATTTTTTAAACCTAAAATTCGTTATTTGATCCGCATCTAATTTGCTAAATTCACTATTAGCGGATTGGATCGGATCGGATCGAATTGGATTCCCACTCTTTGTAGATACTAATGCGATGAGATTTTTAAAATCCGTCTTTAGCAGATTCTCCCCAAATTCGCTCAGCGTTCACCCCTAGCAAAGATAATGTTTGAGGGGTAGAAAAAAGCACTCCGTGTCAAATTAGACTATTGATTATTTTGCATTAAAAGAAAAGACTATTGATTTTTTTGCCATATAAGTTAGATTATTACTAGTTTAGTTTAGGCTTCATTGATGTATTATTATTTTTAAAGCGTATAAAATCATAAACTACGAATACTAAATATTATTATTGTGTCATATGATGTGTGTTTATGTAAATAACTTGGTTGTAAAGTTGATTAAAATAATTGATATGTCACAAATTATATTTTATATGATATAAGATTTGATCATGGTCGAATCTATGTTATGTGGGGTTTAATGTATGACATCCTTAATTATACTCCCATTCCCATGCATGAGGAAATGTCCTAATATAATGCAGCCAGAATATAATATATATTTGGACCAGAATCAAATGAAATATCCCCCATTGCTTTTCCATCTTCACGAATATAGAATATCTGTCATTCCTGTCAAGCCCCAGTCAACCGGTCAAAAAGATGGTCTTGTTGATGGGGAAGTGGGCTCCACGTATTTGCGAAGTCAACCACTTTTCGTCTCATTCCATCGCCCTTATTCTGCACGGATCGGAGATGTATAGGACTTCATACAATTTTATGGTGCATTTGGTTCCTGAGTTTAATAAGAATCAAAATCATATTTAGTATTTGGTTGACAATTTTTTAAAACACAATTATGAGTTTTGATTACTTTTTTAATTAAAAATTTCATTCTCTAATATAATTCAAAACATGTATCGTTATATCTCATCTTATTAGTAATCTAATTTTTAAGTTTGGATTACTACTGCTTTTAGATATTTTTGTTTTGATTTTTATTGTTGGTTCATATTGATGTTTTGGATGTCACTATATTAGAATTAATTGTCTTAAATTTTTATTTTTGTATTTTTAAAACATTTATTCCCATTACAAGGTCATACCTAACCAAACATCAATATTGGTAATCATTTCAATTCCATCCACTACCAAACATGCAAAATACTTTCACCAAAATTCATTACCATTATTAAGTATTTGATTCTCGTTCTGAATTTGATTCTCTTGTGCGAACCAAACACACCATTATTTTATTCTCTATCCCTTTCTTCTTACATATGTTGATGATCATTAGGCACATGCGTGAGATAAATAGTATTAGAAAAATACTATACAACGAGGTTTATTCAAAAAATATTTATATAAATTAAACTTTATATTTTAATCACTTGGTGTCTTGGTCATTATTTTAGATAAATAAACTTAACATTTCCTCCTATAAGCTAAGTAAACTCCTAGATACTACCTGCGACTTGCTTAGCGTTCTCAATCTCGGACATTATATATGTGTCTACTCCTGTCGAAAAATGCATGTTGGCTCTCTTTTGGCCCAGGAAATTAAAATGATATGATCATAGGGGTTGATGCATGGAAGAAGAGACAACACAGGATGATGTTTTAACCCCCCCCCCCCCCCCCCCCCCAAAAAAAAAAAAAAAAAAGTTTACATTTGATTGATTGGATCGATTATCAAATGATGTAGTATCAAATTAAACCTATCTCCTTTCAAAAAAAAAAAAAAAAAAAATTAAACCTATCTAAGCATGTAGCTACCGTATTTGTACCTTATAAAATGCATCCATGCACAATGAAGGATATATTAGACTTGGTACAAGGATTTTAATCTAAAAAAATGCATAGTCTGGACCAATGGTTCCTACGCTGGGATTGGCCTAGGAGGATATATTCCCAAAATTCTATTACTCCCTATAATTTGAATTCCTAGGCCATCTTATTTTTTTATCGCCAAATTACATGTAATTCCTTTCTTTCCTATACAATTATACCAAACCATATTGCCTAGTTGCTATCTCCTCTTTTTATCTTCATGCATGCATGCATACAGCATACTCACCACAATACCACGTATACGTATATATCGACATTTTAGCACTACAGACGTTGTGGGACCTCAAGGGAAACATACGTAATTACGTATATATCATCAGGTTGTCTATAGTGAAATCCTACCGAGTCTAGATTACTCATAATTGATCTAACACGTTCAAATTAAAAAAGTCAATAGACAATTTCTATAAAAAAATAATAATAAATTAAAAATCTTGTTATTATTAAATTATGTTGGAACACAAATCATATGCGAACTAGCTTGAAAGGAAAGAGAGAAAAAGGAATGGTAATTTGCATTGTGAATTGTCTCGACTGTTACAGGAAGAAGGAGAACGCCTAAATACCAAAGCATAAGGGCGGGAAAGTTTGTTACACCGGTAGGAGAGAAAAGATAAAAATGGCCTCAGCCAAACTGAACAAAACAGAACTGGAACTGCTGCATGCTTCTTTATTTTTCTTCTTCCAACACCCCCCCGTAAGTTGGCGCATACAAATCTTGTGTGCCCAACTTAGATGTAAACAACTGAAACTGTGGTATTGGAAGGGGTTTAGTGAACCCGTCGGCCGTTTGATTCGAAGATGTGACAGAGAGAAGCTTTATGAAACCTTGGGAAACTTTTTCGCGTACGAGATGACAGTCTATCTCGATATGCTTTGTGCGTTCATGGAATACAGAGTTCTCGGCTATGGCAATAGCGGATTTGTTGTCGCAAAACACTGCTGCAGGCTTCTTCATTTTCATCTGCAAATCGGAGAGAAGGAAGGTGATCCATTAGACTTCGCTTACAGTCGTGGCTAAAGCCCTGTACTCGGCTTCGGAGGAGGATCTAGATACCGTCGATTGTTTCTTGCATTTCCAAGAAATCAACGCACTGCCAAGAAACACACAAAAGTCTGTTATGGACCGACGAGATTCTGAACATGTGGCCCAGTCGGAATCGGAGAAGACATTGAGTTGTGTTGATGCTTGCGTTCAACAATGGCGTTTTGCTGTGGTGTATAGGGGCAGGTCCTTTGATGAACAATACCTTTCTCCTCAAAGAACTGCTGCATGCTGAACTCTAAACCATTATCGGAACGAATGGCCTTAATCAGAGTTCCAAATTGTGTTAGGACTTTGGCATGAAAATTCTTAATGAGTCTGACCTCTGACTTATTCTTCAAGAGGTGAAGCCATGTGAACCTGGAGTAGTCGTCAACTATGGTGAGAAAATATCTTTCTCCTTTCAAAGAATGAACCGGAAACGGCCCCCAAATATCAATGTGGAGCAAATCAAAACATTTTCTTGAGATGCTTATACTCATAGGAAACGATGATCTCTTGTGTTTAGCTAGATGGCAAATATCACAGGCAGCAGTTTTATGGTTAGCAATCTCAATATATTTCAAAAGATGGATTTTATTAATGGGGAAATGTCCCAATCTTTTGTGCCACAACTCGGCATTACTACTTTGAACAGAAAAAACATCATGTCTAACAGCATGCCCAATAGCAGGCAAGGATTGATCCAAAATGTAAAGGCCCTTCTCTTGTCTAGCTAAACCAATCTTCTTCCCAAGCATGTCCTGAATCACACACTGTTCAGAAGAGAAAATTAGACTGTAGCCACCATCTTTTAACAGCTTGCTTACGGACAATATATTGAACTTGAAACATGGTATGTGAAGAACATCTTTCAAGCATATTCCACCATCAAGAACTATACTGCCCATGTGTTTGACATGAATCCGGTTTCCAGTAGGTAAGTTCACCTCAGTTCTTTGAACAACATGATAATCAAGAAAGAAATCAAGTGAACAAGTAATGTGGTCCGTAGCTCCGGAGTCTATGATCCATGTGGAATTACAAAGAGATATAGAGTTGACAAGATTATTATAGTACTTGCCTTCAGTTGTAGACTCTTGTTTGTTGAAGTTTGGTACAAGAGAGACTGCTGCCATAGCCTTAGTATTGGAGATCTGCCCAACTTGATTCTGGAGAAGAGTTAGTAGCCTTTGGATCTGTTCAGATGTGTTAGCGAAGTCTGCCTGGTCATTAGCAATTACTGCTGCGGATTGTTGCTGTTTTCCTTTCGACTTGAAGCCCGGAATCCACCCCGGTGGATATCCGTGCTTCTTGTAACATTTTTCAATCGTGTGGCCACTCATCTCGCAATAGGTACACTTTGCACCTTTGTTATTGTTTCCGTATCGCTTATTGTAGGTGTTCAAGGCGGCTATGACTTCTTCAGATGAATTCTGATGAACTGCATTGGCTTGCGTGGCGTCTATGTTCAAGTTGCAAGCACTCAGATTAGCAAAGGTAATCTGTCTCTCAAGTTTTTCGGCCATGACGAACACCTTGTAGACTTCTGGCAGAGGATCCAAAACTAGCACACTGGATTTGAGATTGTTGTACTCGTCATTTAATCCCTGAAGGAATCGTATGACATAATCCTCTTCTCTTTCGTTCCTGATTTTTTCGGTCAACTTACAGATGCATCTCGCGTTGCACGTACATTGGGGGAGAGGTCTCAGAGTGTTCAACTGCTCCCAGAGAGTCTTACACTTTGTGTAATACTCATTGATGGACAAGCTTCCCTGTTTTAAGCCATATATGTCACTCTGCAGGATCGATACTCTCTGAGCATCGTGTTGTGAGAACCTACGTCTCAGGTCTTCCCATACATCTTTCGCCCTATCTAGATGTAAGATACTTTGTGCTATGGAAGTATGTACTGAGCGAAGAATCCAGGAACATACCATAAGATTACATCTCCTCCACGCTGCGTGTAGATGATGATCGCTACTCGGTTCTGCGACACTTCCATTAATGATGCACCATTTGTTCTTAATTTCCAGCGCAATCCGCATTGATACACTCCATGATTCATAGTTGGAGCTCCCAGCGAGTAGAGGACTGACTAGCACTGCGTTGGGATTCTCATTTTGGCTGAGAAAAAACGGATTCTCCACGTCGTCCGCAACCTGAGCTCTGCCTCGCTGAGTGATCGGATTCTCCTGTGGAATCGAAGCAGGCACCGGAGGTGGTGCGGCGTGAGTCTGCGGACTGGCTTCTCCGATGATCGGATCTGTGGATCGTTCTCCGATCACGGCTGCTGCGTATGTGCTCCGATGAAGGTGCTCTGATACCATGTTGGAACACAAATCATATGCGAACTAGCTTGAAAGGAAAGAGAGAAAAAGGAATGGTAATTTGCATTGTGAATTGTCTCGACTGTTACAGGAAGAAGGAGAACGCCTAAACACCAAAGCATAAGGGCGGGAAAGTTTGTTACACCGGTAGGAGAGAAAAGATAAAAATAGCCTCAGCCAAACTAAACAAAACAGAACTGGAACTGCTGCATGCTTCTTTATTTTTCTTCTTCCAACAAATTAACTGTGTAATTAAAGATAACATAACATTAGCCACTATAAAAATAGGTTTTCACGTTACTAAATATACGTCGGTTAACTTTTTTTTCTTTTTAGCAGTGTTGGTGATGCAATAGGCCTTCAATAATATGTGGTGGCCGGCTGCCATTGCCTTGGCATGAAAGAAGATTCCAGATTCCAAGTTAACTAGAGACTTCATTTCAGTTCATCAGTGTGCATGGGCCACATAAATTATACTCCATACCTATGATATGATTGTAATATACTCCGTATTAGATTACACTATACTGCTCACATAACATGCGAACTCGCATATTGTCCAAGAATATCTCAAATGCTTATCTTTTTTCCATTATAGCGTCTAAATCATATTTGTATACCATCAAAATTCGATTAACTTACATGATTTTGTACTTATCCTATAAGTTAAAAAAGGAATATGGAATATATTGCATTGCAGATAGGCCAAGGAATTATTATTTTTTGTCATTATTCACAATTTATCACCCAAAAATCAACTGAACTATCAATGCGGGAATATCGAATAACTCTCTGCAACTAATATAAATAGCTTTGCCCTCCCCCTCCCATTCCTCACTTCTCAAGTGCAACAAGATTGAGTTCATTCGTTCCCCATTACTGCAACTACCTATATTCTTCTAGAGTTACAATACACGCAATGGAGGGCAGGTACTTGATTGATATAGTCGGTCAATTAATAGATTTTTTTTTAATACTTATAGTGATACTACTATAAACCTTATAGTATAGTGGCATATGTCTAAAAACCCCTCATGGAGCTGAGTATAAAAACCTTAATTTGTGTCTTGTTTAGACATCTCTTGTCCTAATTACTTACTTTTGTCTCGTCATTACATAATCTCTGCTCTTGTAATAGCACTTTATACACCATTAATACAATATTATATTCGTCCCCGTGACGTATATTCGCTCATTATTGTCGTTATATTCGTTCAGTATTATCATTTAATCCTGTACTTGTCACATTCATTCATATATTCGGGTTAATTAATTCAGACTCTGTGTTAATATAATCCATCATAATGCATGCATATATGAGTTTAATTTGATTTTGGAATGGTGGAGGGCATGCAGGAACAAGTGTGCTGCTTGTTTTCGGCAATTCAACAAGATGGAGCACCTGGTGGAACACATGAGGATTTCCTACCATTCCGTCCATGAGCCCATGTGTGGGATTTGCAGGAAGCACTGCCGCTCCTTCGAGTCCCTCCGGGAACATCTCATTGGTACCTATTTTAGACCACCGTCTTATTTTACCTGTCTTATAATTTACTATTTTTAAATTGGTGATACTAATTTTAAAAATGTTTTTTTTTTTTACCTGTAGGGCCACTGCCAAAGGTGGACTGTGAAAGGATTTTCAAGGAAAGGGGATGCGACCTGTGCTTGACAATCTTCAGTAGCAGGAACGCACTTTGGGCTCACAGGTCCACCTGCCAATTTTCTCGACCCAACAACGTATGTCATCTGCGAACTGTTAATAACTAATTACGTTGTTGATTCTATACATCTCCCAAACTAGAAGAAATTCATTGTTGATTCTATACATGCAGGCGATCCTGTACCGCATGGCCAGCTTAGGCATTCAGGATGAGCTGAGGATTGACAGTAGCCGAGGAAAGGCGGTTGCGCTTGCCTGCAAAATGGTCGGCGGCGGCAGCGATGGCTCCCTGGATCTTTGCGCTAGGGTTTGCCTTGTCGATGAGTATGAAAGGATCATCTTCCACGCCTATGTCAAGCCAACCCTTCCCGTCACCAATTACAGGTACGTAACTAACAAAACTGTACTGTGGTCGGGCTATTGATCGATATATGATGTAAGTTTCACCGAACAGTGTACGATGATGTTCTTGATTATATTAATATAATTTCCAGGTATGAATCCACGGGAATGAGGCCGGAATTTTTAAGGGATGCAATGCCATTGAAGCAGGTGTCAAGGAAGATTCAAGATTACCTATGCAACGGGGACCCAATATGGCAAATCCGTTCCAGAAGCGGAAGGGCTAGGATTCTTGTCGGCCATGGCTTGGATCATGACCTCAAATGCTTAGAACTCGAGTACCCTCCAATGTTAATCAGGCATGCATATATCTCATGTTAATCAACTTGGTCATGATTACCTTAATTTTCGAAAATACATCTAAAATCCTAGGTTTAACTATACCTTCTAATCATTTTACAGGGACACTGCAAAGTACCCTCCACTGATGAAAACAAGCAAACTCAGCAACTCCCTCAAGTACCTAACAAAAGCATATCTCGGGTAAGTTTGACAATATATATTCCGTCTCAACTAAAAAGAAACGTTTTTCGAGATTTAAGGATATAATGTAATGTTTCTTGGGGGATCGGATTTAATTTGCAGATATGACACGCAGACAGGAATACAAGATCCGTACGAGGACTGTGTTGGGACGATGAGGCTGTACACGAGAATGAGATCTCTAGCTCATAGAACGCAGGATTACCCACTGGCAACAGATCCTCAGAACAGAAATAACTATGCTTCTTGGAGGCAAACTGAGCTTGAGAGGATGAGCCCAGAAAATTTACTGGAACTCTCAAGGACTGATTACTATTGCTGGTGCTTGGACTCCAATTAGCTGGCTGGCAACCATGCATATATATATATATATATGCATTTTGACCTTTCAAAGAAGAACTGCATGTAATGGAATTGAATTTATTTAAATGCCACCAACAAGAAAAATTATATCTAATTAATTAGCCCTTCAAATTAATTTCTGATTATAAACAAATGAATCACCATAATATTATGTTACCCATTTATAATGATAAAGTTATAACTAGTATGATGTCATTCATCATTATGTACTATAATATGTATGAATGTAAGCTCATTTTATTAATAATACATTATATATATATATATATATATATGTGGTGTCTTGCTTTATTAAGATATATACATGATCGAGTTGTTTAATTATTATATGCGATTTATTTTTGTTATAATCTTTTTTGCATACTCTATCCCAACAAAGATTGATTCAATCCTCGAAGAACATTATTAGAATTCAATTTTATTTTATTTTTTCAGTTTAAAGGGTGAAATGTTTATTTTAAGAACTTCTAAAGTAAATCAGTTCATGCAAAGTTTTTCAAATTAAAATTTAGGGATTGCATGATGGTAAATGGTAAATAGCAAAATACATAAAATAAAGTCCGATGTCAACTCGACATTCTAAATGCCCCGAGTCCAAGGTTCAGTTGTTGTCCTTTTTTTTTTATAACTAGGTAACCAAAAGATCACAGAGGGGAGGATACCGGCTGTCAAGTGATATCGTACAGATTTAGCTTATTGAAAGGTGTAATTATTCTTTTTTTTTTTTGTTCCGTGACCTAATTGTATTTTTAAATTGTAGACCCTTATTCTTATTTTATAAGATTAAGCATTGAATATTCTTCATATTTAATTTATTCTATTTTTATCTAGTTTTCTAAGCGTTTATTTTGAAATAGATTGAAAAATATATTTACCCTCACTCTATAAACTTTTCACCATCCAACAAGAACCAATAGTATATCGAACTAATTTAGTTTTGAAACTTAACATCAAACTTTACACTTCTACATACAAAAAAACTCATCCTAAATTCAATCTCAAACTCCTAGTATTTATGGTAGGGAATTGAATATACTATCGCGATTGGTCGTATCCGACATCGGTCAGGATCGATTACCTTCGACCGCTATTAACCTTACTTCTTGACAGGAGTTCATGATTTGAATAAGCACTCAATTGATCCTCCTACAATTCATGCCATGTTAGATACTGATGGGGATATGGGACCCTAGGGGTCCATTTTATTGGGAAAGTATTGACCCAAGTGGGGGGTGAAAGAAGGAGGTTGGACCAAGTCTTGTTGGGTTAGGAAGACAAGCACGCATGGTGGGCCAAGGTGAAGAACATGGACCGGAAGGCGGGAGGAAGTAGGTGCGGGAGGTAGGTACGACGTGAGGGGGGAGGTAGGGGGGAGGTAGGTACGATATGAGGGGGGGAGGTAGGTACGGCGTGAGGGGGGGAGGTAGGTAAGGCGTGAGGGGGGAGGTAGGTACGGCATGAGGGGGGTAGGTACGGCGTGAGGGGGGAGGTAGGTACGGCATGAGGGGGTAGGTACGGCGTGAGGGGGGGAGGTAGGTACGGCGTGAGGGGGGAGGTAGGTACGGCATGAGGGGGGTAGGTACGGCGTGAGGGGGTAGGTAGGTACGATATGAGGGGGGAGGTAGGTACGGCATGAGGGGGGTAGGTACGGCGTGAGGGGGTAGGTAGGTACGGCTGAGGGGGGGAGGTATGTGCGGCGTGCATGGTGGAGGATGCGGGAGTCGCGGGGATAGTGGCGGCGTGACATGCATGGCGACAAACAAGCGGAGTGGCGAGGAGCAACGTGGGACACGCGGACGCTAGAGGAGGAGGAGAGCTTGCTATAAATAGGGGCCCTGGATCTTTGGCTAAGGGGCAACTCAGACACGATAAGCACTACAGTCTAGTGGTTTTGGTCTTGTACTCTCAATCCAGTCACCTGGGTTCGATTCCTACCAGTAGCATAGTTCGCTATAGCCCATCCTGTGGGCCTTGTTCTTTGTAATTCGGCTGCCATTCTGGGCCTGTACCTCGGGCTTTTGTACGCATTGGTTCCTATACCCGGTTTATGATGGACCCGGTCCCAATAAAACCATCATTGGCACCATCTGTGGGGATCGCTACGATTAGCCCGTGTTTGTAGTCTCTACCATCCTAGCAAGGTTTCGAGGTACGCCCAAATGGTTGATTCGCAAGAGGAGCTACCCTATAAGGTAACACACTTAGCATATCGAGACGCTACTCTGGTGAGTACACTTGAACACTTAGTTAGGTAAAGATTGTGTTTATTTTCCCGAACTATGTGCCCCTATGTGCTCCTATGTGCTCTGCATGCTCGGCCCACGACCACCTCAACTATATGCTCATATGTGCTCTGCATGCTTGGCTCGCGGCCACCTCAACTATATGCTCATATGTGTCTGCATGCTTGGCCCGCGGCCACCTCAACTATGTGCTCTGCATGCTTGGCCCACGGCCACCTCAACTATGTGCTCCTATGTGCTCTTACGTGCTATGCATGCTGGCTCTACGGCCATGGCGGATGGGGCATGTGGGTTATCGCAACCCACATGTGCGGACTTGCCCCTGGCAAGCCGCATGGTTTCGGCGGATGGGGTATGTGGGTTATCGCAACCCACATGCGCGGACTTGCCCCCGGTAAGCCGCATGGTTTTTGGCGGATGGGGCGTGTGGGTTATCGCAACCCACATGCGCGGACTTGCCCCCGGCAAGCCGCATGGTTTTGGCGGATGGGGCATGTGGGTTATCGCAAGCCGCATGGTTTTGGCGGATGGGGCATGTGGGTTATCGCAACCCACATGCGCGGACTTGCCCCCGGTAAGCCGCATGGTTTTTGGCGGATGGGGCGTGTGGGTTATCGCAACCCACATGCGCGGACTTGCCCCCGGCAAGCCGCATGGTTTTGGCGGATGGGGCATGTGGGTTATCGCAACCCACATGCGCGGACTTGCCCTCGGCAAGCCGCATGGTTTTTGGCGAATGGGGCGTGTGGGTTATCGCAACCCACATGCGCGGACTTGCCCCCGGCAAGCCGCATGGCGTTGGCGGATGGGGCGTGTGGGTTATCGCAACCCACATGCGCGGACTTGCCCCGGCAAGCTGCATGGCGTTGGCGGAGGGGGCGTGTGGGTTATCGCAACCCACACTACCGCGTCCTGCAATCTTCAGTTACCTTCATCCTTAAAAAAAAAAAAAAAAAAAAAAAAAAAAAAGGTTGCATGCAGGTGTAGCATGGAGAAGGAGCAAAGACATCCATTGAATATTTAAAAGAAGCATGCAGGTGCATCATGGAGAAATTGACAAAGCATACTAAATAAATGCAACAAAAGAGATGTACAGTGCAAGAAGCATCCAAGAAGTGACAATAGAGGAGTCACCTTGACCTCTCGACACTAGGTGATGAAGCGAAGGCCAGGGCAACATGCGGTGTGTGTGGCAGAGGTACGGAGTAATGAAGTGACACACAACAATGGTGATAATGGAAGGTGGCGGCGAGAGGTTGAGAAAGGGAAAGAAAGGAGGTGGTGATACCGAATTCTACTTCTTTTAGGCATCAAGATACCTAAAAGAAGTGGGGGACTTGTGATGGGGATATCATGAAAGCTTGGGAACTAGAGGTTGAGTTTGGGAAAGAAAGGAGGTAGTTGTACCGAATTCTACTTCCTTTAGGCATCAAGATGCCTAAAAGAAGTGGGGGACTTGTGATGGGGATATGGGACCCTAGGGGTCCATTTTATTGGGAAAGTATTGACCCAAGTGGGGGTGGTGAAAGAAGGAGGTTGGACCAAGTCTTGTTGGGTTAGGAAGACAAGCACGCATGGTGGGCCAGGGTGAAGAACATGGACCGGAAGGCGGGAGGAAGTAGGTGCGGGAGGTAGGTACGACGTGAGGGGGGAGGTAGGGGGAGGTAGGTACGATATGAGGGGGGGAGGTAGGTACGGCGTGAGGGGGGGGGGAGGTAGGTACGGCGTGAGGGGGGGGGAGGTAGGTACGGCGTGAGGGGGGAGGTAGGTACGGCATGAGGGGGGTAGGTACGGCGTGAGGGGGTAGGTAGGTACGATATGAGGGGGGAGGTAGGTACGGCGTGAGGGGGGAGGTAGGTACAGCATGAGGGGGGTAGGTACGGCGTGAGGGGGTAGGTAGGTACGGCGTGAGGGGGGAGGTAGGTACGGCATGAGGGGGTAGGTACGGCGTGAGGGGGTAGGTAGGTACGGCTGAGGGGGGGAGGTAGGTGCGGCGTGCATGGTGGAGGATGCGGGAGTCGCGGGGATAGTGGCGGCGTGACATGCATGGCGACAAACAAGCGGAGTGGCAAGGAGCAACATGGGACACGCGGACGCCAGAGGAGGAGGGGGGCTTGCTATAAATAGGGGCCCTGGATCTTTGGCTAAGGGGCAACTCAGACACGATAAGCACTACAGTCTAGTGGTTTTGGTCTTGTACTCTCAATCCAGTCACCTGGGTTCGATTCCTACCAGTAGCATAGTTCGCTATAGCCCATCCTGTGGGCCTTGTTCTTTGTAATTCGGCTGCCATTCTGGGCTTGTACCTCGGGCTTTTGTACGCATTGTTCTGGGCCTAGCGCCCTACCCCCCGTCCTATGTTCCTATACCCGGTTTATGGTGGACCCGGTCCCAATAAAACCATCAGATACTATTATGAACTGACTGTTAACAACGGAAGCTTTAGGATTATCTAAATATTCCTCGTCATATATAATTGTTGGAATTTCTTGTTGGGATGGTAAACCTGTTATGTCTACCGTACCACTTCTCTTTTGAATACTAGTGCCTGTAATACAGGAGTTCAACGGAAGCTTTAGGATTATCTAAATATTCCTCGTCATATATAATTGTTGGAATTTCTTGTTGGGATGGTAAACCTGTTATGTCTACCGTACCACTTCTCTTTTGAATACTAGTGCCTGTAATACAGGAGTTGTGGGAGGACTGATTTTGCTTAGAAGCCTACATGTTAGATACTCAGGTAAAGTCAAACTGGATATCCTAAATTACCTAATTGATGACTAAATCTAATCATTTACTTGCATCACAACCACCTAATAATACATCAGATTATACTATATTATACGTGAGAAAATACTTACATGCCACACCAACTGTACTATTCCTATCAAAGGGCGCTAATTAATCGAGCGCGCTAAATAAATAAATAAATAAATGACATGATTAAGAGACATCTGTCATCTAGGCACACTTTTCAAATTATTTTTGCTTTGTCTTGCTTCTTTTCTCATTAAACATGCATGGAGACAGTGTGATACTTGGAGGGGTATGGCTTTGTCGACGGCGAGGAGCTTGGGCTGGCCACTGGCGATGACGTACGGACAACAAGGAGTTTGGTTGTGCTACACTGCTGTGACGGTGAACTTGTGCGACAACGCTGTGGAGTGTGCGGTGGCTGTGCGACGGTGAGGGTGTGCTACCGGTAATGGAACTCGAAAGTTGGAAGGGAGATGAGACAACGCCTTTTCTTCTTCTACTGGTTTTATCAGATTATGGTTGGTCGAGTTGTGGGCCGACTTGGCCGAGTTAGGTACTAAATAGGGGCCGACTCAATCAAGTTGGGCATTGAGGGCGCCTTATCGGTCAAAAGTCTAAAATACGCTTAGGGGTGTCTAGATTGTCGATTTTTACAACACTGCCGATTGGACCTATTAACATGATCAGTCACCAAGCTTTTTCCTCCATAATTACCTCAGCTCAAAAGTATTCACCTGATGAAACGACTAGTTATATCACATCTCATCACCTTTTCAACCGTATTTAAACACTCGGCGCGGCAATTGTGACCATCCAACACTTGTAATCGGCATGTTCGCCACACCTCACCTATAAAAGGCGCATTAATTATTAGTAGAGGAGACTTTTGGACTTTGAACTACCTCATACACTCCTGACCATCACTTGCCAACCTCACCCTAGCTAGCCAGATAAAGTAAATTTATTCACCCGGTTTAGGGTTCTCGAGATTACGGGACTACATCTCCGGATAGTATACCGCAGGATATATCATAACACGCACAATGTAAAATTAAACAGCAAAATTTAAGCTTCATTAAATCATAACCCCAATTTTGTTCAAGTTAGAAGCTAAGGATTTTACATATATATTTCTTGAGAGCACACAAGTAGATTCCAAGTAATCAAGACTTCAAGAGTGTATGGATTTGGAAGTGCAAAGAGCATAGCCCGAAATGAGAGAACTGAAAGCCATGGCAATAAATGCAAGGAAGGACATTGTCACAGCTGCACTCGCCATATCCGGGAACTTATCCTTTCCCCAGTTCAACCGCCAATCATCAACTCGGGTAGCAGCTGAAGATGATGCTGATATCAGAAGGTACGTTATCGCCTGAAATTTCAATCAAGCAGTGGTAAGTTTTTGAGGTAAACCTAATTAAGTGAACCATCCCACTGCTAAGGGATAAGACCAAATGATGTTTATGGTTAACAGACCATAATGGAATAAAGCATTTTGGTTAAAGAAGCTAAACTCTGAAAAACACTTTGGTTTATGTTGGATCCTTTGCATCTACACACCAAAAGAGGCCAGAGAGAACAATCTCATGCTTTCGTTAAATTGATAAAATGTCTCTTTTTTACACCCCCTCAAACAAAAGAACTAAAAGGCAACGAAAAAGAGAAAAGGGAAAAAGAATCACTTTTTGAATTCCAAACACTCAACAGAAGAGATCAGGATAAGAACTAGTTTATGTAATACACAGAATGCTGAATGTAGTTTAGTTAGTATTAACAGGAGCTAAGATTTTTTCTTTTTTAAAGGCAACAAAAAGTTATTCTGGAATTCTTTGGTCCCCATTCCCCGAGCACTTTCTGGTTCACCCAAACTTAGGACCGCCCATCCTTTAAGAATAAAATTGTTCCAATCTCATGGCTCTTTTAAGGAGTAAACACTAAGACACATCAACAATGCCCTACTGTCTACGCATGGGATTAGAGTAATGTATCAGTAAATGATCCATTTCTGGCTTTTCTTTTCCAGGTGATATTTTAAATTTTAATCATGATCAATATACTAAATATGGAACATTAATATCAGTAGAAACGAATAAACTCAAACTTCGTAAATTAAACAAAGCAGTTAAAGCTACTTTTGATGGATCAACTTGCCTGATCAATTGCAAAATCTGAGTAATGGCGCAATGGGTGCCGGAAAAAGTTGTTTCCAGTGGCAGAGTGGTAGATTAGATCAATTGCCTGTGCTCCTGAATACATAAATCCTATTGCATTCACTGACAGAGAGTACCTGCCAATTCCATTCCATTATTATCAGTACTACATTGGAATACTATAAATTGATCTTAGTATCATAGTATGTGTGTTTTATAACCAGAATGAACAACATGAATGCCCTGTGGGCTATGAGCGAGATTAAAATAGAAAAGTAAGAAAGAAAAAGAAAGAGTGAAAAGTAACAAAGTAAAAAAGACCTGAACTCCTTGTAACGCTGGAAAGAATCAATAGCCCAGCCCTGTTTCCGATCAGCCACCATGACGGAGAAGGAAACTAAACAGAACAGAAAACCAAAAATCCTAAAACCTAAGGCAGCTTTCTTCACCGTATTCTCTCTCCGGGAAATCTTCAAACTCGACAACCTTTGCCGCAACCTCCGCCGTGTCTCGCCGCCGCCGCCGCCGACTCTGCCTCGGCCAACATCTGTGGCAGCATGATCCACCTTGACCAAGGCCAAAGATTCATTTCTTACGGACTTCTTCACCTCCACCTCCGGCTTCGGATCCTTGCCCACTGGCGCAGGGGGAGAAATAGATGCCTTTTCTTCCCTCGGAGACGATCCGTGTGTTAAATTACTTACACCGGATGAAATTGACGACCTCGGAGGTGATCCTCCCGGCGGAGAAGCTGGTTTATCAGCAACCGCATCTCCGCTAGCAGCATCCTTGCGATTACTAGCATTTTCCCTGGGGCTAGATTGTGAAGAATCTGAAGCAGTATCTTCGCCGGATTCTTCCAACTCCAGGTGAGAACCCGTTTCTGTATGCTTAGGTACCGGATGAGAAACGGATTCTGGTTTTCCGGGTAGCGAAGGAGAAATGGATTCTGGTTTTCCGGGCACCGGGTGAGAAACGGGTTCTGGCTTGTCGGGCTCCATTTGGCTTCTACGAGAACATACGTTCATCAAACAAAGGTCCGCAGTAGTCAAAGTAATGGCTAAAAGAGAATTGATGATATCAGCATAGGCGGTCGACGATAACGATGGCTTTTAAACCGTAGCGGATTCTCTATCTGGCAGTGTTTATCACCTGAGACTCTGAGAGTGACAGAGCGCGTGGGTTTTGACTCCTGTCTCGGCAAGAAGACGGGCATTGACTTCCAACTAGGCTGGCCCAAAATTTGACTGCTCCTCTAGCCCAATTTTTCTCATAAAATTAATAGAAGCCCAATTTTGAAGGAATTTGGGCCATGTATTAAATATGGAGGCCCAATATCATCACAATCAATCGTTTATGCTGTGGAACCGCAATTGTTATATCGTGCACCAGGGCGCACAATGCATTGTGCGTTCTAAAAATCCTATATTTTGCATGTACATAATCGTATAGTAAAATATACATAACTCCTAATACACATACACTTTAAAACGCTTCGCCCACCCTCTCCATCCTTAGCTGGCAGGTAGGGAGCACCCTCGTCTTCCTAGGCTAAGAGCGCTTACTCCTCCCAAATGGAACTTGTTTTCTTAAAACGCATTCCCACACTCCAGGAATTTAGAACGAGATTTTATGAATTTTTTTGTTCTTTGTTCATAGACGTTCCTGATAAAAAATGACGACTCTGTCAGAAAAACTAAGTTATTCAAGTTCTTTTTCCTAAAGAAGTCCCGCTCCGACCGCCCGACGAGTCATCTACTTAAAAGGACCCACCCTGGTGCATGATATAATTTGTCGTGGAATTGTGTCCACCTTGCAAGGTAGACACGGTTCTATATTTATAATTACTGAACTATATATTCATAATTATATATATTCGTAATTTTTGACCTTCATATTCATAATTATTGAATTCACAATTACAGAACTCTATGTTCATAATTATTGAACTATATGTTCATAATTTTAAAGTTATATATTCATAATTTTTGAACTTCATATTCACAATTATTGAATCTCTATATTCATAATTACAGAACTATATATGAATAATTATGTTTACAACTCTATATTTATAATTATAGAATTATATGTTCATAATTTTTAAACTATATATTCATAATTATGAATAATTTTATGTAAGGTGGACACGGTTCCACCGCATAATTTGCCCATCACCATGCCGTCTGCTACAGTTCGCTGGAAGGAAAATTAAAATTGGTTTTCTATTTGCGCATAATATAGACAAAAAATAGTCGTCAAAATAGAAATTCCCCACGACACATCAATCATCATGACATTGCCATTTGCCCATAAGGTGAATTATTGTAAACACAGCACTCATGTGAAGGTCTGGTGAGGCATCAGATCACTTAGGCCCTCCAAACCAGTGAATTATACACAGTTTTTTTTTGAGAAAAAGCATGTCATGTTAACGGTAAATGATAGAGTTATTGCAGCAAAGTAGGTGTCCCACATCAAAATAACTCAGCCACCCAACTTGCTACGTGAGCTTCAGAAGTGTGCTCAGCGGCGCATTAGACGAGTTGTCAGCGCGCTTGACAAGTAACATTTATTTATATATATATATATATTTTTTATAATAGTTTTGTTTATTTTTTTTTCTCTCCCCTCATATTCTATTTCTTAATCACACTTACAAAAAATTTTCAAAAATCACAAAATATCCCCAACTATTATGGATGCTCTCAGACCATCTCTAATCCAAAACGGACTAAATTTTACACACAAAATAAAAATAAAAATTCTTAGCATATTTTTATACCAATTCTTTTTCATCTCTAATCCATTTACATCAAATTTTATTTTTACACTAAAATAATTTCTATTTTCAAAAATTAAAAGTTTATATTAATACTTTTTTATTTTAATATAACATATAGTTGTAATTTAATAAATTATAACTTTAATTATGATTTGCCAACGAGTGTGCAAATAACAGTAATTATACTGTAGATTTGGATACCTAAATAGCGATTACACATTTTTTAAATTAAAAAATAAAATAAAAATCTCAATTAAGTTAGTTAAGTTGTTACCTAAATAGTGATTACACATTTTTTAAATTAAAAAATAAAATAAAAATCTCAATTAAGTTAGTTAACAGTGCGGTCGCAAGTAGTCCATGAATAATTCTCCGACAAGGACTGTGCAGAGAATAGAGTGACCAAATAAAATGATCAATCATGTGGTATAGTACAACAAGTAAAATGGACTTAAACCTCCTGAGAAGCCTCCTTAATAGTTCACAATATTGAATGTGATTAAAGCCAGCCAAACACGTGAATGAAAACTGAAACTTTGCCTGTATGTGATTGCATGCTATAAATATGTTCACGGTCTCAAGTCGCAACGTAGTAAGCAAGTGAGAAACATAAGTCTAAAGTACGTAAAAGAGGCAGAGATATGGCTATGAGGCGTGCTACTGAATCTGCAATTCGGGCTTTTACCTCCCACGCCAACTCCTTGCATTTCACCAGACAACTTCATGTAAGCTTCTTATTTTTGACCCTTTAAAAATCCCTTCTTTTTTATTTTTTTCGGTTATTTTTCATTGTATTTCTTGGGTATGTACAAACAGGCTTCTCCAGGGAGCAAAAAGATTGTGGGTGTGTTCTATAAAGCGAATGAATATGCTTCCCTGAATCCCAAATTCCTGGGCTGCGCTGAGAATGCTTTGGGGATCCGTGAATGGCTGGAATCAAAGGGGCATCAGTACATCGTTACTCCTGACAAAGACGGACCAGATTGTGGTACGCTAATGATTATCTTTGTCTTATGATACATACAAGCAATAATGAGTGAATGACTTATGGAGATGAATAGATGATAATGGTGTCCCCATTTGCAGAGCTTGAGGAGCACATCCCTGATCTCCACGTGTTGATAACCACTCCCTTCCATCCGGCCTACGTCACGGCCGAAAGGATCAAGAAGGCAAAGAATTTGCAGCTGTTACTGACTGCTGGAATTGGTTCAGATCATATAGATCTCAATGCGGCCGCCGCCGCTGGATTGACGGTGGCGGAGGTCACCGGGAGCAACGTTGTTTCGGTTGCAGAGGATGAACTTATGCGTATCCTAATTCTTGCCCGGAATTTTGTTCCGGCACACCAGCAGGTCATCAACGGGGAGTGGGATGTTGCGCGTATTGCATATAGAGCTTATGATCTGGAAGGGAAAACCGTTGGAACAGTTGGTGCAGGTCGTATTGGACGGCTTCTGCTGCAGAGGCTGAAACCGTTTAAGTGTAGTCTGTTGTATCATGATCGCCTCAAGATGGACCCGGAGTTGGAGAAGGAAATAGGTGCAAATTTTGAGGAAGATCTTGACGCCATGCTGTCAAAATGTGACGTAGTTGTCATCAACATGCCTCTCACTGATAAAACCAGGTAACTCTAATTTGTCTCATCTTATATTTGTCTCTTGCCTTTACAAACTCAAGTATGGTGTGTATCATGCTTTTCATTTGTGATTTAGAGGGATGTTCGACAAACATCAAATTGCAAAGATGAAGAAGGGAGTTCTTATAGTGAACAACGCCCGGGGAGCAATCATGGACACTCAAGCAGTTGTGGATGCCTGTTCCAGTGGCCACATTGCTGGTAACTCACTAACTCAAACTTTACGCATGCAATAACAACACTTAAGTTGCCCATAGCTGATCGGCTTAAACCAAAAAGACCAACAAGTCACTCTCATTAGAAGTGAAACTTGTAACCTTATAGTTATTAAATCAACTTGTCTGGACTCGACCCAAATAGCTACTCTTTAGTTGGGTCTCATTTGGTTAATCCAATGTTTTTTGTTCACCATAGGTTACAGTGGCGATGTTTGGAACCCACAGCCAGCTCCCAAGGATCACCCATGGAGATATATGCCAAACCAAGCAATGACCCCTCATATTTCTGGAACTACCATTGACGGACAGGTATCAAATCTGCAATCTTCTTAGCTTTTGATGCAACTTACTGCAATTTTCTTAGCCTTATTTAACACTTCTATGCAACTTGCAGTTGCGCTATGCTGCGGGAGTTAAGGACATGCTGGACAAGTACTTTAAGGGCGAAGAGTTTCCTGCACAAAACTACATTGTCAAGGATGGAAAACTGGCAAGCCAGTACAGATAAATGGCTTCTATTACTTCCCAGCATTGTATGTGCTTGGAGTATTGATCGAGTGTCTAGCAATACAAGTGTAATAAATCGATCATTTTAAGAAGTTTAGGTTTTGCTATCAAAAGCAGTTGTGTTTGTGTGTTTCGTACTTTCGTGATGAATAAATCTCTGTTACATTTTAATGGTATCATAGGAAATTACATTGAGATCATAGCTTGTTATATCTGCCGTTGTTGCTTAAGAAACTCCAAATCCTTCAACTGCGCCTGCACAGCTTCTTTTGATAGTGGCTTAGGCATTGGGAATTGGAGTTCGTCCGTCCCGTCTGCGATTCGCTTTGCCTTCTCTTTCACAATCCGATCAACCTCTGCCTTGCTCACTGTAGGAAAAACAGCGCCGAGCAGGATGCACAGCAGCCGTTGATCTTCTTCTTCCATAGGATCCTGGCCGTAGCAACACACATAAATGGCGTCCAGAGCTTTCTCAGCTCGGATTTCTATAGGTATGCTCGGCACCGGAGCTCTCAGTTTCGCTCGCTTCTGAAAGTGGTTCACCCAATGTAATGCTTTATTAGTATTTTAGTGAATTGAATAAGATCTGGAATATATGTATAAACCTCTACATACTAACCTCTCTGGCTTCATTCATCATCGCCATGAAATTTTGCTCTTCCAGCTCAATATCGTTTGATATTCGAAGCCTTGCAACTCCCTCTAGTATCTCCTCGGATTTCAGGAGACCGGCACCGAGCGCCGCTAGCCAGCAGCATAATAAAACGTAAAGAGGATCCCCTGACTACCATACAAAAAGGAATTGGGCTTAGAGTACTATTCAGTAACTGAAATAACAAAAAAAATTGATGAAGATGATGGAATTTATCAAAAAAAGAGGATTTACCCGGCCTCTCCGATCTTGAAAATCATAAAAAGCTCTGGAATCATTAACGGAACACTTGTTTCCTACTCTCCTTCTGAACTCAGCAAAATCGATTATATCGCCGCCGACGCCTCCCTCGTTGCTGGCGATTCTGGCAAGGAGTCCGATCACCGGGAGTGAACCGATAACTTTGTTAGCAAAGCCGGAAATGGAGTTGCTCTCGTCCATGTACGCCTTAACCTGGAATGCGACGGCATTGGAGCCTGTTGAAGGCCTAGCAATCCGCAATCTGTAGAGCCGCCGCCGCCGCGGTGAGAAGGAATTGCAGGTGATGCTGCGAGTATGGAGTTGGAGTGGTCGAAGAGAAGAAGACTGTGCCGCCACCACCCCCATGGTGTTACATGTGGTCGACGTTTGTCCTGCAATTTATCCCTTCTTCTTTATCTTTATATGATATGATATGATATGAAGACTGGAGCTTCATAACTTTTGGGCCGGGCTGAAATTTATAAAAGCCCCAAAAGCCCATGTTCATTAATCCTGAAAAGGCAGGAAACAGCGTGCTCCGCCATAAACGGCCATATCCGGAACTGTGCCGGTAATCTCATATTCTCATTCTCCCAATAAACCGGACACGTTTTGCTTGCCGCACTATTTTAAGCCAGCTACAGCCTACAGCTGTACTGGCACTGCTCCACGATCATTCCCATTTTCCGGCAGGTTAACACTTCCCTCTCCCTCTCTCCGGCGTCGCAGACGGTAGGCAACGCGTTCTCCCCCTATAATTCCGCCATTTCCGCCGTTCAATTTCATTCAGCACCTATTTTTTTGGATTTTTGGTGGTATTCTACTTATGTGTATGCGGCTGTACGTGCTTTATACGGTTGCGCACTTGTGTAGGTTTGGAGGACCGTAGTGTCAGCTGTAAGAGGATGGGAGCCTTCTGCAACGACGATTTCACTTTCCTTCCGACTTACAACTTCACACCTTCTCGAGATCTGCGATATTCGAAACAAATCCATGATAACGTTCATGGCAACATCTACATTGATCCGGTAACTAAATCTTGCTCTCTACATGGTTAACCTTTCAACTGTTGTTCGTGCTTGAATGAACTGGCGCGCAAATAGAGTCAGTATTTCTGTTTCATACAACTTTTGGGGATACTGATATTTTTGACTTGTGTGAGTTAGGTTGGTTGACTGCTATTCGAGAACTATGGAATAACTGAGTATAGTGATTAGTTATGATAATGATTGTTAAATTTCTGTCATCAAAGATAGTCAATGATTGAAAGACTATAGTAGAAAGATTGAACTTAAAATATTACAGCATTTTGTTGCCATGCATGGAATATGAATTACAGACTTGTGATGTTTTCTACAATTATTTTGAGTTCATCTCTCGTGAATGCATGAATTATCACTCAGGAAGACAGCTACTTTTTCGTGGTCTCGGGTTAAGCTTTGGTTGTGCATCGGCATCAATTCTAGATGCTCGACTTGGTTATAGCAAGGAACTTAGATTTGTACTGTTTATTCTTTCTGAATTCTGTTTCTGTTTAATTCTATAATTTTTCAGCATTAGCTTCTGTCAGTTTGCCCATATGCATTTCATTACTATTATTACTACTACTATTATATGCAATTACAATAGTTAATATTGATTATTAACAGTTAATCTTCTGACAGCTCCTTCTGAAGTTCGTTGATACAGAGCAATTCCAGAGGCAAGTTCTTTGTCATATACACTAATAACTGGTATTAATGCCGCACTCACTAAGGTCTTTCTGCAGGGCTTGGATTATATTTAATGCTTCTCTCTCTCTCTCTCTCTGGCATATCCCAGTAATGATGGATTTTATTTTTTTTTCCTTTCAGGCTCCGCGATCTTAAACAATTAGGTAAATTTATGATCTTCTGTTACTCGTGCTCTGTTGGCAACTGTTATTGGTATTTTTATGGTTGGATTGCTACTATTGCTGGACTTCTGGGATTTTGGATATCTTCTATGATTGAATGAACATTTCATTTATGGTTGCATCTTTAAATTTCTTGTTTCAGTTTCCAATGGTTCAAGCAGAAGTTTGACTCTTGTGAACTTTAGATTCCTTGTATGCAAGTTCTATCATTGGACTTAGCATTGGCTTAAAAGAATTATGTCTAGCATTTTGTTGTCTGTTACCTAATGCATGACCTATTTACTGATATATAAAGTTTCTGGCAATCTCTTAGGTTTGGCAAACATGGTTTATCCAGGAGCAGTGCATTCAAGATTTGAACACTCCCTTGGAGTTTATTGGCTAGCTGGTGAAGCTATTCATAAGCTTAAAAGCCACCAAGTATGAAATCAAGATATTCATTCATTGTTCCCTCGTCATCCAATATATATATATATATATATATATATAGAGAGAGAGAGAGAGAGAGAGAGAGAGAGAGAATACAATGGTTCTGCTATAACTCATTCTTTTTTAGGGATTGGAGCTTGACATCGATGATTTTGATGTAAAAACAGTGAAACTTGCAGGCAAGTGATTCTCTATGGCCCATGCTTCTACATGGATCATGTTCATATATTTCTAGCATTACTGATGCTTTCTTTCTAATATTATTACATTAACTAGGTCTCCTGCATGATATAGGCCATGGGCCTTTTAGTCATTTGTTTGAGCGGGAGTTTCTTCCTATGGTTACTAGTGGCTCAGAGTGGTAATTCCTTCAGTTGCACTCATATTCTCATATTTTGAGTATATTTACTTTTAATAACTTCTATGTTTGTGCAGAATGGAAAATGCTCT
This sequence comes from Ipomoea nil, assembly GCF_001879475.1. Classification (NCBI taxonomy): domain Eukaryota; kingdom Viridiplantae; phylum Streptophyta; class Magnoliopsida; order Solanales; family Convolvulaceae; genus Ipomoea; species Ipomoea nil. The sequence goes on from NW_017617454.1 coordinate 459,766, forward strand.
TGCCACTAATGTTTTGCATTATTTCCATGTCCTTGGTCATACAGCTACAATTTACATTAGAAACCATACCTTTAATTGCCATTTCTAATATTCAAGGTGTAACCCACCTCTTGAATTGCAAATGTTGCATGGTAGAGGGTACATTCCTATTGGAGCATAGATTTCTCTCTGATCATGCAGTTCAAGGAAGAATCACTTCTGGAAGACTTTTTATTTTTTATAAAAATAAAAATAAAAAATCATTGAAGAGGGATTTTTGTTGCATTGTTATTAGGGTGATGCCCTTTATAGAAAATATGCAAATAGATATTCTTCTCTGTTTTATAGAATCCCCAACTCCTTGAGGTTGAGGGCTTGGAGGATATTTCCTGTTCCTATAAGATTGAGGCATCTTTAATCTGTCTTATTGGAAGGAAGCCCCCTTTCTTTTTATAATAATATTGAAGTGATTGCCATACACAGTAAATATGTACTGGGAATTTGTAAGTGCTGCTTGCATTTCTTTTTGTTCTTTATGCATTTATTTAATTATGATGAGTCTTAGTTTTCTTCATTTTGACAAAATAAAGGATGTGGCTTTGAAGTACATGTAGCTTCCTTCATGCCAGTTTTTCTGCTTCTCATTGCATCTCTCCTGAAAATTTATGTTTTCCTTACCTGTCCTTTTCATGAAGACATAAATTTCTACACGAAATGGAAGTTTACGGAATGATTTGAAAGTTCTTCCACAAATAATGATAGTCATCCAATATTATGGTCTTTTCATAACAATGGCATCTTATCTTGTGCTATACTCATTCTAGGTGTCATGAACAAATGTCAACGAGGATGATAGATCACATTGTTGATGAGCACCATATTGATATTGACTCTGAAACCATAAAAAGAGTTGAGGTATGATATATGTTTTGACTTCAATTTGCTCCTTATAATTTGCAATATACTAGTATTTCAATTTTGAGATTCAATTTGTTCCTTTTGTTCTATTAACTGCAATCTTATTTGACAGGAATTCATACTTGACAGTTCCAAATATGCTTTGCCGAAAGTATGTTATCTGCCCCTACCACAATTAGGGAAAATGAATGATTTTTTTTTTCTTTTTCATTTTGCATTTAAATTTGATCAATATTTTATTTTGAAATGAATGCACCAAGTATGCTTGATTCTGTTCTTGTTCTTCTATGTAGACTTCCAGAGAGAAACTGTTTTTGTATGATATTGTAGCAAATGGCAGAAATGGAATTGATGTTGACAAGTGAGTCAACATTGAAAACTAGATTGGTCTTCATACTCTTTTTTTTTTTTTTTCTCTCTTTTACTTCAGTCACTTTTTTTATTTTTTATTGTTGGCATGTGATTCGTAAGATATCTGTTTGGCTTTCAGGTTTGACTACATTGTTCGTGACAGCCGAGCATGTGGTCTAGGATGCAATTTCCAGTTTCAAAGGTCTTTTAATATCTTCTTATAGATAGGTGTGTGAAAGAAGGAAAAGTATGACTTATGTTTTTCTTTCTTCATCATTTCAGGTTGATGGAGACAATGAGAGTGCTGGGAGATGAAATATGCTATCGTGCCAAAGATTGTTAGTAATTTTTTCAACAAAAAATTAGTGTGTAGTAGTGTGTTTGGTTATCATTCTTATTTTTGCATACTCCATGAACTTCCAGATTTAACCATCCACAAGTTATTTGCAACCCGAGCCGATCTGTATAGAACTGTTTATACTCATGCCAAAGTGAAGGTATGGAGAGTTGTTATTCGTTTTTTCATGGAACAATAAATCCAAATTGTTGATTTTCTATTTAAACCCGCATTTAAGACTGATGTTTCAAGGCATCCTAATTGTTTGTTGCCACAAATATTCAGGCAATAGAGCTTATGGTTGTAGAAGCACTAGTCAAAGCAAATGGTTATTTGCATATTGCATCTTATATACAGGATCCTTCTGAATATTGGAAGGTTGGTGAGCTCTTTATTTATGGTTTAAATTCGACTTATGCCATTGGTAATCTTACTTTTCTTCACACATGGATATAGTTAGATGACTCGATAATAAAAACCATTGAGACAGCTCCAGACCCGGAGTTAAAGGAATCTAGGGAATTGATCAGTCGCATTCGAAGGAGGAATTTGTACCAGGTAATTTAAGCTTCAGATCATTGGTCTTTTGATTAGTTATAGTTAAGCTTATATATATGAGTAGTAGTATTTCCATTTCAATAGAGTTTGTGATATTAATAATGTAACCTCAAATCCTATTCCCATTTCCCAAAGTTGGAGCCTAACCAGTCTTGATTCTTCAATATGACAGTTTTGTAATGAATATGCTGTTCCTAAAGACAAAATGGAACATTTCAAAGATGTCACTGCAAAAGATATCATTTGTTCCCAGGTACTAAATGCACTTTTCATTTATTGGTTGCCTGCAGGAAGTGTTGCTAAGATATTTGTGAGAATTTCTGATCATATTATTGACTACAAAGGAGTACATATATATACATGAGGATAGGGAAGAAGATCCTAAATTAACTCTTACTCCATATAAAATAGGACTACTCTAGGTAATTATGGTACAAAATCATAATCAACTACAGAAAATATTTTACCTAGGAAATCAATCAAGATTCTAGGACATTAACGTCTCAAATACATACAGTAATGGTAGGAAATTAACAGCTTCTCTAATTGACTAGTTTGATTTCCTACAGGAAGTATTTTAAGAATTTGTTGTATTGCACTTTCAGGTAGGTGGCGGGAAGAAACTTGACGAGGATGATGTTGTTGTGAGCAATGTTAGGATAGATTTGACCCGTGGAAAACACAATCCACTTGAAAGGTTAGTGAAAAACTAAATGGTGAATCTGTTTTTTAAATTACTTCATCCTCTCATGAGCATACTTGAATGCTATAATAATATGCCACTGTTCTTTTTGTATAATTTCATTTTACTTTTCTCTGCATGTGTTTGCTGTACCAGCATCAACTTTTTCAAGGTATGTGGATGTCTGAGAACTTTCCTTTTAGAATTTCCAATCTTATACTTACTCCCTTGCATTCTTCTTCACAACTGCTTTGGTTATATATATTCAGGACTATGAAAGCGAGGAGAAGTTCTTGATACCAGATGATCGAATCAGCCACTTGCTGCCATCATCATATCAGGATATGATAGTGCGAGTGTACTCCAAAAAGCCAGAACTGGTCTGTACAGGAATATCTCATCGCATTTCTTTACGTAATTTCTTTGCACTAGCTTGTTCTGAAGTACTTGCATTACTGCAACATTTTGTAGGTCGGGATTGTTTCCGAGGCATTTGAGAATTTCCAGCTGAAGATCTACGGAATCAAAGCACAAGTTCATCCCACACCCGAGAAGAAAAAGCGTCGTCGCCTTCTAGACAATGTAGTATAGTCACCCCTACCCATCTCCACGCCCTGTGCTGTGTTTATAAATCAGGCAGTTATATAGTTTTGCTACGATGCATATATATACTGATTTTGCTTCTGCTATTACGAGGTTAGGTTCCTCGTATTTATGCAGTTAATTGTTAGACTAGATATATCTAACATTTAGTATCAGAGTAAGTTATTATATATATGTGAAAAGGCTTGTCTTGAGCTTTTGAATTGAATTTTGTAAAATTGAAGGGACAAGGCTTGAAACGACTAGAAATTTGGTACTGCTAGAGCGGTTTGGCTCTTTATTTTGGACATGAAATGAGAACCTCATTTACTACATAGATGATTAGATGGCACAGCAAAGTAAAGAAAGAATTGAGTGCTCAGTAGTACTAATCTCTATAATTGTTATGTGATGACATTCTTTAGTTCTTTACTCCGCTGAAAAGTATTCTTACACATAACAAGAGAATGAAATGGCTTAATATAAAAGACAAATCACTTGTTTCAAACTTGTCATATAACACCCCTAGTCCAATTTCAATATTACTCTTAACCAACAATCTTATAGGTTGGGTTGACAAGATTGTCTAAGCCAGATACTACTTCCACAGATTCAATAACATCGCCGACCTTGAGATCTGCCAACAAGTCCTCATTTTCTGTCACGTATCCAAACACCGCATAGCGACCATCCAATATATTGGCATTGCTAGGAGTTAGCTCACTTTCTTTCAATAGCCAAAATACTTGACTCGAGCCAGAATTATTCTCAAATTCCTGTTTTCATCACAATCAAAAGATTCGAGCATCAGGAAAAAAATGATAGATGCTTGCTACATGTTGCGATAGTTGAGACAATATATAACTCACATCTCTAGCCATGGCCATTGTCCCAAAAGCATTAAACGGAAGCCTCGTTTGGGCCTTAAATAGACCAAGCTCCTAGAAAGGCACACAAGTCAATATCAAATCACATTTTTACATGTAAATCAAGTCATAAAACCACAAACTTACTTCTAAGGTGTCTCCATAAACTGGTGCTTTCTCCCCATCCACCATAATTTCAAGAGGTACAGTCCGTGTTTTCTCTGTACTGGGGTCAATAAAACCTTCTGCAGGACCTTCAGGATCGCCAGTTTGTACCACAAAGCCATCGGCTACAGAAAATCCAGTGTAACTAATTAGTGATTTCCAATTAAGGAAAAAAAAAAAAAAGGCATCTAATATTTTGTTACTTGTTATACCTCTTTGAATCTCCATGCCATCATAGAAATGCCTTTCAACCAAATCCACAAAATTTCCAGCAGTAACTGGAGCATTATAGCCATCTAGAACAATGCGAAAAACACATTCATCAAGATTCGGGTTGTCCTTCACTTTGACCTTCATGTCAACTGTTGCTCTTCCCTTCAGCAATGGCATACTTTGGTACTCTTCAGGCACCTCATATGGGAAGCCATCCACCATATCTTCTTCAACACTGCAGAAATCCAATGCGCCAGGAAGATCTCAGCTGCAGTCAATGAGAATGGCATATTTTAGGAAGATTAGTTTTGCCGAGGTGTCCTCTACTCTATCTTTATCAGCAACACAATATTTGGTTAACACAAACGAAAGCAGCATCACTCCCTCAAGCTTAAGGTTCCTTGTAACGACAAAAGCTCATCTCATAAGTTGATCTGAGAGTTGTGAAGCATGGTATGTGCAAACAGCTCTACAATGCGGGAAAGACAATCCTTGATTTTTTTTGTTATTCTATAGAGTATAGAGGGCCTCTATGACCTAAGAAAATGTGGGTCATGCAACAGAATGAGTCATCCATGATTGTTTAGCTTTGCTTATGAATTGTGAAAAGCAACATAGAGATGCAGAAATTTGATTTTTAGAAGATGTTACCAAGGCACTTGAATCAATAAATAGTAGATAATGAATTGACCTCTTTCTACACTTACCCTCCAACATAGTTAAGCAACTCCTTCTGTTTAGGTGCAACCGCATCCCGGTTCTTATCCTCAAGAATTTGTTGAAACTCATCCAACCCAGCTTCGAGTTTGTTAAGCAATTCAGTCCCATGCTCAACCTTTGACTTGGCCAACCCTGAGATAACAGCAGCCTTCCCCTGCTTGAGGGCCCGGGATGCCTGTCTTACATTCTACAGCTCATAACAAACAGGAAAATCCCCATCAATATTATTGAATATATTCTAAAACTGAATAGCTGCTCTTTCAACAGAATGGGAATGGGATATAATAATTACTCTTTCTGCAGAATCAATCGCCTTGACACCAGCAAGCTTGAGACTCTCGGAAATGTCTTCAAGAGGCTTTTGAACCTCTCTTATAGCCTTGTTGTCAATAGGTAATGCGTATCTCAACAAGGCCCCCGGATCCTTAATCGGAGGTCCAGAGATCAACACCGACACATCTGGCAATGCTGGATTGCTCGCATTGGCTTGCCCCGCCACTCCACTTAACAACCCTACAGCTAGCATAACAGAAATCGCGCACTTCTTCAACGATGAACATACCTCGTCTTTCTGTATCCATTACATTACAAGATCTCCATCACCATACATCCATTCGTATGCATTATACCAAGCAGCAAGAAATTTCAAACTTCGACTACTTAATTAATTAAAATCACACAAGGAAGCAAAGAACAGAAATACAAAAGCGAACTTGCCTGATTATGATCAGTGAGCCGAAATCCTGGAGGAGGTGAAATCTGCGAAGAACAGAGTGAAGGGAAATGCGGAGCACAGCATTGAGCATATAGCGTAGAAGGAGCAGAAATGGGATTACGCTTTGTGGATTTGAAAGTGGGAGGTGCTAGTGAGGAAGAATAGTTATGGTGGCATGAAATGAAGGCCGCCATTGAATTGGAAGGAGAGGAGCTTCTAGAAAAAGAATGGAAAAAATCCAATTGAAGAGACAATAATATGGAAAGAATAGTACAGACTACAGAGGATATTAGGATTTAGGATTTGGGATAAGAGAGGCCTTGGAATTCAGGTCAACCTCACGTTCACGCTCAGGATAAGATCATCTTTTACATTCTCAATTTTTCATTTTCTATTTTCGTTTTTTTAATCCTTTTTCTTAATTTTGTTTATATATAAATAGTTTCTTTTAGTAAATGTATAATTTTTTTCACATAGGAATTCCAACAAAAATACTATAGGTATTAAACTTAAGAGGATAGAGAACATCTGAAAAAGAAAGCAGTTGAAACGAACAAAATCAAGAAAATACTATAGGTATTTTTTTTTTTTTAATGTTATTGACTATATTACAATGTAATATCTTTTCATACATACTTTCTCAATTTACAGAAATACAAAGAATCAATGTTTCAAACTGAGGTTCAAACCTGAGATCTCTCATTTAAGACTATTCGCGACCTTGATTTAAGTTTCAAACATAATCCACTTCCACCTAATGCGCAAATTATGACGTACAACCGTGTGCACCATGTATGGTGCACACGGTTGCAAAACGGTGTCGTTTTGATTAAAAATTACGCGTCCAACTTAAAAAAAAAAAAAAAAAAAAAAAATTTTGGTTGCCGTTAACGGTGTTATGCCGTGCATAATTTGAATTATATATCCACAATTAATGAACTATATATCCAGAATGAATTATATATCCAGAATAAATTGACTATATATCCAGAATAAATAAACTATATATCCCGAATGAATTAACTATATATCCAGAATAAATGAACTATATATCCAGAATGAATTAACTATATATCCAAAATGAATGAAGTATAGATTCAAAATCGATAAGGTCAATTATGAATGTGTAATTATTAATTTTTGAATGTACTGTTATCAAATTATGAATATATAGTTATAAATTTATGGATATATCCTACTATTTGAATACGAAAAGAAACCGCCTAACGCTGTTAACGACAATTCGAACGAATTTTTTTAAAATGGAATGGCGCCGTTTTGCAACCGTGGTGCACACAATGTGCACCACGATTGCACCTAACGTGCACACAACGTGCACCACGGTTGCACCTAACGTGCACATACACACTAAACGGATAATGTGCAACATGTTTTTTCTCTTTCTTAAAAATCAGTTGATGCTGAAAATATTTTATAGTTATTTTAACAAATGAAAGGAGGAACGCATGAAATAAGAATAAGAATATGAAGAAAAGGAGAAAAATTCTATGTCTTAAAAGAGTATGTATTATCCTGTTAGCATTCTTCTCAGTCCTTCCAGAAAAGAAAAAGTGTGTGTGGAGGAGGAGACAAAATCAAAGCTTGAAGAAGGCAGCATTCTGATCACCTTCTTCTTCTTCTTCATTGAGCAAAATTGGAAGAAGCTTTCTTGCTTACTTTCCTGCCGCCTACTTTAGTCTTTTCTATAGCCTCATATTTGATGGCTGCATCCAAGGAGTAGATACGCAGAGCAAGAGAAGATAAGGTACACATCTTGGCAGCTCCTGAGACTGATGAACAGTACCACCACGTATTGCTTAGGTAATCCGATTTCACCATTTCTTCAAACACAATCAGTGCCTGAACCATCTGATCAATAATGCAAATTTGTTAAATTCACAGGTGAAGATAATCTGGAGAATGAAGATACTTCTTGTATTTCAATGTCCATGAGAAAAAAAGGTTGCACAATAGGAAACCAGATTTGAGAATGTGGCAGAAATACAAGACAACTCATTATTATACATTTATACTGACCTGATATATCGTCTCAGCAGATTTAACGAATGCACGCCAGGCCAATCTCCTTTCGATTTGTGACATGGATGGCCTCAGAGCTTGTTCAGGAAGTGCAGCATCCATGTCCAGTAAATTAATTTTCAGCCGCCTCAAGATACGAGAAGCTTCGCCTACCAGAGGCTTTAAAGCAGACTGTGGCACGAGAGGATGTTCCAAGCAGCTATCATGTTTCAATGTGTCACGCTCTTCCAAAGCATTTGTCGTTGGGAGATTTTGAGAAGCATCGTGCACAGTAGGTGGTGCATGGTTTGAAGAAGAGTTGAGTGTATCTGCACTGTGATCAAGGGAGGAAGTATGGTCTTGAACTTGTAATAGTAGCATTGAAGCAGGATCAGTTAGATAAGGAGGAAGGGATGGAACAAAAGTTGGAAGTCCATTGGAGGAGGAGCCTAGAAGACCTATCTGTTGTGCCTCTTCCTTCATGGTCTCTTTAATTACAAACTTGGAGCAGATATCTTCCAGATTAAATGGACACTCTAATCCATCACTTTGAGACTGCGAATTCACTTTGGAATAATCACTTCCAGGTTGATCAACACTCCCAACTTCACCTTTGTATTCATCCTTAGATGTTAGTTTAACCATACCTTTCTGTTTGGAAGTAGTATTATCAATCTCAACCGGCTTCTCACGCCCTATGCACGTATCCTGCACATGAGACAACGTTTGGTGGCAATACTTGTAATGGCGTTTAAATGAGAAGATTGGTTCTAAGCATTTACATCTGTAGATTATTCCATCTCTTACAAATGCAATGCCTCCTCCTTTTTCCTGCTTCTTGAAGAATTCTGTGGCTTCTGCCTCAATGGAAGAACCGTACTTCGCCTCCAATACGAGGCTGGTAGCTCTAGTTGCAAGATTAGCATCTAAGACTTCATGGGGCAAGCTTAACTCAGACAATTGAGGAAGAAGATTATATCTTTGTTTCTGCCAATGCAAAATGGACTGTTTCAATTGTGTTTCCAGTGGATCATTGTCTTTCAGAAACTCTAAAAGCAATTGAATTTCAGAGTCAGATCCATAAGAAATCCAACAAGACTGAACTGAGTTGCCGTCATAAGCCTTGCACCAGAAAGGAGGTGAAGCATTTGAACCACTAGTTATTTTCTCTCCCTCATGCAGTTCCACATTCTCATTCACAATTATGCAAGGTTTAGCATCTGACATTGGTACAACCCAATACAATCTTCCAGCAGAATCAAAGCCTAGAAACTCACTGCGCAAAGACACTTTCTGCAATTGTTTCTGTAAACTGGTAATGGAGTTTTGCATGAGTAAAATCTCATCTCTCACAGTGCCCGTGCTTGTGGTGAACAAATGAGCATTAAGATCGGTGGCAGCCTTGTCTACTGAAGCATCATGTCCATCTACGCCCTCAGAATTACGAATATTCATATTTCTTCCAGTGTGCTTTTCAAAGTTATCTTCATAGGTGGCTTCTCCTTTCAGGCCTTTTGTTTCTTCATATGAAAGCAAATCCATATTTTGGCCAAACGAGGAAGTAGTATTAACGAAAGAACTCTCATTTAGCTGACCATCACCAGCGATTGGAGAAACACCTTCTGCATCATCAGCATCCATAGGTTCAAAAGATTGGCAGTCAACCGAATCACTATTCTCTAAGCAATCAGCTGGCAAATGTTTAAAGAATGCATTTGGATCAACCCATTTCTGACCATCCCCAGATGACAAAGGCACATCATCATTCGAAACGCTGATATGGTTTCCACTACGACTCGAAGTGTGCAGATATCCACTACATTTTTCATTACCTGTAACCGTCTCATTAGATTCTTGCACTTCAACATCATGCTCACCAACTGTAAGAGAGCCTTCATCAGCTTTTCTAGCTAGAAAATTTTCTCTTAACTTCAACACTTTTAATTCCTTCAAAAGAGAACGCCATTTCTGTTGCAACTCAACAGAGTCTTCCGTAGATTGTTCTAGGTGCCCATGAAGGAGGGCTGAGTTCAAAAGCTCATCACATAGGAACTTAAGCAGGTTAGTTCTCTGCAGGCAATTAGAGAAGGGGCTCAGAGAATGCAGAAACGTATAATAAATAATTGATAAGATAATGAAGTTGCCAAAAAAAAAAAAAAAAAAAAAAGCAATCATAGAATTGAATAAGGTTTTTGAATCTTGCTCAAACTATCCAAACAGTTAACAACTAAGTTCAAGGTAAGTTGAAGAAATAAGAGGCCTACCTCAGCAACACTAAACTCCCAATACTCCTTTGTTTCCAGTACAGTTGCCAGATGTGCCACCGCTTCTATGTAGGCAAGGGTTAATTTGCTGTGATCTTTTTTCTTCTGTGGGCAGACAACTGCTGTTTCAGTGGATGCATCTGAAACCATTTGCTTATTTGTAACACATGAAGGGCAATACCAATTTCCACTGGGAATCCGAGTAAGCGGGGGGTTCAAGCAGTAAGTATGATACTCTGCATCACAAGCATCACACAATAGAACACTCTTATCATCATTGTCAATACCACATACTTTACAAACGCCATCTTCCCATGGGGCTTTTGGAATTTCGCTGCAAGTGAGAATATTCTCTATCTCCTTCTGTAAACTAGCATCCACAGAATTTAATTTGCGACAATTTACCAACTTCTGGGATAGAGTTGCAACCTGCGTCAAATTACAATCATGAAAAATGAATATATAGGCTATTCTAAATTGAACTTTATCTAACAAAATGACAGCTACAGTTAGACCATTTTCTCCCAAACCATTAATCTATAAAGAGCAAATACAGAAAATTTTCAGTGAAAATATTATTTCATTTTGTCAGGCTGTAAAGCAACATGAACTTGAGAAATGATAGAGAAAAGAAAAGACATATGCAAGAAATAGAGTACTTACTTTTTTGTCATACAAAGATTTAAAATTATTTGCTAAGCTCTCTGCTAACTGAAGCAAATCTGGTTGATCTTTAAAAGCAATAAACACATTGCTCCATACCTGGAAATGACAGAAACGTTAGTTTAAAAAGTGAATTGGTAGTGAATAAGCTAGTAATTATCGGAAACAAGGATCCATCACAAGATTATACAAGTATTCTATATGTATATTATAGCAGCTTAAAACAACATGCCATCAGTTTCCTGGTATAGATTTAAAAAAACTCCTAATCTTTATCAATATTCTTCACAAGTTCCTGTATGAAAGTCCTAAATAAGAAAAGAAGTTCAACTGCCTCATTAAGGTGGAATCAGCAATGCAGGCAATTGTAGAAAACATTTCTAATTGGAAACAGTTACCATTCAAAATCAGAGATGGAAAAATGAAATGTAAAGACAAATTAAATCCAACAAAGGAATCTGGCAATGAAGAAATTAAATCTAAGCAGTAAAACAATATTTAGTCTTTACAAACATACCTCACATGCATCCTCATAGAAAGCCTTGTGCACTCCACCATAGGCATTGACTGCCAATCTCTGATCAATTGTTCTAAAATCAAGAGGACGAGAAGCCATGCCAGGAGTCCCTATAATACCACCATCACTGTTGTAGTTCATTGTCCTCTTGCCTAGCAAATTGCAGAAAACCTTTCTGTGATCAGCAGCTAATGTGTGACGGAGCACAACTCGACACTGCTTCATAAGTATGCTGGAGATTGATATGAACTTCTTTTTCTTTTTTTCATTAACAGGCTTGTGTGGAACATTTTCAGCTTGTGCTTGAGCTAGAACAGACAGAACAGCTCTCTGTTTCCAGAAAAGAAAACAGTGAGAATTTCAAGTCATTAGCAAGATGCATGAACAAAGCATACAACTAAAGCATCCAGATCTGTGTGTCTGTGAAATGATACTTGTTCCTAATCATAATCACAACATCACTTTTCCCTTTGACACAAATTCATGGACCTCCATACAGCTTATAGCTAATTAAACAGTACTCCGTATTAAGTATGATCCATAACTATCATATGCACCATGTTGACATGAAAGAGAAAGAATTGGAAAGCATAAAAGAGCAGGCTAAGCTTTAAAAATTAAAGGCAAAAAGGAATGCAAGTGCTATAATCACAGAAGCACAGTACCAATAATGTCACTCCACTTCTTCATCCTAGCAAGTAAAACTTAAATTACTACCTTTGTAGGCCCAGAGGCATTGCCCTTGTACACTTCCTTACTGATGGAGTGCTCTAAGGTCTTCCTAGCCCATTCTGGTGGACTTCTCTCCAGTGCATTATAGATGCACTTCTTTATTCTTGCACCTACATTTGTGGGGAGCTTTCTGACAGGCTCAAGGACTTGAACCCAATCTGGAATTTCACTTACTGTGACAGACTCATCCAAGCTTTTCCTGTCAGAGTCTTCATCATCTACAGCTAGGTTATCCCTCTCATCTCCATCCAATGAGCCAAAAATTCTCTTTCTAGCCTCTGCTAGCAACTAAACAATAAAGAAGAGAAAAAGAAACCTCACTCAGGATACTAAATATATAAAGTTGAACCTCATGTGTAAGGTTCCAGCACCATACGAATCCAGGAGAAAGATCTACATAAACTCACCCATTAGAGGAAAATGTTCATGTATATAACATAAAACAACTTCAAACATTCTTACCGTTGCATCTACTTCTATTCCTGCTACACCAGTCAAAGAGCCACATAATGCACCACCATCACCTTGTAAGCAGTGGAAAACTTGTGCACTAGTATCTTGAGTGGTAATTTCTGTTGATTCGAAGTAACCATTCATTGATAAGAAAGCTAAAGCATATCTCCGAGCCAATTCTGGCCATGTCAGTTCATTATAAGGAAGCATAGATAGTGTGTTTCTTTTGGTAATAGACACATGGTCAAAATCCTTCTTTCTGCCACGTTTTCTAGAATCACCAATATCAAAGTTCAGGTTACCAACTACTGCAACTTTTGCCTGAAGTTCACTTAATTTTTTTTTTTGAAAGGAAACCTGAAGTTCACTTATTAAAACATGCAACGTAGAGATAATAGCCTTAGTCAAGGCAGAGCCTGAGCATTTGCTAGAATTAATAAACTCCAGTTTCATTGGAGAAGCTTCCTCCATAGATTTTCTTTCCATTTGGACAAATGCATGCAGATTTTCTACATCTACTTCTGGACCAGATTTGTAACTTGAAATGTGCATTTTGGCACCATCAGTATTGTTTGGGATTACAAATGGCTTTTCATGGATTTCCCCACCAACCTTCTCAAGAAGATCCACTCCATGACACCGTGGATTGATAAGTTCTTCCTCAATATCTTCAAATGTAAGCAGTTTTTTTAGACCTAACACTTCATGGAAACGCCAAAAGAACTGCAACACCTAAAATACAACAAAAGAAAGGGATCACACAAGCTTCCAATGATATACATTAGATAGATATTACTATAACTGAACTAAATGCTTATAAATCAAATATCTGAAACACTGCGCACCTGAATTGTGTCACCTAGAAGCAAGGGAGGCATCTTGGTGCTAAAAGGTCTCCCGGGAGGAAGAGAGCGGGTGTCTGACAAGTGCTCCTCAGTCCTAGAGTTCACTTTATTAGAACTTCTTAAACCGTGTGATGGGCATCTGCCATCTTCACTTTCAACTTCTACAGCTCTACCCTCAAGTAGACTATTTCCAACAGTAATAAATGAAGAGAATGAACTCCTCTGATTCAAAGGGACATAACCAAAACTGTCTCTAACATCCTGCTTTTGTTCTATGATTTCCTGGACAAATTCAGCATCAAGGCCAAATCTGTCTTGATCTAGCCACTTCAGCAATTCTTGAGCCACAACTTCAAGCTGCATATCAGCTTGAATAATATAAGGAATGTTGACTATGGTTGGTAGACCATAAAACCGAGCTAAAGGAGCATACTTCTCAGCAGCTCCTTCATTTGTAACATCACAGCAAAATGATTCTGACTGGTCTAAGATGTGCTTGCAGAAGAACTTAACAACACCTGTCTGGGTATATATTTCACGGAATAATTTCAGGATCTTTCTGGACATCACTCTCCAAGCCAAAGCAGAAGAGGACTCTTCAACAGAAAAGATGTCAGCATCATGCCCAAAAGGTGAACAATCAGACAATAAACTCTGGTTTCTTTTACTAGGACTTTTCTCAGTCAGCACGTCATGTGATCCTTGCATGTCCAAATAATCATCAGAACTATGAACAAGACAGGACAAAATATCATTTTCCAAGGGTGCCGGAGGTTCTGCAAGCATTGACATAATAGTTAAATCCTCATAATCCATAGACTGAGAGGCCAAAACATCACTTCTTTCATTTTGGCCATTAGAGTGGCCATGTTTTGTTTGATAGAGGACTTGCAATGGATTTGGAACAGGAAGTGCAGAGCATGGACTCCTTTTGATTTTAAACAATGGTCCAGAGTCACCACCATCCTGCACATGGCACATGAAAAGTGAACCTGTGACCTTATCATGCCAGCAGGAACTATAACCCACAGGCCAAATCTGGTTCCTACAATGATAAGAATGTCTTGCATCAACTTCCCCAACTGAAAGTACAAAGAAATCTCCATACTGAATTGGAAGCCCATCCTGTATATATACACATACCCATTAAATAAGCCATCAATAGGAAAGGAGAAATAGATGAAGCAATGAACATGAGAGAAGTTTTATACTAACATCATATTTCCCGGTTCCACATTTTGTAGGCATGTTAGTTGTCATTGATTTAAGATAACTAGCAACTTCTGAAACTGACCCTAATCTTTTACCATCTGGAGCAACATAAACAGGACATAGCTCTCTAGCGGCTGAGTTATGCTCAAATTCCACATGCCAACCGTCCACAAGTACATGTTGTTCTTCCTTCAGATACTCTTTAAGGGCCAGAAAATACATTTCACTCAGATCCTTAGTTGATGATCCCATGGTTGTACAATTATTTTCACCTTTGAGGCCTTTCAAACAGGAATCTACAGCTCCCAAAGTTGGGAGCACAAACTGGTGTTTCACAGTATCAGTTGCTTCCTGAGAGCCAAAACTGTTATTAAAATGCTGCAAGTTTGTAACTTCCACAGGTAGCCCGAATAGATTTCCACCAAAAGGATTATCACCTGGAATGTGCTTTCTAAGACCACAATAAATGTAACCCGTAGTTATCTAAAAACTTCTAACATTTTGGGAAATATAAAGCATATTATCTATCTCAAAGAAAGAAGCAACAGAATCAAACACTAACTACTTTAAGAAAGCACCAGAAACTAAAGACTGATATTGAAAACATCAGAGGGAACTTCAAATGTTATAAAGAATGTATGTTACCAACAGGTTAAATTGATCATCATTTCATCAAATCCAAATCTGAATCCAATGAGTACAGCCAAATTAGACTCAACCAAAACTTCATTTCAAACCAAATGCAAGTCCAAAAGAAAAAACGCAAGTTTGGATTTTGGGTCAAATATGAAAGTGCAGACAAAAAAAAAATTATCATATTGGGAAAAAGCATCTTTATGAAATTTTGTCCAATAAATTAATACTAATCTTTCATGATCATAAAGAGCATATCAAATATACATCAAATTATTTCCAATGCAAGTCCTGGAGTGTCAATTTAACATCAAAATGGCTAAAGAGATGAAGTTGTTAGGACCAAACCATCAGTCTAAGAGGCACCACCAGAAAGTACGTGCGTGCACACAACAGGAAAGTTTTAATGAATAGTCGTTTGTAATATAACCACGTTCATTATGTGAGAATAAAGATATAAACAATCGTTCCACTACACACCAAAAAACACTAACCTGAATAACAATGAATCCTTGCAGCCCTCACCTTCCCCTTCACTCCGAGGGGTTCCAGTGATATCCAAAACAGAATCAGTATCTACGCGCCTCCTTTTATTCCTCCATCCCAAATTCCAACGATTACTCCGCACTCCACAGTCGGAGCACTTCCCGCATATCCACTCCTCCAACTCAACGGCCTCTCCCACCAGCATTCCCAAGCAACCAACATGAAACCCACGTTCACAGCCATCACATACAACCACACAACCCTCAGCTTCCGGCCGCCCACATGCCTCACACGACGCTGAACCGTTCAACTTCCGGGAAAGCTCAGCCGGAGCGCCAGAAGGCAACTTGGTGCTTGTGTGGAAGCTTCTAACTAACTTCTCGGCGCTAATACCCATATTCATATTTTCAGTGGAGGAAGAAGCCGTTAATACTCCATTGTGATCGATTGCGACATCAGGGCCCGTTGTCTCCAAGTTCGAACGAGGCGAGTCGCCGAGTTCCATTGAGTCCATCATGCATCTGTCAACCCTGCAGCGACCCGAGTTACGATCGAACGGGGAAACGATACAAAAAAAAAAAGATCGAAATTTTGGGATGACGTCTACAGTATTTCTACGGTATTCATGTGTGCGGGAAAGGGAGGGAATTGGAGGAGTTTGTTACGCTTTCGCTACAAGAAACCGCCCGAGAGTGCGTAACTGCGATTCCGCATCGCATTATGTCTTGGGCTTAAGCCCAATCTCCATCAGTTTTTGGGCCCGGGTAAGTAGTACACAACCTAAAGAAGTATAGAGAGTCAATAACGCCTCCAATGAGGCTCGATCTCATGGCCTCCCACATGGGAGAGGTCACTACATGTCATCAGAGTACTTGGGTTAGATCATTTTTTTAATCCATAACTTTTGGAAAAAGAGTCAAATAGACACTTAATCTTTACACTAAAGTGTAATTAAATTCTTGAACTGTAAAAAAAGTGCAATTAAACACTCAAATTAATCAAAATGAATTAAATAAGTCTCATACCAATAACCAATAGGTTACCGGTAAAATTATCGTCGTTGACCGGCTTGACCACCATTCACCACTGCCATTTAAAGAAATGAATAAATCGTCGGCAACTGATCGGTTGCCTTATCCACCGGAGAAGACGGCTGGCTTTCAGGTTGCCTTCTCCAGGGGATAAGGCGCCAACTGGTCTTTTTCAAGGGAAAAGCCAATCGATTGGTCTCTTCCAAACACGTAAAATTAGATAAATCGAAGGTCGGATCTCTAGTCTTACCCCTCGTCCAGGCAGTCATTGCTCTCCACAATAATGGTGAGTAGTTCACTCCCACTCGCCTGAGTCAAATCGTCGCTTGATATGCTCAATGGGGTTTTATCGTCGTCGTCTAAGGTAGACAATCAAAATCTATATCTCAGATATAGGGTTGGACAGGTTGAATCTGAGAAAAATAGTCGAACAACAAAGCAAGGCCACCATAAAATCAACTAAAAATACACTGAACATGTAAAAATTGAAAAACAAAAGAAAGAACCAAGTAAATCTCTCATGCACGAGAGATTTCACGGCTTCCGTAATAGAACCCTCACAAACGAGAGAAGAGAGTACAAAATCACCTGTCGATTTCTTTTTTCTTCAATGGCAATCACTGGTAGCCGTCACCGAAATTTGTCATATTTTTTATCGAAACCCTAATGACCTCATTCCAAGTGGATGACCAGCAATTGAATTTAAATGCACCAAAATGACAAGTTCAAATATTTAATTGTACCTTTTCAAAATTGAATGCCTTAATTAGAATTTCGTGTAAAATTTTAGGACATATTTGACCCTTTTCCCATAATTTTAAAAAGCTTTTAAATTTTTAGATATTTAAATATTATGTCAAAGCCTTTCAAAAAAAATAAAATTATGTCGAAGCATTTATCAACTTATCTAACAATATTTTATTAATTCATCAAATGACATTCTTACATTCGTTAATTCGGCCAAAATGCAAGTACATAATAACCACATTAGAAAGTACCAATTCATAAGAAATTAACACTTTAAAAAAAAAAAAAAGTTTTATCAACTTTTTCTTAGTGATCCTAAAATTGAACAAAAATCACAAACTTTTTTGTTGGGTATCATTCATGTCACACTCATAAAGTATAAACTAGCAAGCATAATGTACAAATCTAACATTCATATATTTGAGTTTAATTTTGCACATCAAACCTATGGAAAGTATAGAAGTTGAGCTAGTGAGCACTGAATAGGGGTGGCAATTTGCGGATATCCACCTGAATCCGACCTTTGATCTAACTCTGATACCAAATTGAAGTATGTGTTCCATCTCAACTAAAAACCTAAGTTGATAGTTGGATTACACATTAATGGTTATATGCTCAACATGGGTCTTTAAAAAGTAAATTCGCGGTGTGTCGGGTTGGATTCGGGTTCTATGTACAAAACCCGCCTAGAACCTCACCCGACCCACCACACATATGTGTATATATAACTCCATGGACTCCCAAAGCTTATTCTTAGACTCTGTGAAGTCTATTTTTATGGTAGAAATGATAATTTTAAAAAAATAATGTTTCGCTCGACTCGTGTTAACCACCAACCCAAATCATCCTTTCGTCCTTCCCATAATTTCCATAAAATAATAATCCTTTTTCATAAAATTATTATTGAGTTTTTCCAACCTTATTTCTTACCTAAAGTTCATTGGAAAAAAGTCAATGATTATTTAAATGAGCCAAATTGCATAGTCGGTTTGAGTAAATTTAATTTAATAATTGTAATATACACTATATTTACAAGAATTATACACTACACAAAAAAAATATAGATAAACTATAGAGAAATCTGGAAAAAAAAATGCATAAAACACTTTTTTATTTATTAATAATTGTAAATATTTATACATCAAATAATAACTGTACATAACTAACACTAAAATAAGAGTAGTGAAATTTTCAAAAATAAAAAAAAAAAGAGTAGTGAAATAATGACCATAAAATAAACATTTACAACATCCTAAACATTAACCATTGTTTCCAATGGGATATTCTCAAATTAAAGAGTTCATTTTTAATTGCCGCTAGCCTAATAATTGAAAACCATTGGTCAATATTGTTGGAGGGGATCTTAGATTGGTCGCAGACATCATATGCACTATTTGTTGGCAGCGTGGCACCCATGTGATGCCGATCATTTTTATGGCAAGATGGTTAACCTCATTATAAGTGGTGTGGGGCTTGGATCACCGGATTTTAATAAATATAGACAAGTGTTAGTGTACATATATATGCTCTGCCTCCCAAAAAAAAAAAAAAAAAGGTTTTTGATGACAACTTGTAAATGATCTGATCTGTCTATTTAATATGATCCGGATATAAAAATTAATGAAAAATATGATAATATTTATATAATTATGACCGTATATATAGAAATATTTGACAGTAAATTTGGAGATTCTCTTCCAGTTGTACTGTTAAGTATTTTTAATGCACAAGCGTAATTAGATAAATATCAATGTTTTTTTTTTAAATTTATGACCATTTATTATTTTAAATAGACGGATGAAATTAATTTGTACATTCTCACATAAAATCTAATTCTCATTTGATCATATTTCTATATATATAGTAAGCAAGTTTTAAGGCATTGATTTATAAAAATTGACAGGGTAGAATTTAAGTTATAAGTTTGAATTTTATTATGAATATTATTAGTGCATTTAAGTTGTAATCTTTCTTTGTAATAATGTCATTAATAATCAATTATTTAAGACGTTGCATGTAGTAATCGTTGATGATTGTAGTATAGATATTTATCAAGTGTATTAAAGATATTTATTAAGTAAATGTTATTGTGACACATGTCAATTGTGCATGTATAATGTTTTGATCAATATAGAAACAAACATGTCAATTGTATTTCTAAAACATTAAGATATCCGTTAACATGTAGATGAATTGTTACATTTCATGCTAAACATTCAAATTTAAACCCACAATTAGCTGTGTATATATATATATATATATATATATATATATATATATATATATATATATCTTAAAATAATGAGAGTAATAATTGAGTAAATTTGGTTCTATATTCAACTATTGCCACGAAAGGTTTACTAGTATTAATACCGACAGTGATTTAGCATCAATTCGAGTTGCCTTTCCTGTTGGAGTGTCAATTCAAAATCAAGTTTCAGATTATGTTTGAGAACCCTAGCTGAAAATGTAGTTGAAAGTTGAAAAATTATAAGTTGAAAATTGAAGAGTTGTTAACGAACTGATTATGATTAAAAGTGTTTGATAAAAATAATTTTTAATAAGTTGATAAATGTAAAAGGACTAAAAATGAATATTCATAAATTTAAATGATGTGATTATTATTAGGACTATATGGTCTAATTGTACTTGAGTTGGATTTTCATTTGAAATGTTGTAAGTTCAAGCCTCAGTGGAAGCGGTTCTTTGTGTTTTAGTAGGTTGAGAAAGTATACTACATTGTAATAGAGCCAGCATTCAAAAAAATGATGTGATTATTATATTAATAAATATTAAATACATAAGATATATTTAATTTATAAAAAAATTATAATATATATGAGATATATATTAAATTAAAACAAAAGAATTTATTTTTTTAATTGGTAAGGGTAAATGATGTCATTTATTTAAAATAACGAGGATTAAAAAAATAAAATTATAAAGCTCCTAGCCTATTTTTTGAACGCTACATAAGATATTTTTTCAAAACAAACTCTTATTTTAAGCTACTAACTTGTTTTGAGAACATGACTAAACATGTTAATTAATTAATAATTGTAATACTAAAGTATATATTAGTCATACTTTGAATATTTTTAATTTCACTATTGTCTTTGATGACAATTCCAAATTTAGTCACAAACTATTGTTTCGTCATTTAACATTCTAGACTATTATTTTTAGACACTTTTAGTTCTTATCATGACTTTTCTTATTTGTAATAAGAACAATTTTGTCTTTTCATATTTTTGTTTTGTTATTTTTCCAATTTTAGGCGGTTGAATTAGTTTTGATGGGGAATATACCCCGGGTTCAGACTCCCCGTACGCTCCTTGCCCTTGTTTGGGGCGATCAAACGGTTCGGGTCAATGTCAACCCCGTTTTGGTTGCACCTATATAAGGGCACTTGACCCTTGTTAGCAAGTTGTTAGAGGAAGTCTCCTAACTACCCATTCGAATTTTGAAATAAGTGGTTAGGAGTTCCCCTTTAGCTTGTATATAACCATAGGCTTCCTGTACTCTATTCATTGAGTTCTACGATTGCAATACATATATACACTTCCTTCTTTAGAGTTCAACATGGTATCAGAACAGTAGATGTGGGTGGTGGGCTTTGGTCGGAACGAGGAGGCGCCGCCGCCGGGAGGATCGGAGCAGTCATCGGAAGGTCCACGCGCCGCCGCACTCCCGGAGCTCCGACGTCACGCGCCGGCGCGGCTGGGATCGTCTCCGTGAGCCCGACACTCCTATATGAACACCTCCGTCCAGTGTTGAGGGGATGTTGAGTGGACTGGTTTCCAGACCTGCGTTGCTGCCAGGGAATTGAAGTTTTTTTCCAGATCTGCTTTGCTGCGTGAGAAGTGAAGCTGGGTTGTGTTTTGTCATCTGCATAAGAAGTAAAAGCTGCGTTTCCAGGTTGGTCTTTTGTGTGTTTATTATAGCAGAAAATAGGACTATTACAGTGGTGTCAACACAATCTAAATTGGTTGATTTGGTGTTGGCACCTGATGGGTCCAATTTTGGGGAATGGAAGTTCCTAGTTGAAGTGAACTTGAAGGGTATGGGTAAAGCTGGACATTTAGTTGAGACATGTCCGGATGACCCTACCGAAGCCCAAGCGTGGCAGAAAGATGATGACGCATTGTTTTCGCGTATAATAAATTGTATTGATAGGAAGATAATCCTATCTTTACAGCACTGTAAGAGTGCGAAGGAAGTGTGGGAGTTAGTGAATCAGTGGTTTAGCGGGGCAAATAATTTAAGGAAGTTATATCAGTTATCCCAGGATGTTCATCGACCGTCTCAAAAAGGGCGGGACATCAGGGATTACTATTATGACTTCAAGAATGTGAGTGAGGCATTATGTGCTGCTATGCCAATTACTGATAAAGTGGATAAAATGAAGAAACAACGTGATCAATTGCATATTTTTAGTTGGATTTCTGGATTGGATAAGGAGTATGATGTTTTGAAATCACAATTATTGGGCAATAAGGAGTTAGACTCGCTCGACCAAGTTTTTTCTATGGTTCAAAATGCGTCAGTGAATCTTGGTACTGAGAGTACGTTGGAGAAACAAGTTTTTTCTCACAGGGAGATAGTGGGACTGATAATCGAGGAGGTCGGTCCAGGGGACGAGGTAGAGTGCGCGGAGGAGGTCGGGGGCAAAGGGCTTGTTATAATTGTGGTGATCCCGGTCATCTGCGTAACCAATGCCCACAACTCTCCGACCATAGGAGGTTTGCTAATTCTGCCTCTAAACCAGAAGGGACGGTTATGATAACTGAGGAAGAGATGGCTTTGTTTAATCAGTTGAAGTTGTCTTCCTCGCAGTCTCCCGCTAGTCCAGGGTCATTGCCGTCTCCGTCAGCTACCTTTGTTCAAACAGGTAATCCTATTGCTTGTGTTTCCTCCTCGTCTCGACAGTGGGTCATTGATTCTGGAGCCAGTGACCACATGTCAGGTAATCTAAGTATGTTTTCCGAATATTGTTCCCTTAAATATGGTCCTACCGTTACCTTAGCAGATGGTTCATCTACCTCTGTTTTAGGTAAAGGTAGTGTGAGTGTTAGTTCGTCGTTACCTCTCACTTCTGTGTTATATCTCCCAAAATTCCCGTTCAATTTATTGTCAATTAGTCAAATTACCCGAGACCTAAATTGTTGTGTCATGTTCTTCCCTGGATATTGTCTGTTTCAGGATCTATTGACGAAGACGATTATTGGTAAAGGGAAGGAGGTTGGTGGGCTGTACGTGTTAGAGCGGCTGTCCAAAGATTCTGGAGGTGTTCCGGTTGGTTTATTGGGAAATATGTCCCCGTTGCAGTTGCACTCCCGGTATGGTCATCCGCCTTTGTCTGTCTTAAAGAAGTTGTGTCCGGGGTTAGAATCTCTATCTAGCTTGCAATGTGAGTCATGCGAGCTTGCTAAGCATTGTCGGGTGCCATACCCTCCTAGAGTCAATAATAGAGTCGAGTCTTTATTTCAGTTGGTTCACTCAGATATATGGGGGCCATGTCGAGTAGTATCAAAATCTGGGTTTAAATATTTTGTAACTTTTGTAGACGATTTCTCTAGACACACTTGGCTATACCTCATGAAATCTAGAGATGAGTTGTTTGGGATCTTTTGTAATTTCTGTGCGATGGTCAAAACTCAGTTCAATAAAATGATACAGGTGTTGCGGAGTGATAATGGGACTGAGTATTTTTCTCATTCCTTCTCAAGTTATATGAGTCAGAATGGGATGGTACATCAGTCGTCTTGTGTCAGCACTCCCCAACAGAATGGTGTGGCAGAACGCAATAACCGCCATCTGTTGGAGGTTGCTAGGGCGTTGTTGTTTCAAATGAAAGTCCCTAGGGTTTACTGGGCAGATGTTGTTCATACAGCGTGTTTCTTAATAAACCGCCTACCTACAAGGGTTCTTGGGGGTCAGAGTCCTTGTCATTTCGTCTATCCATCCAAACCGTTGTTCTGCCTCCCTCCTAAAGTGTTTGGGTGTACGTGTTTTGTCCAGGATGTTCGTCCTCAAAGAGGGAAACTCGATCCTAAGTCATTAAAATGTATTTTCCTGGGATATTCAAGTACTCAAAAAGGGTATCGGTGTTACTCCCCGGATTTGGGGCGATACCTGGTTTCTGCAGATGTCTCATTCTTCGAGAATACTCTATTCAGAGAGGAGTTCTCCAGTTCGTCTGATTGTAGTTCCGAGATAGATGATTTTCTGACATATATTGTTACTATTCCTGACTCCGTAGGAGTGGATTCTAGGCCTCCTGTTACGCAGGTCTATCACAGGCGGCCCAGAGAAGGTGATACGCGTGCAGCCCCACCGGTTCCACCAGTAAATCCTCCCTTACCAGAATCTTCGTCGACAGACCAGGATGTCCCTATCGCTGTTCGGAAAGGTACGGGTCGTTGTGTTCGTCCCGTTCTGTCCTTTATGTCATATACCAATTTATCGGCGTCTTCACGTGCTTTTGTGTCCCAGTTAGAGTCTGTTCCTGTTCCGAAATCTTTGAGTCAGGCAATGTCTCATGATGGTTGGAGGCGTGCGATGGTAGAGGAGGTAGACGCCCTTGAGGAGAACCAGACCTGGGATCTAGTACAACTTCCCCCTGGTAAGGTTGCTATTGGGTGTAAATGGGTGTATGTGGTGAAAATGAACCCGGATGGTTCTGTGGCTAGACTCAAAGCGCGCTTGGTGGCAAAGGGGTACGCCCAGACGTATGGTATAGATTATACCGAGACGTTCTCTCCAGTGGCCAAGTTAACTTCTGTGCGGATATTTATCTCTTTGGCAGCTTCGAGTCATTGGCCCTTGCATCAGCTTGATGTGAAGAACGCTTTCCTACATGGCTACTTGCGTGAGGAGGTTTATATGGAGCAACCACCGGGGTTTGTTGCTCAGGGGGAGTCTGGGAAAGTGTGCAAGCTGAAGAGGTCCTTATATGGGCTGAAGCAGTCTCCGCGTGCGTGGTTTGGGCGGTTTAGCAATGCAGTTGTTGAGTTTGGAATGCAGAGAAGTGCATATGATCATACTGTCTTTTACAAACATACTAACTATGGGTGTGTTTTGTTGATAGTATATGTAGATGATATTGTTATTACAGGCAGTGATGCAAGTGGGATTGAGGCGCTCAAGTCTTTTCTCGGATCTGAGTTCCATACTAAGGATCTGGGAGTGTTGAAGTACTTTCTGGGAATTGAAGTTGCACGCTCTAAGAAAGGCATATTCCTCTCACAGAGGAAATATGTGTTGGACTTGCTCGGAGACACGGGGCTGCTTGGGTCAAAACCATGTGATACGCCCATGGATCAAGGCGTAAAGTTACTGGCAGGAGAAGGGGAGCCGTTTGAAGATCCGGAGAGGTACAGGAGGTTAGTGGGAAAACTAAATTATCTCACAATTACCCGTCCAGATATTGCATTTCCAGTGAGTGTGGTTAGTCAATTCATGAGTGCACCGACCCAGACTCACTGGGAAGCGGCGGTTCGGATTGTGAAATATTTGAAAGGTGCTCCTGGAAAAGGGATCCTTTATGCTGACCACGGGTATATGCGTGTTGAGGCGTTCTCCGATGCAGACTGGGCTAGTTCACCAGGTGACAGGAAGTCTATGACAGGTTATTGTGTGTTTGTAGGAGGCAATTTGGTCTCGTGGAAGAGTAAGAAGCAGAATGTGGTGTCACGCTCGAGTGCTGAATCGGAATACCGAGCTATGGCTCATGTGGCAAGCGAAATAGTCTGGGTGCGTAACATTCTAAAAGAAGTGGGTGTTGAAGTGAAGTTACCGGTAGATTTGTGGTGTGATAACTGTGCTGCCATACACATCGCGAATAATCCGGTCTTTCACGAGCGGACGAAGCATATTGAAGTTGACTGCCATTTTGTACGGGAAAAAGTGGAGCAAGGACTCATATCACTTACACACGTTCGGAGCGGTGATCAACTGGCTGACATATTCACGAAAGGATTGTGTAAAAGTCGGGTTTCATATATATGTAACAAGTTGGGCATGTTTGATATCTATGCTCCAACTTGAGGGGGAGTGTTAGCAAGTTGTTAGAGGAAGTCTCCTAACTACCCATTCGAATTTTGAAATAAGTGGTTAGGAGTTCCCCTTTAGCTTGTATATAACCATAGGCCTCCTGTACTCTATTCATTGAGTTCTACGATTGCAATACATATATACACTTCCTTCTTTAGAGTTCAACAACCCTTCATTTTGGGGTCCTCCCCTTCACTTCCGAGCTAGATTCTCTCTCTATACACTCTTTCATCTCCCTTCTCTCTACAAGCATAGAAGAAAAACATGAATAAAAGAACTCTTGAGCTACATTTCTCTTGTCTACCCTATTGTTCATACATACATCATGGTTCATACATACACTCTACATACACCGCGGAATTACCCGTATCAGGTTTATAACTTTAAGTAATCATATTTTTCAATCGGGTTTTAGTAAAGTCATAAACCAATTAAACTGGTTGAAACAAAAAAGATCATTACTAAAAATAGAAAAATTCATGAGAAGAACTAAAAGTGTCCAAAAAATAATAGTCTAAATGTTAAATGGCAACAACGATTGTCTGAGACTAAATTTAAAATTGCTACAAAAGATATTTGGTGGAATTAACTCTTACCTTGTTTTAAATGTATTAGATACATTCATGTAGATCGATCGCAATTCAAGTTAATTAAAGCTTTGGAACTAAATTGTGCATTGTGCGCCAACTACCAGATTAAACATAACAATGATTGAGTCTATAATCATGTAAAATATATTTGATTGTACATAATAGTATAGGTAACAACAATATTGTATATCGCACATAATTGTATTTGGTACAATGGACACTGGTGCATATTAATGGTATAGTCGAAATATATCTTATAAATACCAGATAAAGAATATTGGCTCTGTTTGGTAAAAAAATTAGCCTATATGTTAATTTTAATTTATTTGACCACTATTAATTAGTTGATTTAATTAAAATATCAATATAAATGTTTGGTTAATTAGCTTTTTGCAACTCTAAAAAGGTTAAAATTAAAAAAGCTACTCCAAACAACTTTTTCAATTAGCTTTTTGAGAAAATAAATTATACCAAACAGCTATCAGCTAACAGTTAATTTACCAAACACTTTTTTTACAATCAACTAATGTTATAAATTATTTATACCATATAATTAACACAATCAGCTAACAGCTATCAACTATTAGCTAACCGTCATTTTACCAAACATGGCCTATTATATTTAAGATAGGATCGATCTCAATATAGAGCACTAGAAAATTTTGTTAAATACTGGATTACAAATATTATCAATATGATGATTGTATTTAGCATGATCCGCTTATTGAAGTAAAATTCAATTCAATAAATAGCATATAAAAATATGTTATAGATATTTAAAAAAGAAAAGTGAAATTGAGGGGCACTTTTGCAAACAAGAAGGTTATGTATTTTAGCCTTTGGACTATATTGCTCTGCGGTCACATGTCCCGTGGCTGCCGGCCCAGGTCGGGTAACAAAAAGCGCCGTCTAATATGAAGGCGACTCCGCCGGTTTACAAATCTCTCTCTCCCAACTTCTAATACTCTCTACGGTCTACTCTAAATCAGTCGCAGTAGTGAATCTGCTCATCCTCGAAGAGTTCAACAGCTATTCCTCATTGCTCATTCGATCTCTCTTCCGTGGTAATCTCTTACTCTCCATCTTTGAGGATACTCCCTGCCTTCGTGTGTATGTGCATATTCAGTATTATTTGGCGCAATGCCGTGTAAATTGCTTGAATATGTTTGGAATTCTTACTTGGAAGTCAACTACCGCGATCTGTAGATTTGCGTCTGGCTGAGATCCTTATATCTGTATGTAGAGTGTAGACTGAGCAGTATTTCTCTTTGATCGGTATAGTACTGTGTGTTCTGATCGATCCTGTTTGAAGAGAATGACCAGATCTCGAGACTGATAAGCTTTTGAGCAAATTGAGCACTACTTTATATATTATAATAGTTGCTAATTACTAGTAATTATTACTTAGAAATTAAATGTCGGTGTTGCTGATAGGCTGGAAGATAACAAGGATCTCTTTTTTTTTTTTTTCTTTTTTTTTTTTTTTTTGGGGGGGGGGGGGGGGGGGTGTTGGGTGGGTGGGTGCAGTGTTTACAATCGAGGCTTCACTGGGAGGTTTGAGTTTTTTTCTCTCCTTTTGTGTTTAACAAATAGTGGCTTGAACAAGATTTATTTTATTTTAAATCTGGAAAAGTAAATTTTATGTCCTTTTTTGAGTTCAAGTTTTTATATGGTGATGACCATCCACTTTCATTGCCCTTTGTGCTCCAAATCATAGATGTGGTATTGTGTACAATTGGAAGTTTTTCCCTATTGTATGATGTTAACTATTCTGGATAATTTGTTTTGGCTGAAATGTATAGATTAATGTCTGTTTAAATATATTAATGAATCTTCCCTGATCACTCTTTACCATTTAGGCATTCAAGTGCCAATGATGTCTGAGAAGGCTATGGGAGATCTTAATATACTGCCTGCAGCTGGGAAGATGAATGAAAGCTCCAGTAATGGAAGCATATCGAAGACACAGGCTGAGCATGGTGTTGAAAGATGTCAAGAAAATGACAAAGAGAAAACTGTTTCCGTAGTTCAAAATGGAGATGGCAAGCATAACTCTGGAACAGAAGCAGGAAATTCAGAAGTTGAATACATTGAGTCAGAGAATCTAAATGATGTAGAAGATGTAGATACGAGCCTGAAGGTATCCTAATAGACTATTCTATTCTGCTTTAAATAATGCTTGTTTAAATTTTTGAGCCAGTTCATTAGGTTTGCTATCTTCTTCTTTTTTGGGTATTGTTTTCTAGACACTCTTGGCGGGTCTGGACTCCAAAGACTGGGTTTTGGTGTGTGAGGCACTCAATGATGTACGCCGTTTGTGTATATTTCACAAAGAAACTATGCTTGACATGTTGTAAGTCTCCTTTTAATAATGATGGTATAAGATTGATATCTGGTAGTTATACTTCACTGCATATGGTGGAATTTTTTTGTACACAATCTTGTATGATTAATTTCTCTAAAATGAAACAGGGAAAAGGTATTCTCCCTAATTGTGAAATCACTGAAAAACCCCAGAAGTGCTGTTTGCAAAACTGCAATTATGACATCTGCTGACATTTTTAAAGCATATGGTGAAAGCATAGTTGATTCAATGGATCCAATGGTAATTTAAATTCTTCCCTAAATCCATTTTCCGCTTGTGTTGCACATAGTTTCATGACCATTTTGACACCTTGAGTAATTCTTGCTTCAATATGCCATTACTTAGCTTGTTCAACTTCTTCTGAAATCGTCCCAAGACAAACGATTTGTTTGTGAGGCAGCTGAGAGAGCCTTAATAGCGATGACGACTTGGGTTGCTCCAGTTCTATTGTTACCTAAGCTTCAACCTTATCTAAAACATAGAAACCCTCGAATTCGAGCAAAGACATCAATGTGCTTCTCCAGAAGTGTACCAAAACTGGTAAGAGTTGCATACTCTCTTCTTTCTCTACTTATTTTTCTTGGTTCTTTGCATCTGGCTCCTATTTGTAAAGTAAACAGGAACTTGATAATGGGTTCTGGAGTCTAGACTCTTTATTTATTTATTTATTTATTTATTTTATTTATTGATGTGAATCTTTCCCTTGTAACCCTTGTCTTCAATGCTGTGATTTGTGTATCCTGAGATTCAACCATTTCACGTGAGGACATGAATGGAATAAAAAGCAAGAGAATATGCTTTGTTCCTTTTTTAGGAAATGAGTTTGGATCTTTCACTTGTTTTGTTTTCAGTAAAATATGCTATCTTGTAATGGTGTGATTGATGCTTTGCAGGGAGTTGAGGGAATTGAAGCTTATGGTCTTGACAAGTTGATCCAAATTGCTGCATCTCAGCTTAGTGACCAACTTCCTGAGTCTAGGGAAGCTGCCCGTGCTCTTTTATTGGAACTGCAAAGTGTCTATGAGAAGAAAACAACAGCAGTGACCGAAGAAGATCAAGAAACAACTTCTTGGGAGCAATTTTGCCAATCAAAGCTCTCACCTTTGAGCGCTCAAGCTGTCCTTCGAGTGACCAATGTTCCTAGGGAGGGTCTTGTGCAGGGATCCTAACAAATTACACAAGCCGTAGCAGGTTTCTTTGGCTTTCCTTGTGTTTTGGGTTCATTTTCTTATACCTGTACATACCATGGAAGTTTGAGATGATGAGAGGCGGTTGCAGCAGCATTTAGTTGATTCTATAGATCCTATAGTAAACTAGCATATACGGTCACCTTTATTGCTATTTGTTGTCGGATTAATATTGTTGCGATTTTGCATCTTGATTGTTCTGTCTTTTATAATATTAATTAACGATTGATAAGCTGGACATCCTAATATTATTAATCTTGAGAAGTTGGCTTGATAGAAAGCAAAAGATGGAAAGCCATTTTTTAGATTATTATCAATTTCTGTTTCATTATTGAAATGATATTCTATCGTTTTGCTTCGATCACTCATCCACTCTCTATTTCTGAATTGAAAAAGGATGGAAGGTAGGTTGAAGCTGAGAAGAAAAGCTGTATTTGGTGCTGACGTGCCGGATCCGGTAAGTTTCACTTTTAATGCCACACTAATCAAGATAAAAAGGGAAAATTGTTTAATTATCACGTCATGTAACGATTAGTTCTCTTTAGTTTATTGGATAGGTAAGAATTTACTTAATTAGTTCGTTCAACAATGAAGGAAGTCTTACCTTAGTAAGACGGAGTTGGACTTTGTAATAAGGCTGTGCGTATCAAATGAAAACACAATGAAATTGACATTGAAAGTTTACCGACCGTAATTATCAAGTTTGTATTTGAATATCATAAATTTTATTCTCATCGATACTCTATTGAATGTAGCGATTTGTTTTCTTTAATGTATTGGGTACGTAAGAAATGACGTTTACTTGGTTAATTAGCCAGTTCAACAATGAACAAAGTTCATCTTAAAACGGCAACAAAGCTGTGCGTTCAAATCAAGTGGTGACGTGACAGGCAGAATCGCTTTGACAATCGACATGACTAAGGTTGGACGAAGTTTCCATCACAATTCACAATGTTCTTTTTCCACCATTGAACATGCCACTTCTTGCTTTCTGCCGAATCAAATAAGACGAGGACCAAGAGACAAAAGAAGACACCAAATTACCTTAAATAGGTGCTTAAATAGGTAAACATGATTTTTTATAATTAAAAGTTTAATCACATAAGATCTTCTTAATGTTATTATGGAGTATTATATTACATATATATGAGTATTTTAATGCTGAAATATAAAAAGATTTAGGGAGCATTTAGTAAACTTATCCAAAAAATTACTTTGAATAGGTTTTTGAATTTTAACATTTTAGAGAAATGTAATAAAAAATTAATTAATCAAACACTCATATTAATTATTTAATCAAGTCAAACAGTTAATAGTGATTAAATAAGTAAAAATTGATTGATATGGTAACTATTTTACCAAACATGAATGAAAATGAAATAAGTATGGAAAATGGATTTTTGTGATTGCCGTGCCTACAAAAAGGCCTCCATACACGTGAAGATAGCCAAGAAGACAAAGATCATATGATGTCTTCTCATCATAATCCACATGTTGTTCTTTTCCCATTCATGTCTAAAGGCCACACCATCCCGCTACTGCAGTTGGCTCGCCTCCTCCTCCTCCGCCGCGGCGTCGCCCTCACCATCTTCACTACTCCCGCCAACCGCCCCTTCTTCTCCAAATCCCTCTCCGATGTCGTCGACGCCATCTCCCTCATCGACCTGCCATTCCCGGAAAACATCCCCGGCGTGCCGCCGGGAATTGAGAGCACCGATAAACTCCCTTCCATGTCCCTCTTCCCGGCTTTTGCCGCCGCCACCAAGCTCATGAAACCTCACTTCGAACGGGCGTTGAACGCTCTCCCTCCCGTTTCCTTCATGATCACCGACGGCTTCCTCGGCTGGACTCTCGACTCGGCTAACAACCTCGGAATCCCCC
This sequence comes from Ipomoea nil, assembly GCF_001879475.1. Classification (NCBI taxonomy): domain Eukaryota; kingdom Viridiplantae; phylum Streptophyta; class Magnoliopsida; order Solanales; family Convolvulaceae; genus Ipomoea; species Ipomoea nil. The sequence goes on from NW_017617454.1 coordinate 491,532, forward strand.
GCCTCGTGTATTTCGGTATGAGCTACTTCTCCTCCGTCGTGTCCCGCTCCGTCACTTCCGCTGGCCTAATACTGAAACCAAACGGCGACGACGAGGCGTTCACGGTGCCGGATTTTCCATGGCTCAGTGTCACCAGAAACGATTTCGATGCCCCGTTTCGAGACAGAGAGCCCAAAGGCCCACTTTTCGATTTTGTAACGGAGCAAATGGTGGCCACTGTAAACAGTCACGGTTTGGTGATGAACAGTTTCTGCGATCTCGAGCATGTTTATATGGAATTCTATAACCGCAACCTGGTGCCCAAATCATGGCCCGTCGGACCTTTCTGCTTGGCAGAGCCGCGGAGAAAACCCCCGCCGGAAAATCAAGAAAAGCCGTCCTACATCAAATGGCTGGACGGGTTTCACGAACAGGGGAAGCAAGTTCTGTACGTGGCATTCGGGTCTCAAGCGGAGATATCCCCGGAGCAATTGCGGGAGATTAAAGTTGGGTTAGAGGAATCCGAAGTGAATTTCTTGTGGGTGGTTAGAACCCACGAATCGGAGCTCGATGGGTTCGAAGACAGAGTGAAGAACAGGGGATTATTGGTACGGGAGTGGGTTGATCAGAGGGAAATTCTCGGCCACCCGAGCGTGAACGGGTTCGTGAGCCACTGCGGGTGGAACTCCGTATTGGAAAGCATATGCGCGGCGGTTCCGATAGCGGCGTGGCCGATGATGGCGGAGCAGCACCTGAACGCGAGGATGGTGGTGGAGGAGATGAAGATCGGGGTGAGAGTGGAGTCGTGCAATGGGTCGGTGAGAGGGTTTGTGAAGTCGGAAAGCGTGGAGAAGGCGGTGAGGGAATTGATGGAAGGAGAAATTGGTAAAAGTGCGAGGAAGAAAGTTAAAGAGCTCAGTAATTCCGCCATTAACGCCATTAAAGAAGGTGGCTCTTCCTGGCTCAAATTAGATGAGCTCATTAACGAGTTTCATGCAAAAATGAAAAAGAATCCTGACATGTGATCTGACGTACACATCTGCTCCAGTACTCCCATAATAATAAAGGAAAACAGTAGAATTATTTCCTATTATCATCTTATATTTTTAGTCTCATATTTTGAATATGAACACTTTTTTTTTTGGAATTTATCTGACAAAAATAATCTATCTTTTTTTGGAACACTTTACTCCCATGTCCGCAAGTTTAAGGTTTTCTAGGGAGAACATTGAGTTTGTCTCTTAGATCATTTAGCCTTGCTATGGTTAGTGACTTGATGAATATGCATGTCAGTTGGTCTTTTTGTAGAGAGGTAGCTTCTTTGTAGTTCTTTTGATGCTACTTTGTTCCATTAGTACCAAATTGCTCTCTATGTAGGAGGTTGTGGGTTCGAGCCTCAGTGGAAGTGGACAGATACTACATTGTAACAGAGTCAAATAAAATAATCCAAAATTTTCAGCTGCAGGACAGAACCGGAACACTCATCCCGAGCACAGCTACAACGGAACACAAGTTGAGTAGTTGAGTCTTCCAGAACATATAGTTGCGGTGGTTTTTTTGGTAGGGTTTGTAGCCATGGATCATTTGGTCTACTAATACCAAATGAGAATAATAATTCTGTAAATAATTTTATTATTGCTCAATCCATGAAGATTTAAAGTACATGATCAAGAGATGTATTTATAAAGATACAAAGAGTCCCCGTCAGAAAATGAATAATAAATAATAATATTCCTTCTCCCATAAATGATGATAATATTCCTAATAATATAAGAAGAGGGAGAATAAATTATAGTATGCGAATAAAGAGTCGTAATAAATCATGGCAGGATGATGTTATTAGAGAAGATTGGAAATGATATAATTATTCACATGTCATGCTAATATTGTCATTATTTATTTGTTTAAATATTTTGGTTAAACATTCAACTAATAACGTGTCATACACTCATATATGATATTTTTAGAAAATATATAGCAAAAAAAAAAAAAAAAAAAACTACTCAACAAAAATCACAATAATATAAAGTGAGCAACGATCAACAAGTAACAATTTTATTTTTTAATTTTTAATTTTGTTAATTGTAGGTTAAGTAATTTCTAAATCGTATGCCTCAACATTCAACAATAAGCCTTCACCTTTATTGTCATATATTTTGTTTTATAGTTTGGGAAGAATATATTTTGTTTTATATTATTTCAAACGATTGTTATACATGTATAGTAGTTAAATTTGTGGCCTATATTACTCCATGAAAGAGACATTGATATTTGCTCCACTTTGTTAACCGCTATTTCTTGCATAAAGTAATGAGCGCCGGTCAATTTTGATGTCTACACGTAGGGTACTACAGTCTGTCATTCGTCTAAGAAACCAAAATATAAAATGGAAATTTATAAGTCATAAGTTTCTAGAAGAACATCCATGTGTAACTTTAAGGCCACACGAAATATTGAAAATGAAGCCCCCGAGGCAGTGGCATGTGAAGAACACCTACATTTAAGATTCTAGGCTATACCATAAATAATTTGTAGATAAACTCTACCAATTTAATTAGGCATTAAAGCTAGACACATTCAATTTACACCCTCATGGACTATGGGGCTGATGGCAAATTATAGTCTATTTTATATTGTAGATCCTAGTTCAAAAATAATCTTCAAATTTATAGTTGACACATTATATACTTACAGTTGATAGTTTATATACGTGTAATTATAATATTATGTGTCAGCAATTATCAAGTCAGATTCTGTATCTATAGTTAACACATTTTGTACCTGCAGTTGATAATTTCTATACCTATAATTATCATATTATATGTCATCAATTATCAAGTTATTTGTTTACACGTACAGAAATAGTTAATTGTAGGAACAAAATGTATTAACTGATGGTAAAGAATTTTTATATTAAGGTTCAAATGCAATATGAACCATGGTCCATGGTATAATAATTGGGGGTTGGTTCAGTGGGTTATCAAAAAAAATATATATATTGAGAAGAGAGGTTCGGTTTACATCCTCGTGGACTTTGGGCTAGTTCGGTGGGTTATCAAAAAAAATAAAAAAAAATTTACAGCTGCCAATTTTACTATCATTGCTCCAAAGTCATATCCTTGCAACTGCCATTATTTGGCATATTCCCTCAAATAACATTGTAAAAGTTTTCAATTATTGTATATTGCAAAAGTATGTTAGAAATGAGAAATCTCACCACATCTCACATTTTTGTTTTACTCTTTACTTTCTTTTTGGCTTGAAAGAAGCCAGCTTTGGCCGGCAAATCTTGATATGCTTAAATTACTATGTGAAATGGACTTCTTGGACTGTGTTGCCAAACCTGTTACAATCAGTGTCACAAACATTTATGAACCAAAACAACATTTCTGTAATAACAAGAGATCAAACTCACCACTGGCTTTCCAAGATTGGAAATAACTCGACTTTTCAACCATTTGAAGCAATGCAGCCTGCACTTGAGATAGATTGTTAACAGGTGATGTTGAAGACCCCTTTACAATGGCTGAAGCCTTTCTCAGTACCTGCAATAGGTGTATAAGTGGATACCTCAATACAATTGCGGCTATCTTCATCTTCATCTCAGTTAAAGACGTATATCTTGGATTTTCACTGCCTTCATCCATGGGTTGCGTTCTCAAGATAGATATGTTATCAGCACTGAATAACCCGGGTTGTGAAGGTGGAGATTGGGGCGGTTTTCTGGAAAGCAACTGTTACGGTGAAGCGTTTCGTGACTACCTTTATGCATTGGGACTAAGAGCAAATCAGACAGGACAGTTATACCTGAATTCCACTGAGCAAAAGAATTGCTTTACTGAAATGAAGAATCATGGGGTAGATTTCTTGAGCTGTGGAACCGATAAGCTAACATCCGGTCGTGGTGGTTGTTCAGATTTCTCTATCCATGATGTCAAAATCCGGTTGGGGGCCGATCTCAGTAGTTTGAATGAGAGCTGTGGATTCCCGGGTAAGCCCGATCAAGGGGGTCAGTCATGTGGTTCCTGTTTAAATAGCTGGAAACAGATAAAAGGGCTGCACTTTCAAGATGGCAAAAATATGGAGGTTGAATCTGATATATGTAGGTTTGCGGTTTTGGTGTCACTAACAAGTGGCATTATTGAACATAAGATGAGGGTTAGGAATCTTTATAATTGCCTTGAGAATCAGCAGACTGATATAGGCAAGCAATCTAATTTGCACTTGCTTCAGTTCCTGGGATAAAATTATTGGCTACAACAGTAAATGGCAATAGAGTTTCACTAACCTTTCCTCGGTTTATATGAATGATCGTTGCAGATTCTGTAGCAGAAGAGCAAAAAGAGAAGCCGAAATCTAGACAAGGTGATTCTCCCACTTGTTTATCTTTTGCTTCTGTTGCTAAAAATCTAAAATGAAAGATACTCTCATGAATAGAATATCAATCTTCTTGCTAAACAACAGAATTCAAACAGGCCTTTTTGTACTGATTGGAGGCGGTATAGCATTCGTGGTGGCAGTATTTATCTATGTGAGCATTCTTATTAAAAAACGACAGACATTAGATCTGCCAATCAAGAAAGCTGGTATGTATGCATCATTGACTCTTCATATATGCAAGAAGTGTCTAATTAATGCAACGCAAAATTCATAGCAAACTGCTAATTACTTTGCCAGAAAGGAAACTCGAATTACCAGAGGACTCCGGTTATCTAAAAGTGCCCGTTGAGGATATCTATTCTGCCACAAACAATCTTAACGAGTCCAATTGCATTGGTGAAGGCACAGCAGGTAAGCATGCAACTCATTCTGTTAGTATATCAGAGTCTTAAGATTCTGAAACCGTTTCAACCTACAATCAGGAAGGGTGTACAAGGGCATTTTGTTCGATAACCAGCATGTTGCAGTCAAGCACATCATTAAAGATGGATGCATGGAGACCTTTCTTAGGGAAGTCAGAAGCTTAACACACGTTCGTCATCCAAACCTGGTCGCCTTGCTAGGTTATGGTAAAAATGACGAGGAATGCTTCCTGATTTATGAACTTTGTCCCAATGGCAATCTAGCACAGTGGCTTTTTGGTACTCACTCTCTCAACTTTAAAGGGTCAAATCCCATTGTCCATCTTTCTTCTTTATGCTGATCTGATAGCTGCTGCTAACAGGAATGGATACAGCTCTATCCTGGATTAAGAGGCTCGAGATTGCTATCAATAGTGCTCAAGGTCTTCGGTTCCTCCATACATACCCTGAAGGCAGCATCATCCACCGTGACATAAAGGTTAGTAGAATGCAAGAAAGATTGCAAAAGTACTAAAGTTAATCTATCAGAAGAATCTGAAAAAGATATCTTGCATTTTACAGCCAACAAACATCCTCCTAGGAAAGAATCTCGAAGCAAAGCTTTCCGACTTTGGCCTGTCAAAAGTTATCGATCAAGGTAAATCCTATGCGAGCTCAGAGGTGAGAGGAACCTTTGGTTATGTTGATCCAGAGTACCAATGCAACAGACGAGTAAATTCAGCAGGCGATATCTACAGTTTTGGAATTGTACTTCTGCAAATCCTCTCTGGAAGGAAGGTTATAAATATGAATATGGCAACACCAGTACCACTGAACAAAATTGTAATCACTTCTAACTACTCTTTTGTCCCATTTCTATTATGCTAAAATATGCAGCATTATTAGTTACCCTTTCTGCCTTACCAGGCCAAATCCATTAGTACTAGGGAAGGCAGCACATTCGGATTCGTTGATCCAAGACTCCATGGAGAGTATTCAGTAGAGGCTTTTGAAGCCACATTTGACCTAGCTCTGGCATGCACTGCACCAACGCATCAAAGGCCTTGTATCAAACAAGTTGTCACAAAATTAGAAGAGGCCCTTGCCATATCAATGAAGGCAAAAGCATCAAGTCCTCAATTTTAACAGTATATATATATATATATATATATATATATATATATATATATATATATATATATATATATATATATATATATATATATATATATATAGCAACTAGGATTTATTGGAAATTTTTTAGTTAATTCTCCTTAGCAATTAACATGAGTGATAATGTCTTCTATTGAACCTGTTCTAGAGTCAGATGTATGAATGTTGTTTTTCCAGATATCATAAACTATTTCTAGAGAATTACAAAAAGGACAAAATCTAAACCCTCAAAAAAAAATAAATCAAAACAGGTGGTTTGGTAGGCTCTTCATCTGGAACAGCAACTCTGCAAGTATTAAATTAAACCTACATTATCAGCCTGAAAAATTAGAACTTTCAGTCAATAAGTATTAAAACTACCAAGAAAAGCAGATTATTAAATAATATAAGTACTTAAATTCGGCAAGGAAAGAAGATAAGAAGAGACTACGTTAGGAGACCAGCAATCAAAGCTCCGTAGGTTCTTATGAGCGGGGAAAACCAATTTATTTATATTCCCCAATTTTCACCAAAATTCTATTGCGTGGATGACATCTGACTCGGAAAAAATCATCAGAAACGAGAAGGAAAGGAAAGTATATCACATTATCACCGATCAAGGAGGTGGGTAAGCCCGAAACAGAAACCGGAAATTCACACGAATGGGAAGAACACAGAGATTTCCGGTGACAATGAAACAGAATTACAGTGCGGAAGGGAGAATGCGAGTGAGAGAGAACAAAGACGAGGCGGAGACGGCGGAACCGCGGAATGGAGCTGCAGTTGGGAAGCAAGCGCGCGAAGATCAACGGCAATACAATACGGGCCGGACTCTTATTGGGCTTGAAAATCATGGGCTTTCTTCTTGTGAGAACTGGGAAGAAACTGGGCTGTGAAAGTGGGCTGAAAAGGTGTCCAGTAAAGAGATCCCAGTTTCAAGAGGCCCATTAAAGGTACACGCTCAATTCGCGCGGGAGAGAACGAAGTCGGTATAATTTCGGTAACGGAAAACTGAAAAGAAATAATACTCTGAATTATTATACACCTTCTCGTCATATTTTATTTATCTAATTCGATTAATTATACTTAAAATTATTTTTAATTTTTATTAAATCTAGTATTAATATATAAAATTTATATACCAGGACTATGTGGTCTAATGGTATCCGGGTTGGACTTTCATTTGGAAGATTGTATGAAAGATTGTAAGTTCGAGCCTCAGTAGAGGCGTTATTAGCTCTTTGTATTTCAGTAGGTTGAGAAAGTATATGAACAGATACTACAATGTAATAGCGCTAGTAGCATTCAAAAAAAAATATAAAATTTATATATTTAAAAATTATATTAAAAGTATTATTTATTGCGGAAAAATTAAATTTAAAAATAATTAAAATTGACTAGAAAAAATAAGTAAGAAAGAGTTGGAGCTCCACGCGGGCCGCATGATGCGTCCTCCATCTTCCTTCAGCCAACCGAACTTCTTCTCATAATCGAAGAATTCTATTGAGATCGAAATTCATATGATAACGACAATCGTAAATTATGTTGAGAATCGCAAGTAATAATCAAAACTAGGAGTTTGCGTCACTCTCAGTCTCACTTCATCTATTTTGATTTACCAAACAGGGACTTCGCACCTGAATCCATGGCTGATGCTACCGAAAACTCCGCCGAATCGAAGCTTAAAGACGCCGGCGCCGCCGCAGCCGGTGGAGTTTCCACTATCTATCGTGGATGGTTTTCTGAAATCAGTCCCCTGTGGCCCGGTTCGTACTATCTTCCTCTCCTCCAAACCTGATTTTATTTTCATGGATTGCTACTGTATTTTATTCCACAGTGTATTTGTTTTTTCCTTATTTTATTTTATTTTTGTCGCTATATGTTGACTGTTGAGGATTAATTTGAGAAGAATTTCCCAACTGTTCTAAGTTGTTGACTGTTGAGTGTAAATATTAATAAATAAATAAATAAGGGCGCATGTGTTCATTTGCACGTTGAGGATAATTATAAAACTGATAATATTTCAATACTATTGAGTGTGTTTTGAGTTGCAGGGGAAGCGAACTGCTTGAAGATGGAGGAAATTATTTTCCAGCAAAAGTCTAAGTACCAGGACATTCTGGTGTTTAAGGTGCCAATAGTTTGTTCTTGTGGAAACATATTAAGTTTCATTTCTAAGTGATACGGTATCCAACTTCTAAGGTGGCTTTGTTTTGTTGTTGCAGTCTGGGACTTATGGAAATGTTCTTGTACTGGATGGTGTAATCCAAGTTACAGAGAGGGATGAATGTGCATACCAAGAGATGATTGCGCACCTTCCACTCTGCTCTATATCAAATCCGAAGAAGGTTCTCTTAATATCTTGTGATTAGTAGATTCTATTGTTGCCTTAGATTTGACATTGAATAGATATAAATGTACTTCTATGGATGCCATGGAAGAATGTATATTTTTGCTTCTACCTCCTTGTGTTATAAATTGTATACATTCTTCAGGTTTTGGTTATTGGAGGAGGAGATGGTGGTGTTCTGAGGGAAGTTTCTCGTTATTCTTCTGTTCAACAAATTGACATTTGTGAGATAGATGAAATGGTGATTGATGTAAGTATTAGTGTATAACAAATCATTCCACACTAAAAATAGTAATCATAAAGTTTTGGTTTTGTTCATGGACACTCTTACTGTATGCTACTTTATTGATGGAAATGAAATGCTGGTTGGTTATGATCATGTAATTGACACTGCTTTCTCTAGTTTGTAAATTTTTTAATTTTTTTTTTTTTTGTATTTTTGAGTTTAATGTATCTGGAACATGAAGGCTGCTCTGCTTATATGAAGAAAGCTTGACCAATATTTGTTGTTTCTGAACATGTAAACCTGCTATTATCATATTTCCTGTTTTTATTTTCCCCTTCTTGTACTTCCCAGGTTGGTAAAAAGTTTTTCCCTAGGCTGGCAATTGGGTATGAGGATCATCGAGTTAGAGTTCATGTTGGTGATGGTAAAATTCAAATTTCCATATTTGTTTAAATTCAGTAACTTATCATTTTCTCCACTGGGTACTTTTATCACCTCTTCCATGCTTTGAGCTTCAAGTTTACTCAATCTTGCAGGGGTTGAGTTCTTGAAGGGTGTTCCTTCTGGTACTTATGATGCTATTATAGTTGATTCATCAGATCCTATTGGTTTGTTTTCTCTACCTTTGACCATTCTCCTAGCTGAATTATATGGTGGGATATCTAACCATTATTAGTTTGACCCTCGTACTGTGGTCTAATGGTTTCAGGGCCTGCAGAAGAGCTGTTCAAGAGGCCTTTCTTTGAATTGGTGGCCAAGGCTCTTCGACCAGGTGGCGTGGTGTCTACTCAAGCAGAAAGTTTTTGGCTTCATCTGGACATTATTGAAGGCATTGCTGCAAATTGCCGCCAGATATTTAAAGGCTCGGTGAATTATGCGTGGACATCAATACCTACATATCCAAGGCATGCTGCCTTTTTGAACTTGACCAATTGTCTATACCTGCATGCGAAAGAGATATTGTATGAATTATCATATCATGTTAAATAGACACGTACTCTTACCACTTTATTATTGTAATTTAATTGCAGTGGGATGATTGGTTTCATGCTTTGCTCCACTGAAGGACCCCCCGTCGATTTTAGGCATCCAGTGCATTCATTTGATGAGGGCGGAAGCCATGACACTGCTAAAGAACCACTGAGATACTACAACAAAGAGGTCATAATCTTTGTCTTATATTAGCCTGTCAATAATGCTAAGTAAGTTTCCCCTACTTCACACTATCATCACATGCCTCTGCAGATTCATTCCGCTGCATTCTGTTTGCCATCTTTTGCAAAGAAGGTTCTTGAACCAAAATTTAAGTGATTCTCCACGAGTCGACACAACACAACAAGGGACTTTTGGTTGATGCAGCTCAAGATAAGTGATATACTTTTTCCCATTATCTTTTTGGGTAAAAGTCCAGGAATTGGCCCAAACTAATATGCATATCAGTGTCTAGTGCATTCTTTACTTTATGGATTGGCATTATGTGTATAGATTGGTGCTTTTCATAATAAGTAATTGCAGTTATATGACAAATAATTAAATTGACAAGCATTCTTAGCCATAGAAAACCTTCAATAATAAAAATTGACAAGTGCTTTTGCTGATGGAAGACATTGTTGTGATCAGTAGTGGGCATGAACCCAACAAAAGATGTCAAATTTTGGTGGGACCACCAAGTCTTTTATCTGGACATGGTGAAATGGCATCCATCAGATAACTATGTGTCAAGGCAGCATGCTGTCCTTACCCACACTAGTTTTTGGAACAAGAAATTCTGGAGCACATGAAAACACGTGTGTATACACGTGTGTGGCTCGATTCTTGGCTATGTTAAATGCCCTGAATCTGAGGGTGTGCATAGCATAGCAGATTAGCAGGCAGACAATCTTGTTTGTTTACAGGAAGTTTCAAATCTTCCTGCACTATTTAAGTATTTTATGTTGGGTAAAAATATTGTTTTCTTGGCAGACATGCCTGCTTGTATGGAGACTGCTCGATCCTCGAGCGATCGTATGTAGATTAAACAGGAATATTTGGGTCAACGGGGAGGAGCTGTTAGGTTCAATTATTTGATTTTTATTTTTTATATAGCGTCATGGAGATTCTCTCTCTCTCTCTCTCTCTTTCTGTAGAGTCTGGAAGTGAATGCGATGGATCTTCCTGCCACCTAATTAAACCATACTGCTTCATCGTATGGGTTCCAGATGGCCTTAACATGCGCCATTCGTTTAATGGCCTGCTGTTTCTTAATACTAGGGAGGGGAGTATTAATTAATGTCATTTTCCATCTTTTTAAATGAGAATAAGAGTTTCACAATTAATTATTAATATTAGTGTGTTCAATCATATTAGTGGCAAGATATCTAGGGGTCCAAGATTTGATTCAAGAAAATGATATATAAGGCCCCATCGGAAAATATTTGAGGGAAAATGTCATTGAAAAAAATTACTAGAAAGATGATTCTATTGTTTAGTTTATGGAAAAGAAATTACTATGAATGTAAAGAATAATAAGTGTAAACATTAAAATACATTTATATAACCTCTATGAAAAAACAAAACATTAGTCATCTCCAAAAAAACTAAGGAAAGCATTTTTCTTGTATAGAAAATTTCATTTTTTTCTCAAATTTAAGGAAAATATTTTCCTTGGAAAACCTTTTCCATCCAACCAAACATATTCTAAAAAATATAAGTTAAACTCATTAGATCTGACTTAATAAAATTGGTTTTTTTATTTTTTTAAATTGAGTATAGGATTTGAATTCAAAATTGCTATTACTGATGTACATATATTTCGTGCCCCTTACTACACCAATTTATGGCAATACATTAGGCAGTGGTCACAGCTAAAAGCAACGTTTGGGCAATGCAAAGGAATACTTCTAAGTTGTACCTAAGCAACTATCATTTGTTGGTTGCTGTGTCACAAGCAAGTTCCAACCAAACAAATGTGCGTGTAAAAATGGGCAAAAAATATCTAAGAAACATACAACGTCGTAAAGTACCGTAACATACTTGGGCACGAAATTTTCTTTTTCCGCCACTGAGAATAAATTTTGTTCTTGGCCGGGCAAAATTCTTTCTGTTCTCGTATGATTCATGTCGGAGTTCTTCTACAATGCACGACAACACTTCGGTCGGTTTGGTAATTATTTGATCACTATTAGTTGTTTGACTTGGTTAAATATTCAATATAAGTGATTGATTAATTAGCTTTTTGTAACAACTTATTGTTTCAAAATGTTAAATTTTAAAAAAACTTATCAAAGTAGCTTTTTTCGATCATATTTTTGATAAAATCATTTTGCATGTAATCATCTAACAACTAATTTATCAAACATATTTCTACAATCAACTAGTCAAACTTACTAATATAATCAGTTAATCGTTATTTACCAAACACCACCTTTCATTCTTTGGAGGGAGTAATTGAGAATTGACCACTCTAAATTAATTTTAAATTTACAGGATTCAAAGAAAGTAGTCAAGTCAAAAACATGTTGTTGTAAAGTCGTGTTCAGGTCTTATTATGGTTATAATAAAAATAGTTCATGTAATAATTAAAAAAAAAAACAATTTAAAATTATTTGTGGGTTTTTTTGGTACTTGAGATGTACAATAATTTACTTCAATCAATTTTTTTTAAACACATGTGACATATCAGAACAATTCTAATTAAATTAGTTTGATAGTTGATTTGATAATTACAAAGAACAGCCTATTAGCTAGGGTAAGAGCATCCGCTATAGAGAAAATTTGAGAGTTAATGTCAGAAATAATTTTTCCAAGTGAAGATCAAAGCTGATATGGGAATGGAATAATTCAAAAAGAATCCTCATGTAAGGGATTGAGATATTTCTTTTCCTAAGGTTTTAAACATTTAATTTGTTTATTTTTATTAAATGGTGGGTACATACAAATTGAGAAATAATTCAAAACTGATGTGGAGAAGAGTTTTTTGTGATTGAGTGAGATAGTGAAAGATGAGGTGGATGCTGGGATCCACAAATAATTGAGAAATAACCCCAACTGATAAAAATGCTCTAATAGGGTTCATAGGAATCCAAAACCTTGAAGACTGCTATTCGGACAAATCAATAAAACAAATATGCACTATTCAATTTTCTTTAGATTAAAATATATAATTAATATTCCTTTCGAAAAAAATATAATTAATATGAAAATATCTATATTGCTTCTATGTATTTTGTTTTTGCACGTTTTATTTTGTTGTTAGAGGAATTGAGGTATTAGACCAATAATATGCATGAGATTAATACTTCAATTTCATATGTATGTATTATGTAACAGTGCTCTTGAAAGAGTTAATTCTAAACATATTTAACTAAAAATTTTGACAAATATAAATGCAATATTATGTATTTAATATTTGTACATAATATTTCATTCCATCAATTTACTTGATTATCAAATGAGTTGGATCCTTTTTATTCTACCTTGTCCCTAACTTTTTTGGTTTCATGCTAAGTTTATTTGGTGCACATTAACAATATGTCTTAGAACTTAGAAGCTACCAATTTTTTCTTCTAACCAAGTGGTATCAATAAATGAATACATATAATATTTTTTTATAGAAAAAGTTGTTGTGTAAAAGATTAGGGAAAATGGTCAAATAGGCTCTCGAACTTTAGCTTAAAAGTTAATTAGGCCCTTAAACTTTTTAAAGGTGCAATTACACTTATCAACAATTCATTTAGGTGCAATGAAGCCCAAAAACAAGTTAATGACCTGCTATCACAGGTCATTAGGGTTCAGGCCACCTTCCGGCGAATTTTTCGACAAAAGTAAGTGACTAGCAACCGATCCAGATTTGCCAAAAATTTCTCCGGTCACTTCTTTTGTCGAAAATTTCGCCGGTCACTTTTTTTTTTTTGTCGAAAAATTCGCTGAAAGATGACCTGAACCCTAATGACCTGCTATCATAGGTCATTAATTTGTTTTTGAACTTCATTGCACTTAAATGAATTATTGATGAGTGTAATTGCACATTTAAAAAATTTAAGAACCTAATTAACTTTTAAGCTAAAGTTCAAGTTTTCCCAAGATTAAAAGGAAAAGTATGGATAGTGAACATACGACCCAGATCAAGTTGGGTATTCCATGATTCCATCTTGCCACGTCAGAACGTTGCTTTCAGTGGCCCGGCCTTTAATTTAATTTAATGAATGAATGAAAAAATCTCAATTTAAAATTTGTTTTTTTTTTTTTTTTTTCAAAGGGCTTCCATCTCTAGGATAAAGCATTTGGGAGGATGCAAATCATTTTTTCAAAAGACTGAATTCCAGCCTTAAGGGCCCACCACACCCGACCCGGCAGAGCGAGAGGATGCAAATCATAGTAACTCAGCTGAGAGACTAGACTTTTACTTATTGCGCATGAGGAGCTCCCTCACTTTGAAAGGTTGCTGGTAAAACTCGATTCCAAGTTAATGTTCTCAAAATTAATTTACGTGACAAATTGAACTATCTATGCGGGCTAATAGTTTATTTCCTATTACAAATATTGAAGGTTTAAGTTTAGTCGGATAGTTTAATATCAGTTTCAAAATTAGATTAACTTTATTTCTTTTTTCATGAATTCGGGAATGTGTTTATAAGGTATCGAATATACTCTTAACGAAACCGAAAAATGTTGGTAAAATAAAAAAGAAACGTTGCTTTCAGTGGCCAGCTCAATGGATTAGAATATGGAAAGGTGGAGAGAGTAGTGGCGTAGTGCTGCACTGTTGCCTGTGCCAGTTTTCTCATCACTGCAAATTGCAAAACGCAAACCCAAAACCCACGTTAAGGTGGCGAGGCAGAGAACCCAAACCTTCCCCACTATCCTACAATCTCTCTCTCTCTCTCTTTTTCTTTCTCTCTCTATATTTTGAGTACACGAGGTTGAAATGGCCCATAGCAGGCTGAAGTCTTGTCCTTAGCTGAGTGTCCAATACAACACTCCAATTTCATTTGCACGGAAAAAGCGCACACACGCAAAACATATTGCCACTCATTTCTATTGCTCAAATATTTGGAAAAAAAGGTTCATAAATTCTCACCACCACACCTTTCTCCCTCCTTAAGATAGTATTGTATTTTCTCTGCATACTTGTTTATGGTGTTCCCTGAGTGTTGTTAAGATATTTTATACTAGTCCCTCTCTGCTATCTTGCTAAGTTTTCTTCAAAGTTTGGATCTTTTGGGAGTGTTTTCACCTGAGCGACTGCTCAACTACCGCATTGGGCATCCGGGCCATCCCCACACGGCTCTGCTCTTCAGATTGGTGTCAGGAATGCGTTTCTCCTGATGATATTGAGGCGACCCGTGATGGATATTGAAGGTTGGGGCCGCGGCAATCCTGTCAAGGTGAATAATACTGTTGTGGGTATATGGAGATATGGAGATTCGTGTATAAAGATGTGAGCTTTTTTTAGTTTTCTGATAAACTCTTTGGTGGTCTTTGCAGAAGGAGTCTTGGAGGACAGTTTTGGCTTTAGCTTATCAGAGCTTGGGCGTGGTTTATGGTGATTTGAGCACTTCTCCTTTGTATGTTTACAAGAGCACTTTTGCAGAGGACATTCATCATTCAGAGACTAACGAAGAGATATTTGGAGTTTTGTCATTTGTGTTCTGGACATTGACTTTAATCCCACTGCTGAAATATGTGTTTATAGTGCTGAGAGCTGATGATAATGGTGAAGGTGGGACTTTTGCCTTGTACTCCCTGCTGTGCCGCCATGCCCGGGTAAGCACTTTGCCCAATGGCCAGGTTGCTGATGAGGACCTATTTGAGTACAACAAAGATGGAATTCATTCTGCAAATAAGGGTCTTGGGTTGAGCTTGAGATCCACCCTGGAGAAACATCAATGGCTGAGGAGAATATTGCTGGTTTTGGCACTGATTGGAACTTGTATGGTGATTGGGGATGGAGTCTTGACACCTGCAATTTCTGGTATGTGTGTAATGTTTTGCCTGCAGATTTAGGAAATTGAGTAAATTGAGGTTTGAGGATGCTTGACCCCTCCTGGTTTTTGGGTGCAGTGTTTTCTGCTGTTTCTGGATTAGAGCTTTCCATGTCAAAACATCATCATGAATGTAAGCTCCAATTCTTTTTCGAAATTATTATGTTTGCTTATCTTGTATGTTCAACCAATTATTATGCCTGCTTATCTCTTACAAGGATGCAATAGCATAGGCCAAATTTCTAGCCTTGTTCAATCAATATTCAATAGTTCAATTAAGGAGCTTAGGAGCTTAGAACTTCATCTCTATGATAGTTTCAACACTATGAAACCCGCAACCACTAGCTGAGTGTGTGCACTGGTTAGACCCGCCTTGTGACCTTAGCTGGCAAAGGGTTAGGTAATCCAGTTAGGTTGTTCATAGTTGATCGGCTCAAACCAACAAGGGAGAGTTGAACTTGAGACCTTGTGGTTATCAAGTCAACAGTCTGACAAACTTGGCTGGGTTGCCCCAGTTAGCCGATGTGAATTGAGTATCAGTTTCTTATGGTTGGTAGTTGTTGTAAACCTTTAGCTAATTTATTACCTATTTACTCGTTTCTCAGTCAAGTTTGTCTTAACGCTATGGAGGTTGTACCCGGACTAGATGAATGTAGAGTTTAGTATTTAAATATTTGGGAGAAGAGTAAAGAAACGAGTCCGTGTTTGCAATCTAGAATGTTTTGTTTGATGTAAGTATAGGTCGCGAAAAGAGAGCATATCAAGCAGGACTAGATGTGCACAAATGCGGGGCCCTTCATATAACAACAGAGACAACAATTGTATGCTAATCAAGGTCATATCAACATCACATATTTAAATAAAGTTAGGTTTCCATCTTTGCATGGTGGACCTTGCTGATATCATCCTACTAACAAAGTGATACATATTTAGGCTAAGATTTTTTTTATTTCATGGTTCAAGAATTTAGTGGACTGTGTTTCTCCTCTATAAAGTAAATTATATTGTGATGGAAAAAGCCAAGCAAGCAAATTGGTTTGGCACTGTTAAATTAATAAAGCAAAAGTATGACACCATGACTTAGAACCTTATCCTATTGAATTACTAAGTGAAAGCAATGAGTCATTGAATTGATAGAATAGTCATATTCTCATATCTGCCCCATTGATAACCACAAGGGTCGGCCTATTGGCCTTCTCGATTTGAGCTGATAAGCTCTTTGTTAAAAGGAAAGCATATAATAATCAGATGGCTAAGTTGAAATCTATGTTTACTTTTTATGACAGACTGATTTTCTTTCATTCTTAGTAGATTAGATCATTGAAACTAATGAGGATACATATAATATCCTAGAAACGTAGGATTTGGTTGTTTTTCTTATAATGTCATGCCAGTTTAGCGATATGTTAGAGAGGTTTGTTTCCTCAAAAAAAGAGGCAAATAGTTAGGGCAGATGGATGGTTTACTAAATTTTTGCTCGTTATGCAGATGTGGAAGTTCCGATTGCATGTGTCATACTGGTTTTCATATTTTCCATCCAGCATTACGGGACCCATCGGATAGGATTCCTGTTCGCGCCAATTGTGGTCACATGGCTTTTATGCATCAGTGCCATTGGACTGTATAACATTTTCCGGTGGAATCCACATGTTTACCAAGCACTGTCTCCATACTACATGTACAAGTTCTTAAAGAAGACCCAACGAGGTGGTTGGATGTCTTTGGGCGGGATTTTGTTATGTATTACAGGTATATAGCATTGTCAAAGTCGGGTTTATTTTTTTGAAAAAAAATAAAATATAAAAGGCGAGTGTTCTCATATTTTTAGCATGCGTTTCAGGTTCAGAGGCCATGTTTGCTGATCTTGGACACTTTTCACAGTTGTCTATTAAGGTAATTAAACCTAATAGCGTAAGGAACCATAGATTTAATCTCTCTGGTAAGAGGCTAAGAGAGTTATGGTTAAAACATTTGAACTTGAATAGTGAATTCATCTCGCTATTCTCCATACTCATTGTGGACTTAGTTAATGGCTCTGATGGAAGAATAAATTCTCTATAAAAATCAGTCTTCACAATATTTAAGAATAAATACTTTTATCTTTGTGATCTGCAAAATTCTGCAGCATAAATTCTGTTTACTTATCATTCTGCTTACGGAACTGCATCAAGCACAGACTTTCCACCGAGATGTGAACGAAGAAGACATCACGAGTTTCTTTTTGACAAATTCTCGTAAAATTCCCATGATAAGATTGTGATCCATGATAGTAATATTCGGTGTAGAGTGGATGCATTAGTAACAGGTTGATCCTTGATAACAACGCCTCTAATTAATGGCTGCTGCCCTGCAGATAGCTTTCACCTTTGCGGTTTATCCATCATTGATTCTGGCATATATGGGGCAAGCGGCTTATCTTTCCAAGCATCACACCCTTGAAACTGACTATCGGATTGGATTCTATGTATCAGTTCCTGGTATTAATTCTTCCCAATGCTGTGATTCTTTTTCGCCTTTCTTTCGGTTGATACCATAACGAGACTGTAGAGAGAAGTAAGAGTGTGAAAAGTGAAAACTGTTTTATTATTCGAAAGCAGTAAAGGGAAAAGAAAGGAATACATGAAACAGTATATCTTGGTTTAAGCTAGTTGTGAATTGTGATCTTACTTGGTCCAGAAAAACTTCGGTGGCCTGTTCTTGGCATTGCAATACTTGCAGCCGTGGTGGGAAGCCAAGCCATCATCACCGGGACGTTTTCTATTATCAAGCAATGCTCGGCTTTAGGTTGTTTCCCAAGGGTGAAAATAACACACACATCGTCGAAATTCCATGGCCAGATTTACATTCCAGAAATCAACTGGACCTTGATGGTCCTATGCTTGGCTGTCACTATTGGTTTTGAAGATACAAAACACATAAGCAATGCATCAGGTAAATTTATGCATTTTTTGCAGTTTTCAGTTTGAAGGTAATGTTTGTTTTCTTACGAATGGCGGTGTTTTGGAGCAGGTCTGGCGGTTATAACTGTTATGCTGGTAACGACGTGCCTGATGTCTCTGGTAATCGTCCTGTGCTGGCACAAAAATGTGTTTCTAGCCATTTTCTTCATCTTCTTCTTCGGGAGTATTGAAGCGCTCTACTTCTCAGCTTCGCTGATTAAGTTCCTTGATGGTGCCTGGGTTCCAGTTGCTCTATCGTTCATATTCCTGCTTATCATGTACATTTGGCACTATGGCACGCTGAAGAAATATGAGTTTGATGTTCAGAACAGAGTTCCAATCAACTGGCTGCTGCAATTGAGCCCTAATCTCGGCATTGCAAGGGTGCGAGGAATCGGCCTCATTCACACTGAGCTTGTTTCTGGAATTCCTGCAATTTTCTCCCACTTCGTCACCAATCTCCCGGCTTTCCACCAGGTTCTCATCTTCCTCTGCATCAAATCGGTCCCGGTGCCGCATGTGAGGCCGGAGGAGAGGTACCTGGTGGGAAGAATCGGGCCGAAAGAGCACAGAGTGTACAGATGCATAGCCAGATATGGCTATCGCGATGTTCACATGGACGACGTGGAGTTCGAGAAGGATCTGCTTTGCAGTATCGAAAAATTCATCCGTTCAGAAGCTCCGGAACAGGGTGACCTAATGGATTTTGACGACGACGAAAGGATGACCGTCATCGGAACCACTTCCACATACCTAGAAGGCAAAACAATGAGCGAGGACGGCGAAAACATGTCCGCAAGCACGACGACGGAGCTGCGAGAGATCTCCTCGCCGGAGATGATGACCGGACGGCGAGTGCGATTCCTATTGCCGGAGAGTCCACAGATGGATCCAAGCGTGCGAGCGGAACTGCGCGATCTGATGGAAGCAAGGGAAGCAGGCATGGCGTTCATACTGGGACGCTGCTACGTGAAGGCTAAAAGCGGTTCCAGTTTCATGAAGAAAGTAGTCATCGATTTAGGTTACGATTTCTTGAGGAGGAATTCTCGAGGGCCAACATATGCGCTCAGCTTCCCTCGCGCATCAACTTTAGAAGTTGGCATGATCTACCTTGTATAACATACATAAACACAGTAAGTAGCATTCCCAGTTTCTTCCATTCCTACCTCCCAAACTTCTGTAAATGCTAGATTTTGTACTGTAAATCGTCAAAAAAAAAAAAGTTCTGGGTAGCATTTCCACTACCTAGTCAGTAAATCTTGTTTGCCAGATCTCTAGTCTTGATTCTGATGGCTTCTGCACCCAAACGAGATTAATCTAGCCTAGTGGAGTCAATTCAAGAGGCGTTGTTACATATATATGGATTCAAACTTGGTACTATTTATAAAAAGTTAAAAATTAATTAAATATTGTTAATTCATTATTCTTTGCTTGAGTATAAGAGTGAACTAAAATGGAAAGTGCTCATCTAAGGGATTGACAAATAGATGATTTGGACACTTCAAGAATGTAAATTATACAAATTTGCAGCAAGCTAAGCTTCCATGCGTAAACTAAACAAGACCCTAGGAGGAAGGAAGGAATGTGATGATCTTTACTCAGTGACAAGTATCCTCTATTGTTGTTGTGTTTATCTCATACGTATTGTCTTCTCTACTTTCTGTCATTATATTCGAATTCGATTTGTATTCTCGTTTATTTCAACATCAATGGTTTCCCCACTTTGAGAAGACTTATCGAAGAGTTCATGTTGATTAGCAAGAACTAGGACACTGAAATGCAGTTTAGTTCTTTCTCCTCGACTGGGCAGTCTGTGTAATCTCTGTATATAAATGGGGAAGAATTTGGTGATTTTACTACTTATTCTCTTGATTCTGCTTCTTGGATGTTCATCAGCTTCAGCAACACCTACTGCAAGTGCGTTGTGTATTCTTGTCATGACCCAAGTTTGGATTATTTATTTATTTTTTTTTTCATTTGTTTTACGTATGTATGCAGAAGTGGTCTGTGGGGTTGTCACGAATGTTGTCGCTGCTCTTTTCAAATGGTTGGTATCGCTAAAATCTGAGATGGAACCAGGTGAGAAGAGAAGCCTTTTAAGAATTTCCCATCTTGTCTGTTTGTTCTGTGTAGCAGCCATTAAAGATTGATTTTCCTTGCCTTTCAAAGCTTTTTCCAGGATTAAATTTGAGAAAGGATACAGTGTTGAAACTATCTTTGATGGAAACAAATTGGGAGTTGAGCCATATTCTGTGGAGGTTTCGCCGGCCGGAGAGGTCTTCATTTTGGATTCTGGAAACAGCAACATTTACAAGATCACAACCCCACACTCTCTGTGTAAGATATTGCCCATGCCAATTTTGACAATTTTTCATGAAGTTATTGTTCATTACAAGGTTGTTTGCGATTGCAGATAGCCGGCCTATGTTGGCCGTTGGATCACCTGAAGGGTGCTCTGGGCATGTGGATGGGAAGCTGAGAGAGGCAAGGATGAACCACCCAAAAGGGCTAGCCATGGATGACAGTGGAAACATGTATGTTGCAGATGCCATGAACATGGCAATCAGAAAAATCACTGACACAGGTATATATATGCCCAGATATCTATATTACCACCTTTTTCACCGGAAAATCTCACCTTTTCGACCCGAATCAGTCTAAATTGCTCATAGATGAATTAATAGACAGTCTGACCAACTTGGCTGAGGTTGTCCCCACCTCGAACATTTTCTTTGTACAGGAGTTGTGACAATTGCAGGGGGGAAGAGGTTCCAAGGCGACAGACCGAGGGAAGACGATGCAAAACTTTCAAATGACTTTGATGTAGTTTATGTAAGAAGCAGCTGCTCACTTTTGGTAATTGACAGAGGAAACCGGGCGATTAAACAGGTCCAACTTCACGAGCATGACTGTTCGGATCAGTACGACAGCAATCTCCATCTAGGTAAAAAACTGAACTTTCTAAGAAACAACCTCAGCCCACTGTGATTACCATAACAAGTGTCTGTTTCATCATTGCAGGTGCATCACTGCTTTTTGCAGCCTGTTTCTTTGGATACATGCTGGCTCTGTTACAACGAAAAGTTGCAGCATTTTCCTCATCAATCCGCGTGAGCAAACTATTATAAGTACTTCTAGTTCATGTTCATCTTGTTGAGCATGTAGCCATTAATGTGCAATCCAACTATCAGCTTAGGCTTTTAGTTGAGATGGAGCACATGCTTCAATTTGGTATCAGAGCCAGATCAAAGGGTCCACGTGTTGCTTGGAACCCATTTTAGGCTTTAAGCTTTTAGTTGAGATGGAGCACATGCTTCAATTCATCTGATGAAGGCTTGAATACTGAGTAGCTTAGCCATATTCTTTTTGCAGAAGCACAACAGCCCAATCCGACCAGGCTTATTTCCAGCAGAAGATGAACACAAGAAACCTGCAGAAAACATGTTTGTTTCCATTGGAAGACTGCTAGTCAACACTGTTACTGAAATGTTTGGTCGAATGTTGTCTGGGTTTAGAAAGAAACCTCATTTTCAGCAGAATCTGAATCTCCATTACTCTCACAAGCATCCTGAATACTATACAAATACAATTGGTTATGAAGATGACCTCCCATTTTCAGACCTGAGAAACCCTCCACCAAGAACATCATCGTTCTCGTCGATTGCCAAAGATCTGGAGAGGTCTCAAAACCATCATCAGAAGAAACAGCCATCGAGTCCTCAGGCTTGCACAGAACAAAGCTGTGAGAGGAATGAGGTTGTGTTTGGGGCAATTCAGGAACAAGATGGCTGCGGTGAATCAATGGTGATAAAGAAAGTTGATTATTCAGATCCTGCTTATAACCATTATAACATCCGATCCAGATACAGCTGTAATATGGGGAGTTTCTGTGGCAATTGAATAGCTATATATAGGAAGACGACAAGATAGAATTTGTTTATACACTTTACAGATGTGTAGCCATATAAGCTGTTTACGCCTATTTCTCCGCTTTCTCCCCCTTATATATATACACAATACACGCCTGTAAAGACCGGGAATCATTGGGCTCTCCGAGTCTCCGGAGACGGGGAGTCAAATTTCAGTAACTTTCTCTTTACAAATCATAAAGCCCTAATTGGAATTAGGGCTTTTGACTAGTAAAGATCGTAAATTTGTTTTCTTTTCCGATTGTTTTCTTCTGGGATTGTTGATTGAACATGGCCGTTGAGAATGCCACACTGGAAGATGCAGAGGAGAATGATGATTTTGAGGAACTGGCGTTACGGAGAAGGGGTTGTTGTTTCTGGCTTCCGTGTTTCGGCCGGCGGCCGGCCGGCGCCTGGGAGCGTATCGCGACGTCGGAGAGCCATAAAGAGGATTGGTTGGGGAAGAGTACGAGTGCACTAAAGAAAGTTCGGGAGTGGTCGGAGCTCGTCGCCGGCCCCAAATGGAAGACCTTTATCCGCCGTTTCAACAAGCCCCGCTCCAAACCCGCCAAGTTCCAATACGACCCCGTGAGTTACGCGTTGAATTTCGACGACGGGTTCGAGCAGAGTGGTAATCCGGATGACGGCCATCTCCCCCGGGATTTCTCGTCGAGATATGCATCGTTCCCGGCGACGGCAAAATCGCCGATGGACCTGGGCAAGGACGCGTCTTCAGTCACGTGAAGATTCGCTCTCTTCACTGCCAATCCGCGTCACCACCTGGACGAGAATTGCGGCACAGATTTCGGAGTTAACAATGTTCACCCGAATCTTGTCGTTTGACTTTGTCAGCACATACTGACCTCTGCTCTCCCAGTAGCTTTGTCCTTTCTTCCTTCTATTCTATACTTTCATCCTCTAAAGTACTTTATTACTCCGTATATTTGTTGCTTTCTTATATATGTGGGGTATTCTTAATCTCTTTATTTTATTTAAATAAAGGATTAATTTTCTTAACTTATCCATTAAAATTGACAAAATAGTGGAGGAATTGAAGTCTGTGTTTTATCTCAACTAAAAGCCTATATATTATATGCTCAACAGGAGGAATAAATTAGGGTGATTTAGATTTTTACATTATTTTGTATTCTTGTTCATAATTTATCACTAGAAATCAACTGATATGTCTGTGCAGATTTTGACTATGTTTGTTTGTTAGTAGCATGCCTAGAATGAACTCCTTTCATTTGATAAAGCAAACACTTTTTGTTTCAGTAAACAAAAGTCTTCTTCAGGAACATGATCAACTTAGCAATCAAATGATTATGATGGTAGTTAATGGCAGATAAATCATGATTATTTGACAAACACACAATTGCCAGTTTGCCACTACAACTAACACTTAGAAAAGCACAGATCCCACTACCATTAAAGATACCTCCTTTGGTCAAACTACTATTAAAAAAGGGATTGGCAAAGAGTGGAGGGAACAGAAAAGATGAAGAAAATATCAGCGCCAGATTTGTACAGCTACGTATGTGTTTTGTTAAAGCACAATGAATCTGAGTTTTTGTAATGGCGCCAACTTAGAAACACTGCAAAATTAAAGTTGTGAAAGATATGCCAGCTGATCTTTCTTCTTCCTAGGTAAACTCAACGCTAAATGTTCTTGAAACTAATTAAGGTCATTAATCAAACATGAGAGTCTGAAGAACCAAATTTCCCTTTCTTAGACCAAAGCCAAATCTTGGAAATGGAGAAACTATCAGTTTTGGTTCCAATACTTAATCTTTTCCCCTCTCCATCCACAGTATCCTGATTATTATCTCTTGGTTTCACAAGCTTTTCCACATCTCTGCCATTTCCCAGATTATTGAGTGCCACCCTGAGTTTAGTATCCCCAACAACGTATTGATATGAGCCCATTGAGTAGCATCTTCTAGCATCCAAAGCGCTACTGCTAGCCTCACCATCATCTTCTTCAGCTTCTTCCCCATTGTTAAGCTTACGAAACTTGCCGAGTCTAACAGGAAAAGTCCCCTTCTGGACCACGATTTCGTCTAAATCGACTGCTTTTTGAGCAGAAGTGTCATTATTATTGTCTCCACTGCGAGGATCTTCAAGTGGCTCATCGTGATCAAACATGGGGTTTTCAACGGAGAACCCAGGGTTGAAGAGGGTGCCTCTACAGAGGGGGCAAGTGGAATTTGTCAAGAGCCATGTATCTATGCAATTGATGTGGAAAGCATGGCCGCACATGGGCAGCAATCTCAGCTTATCCTTCTCTACAAATTCACTCAAACAAACAGCGCAATCAAACGGCTCTTTTGAACCGCCCACGATTTCTCTGTAAATGAAGACTGGCAACGCATCAATGAAAGCTTGGTCCACGCCGGAGTCATGGAGATGGAAGAGCTGCTGCAACTGTCTTTGAAGGGCATCGTCGGCGCTGGGAACTTCTGGGTTCCGGCCGGACCGGACCGATGAAGGATTCTTGACAAGAAATCTAACAAGCAAGTGCAGCAGACCAGACACGAAGAACAGGACTGCTACTATCACTATGATGAAAAGAACTGCAGGATTGATTTTGTTCCCAGAGGGCGATGAAGATGGAGATGGAGGAGGAGGAGGGTATTTGAAGATGGCATCTCTCTGAAACTGTACCCATCTCACCTCCCTATCTTCTGCCATTGAACCCATCATTCCAAGAACCCAGAACTTCAAAAATGTTTGATTTTCGACAAAAAGCAGCAAAATTGTTATTGCCCAGCTCGCTGATTTTGAAAAAACAAGACAAATAAGTGAAATAACGACAGCCCTATAGAGAATAAGTTTAAAAGGATGAAACTTTACCTCACCAGACCACCATTAAAACATATTCAGATTCTTTATACATAAACCCCCTTTTCTTGCATCACATGAAGTCTTCGCCTTCCTTGAGAAGCAGAAGAAAATCAGTCGAAATCCGAGGCTCCGACGCCACAGTGTATATAAATATACTGTGCATACATAGATATGAGAGAGAAGGGTGGAAGGTTTGAAGGTGAAGAGGAGAAGGAGGAGGCAAAGACAGGTGCTTGGCGACTGCGCGGCGGTCACTGGGAACCGAAACCTGCAAATAAACAATGCCAGAAAGGAATACATATACGCCGTAAATGAAAAGGAAAAGACAAAGGCGACAGTAAGTAAAGTAAAAAAAATAAAAATAAAAAACAAATAAAGGAAAGGAAAGATTTGAACGAATAGGCCGCGAAACAAATCCGTCCATCTCGGAATTTGAGATAGATGGAGCTCAATACAGTTTCTACTTTCTATCATTAAGAAGAATAATAAGGAAATGAAAATGATATATGGCTTTCTAGTTTCTAGGGATAAAACCCTCGTAATTGAGGCAACCGCCAACTCCAAGTCCCCAACCAATATTATAGTGTGGAAGCAATCTTTTGATATTCTTCGTTTGAGCTAGTGAATTATAAACAATTGTTTATTTTTATGTAATTTTTCGTTTGTTAGGGTTAGAGTTACAAGGCGTGAGAGTGAGATGGGCAACTTCAATTTGATTGGTTTGCCTTCTTGTGTTTTTTTATCGATTATTGTCAAGACATGGGAGCAAGATGGACAACTTACATCGATTTACCTGGTCCTTTGCCTGCTAGGGTCACAAGGCATTGGAGCGAGAGTGACCTATTAACTTTATTGGTTTGGGACAGTCAACTATGAAAAACTAAATAGAGTATATCCAATGCACACACCCTCGATAGTGGCTATGAGTTTCCATTATCATTAAAAAAACTCATATCACCCGTTAGAATTTGTTGCTTACAAATTACAATTCAATTACACTATATTATTAATGATTCATATTTGATGCATAGTCTATATATATATATATATATATATATATATATATATACACCAATGCTGAAAGGAGAATATGCCACATCATTAAAAATAAAGTCAATACTGATGACTTGCTCCTTTTTTGCAAAATATTTAAAACTTATATTTTATTAAGAACTCTTTTATATATAATTAACAAAATATATCTACTTTCATAAACATATTTATTACTTAATTATTATCTATCTAATTTTTAAAATATTTTTAATTAGTAGGTACATTATTAATTGTTCCCAAACAATTAATTACACCTACGACCAAACATTAATTTTATTTAAATCTCTTAATTAACATTAAATTAGTATAAGTAAGAAGTATATTCAATTAATCACACGTTAATTAAGAGATTTATTAAGAAAAAAATTTAGAAAACCCTTTATACTTGATTTTTTTTTATTGTAACTACAATCTAACATATTACTTGTGACCTTCCATTATAAAAATCAAATAGTAATCAAATACTCCTTATGCATCTACACAAATTGTTTTCTGCTTTACATCTGTTATGAACAAATTGTAAATAATAATAATAATAATGTATTTATATTTATTATAAAAAAAATATAAAAAGTATATCATTTAGTCAATATATTAAATATATATTATGCGTGAAAAGAAAAAAAAAATTAAGATGAAGAGAAATACTGTATTTATATTTATTCAAATTGCCCACTGAACGTAACCTAAAAATGCAATTAGGCCACTGATCGAAAAAAAGTGCAATTAGGCCATTGAACACTCAAAAAATGTGCAATTATGCCACTGAACTCTCCAAACGTATGCAATTTTACCGGATAGCAGGTTACCATCAATTTTAGCAAGTTACCTGCTTACGTGGCAGCTTAGTTCGCATTTTTAATAATTTTTAAATAATTTTTAATAATTAATTTTAATAATAAATTTTATAAAAAATTGGAAAAAATTAAATAAAAAATAAAATAAAGTCGTTTTTATTTTTTTAAAAAAAATTAATAAAAAGTTATTATTAAAATTTATTAAAAATTAATTAAAATTTATTAAAAATGCCAACTCAGCTGCCACGTAAGCAGATAACCTGCTAAAATTGAGGGTAACCTGCTATCAGGTGAAATTGCACATTTTTGGAGTGTTCAGTGGCCTAATTGCATTTTTTTTTTCCGTTCAGTAGCCTAATTGCATTTTCAGGTTACGTTCAGTGGCTAATTTGAACCTTATTCCTCAATTAAATAATGTTCGTTACATAAAATAGTATTCATAATATCATCACTCTTTTATTACATTTGTGATTTATTCTAAAATCTACCGGTGATGTAATAAGCAAAATTTAGAAATTCATTAATAAGAGATTTATTAATCACACGTTAATTAGTTAATAATTGAACAATTCTTAATTATACTAATTTAATGTTAAATAAGAGATTTAAATAAAATTAATGTTTGACCGTACGTGTGATTAATTGTTTGGGAACAATTAATAATTAATAATGTATCTAATTGTGAACAATTAATGATGTATCTACAAATTAAAAATGTTTAGAAAATTAAATGGGAAATAATTAAGTAATAAATATGTTTAGGAGATTAGATATATTTTGTTAATTTGAAATAAAAGAGTTTTCTAATAGAAATATAAGTCTTAAATATTTTACAAAAAAGACCTGATCAATATTGACTTTATTTTTTTAATGATGTGGTATTTTCTCTTTCACCGTCAGTGTATAGCATCTATATATACATCGCCGGTGCATCAAATATTAATCCTTTTATTAATTTAGATAAGTATATTATAATTTTTTTTATTAGACAAATTAATTGCATGATTAGCTTGATTTGAGGAGTTTATTGTATCACTTCTTGTTCATTTTGACACGTAATTTATTTGTATTTGATTCCCACTAACGGCACTAAGCATATATAAGGTACAACATCACTTCACCGTTTCTATTAAGAGAAGGAAACGATCGAAAAGGTGTTACTTCACTTCATGGGTTAATTAATTAGGTCATGGATGGTCATCTCACCAACAGAAATGGAACTATATATGGCACATATATGCTTTCTTCATCTTTAGATATAAGCCATTGAATTTTGGTGTCATGATGACTTCATCTCGTACAGATACATGCTGTGTTTCAAAAGTCAAATGCTCCATCAAACAAGTACAATTATGAAAACTTTGATTTGAAAACCCACATGGTTGTGAAATAAAGTCGTCAGTTTAGGTATTGTTTGGTTTTCAGGATTACTAATCATACGGATGCGACTATCAATTTTCATCTTAATCCAATCTTCATTACTAATTCACAATTCTCAGTTCAAATGACTCTCAATTATGAAGAGAAAGTCACATTATTGTCTTGTTTTATATTAAAAATTAAAAATAATAATAATAGCAATGCTTAACCTGTTCGAAATTATTTGTAACATTATATTCCATACAATTTAGTGAAGATTATCAATAACATCATCTAAAATTATTGACTGGTATAACTTATTTATATGCTCCAAAAAAGAACGCTACCAAAATCCATTTCATTTTTTATTAGTGAAAACTCATGCTTTAAATATTTTGATTTTTGAGCACGAATTTTGTGAGTCATTATCATTAACTTTTTTTCTTTGATTAACAATAACTGTCATTTTTTAATATTTGCAGGTTAATCGTTTTCTTTTTTCCTCATAAATGAAATAGGGTAATTATCTAGAAGTGGGAAAAATCACATGCTTGTTGGTCTTAGCTAAATGTGGATGCTACTATTGAAGCTGGTGGGGAAAAAATGGCTTTGGTTGGGTTATAATTAAGGAACGAGAATGAAGTCTTTCAAGCAGCAAAATGTGTACCATGGAATGGGCGAACGCTCATGAGGCATAAGCTATGGTGGTGTATGAAGCACTCTCGTGACTAAAGGTCCTCAACATGAATTTTGTTTAAGTCAAAATATATGCACTCCAAGTTTTTCGTGAACTCAACTAGGATGAATGTGGTCCTTCTTTTGACCTCATTTTACATGATATTATAGATATTTGTAATGCATTTTTGCATGTTTACATATCGTTTGCTAATCAATGCAAACTATACTGTCCACTTGCTTTTTTGGGAGTCAAATTTTATAGCTGATTGCAGGGAGTGAACCCCTCATAATTTCATTTGTACTACTCTCGCATTGGATATCAACTAATGAATCTGTATTTTTCTTAAAAAAAAAAAAAGAGAGAGAGAAAAAAAAATGGTAGATGCAGTGTACATTAATGGCCATTCACGAAGCATGTGTTGTGTGCCAACTCTTGTTTTTTTGTTTTTATCATTATGCATGATTGAGTTACAAGATAGTTGTCAAGCACTTTGTACTCAGATGACATTTGAATTGGACTCCTATATGAGAGGTTGTGACTTGTGAGTTCGAGTTGGTTAGCATTCAATTACCACCCGTGTCAGAACCCCTCATCATTATAGTTGCATATTAAAATTTCAATTTGATCAAAATATAGTTAAATTCGTAAGTAATGAATTAGTTTACATCCAAAATAGAATTGTACTAATCCATTGTATTGTATAGATATATGATAAAGATTGTGAATATATAGAAAAGTAAAATATTATTTTGAAATAAGTGTCAAACAGGTCATCTAATTACACAATAAATTATAATCAATTACTGGTTTTAATTTTTTTTTAATAAATTTAAATTAAATAATTATTTTAAAAAATTAAACCACTTATCGTCTCATCGAGCCTGCCTTCTCACCAGAGAAGGTGATCCACTGGGTTGTCTTCTCTGGTGAGGAGGCAACCGGCAAATTATGCTGTGCGGATGCAAAAACGACGTCGTTTTATTAAAAACGCGCATCTCCCCTTTAAAAAAATTTTCTAGTTCGATTCCCAACAACAATATATGAACTAAAATTCCAGAATCGATGAACTATAATTCCAGAATCGATGAACTATAATTTCAGAATCTATGAACTAAAATTCCAGAATCTAATCTATGAACTAAAAATTCCAGAATTTATGAACTAAAATTCCAGAATCGATGAACTACAGTTCCAGAATCGATGAACTATAATTCCAGAATGAATGAACAACATAATGTTGTTGCTGGGAGTCGAACCTGAATTTTTTTTTAAGGGGAGACGCGTGTTTTTAATAAAACGACGTCGCTTTTGCATCAACATAACTACTCGAGGGGCAACCTTAGGTCGCCATTTCAGTCTAGAGAAGGCAACCCGCAACTGGGTTTCCTTCTCCCGTAAGAAGGCGACCTGAAGTTGCCTTTTCATCGGAGATGAGAAAGGCAACTTTGGTCTTTTTTCACCGGAGAAAGCGGGTGCTTTTAATTTTTAAAATACTTATTTAATTTAAACTAGTATTTGCACCCGTGCGATGCACGGAATAGATTTGTTGTAATATATTAAGAATATTTCGATCGATATATAATTATTTAAATTAGAACATCAAATATTATATAGTTCAATTGAATATACGGGTTGGATCATTTATGTGTTTTTATATTATCATTGTATGAATTTAAGCAAATAATTGCTCAAATTAATAGCTAATGTGTAGATGTATGCATGTAGTGTTATAACTTTGGAGATTTTTTTTTTTTTTTTTTTTCATTGTTTAGTATTTTTTTTTATAAATTATACAAATGTGTTTTTTTTTTGTCTATACATATAACAATTTTGTCATTTAAAAAATATAATATCAACGATTTTATTTACACATTGTTGAAACCTCTTTGTAGACGACATTGGTAGTAGTAATACAATCTTGTCCATCATCGTCTAGAGCTAACACCTTCAATTGATCAGGATGGGTGACTCGGTGAAAATATATAATGGTATAATATTAGTCAATTAGCGATCCTTACAAAAAAAATGTAGTGATTTAGCGATCCTCGGATTATTTGCTTAGAGGAATTACTTACTGAAAAAAAAATGTAGTGAATTGTTTTATTAAAAGCAGCAAAAAATTGTGTATATAAATTAATAAATTAGTTGTATAAATTAAAAATGAAAAAACAGGAAATACATACTTAAAATTAGATTTCTAACTTATTTAATTTTCATAATTTCGGAATAAATTTGTAATTGTATATAGTAAGGTAAGAATAATTCTTATGCAATATACGATTTGATAACTCAATTAATATTAAGATTTCGTGCAATGAACATGTATATTATCTTGTGTACTCATTTGAACGGTAATTTATTTTTATACAATAATTATGCATAATAAATTAATATTATGCTAATTAATAACTAATAAAATTTATTATTAATTTGACCATTAAAATTAGTCTGGATGGAAAAATATATATATGAATTGGTTTAATAAATCATAAATATTACCAATTGTTTAGTTAGAAAATAATCATTATAAAATTAAAATTGATTAATTTGACAAATTATACTTAAAATAAATATTACAGATTATTTACTTATATAAAACTTTTATTGAATTATTATTTTATAATAAGGAGTGAAAAATTATATATATATATATATATATATATATATATATATATATATATATATATATATATATATATTGGTTATTGGTTATTCTTTTCATATTCTCATATGGACGTAAATCCATAATATGGTATATAACCAATAACCAACGTAGTATATATATATATATATATATATATATATATATATATATATACTACGTTGGTTATTGGTTATATACCATATTATGGATTTACGTCCATATGAGAATATGAAAAGAATAAATGTACAACCTAATTAATACTACGCATTACATAATAAATATCATACCTAATATTACTATACATAATACCATACGTAATTATTATTTTTAATTTTTAATACCATGCATACAATTACCATACATACGTGAACTGGTTATCAATATAGATTTCTTAAATTGGTTATAAATCATATTATGATATTACGTCCCTATGAAATAATATTAACATACATAAAATTACCATACATACTTGTTAATATTTAGATTTATTAAATTGGTTACAATTCATATTATGGTAAAATAATTCTTATGCAATATACGATTTGAAAACTCAATGAATATTAAGATTCCGTGCAATGAACAAATATTCCATCATGTGTACTCATTTGACCAAAAATATGAAGGTTGGTTGAATAAATCGTAAATATTACTAATTGTTTGGTTAGAGAATAATCTTTATCAAATAAAAATTAAAATAATTAAATCTCTATCATATTCATATGTTGTTGCTTTAGGCTTTTGTCAAGGAGCACTACTCATGATCCTCAACACATGGCCATGGCTCCAAATCCTTGTGTTACTCCTATTGGTGCTGGAAGGACCGTCACATCAGGAAAAAAATATTAATAGTCCAAACTCATTCAATGATGTCCCCTCTCATGCAAATGACCTGCAGATCTTGTTGCTCAGAGTCCACTAATAATCAGATGGTCAGTTTTTTTTCTATCACTATGAATAGTGCATTATTTAATCCTGCCCAATAATAAATAACTTTTAATGGATTGAGATAAGGTATTAGAGAAATACCTTTAAATGGGTTGAGCAAACTCGTCCAGATTGATGATGAAGAAGATGATATATATGATCAATATAATCATAGTTTATATAATATATGTAGATAGATTTTAAATTTCACCAATGGTATATATGATTTTCTATTCTTTATTAAAAAAAAAAAAGTTGAAAAAGGATACAGAGATTTACCAAAATGTGTAGGTGTAGTGCAACAGCTCTTCTGGATACGCAGAGAATATGGGTCTTGTTCCTCCTCTTCTTGAAGGTCCCTGTTCTCTACACCATTGCTATGCAATTGCAGAGAATATTCCCTTAGGTTCTTTGTAACTTGGTACTGTTTGTATTGAAGAGAATGTGATGTATATATAGGTGTTTAGATATGATTAAGGGTAACATTTATGGTTTTTATTATATTACCAATTACCAATTACCAATTAAAATTAGAGTTATTACCTGTTCTCTACACCATTGCTATGCAGTTGCAGAGAATATTTCCTTAGGTTCTTTGTAACTTGGTACTGTTTGTATTGAAGAGAATGTGATGTATATATAGGTGTTTAGATATGATTAAGGGTAACATTTATGGTTTTTATTATATTACCAATTACCAATTAAAATTAGAGTTATTACCATTTTACATTTGCTTACCAAAAAATTATATATAGATACTTAATTTATATATGAAGAATATATTTACCTAATTTACTTTATATACAGTAATAAGTATGTCTACACATAAATGAATAATATATAATATATAATTTCAATATTTTGATAATTAATTAAATTAAAAAATTAGGATATTATATAAATGCCGCTAAGTTTTGGGGGAAAATTTATATGATTTTTATATTATTATTTATTTTATTATGCTTACATTATTTCATTAGATTTTTATTATACTTGAACAATAATATTTTCAATTATATTATATAATATAATACCATACATAAAATTACCAATTACCAATTATGTAATATAACAATTAATAGATTTTATTTAATTTCCATTTGACATTTACTTACCAAATAAACTTTACTACAAAAGTTTTGGGGGGAAAATTTGTTAGGAGGATTTTACTTTTATATATATATATATATAGATATAGATTTATTAAAATAAAATTTTAAAAATATTTTAAATTCGATAACTGTAATATGTTTGTCATTTTAGACTGAATTGCATTATATTGTATTATTTGAGAATGATCTAATTATAATTATATTTTTTTTTGAGTCTGATGATCTAATTACAATTTGTTGTGTAGTTGAATGATCTCTTATTATTTTTAAATAAAGGGTCAGATTGTCATAAAATTAAATTAAACGATACCGAAGTCAATAACTTCCCCCGTACCCGTACTATTTTGGACCAGCGACGAAATTTTCCCGGAGAAAATAAACCCATAATCGGAGTTAGTTTATTTGCCTGTGACTCCTGACTCCATAAAAACTTGGCGGCAACGGGTTCAGAAGCAAATTCGTGCGAAGCACAATGGGGGTTCACGGTCTGTGGGAGCTCTTGGCACCAGTCGGCCGCCGGGTCTCTGTCGAAACCCTCGCGGGGAAAAGACTCGCAATCGGTAATCCTCTTTCCCTAAAGTCTAGCTCTATTCATAAAAAAAATGAATATTGAGAGTCATAATGGTTGGAAGAAATATAGTTATATAGTTGCTGCTATTGTGTAGATGCGAGTATATGGATGATACAATTCATGAAGGCGATGAGAGAAGAGAAGGGGGAAATGGTGCGAAATGCTCATCTGCTTGGATTTTTTCGTCGAATTTGCAAGCTACTGTACCTCCGCACCAAACCAGTCTTTGTCTTTGATGGCGGCACGCCGGCTCTCAAGCGCCGAACCGTGATTGCTCGCCGCCGTCAGCGGGAGAATGCTCAGGCTAAGATTCGTAAAACTGCCGAGAAATTGCTCCTCAACCATGTCAGTTTAGTGAAAATATCTTTTCCATTGAGTATTCTATCCTCGTTTGAAATCAAAATCATAATTCTAAGAAGTTACTGGTTAGAAAGAATGATGATATGGTAGATGATAGTAAAGTAAGAGGTAGACAAGAACTTACTTGAACCAAAGTATATGAATTTGACTGATCAAACATAGCAGTATTGGTAGCCAAACATAGATTCTGTTTAACTTCCTGAACTAGATTGAGGTTAGGTTTATTTGAGTAAAGAGTATAGCAGCAAGTTGTGATGGTTGCTTTTTATGACCTTAATTGGCAGCTCAAGTCAATGAGGTTGAAAGAACTGGCTGCGGACCTTGAGAACCAGAGGAAAACAAATGATTCCAAGGGTAAATGTGTTGTCTCCGAGGACACGATCACTGTACAGGACATGCCAGAAGGAAATGGTTTTTCTACAAATATTGAGAAACAACAGAACATGGATGATTTAAAGGGTAAAAAGGTTGTTCTGGAGGATACTGATGCCTTGGAGGACATTTTGCAAGGGGATGGTGTAGCTGCCAAGAGTTATAATAATCAGGAAGAAATTGATGAGATGTGAGTTATTGTTCAACTTTTATGAAAATTTATTAAACGTGGGTTTAAATATTCACACTTAAACTTGACAAGTTAATTTAAGGCTGGCAGCATCCCTAGCCGCAGAGGATGATGAAAGTTTTTTCCCTGATGCATCTACATCTGGTGCTGGTCCTGCCAAAGATGAGGATGATGATGAAGACGAAGAGATGATACTCGTGAGTGTTTAGTTACTACCATAACATCATCACTCTGTCAATAACTCCATTTTGTGGTACACAATCATTTAAATGACAAAAGTTTTCTTTGGTAAATTTTACAAATACATACACAATATATGTTATTTTATTGGCTTGCATTTCGTTTGTATGTTTTTCAAAATGGAATACTATTTTTGTTATTCTAGTTATCTAATTAAGCCTTAAAGAACCTTTTCTATGTTTCAGTTATAGGATATTTGGTTTCACATAAGCACCTTAATTCGAAATATGCTGACCTTGTTCTTTAGTCCCTTCCAAGCAAGTCTTTGGCTTAACATTCTATGTTTCAGAAGTGAGGCAGGATAGATACTTATAATTTACATGGTCATGGCACATATCCAAAAATAAATAAAAAAAATTATACTGTCCCATCCATGGAAAAGATACTTTTTGCATTTTCCTTGACAGAAATTTGATACCTATACTGTTTCATTATCATTTCTAAGAATGGAATATGAAAGTTGTATGCTGCTTTGACTATTTTGTTTGGATGTATCTATTGATCTGCAGCCAGAAATGCATGGGAAAATTGATCCTTCTATTTTAGCTGCTTTACCTCCATCCATGCAACTTGATCTCCTTGTCCAGGTAAATGTTATATACAAAATTTGTTCCTTGTTAAAGAGAGAAAAGAATATGTCAGAACAACGTTCAAACCTGTAAAGTTTTTGTTTTTCCTTATGTATTGATTCTTCGGTAGTTTATTTTTGCTTGATGTATTGATCCCCTGTTTTGCAGATGAGAGAGAGATTGATGGCAGAAAATAGGCAAAAGTATCAAAAAGTGAAGAAGGTAAGGTCATGAAAACCAATATCTCTGTGTGTGTGAGAGTTTTCTCCTTTCTGGCGAGTATATAGCTTGTTAATTTAATATATTTCTTACTTTCTATTTTTCCACAGTTTTTCATGTTATAGTTGTGTGTATTCTCCATTTTGCTAATGCGGATACATTAATACTGATTCTTCCATCTATATTCTATATAATAAAATGGGGAAAGAATTTCCTTATTGCTTAAAGTTTTGTACAAAGTTCCCCAACTTTTTACTAATTAACTGGGACTTTGTCAGAAAAATGAATTAGAAATATTGTTCTTGAATATAATAAAATGTATCTGGTATATGGAGTTGGGTGTTCGCAGGAGCTTTAGATGTAACTATTATGAAAGTATATATCTGAATCTGTGTGTATGTGTGTGTGTGTGTGTGTGTTTTTCTTCATGTCTTGACATCACAATACTAAAAGTGCATCACTAAGGGACACAAACCCCTCTTTTCTTTTGAATGTTTGGACACATTCATCAGGTCCCAGAGAAGTTCTCAGAATTGCAGATACAGGCTTACCTTAAAACAGTTGCCTTCCGGCGTGAGATTGATGAAGTGCAAAAATCTGCTTCTGGGAAGGGAATAGGTGGTGTAAAGATTTCACGTATTGCATCCGAGGCCAATCGAGAATTTATTTTCTCATCATCTTTTACAGGAGATAAGCAGTGAGTGGACATATTTCAACTACATTAATGCATGAGTGCATGATAGCTCCTCTCCTCTCCTTATTTTGAAAGACAATGCATACTTGGTGCAACTTTTTTTATGCTTTTGGTTTCTATTTATCTTTCTTTCACATCTTCTTGTTCATATAAAGTAACTTCTCTGTACTAAATTGCTATGGCGAATTAATCAGAGTCCTTACATCTGCTGGAGAAAACCAAAATAAGAATAACCAAATGGAAACATCAAGGGAAAACAATTCGGCGAGTATGGTCAGTGATCTTGCTGCCCAGAAATCCAGTGTGGCACTAGAATCTTTTGTTGATGAACCCGAAAAGGACTTTCATGATGATGTGGAAACATATCTGGATGAGAGGGGCCGAATTCGAGTCAGCAGATTGAGAGCCATGGGGATCCGTATGACTCGTGATCTGCAAAGGAACCTGGATTTGATGAAAGAGATTGAGCAGGAGAGGGTGGTCCAAAATGAAGATGCTTGTAACTTGCCTACTGCTCCCACTTTTAGCAGCGAAAATGCTAATGCCCATGGAAATGGCTGTGAAAAGATCCAGAATTTGAACTCTTCTCATATAGATCATGAAAGGATGACTTGTGATAAAGTAGAAAATGCAGAGTCTCTTTTGAAAAGTGGAACTTCACTTGAGATATCTTTTGAAGATAAACAGGAACGTAATTGTGGTGATGATGATGATCTATTTGCTAGTTTAGTGGGAGGGGATCCAATAATAGACTTCTCCGTTAATGATTCCCCAGTAAAGAA
Organism: Ipomoea nil; assembly: GCF_001879475.1. Classification (NCBI taxonomy): domain Eukaryota; kingdom Viridiplantae; phylum Streptophyta; class Magnoliopsida; order Solanales; family Convolvulaceae; genus Ipomoea; species Ipomoea nil. Next base: position 529,238 of record NW_017617454.1, read on the forward strand.
ACAATCTACAGACTCTGCTTCAGATGTTGATTGGGAGGAAGGAGTTACTGAAGAGAAATTTGGCATGTTAAGCAGTAACTTTCCTGGGCAGAGTGAACCTGCTCTGACAGAAGGTGGTGGCTTGAATGATGAGAGTGAAGTGGTGTGGGAGGAAGGACATTCAGCTATTCATAAGGATGCATTCTTGTGTCCATCTGAAGGGACAAATGCTTCTAAAGGTGACTTGGAAGAAGAAGCTGATTTTCAAGAAGCAATAAGAAGAAGTCTCCAGGATTTAAAAGATCAAAGATCAGTTGAAGAATCATCTCCAGATGATTTATCCAGAAAAGTTAGTGGAGAAGGTAATATAGGGACAATTATTGAGTCAGATTTGCAAGAAAAATATTGGTCAAAACCTAAACTTTCAGAAAATGAAATCCTTCATCAGCCAGATATTCTTTCTAAAGCTGCAACACATTTCAAGACAAATGATGCCACAGATGGGCTGGAAATTGCAGAGGTCAATAATTGCTTAAATACCCATTTGGGGTCAGAATTTAGAGATAATCTGGGGCAGGGGAAGATATTGAATGGAAAAGTGTGCTCTGACACAGCAGATACGAATAATGGCTTAGAGACCCATTTGACTCCACCAATTAGAGATAGCCCTAGGCAAGGGGAAATACTGACGGGGAGCACACATTCTGAGTCTCACTTACAAGATCTTGGTGGAAGTGGCAATTTGAATTCAAAAATTCTGGAGGAAACATGCATTGATGTTGAAGGAATAGGAGAGCATATGATTGAAGTGCAGGGTACAGACACCATCAATGAGGTGGTTGAAGGCACCGATAATTCTTCTGGTGTTACATTGTTTGCAAGACTGGAGTCCAGATTGCATGATTCAAGTCTTTCTGATGCTCAAGAAAAGGGGTTTGAAGCAGCATCAGATGATCATGCATGTGACATGACAGAACTAGGGAAAACATGCCCATCAATACCAATTACAGACACTTGCAATGCACAAAGAATAAATAAGGAACCAGAGCATGATGATGGAGTAGGAAAAAGAGAGGAGTCCTTGGGTTCGTCTGTTGTTGGGAGTATTCAGAAAGATACAGCAGAAAGTTTGGTGGAAGAAATGCTTATATTAGGGCAGGAGCGTAAAGAACTGGGAGATGAGCAGAGGCGCCTTGAGCGCAATGCGGAATCTGTAACCAGTGAAATGTTTTCAGAATGCCAGGTATGTAATCAAACTATACATTTTGGTTTCTGTCTAACTGGATTTGGTTCTGGAAAGATTTCTAGTGTGGAACTCTTTCTGTTTGCAAGTATATTATCTCAAGGTTGTTGTCTGCATGCTAGAACTTTTCTCAGTTGTCAGTTGCATCTGATAATGACATAGTTACATAATATGCCAGCAGACTTTATCACACTTGTTAAGTAATTTGTAGACACAAATGTTCCTAACATGATCTCCTTTATGGCTCATTGACTATGTTTTTATTTTAAAAATTTTTTAAAATTCATTTAGTTTATGCTTCTGTTGGTTTAATGATCATAAGCTAGGAATCTATGATTGTGCTAGGTCAACTGGTGAGGCCTTTTCACAAGCAATTGCTTAGAAATCTTGAAGAAAAGTTGTTTCCAGGGTTTTGAACTCATGACGACATGACCTAAGGACCAATGGTTAAGCTATTTGATATGATACCAAGCCCAACCCTCAATACCTTGCATAATTGCAATGTGTGTGTCCATGTGGCTCTGTCACTCCAGTATTCCAAATATCTTTTAAGTTTTAAGTTGCCTTTTTTCCTTATTTTTGTGTTTTTACTTATCTTGATATGGAGATATGTTTCTCCTCTTCTTTTTCTTAATAGAGAAGTTCAAATACTTCTCTTTGTTGGATGTATTATTTGGAAATCAGTATGAATTACAAATCTAAGTGTTACCTTTTCCCTGATTTCAGGAATTGCTTCAAATGTTTGGCTTACCGTATATTATTGCACCTATGGAAGCTGAGGCTCAATGTGCATATATGGAACTGGTCAACTTAGTTGATGGTGTGGTCACTGATGACTCTGATGCATTCTTGTTTGGTGCTCGAAGTGTGTATAAAAATATATTTGATGGTCGCAAATATGTGGAGACATATTTAATGAAGGTTAATTGCAATTTAGATTTTAGCAATGTTATCAACTCTTAAGTCTCATATTAGATCAGCTTTTAGGAAATTGTTCATTCAATTTTAGCTCCTAAGGTTCTGTCAATCATACACGAAAGACTGTTATTTATTTATTTTTTGTCCACTTTGTGTGCTATGTGTAATATAATGCTTAATCTACTCAAAATCTTATTGAGAAGTAATTTTAGTTTATCTTTCTATTTTGCTGATTTGGGGTTGCTACAACTTGTGCTGTTTTCCAGGATGTTGAAAATGAGCTTGGATTAGACAGAGAGAAATTAATCCGTATGGCAATGCTGCTTGGGAGTGACTATACTGAAGGGGTGAGGTAATGCCTTTCTCTGGTTTCTTCATTACACCCGTCCACTATATTTCTATGTCTCTCTCTTTTACTACCAAAATTCATTGGCATATTCTTTATTAAATCATGCGTCTTATTATTATTATTATTATTATTATTATTATTATTATTATTATTATTATTATTATTTTCTTGTTTATAATAGAGAGATTTCATGAGGCCTGCAAAGTTTTAACCTTTTTCTCTCTTTGATGGTGTAGTGGGATTGGTATTGTTAATGCTATCGAAGTTTTAAATGCATTTCCTGAGGAAGATGGTCTTCATAAGTTTAGGGAGTGGGTTGAATCACCTGATCCAACCATTTTAGGGAAGATTGATAGCAAATCACATGCACATCATGGGAATGATGACTGTATTCTTCAGTCAGTGGATGAAGGTCAAAAGATCAAGCAGATATTCATGGATAAACATGTAAAAACTGCACTGCCCTTGTGCTTTATTTTATTATTGATATATTTGGGAAAAATAAAGATGATACCTTATGACCTTGTTCACTTTTTTGAAACTTTTTATTCACAGAGAAATGTTAGTAAAAACTGGCACATTCCTTCTTCTTTTCCAAGTGATGCCGTAGTTTCAGCTTATGATGCTCCACAAGTTGACAAGTCAACAGAACCTTTCTCATGGGGGAAGCCAGATGTTTCTGTACTTCGCAAGTGAGTTCTATATGGTTATATTGCTTTTAAGCTCTATGTAGGGATATATCTAATTCTTTCTTATTTTGTGTAATTATTCATAGAACTCAGTTTCATTTTTAGATGCCTTGACTGCAACAAACATCTGTCATTTTCCAGAATAGCACATAGCTAATTGAAGAGCATTTATATGTCAAGTGCCAACTAGATGTCCACATAACAAACTTAAACTAATGGGCTATGGCCTACGGCCCTTAATTCCTTGTTTTTTATTTGATGGTTAAGTGTTTTATAATTAAAAAGCACCAAACAAGGTGGAACTTAAGTACCTTGAAATGAACTTACAAGAAAGATCCATTACAATTTACAAACTTCAAAACCCAAAATAAAAAAAATCTTGCAAAGCTCACAACACCAAAGGGCCAAAACTCAAAAAACCAATACCCACCGTCAAAGAAACCAAATGTGTGCCCAATTTTAAACTTGGTGACCCACTTCCCTTATTAAATTTTGTTCTTTCCTTTGATTTATGACTTCCACTGATTATGTAGTTTTTATTTTCTTGCTCTGAAAGATCTGAGAATATGCTGTAGGTTATGTTGGGAAAAGTTTGGATGGACTGTTCAGAAGACGGATGAGTTGCTAACACCTGTACTGAAGGAGTACAATAAACACGAGGTTAATCAATTTCACCCTATTATGCTATTCCCATGAAGCATATTATTGAATAAAATTGCTCTCCTTTCCTAATACATAGGGACTTTACTTGATGCTACTTTACTAAAGAACTTGTTATAATTGTTTTCCAGTAGACATGATCAGCATGCCCACTTGATGGTAATGTAACATTTTACACATTGATTATGCAGAAAAAGACTATTAAAATAATAAAACTTTACACAATCTTTAAGTTGGATTCTTAACTGTCTCATTTTATATGCTGTTATATGCATTCTTTTGGACCGAGGAAAAAGAAACAATGCTAACATTTTATCTATTTCAAATTCTTTAGACTCAACTTCGCTTGGAAGCATTCTACGCTTTCAATGAAAGATTTGCAAAAATTCGTAGTAAGAGGATAAAAAAAGCATTGAAAAGTATGACAGGCAACTGCTCATTGGAATTGATGGATGATGCTGCAGAAGATGTGAATGCAAGGAGAAGGAAACAAAAAGTGAACCCTAATGATGAGAAGGGGACTAACTTAGAGACTGACTCAGTAGGAGTACAGTCTGCTGGTGGTGATGAGATTAAGACTGCAAAAGAATCACCTGGAAAGCAGCCCAGAAAAAGTAAGGGAGAGCGCTTACAGAGTGGAGGAGCAGCTAAAAGGCAGAAAGGAAGTAAAGAATCAAATGCTAAGCGAAGACCGAAAGGACAAGAGCGAATAGTATCCGTTGGTAAGGAAAGGAAGAGGAAGAATTCTTGTTCCAGATCTAATGACACCAGCTCCTCCACAGATAAAACTAACAGTGATGAAGAGCAAGAAACAGAAATTGAGAAGCTTGAAGTGTCACAAGTACGAAGGGTAAGTTCTATCTTGCCCATTACTTTCATATACTCATTCTTTATGAGCTCTTTGGTATTGTCATATATCTACTTTTTATTTTTCTTTACCAGCACATACTTTGGATCTGTGTCAGTACCCATCTTTTTTTTAGACATTGTTCTCTCTGTTCCCTGGTCAAATGATTGTCACCTTGGAGATATTTTCTTGCGACACTAAATTGCTCCACTTGAGGGGGTGAGATATGGCATGCTGGTGTTTTGCCACACTGCGGCTCGCACTTTTTCGTATTAGTGGTGTAAACTTGTATCAATGTTATGATGGATTTTCTCCTATTTTTACAATTTATAAATTTCTAATGACTTGTCTTGAATCTTGCAGTCAGAGCGGCCGCGTAAAGTAGTGAGTTACACTGATCTAGAAGATGAGCATAACAAAGTTGAACATTCTTTTAGTGAAGAGGCAATGAAGAGAGAGTTGGTTCAAGATCCTAGCTATGCTCAAGGTTCCCCTGGTGACTTGGGCAAAATAAATGAGGATGTGTTCAAAGGTGAAGAATTCTTAATGGCCTCCCTTGATACAGGTGGTGGTTTCGGCATGGATGGGACAGAAATGGAATCAGTTAGTGCTCAATTGGTTTGTGGCGATGATAACAATCCTGTTTCTGGGGATCAATCATCCAAAGACTACCTTATGTCTGGAGGTGGATTTTGTTTGGAGGAAGATGACACAAACACAGAATTGGGAGATTTTGCTCTTGGTACAATACCAGAGGAAAACTCTGATTTTTCACACCAATCTTCTATTCAAGAAGAAAATCTAGAAACTGATCTAGTAGATGAATTGGATTCCAACCAATTGAATAAAGAGGAGACTATGCGTGCTTCTGAAACTGAGCCAAATCTTAATGAAGATAGCCCCAAGGTGGCAATTCCTCAGGAAAACATTGTGGAGGATGATTTAATAACTGGTTCTGTAAAATCTCTTCGTGCAATGCCCAACTTAAGAAAGAAAAGAAGGAAGGTTTAATATTCCTTTCACTTCAATCCTGTGTATTTGGAGTATTGAATTTTGATGTGTTTGCTGGTTGTTTATGCTGCAAGATAGCTCCCGGGCCGGGGCCGCAAGCTTTGGTATTTATATCCTTGCACCTTACTGTTTGCCCGCCCCCGCCCTTGTGATGCTCAGCCCAGGAAACTATCTATATTCCGATCCACCTTAATCCAATTTTTTATGTTACAACCTTATTTGATGATTTAGTAAAGATGGAAAAATTTTACAAATAGAAAGTAGCATCTCTCCTCTTTCTTTTTGTTACTCCGTATTTGTTCTAATTTCATTTTTTCTTTTTGTTGTAAACTTTATAGATCTTGTTTTACACTTTTACGTACGAGATCTTGTTGGAGCAAAATACAGTTCTTTAATCCTGGCTATTTCCAGCCGTCAGATTTACCTTATTCGGTGGAAACACAGTCATCGAAGTGGGACAGCTAACAACTTTGGTACCATGGTACAACTGTCACTGTCTTGTTGCATCAATTGATTGACCTGAAAAAGAGAAATTACATCATTTTAACCGTTATCAACAATCATATCACATCTTCAACAAAAAAAAAAAAAAAAAAAAAAAAAACAATCATATCACATTTGGTTCAACTATGATTTTAACGGTTAGAGGCTTAGAGCCTAGTTTATTTTTGTTACATTTTTTAGGAGTTTTTGTAAGTGTGATTGGAAAAGAATTAAAAATGTAAAAAAATAATAAATAAATAAATTTTGATATTAATAAAAAATAAGAAGGAGAATTTATTCCATTTATCATTTTCCAAACTAAATTATATGTATCAGAGCTAGTGTGTAAACGAATCAAATATTTTTAATTCGATTCGTGATTTGTATTTAAATATTTTGATTTGAATTTAAATTATTCAAATACAAATCCAAATTCGAATTAAATTTTATTCTTATTTGAATCAAAATTTAAATTTAAATATTTATAGAATGCGAATAGATTTCAAAATAGTCGAATTCGAATCAAATTATGAGATATTTGATTCGATTCGATTCGTTTACAGCTGACATCTTAACTACTACTATTATTTTATCTTGCGATATATATAATGCTGTAATTGTTGAGGTGTTTTGTGAAATGTACTGTTAAGTGCAGAATTGCAGATAGGTGGACATTACATCTCCGGCCATGGCGACCCAGTTTTTGAAGAACGAAGTGCTGCCCTTTGCGACTATGTTCATGGTGGAGACCTGCGAGATGTCAATTGTGATTCTTGCAAAAGCCGCCATGAATGCGGGCTTGAACACCCTTGTGTACGTCGTTTACTACAACTCCCTCGGCACTCTCCTCCTCCTTCCATACGTCGTCTTCTACCGTAGAAGCAGGTCAGAGACCTCTCTATATATCTCTCTCTCTGTGATTTTAGTCTTTCTGGAAGTTTCTATTTGATTTTCCATTTCTTCGGTGGCCGCTGACTAAAGTCTTACCCTTTCCTGTTTCAGAACTCACCCTCTTCCTATTAGCTTCTCGATTCTCCATAGATGCTTCATCCTCGGCTTGCTCGGGTATTAATTACAGTATTAAATTAAGATGATATCTTTCTTCTAAGCTTAATGCTAGCTACTTACTAAGTGAATGAAATTTACTGCAGGATTTGTTTGCTTCAGATCCTTGCTTATACTGGGATCAACTACAGCTCCCCAACTCTGGCGGCAGGGATTGGAAATTTGATGCCCGGTTTCACCTTTATTCTAGCAGTCATTTTCAGGTAGGTAGGAGAAAGATGGAGCCTGTGCACTTCAATTTTGCTCAAATCATACTCTTATTCATAATGGGGTTTCAACAATAATCTTCTTTAATTGGAAGGGGTTTGGTTTTTGTCTTGGATGTTGCAATTTGTAGGATGGAGAGGTTAGATTTAAGAGAGATTACTAGTCAGGCAAAATCTTTGGGCACTGTAGTGGCTATTACAGGTGCAATGGTCATGACTTTGTATCAAGGACCTACCCTTTTTGGATCTACACATTCTGAATCAACTCACCCACCTCTTGAATCAACTCACCAATCTCTCTTATCACAAAACTCAAACTGGGTTCTTGGTGGTTGCCTCATTACTCTTACTTCCCTTATGTCTTCTGGGTGGAATATTCTTCAGGTAATCTGGGGCATCATACCCATACATCACATTTGTCAAAAAAGTGTTCTGATTTTATGGGTAATTAGTAGAATATAAGACCTTGGTTTCATTTTATAATTTTGTGTGCAGACTGCTACTTTGAAGGAGTACCCTGAGCAACCCACAGTAGTGTTCTTCTTTTGTTGTTTTGGAACCATACAATGTATAATTTACTCTGCAATAGCAGAAAGAAATCTAGATGACTGGTTGCAGCTTCCTGGCATTGCGATTATAGCCATTGTCTTCTCAGTAAGGAATTTTTAGTCAGAAAGTATTCCTTATCAGTGAGAACGCGACTTTTTTTTTTTTTTTTTCGCTGATAATGACCAATTATGTATCTGCATTGTAGGCTGTCTGTGGGTCAGTGTTTCGTTTCAATGTCTTGACTTGGTGTTTGGACAAGAAGGGTCCTCTTTATGTAGCCATGTTCAAGCCTGTGGGAGTGATCATTGCAGCAATCATGGAGATCATGTTCCTCGGAGGTTCGCTTCATTTGGGCAGGTATATACAAAAACAATATTGCAACAGTAGCTGAAAACAACATAAGAACACCATTAACTGAACTATGATCTTCCCCGTCCTTAATTAAGATGGTTTCCAACTTCCCATGTACTGTTTTTTCAGCGTGATCGGAGCTATCATAAGCTCTGCTGGATTTTACACCGTGCTGTGGGGGCAAGCCAAAGAGAACGCTGCTATGCTCAAGCTTGATGACAGTGATTGTGGCGCCAAATCATCGAGCAACAGAGCCCCTCTGTTGGAGTAATGTAATGCAGGATACTATCTGAAGCTGGATATTGTTATTATTGTATGCTTATGCTTTGCAGAACAGGTAATTAGAAATTCATTAAAAGCTTAAGCTTAAAGCATGGTTTCAGTATCCTCAATCTTCAAAAATTCAAGTAAAATTTGTAATGGGTAATCTCTATTAATAGTGGAATGAATGAATGATTGATTCAGTATCTGGCTAACAAGCCTGCAATCTTTCCCACTGCCAGCCGTAACACTCCTAAACAGTATCACTTGATGATGTTTGACATTACATTGTTTAATGTTAGAATATGACTGCCTACCCACTCAATCAATGCACATGACAACTTGTAAAGGACAAACTTAACCATAAAGAAAGAACAATGCAACTGGTACTGATAAATGTTAGGACATCCTCAATAGGTATTTTTTTTTTTTTCTTTTTTTTTTTTTTAAGGTGACAATCAGGGGAGAGAAGGAAAAAGAGAAAATGGGGAGAAAAAGAAAAAGATAAAAGAAAAAGCTGACAGTGAACACTGCTAGAGAATACTTCATTTGACTTTTGATTGGGATTCACAAAGATCCTTGATTTGTAGGAGAAAAAATTAATTAAAAATGATGCTTTCCATTTGTCAAAAATTAATGTATGATTTTTTTTTTCTTTTGACAAAAACCAACAAATAATGTCAAATGAGGATGCTCTTAGATGTTTGAGCTGTGATGCATACCTCTCTAACCTCAACACAAGTAAATAAGATGAAGTTACGTTAAATGGTATAATATCTTATATAAAATTTAGTTATAGTTTAAGTCTATAAGATACACAAGAACGTCGAAATTAATCTCTTAAATACAAGAGTAAGCTAATGTCATCGTTAATTATGCACCAAGTTTCTGATTTGATAAGTTTGGGTGAGTGATTTTATTATAATTAATCTAAAAAAAGAAAACATTATCAATAAAGCACTTTTTCCCTAGCTTGTCATAATTTCACTAACAAATTGAGTGTGTTGAGCATGCAATATCATGCATAAAAGGTGTTGCACTATAGGGAGGAGAATGACAATTGACAAGGAATGAAGATAAAAGGGAGAGGTTTTGTGGTTGGAGAAGGCCGGTTAAGCAAGTTGGGCAGGGATCTATTTATTTATTTGTGGGAAGTGGGGACATGAATGAAGATGCATTTTTCTTTTGACTTTAGTAATAATTATATCCATGCAATAGATGGGGCATGACACACGCCACCTTGGGTCCAATAATTTAGCACAAATACGTCACCTATCGACTCATAATACACATTCAATAGTCGCATTCCCATCTCCCTAACTCTCTATATATATACTTTTAAAATAATGTTACATTTTTTTATTTTTATTTTATTTTTACAAAAAATGGGGTCTTTTTATTCTAACTGGTTTAACTACTCTAAAAATCTTTATCAGTTTAATTTGTGATAAGATGAGGAGTTCAAAATAAATCTGGGAAACAAGCTTCATTAGTGTGAGTGGTTGTGCACTCTCATCCATCTCATCCCTTAAAAGAGGTTGGACATTCAAAACTCCTCTCATATAGAAAAATCAATATGACAAGCATTTTGCTCCTTAATTAGGTTAGCAAGGCACCTAGGAAAAATATTACTCATTTCATTCTATTTTATATAGTACGTGCTCGAAGGTACCTATTATAATTAGGGTTTACTCAGGATACTTAGAAAAATATTACTCATTTCGTCTTATTTTATGTGTCTGATTCTATTAACAAGGATTAACTGAAACTATTTTTAATTGAATTTTTTATAATGATATTTAGTATTAGTGTATGAAATTTATATATTTAGAAATTACACTAAACATATTATTATTAAACACAAAAAAAATTTAAAATAATTTAAAAAATAAGCAAACAAGAAAGAGTTCATTTGCTAAAAATTAATAAACATGATAGGTAAAATGGAGAGAGTGAGAGCAGTATTTAGAAAGAAATAAATAATAAAATAATATTTGTAGTACTCAACAAAAATAAGTAAAAAAAAAAAGTTTATTTGATCAGAAAATAGTAAAATGGAGGGGGTGAGAGCAATATTTGAAAAGAAATAAATATAAATAATAAAATAATATCATCTTCTTCTCCATTAATAATAATAATAAAATAATATCTGTAGCAATAGAGGACGGTGTCACATCAGTTATTATAGTTGGAGTGTGGACGGAACACACCCACTGATATATTTCATAATAAAATATATAAAATACCAAATTGGCATTGGCACGCAACATAAGAAAGCTGGATTGGTGCTTTTAAAAAAGGGCATCCTAATTCATATTGACGTGAGAACTGTGAAGAAGCTAGCTAGCTAGCTAACGTTGAAGAAGAAGAAGAAGAAAGGCAGACGGGAGAGCTAGCAATTTAAGCACCACAAGTAACAGAGATGGCGACGAAACCGGCCGCCGTCGTCGGAGAAAGAGGAGAGGGGCGGTACTCGACGGCGATGTACAAGGAGGTGTTGCCGTTCGCGGCTTTGGTGGCGATGGAATGCATAAATGTAGGGCTAAACACGCTGTTCAAAGCCGCAACTAATCACGGCATGAACAACCACGTCTTCATCGTCTACGCTTATGCCGTCGCCGCCGTCTGTCTCCTCCCCGCTCCCTTCTTCTCCGGCAGGTAATTCAAATTTAACGCACTTAAAATCACTCACACATATATATTAGCTACTGATTTAATCAAATCAGCTCGATCTCCATATATATATATATATATACAGATCAAGAGTGCTTCCTCCACTTAACACCTCAATCATGCTCAAAATTTTCCTTCTGGGCGTAATCGGGTATGAACGAACACAAATCAACCTACATCTACATCTGGATTAAGCAATTTTATTATTTAATTTCCTAAAATATATTTAATTAATTTATTTTGTATCGGATAATACTGGGCTGGGCAGATGCGCGTCGCAGATAATGGGGTACACAGGAATCAACTACAGCTCTCCGACTCTTGCCTCCGCCATCAGCAATCTTGTCCCGGCTTTTACTTTCATTCTCGCACTCATTTTCAGGTTCCTATTTCCGCCACTTTTTAATTTTTTCTGTCATTTTCTGCCCCCTCCCTCTACTTGTCTTCATGTTGCCAGTCAAAATCACCTCAATTTTCCGCATTTTTTCAAAATCACATATAATTGTACATGCTACTTGTTGAGTTGCAATCCAACTATCTTAGGCTTTTAGTTACGACTACGGTCCATTGCTTGGAACCACCGCACACGTTCTTCAATTGGCCAATCATATAGAAAATTTCCTATTTAAACTTAATATATTTAAAAGCTATTAATTTAGAGTAATTTATATTCTTGTACTTTGTTTGTAGGATGGAAACAGTAGTGTTTAGGAGTGCAACTAGCAGGGCAAAGGTTGTGGGAACTATAGTGTCAGTAACAGGGGCATTTGTAGTAACTCTGTACCAAGGCCCCAGAATTGCATTCACTTCTACTTCACCATCAAACGCAATCCAACTTCTGACCTCCACACAACCAAACTGGATGTTAGGTGGCCTTTTTCTTACAACAGAGTATCTTTTGGTCCCAATGTGGTATATAGTCCAGGTAAGTGTGAGCATATAGTCATTAATGTACAATCCAACTATAAGCTTAGACTTTTAGTTGAGATGGAACACATGCTTTAATTGTAAGGATCAGGATGGATATTCATTCCCAGTTGCCACACCCATATACTGCATGCAATGGAAGTAATTAATTAGTGGTTGGTTCATCTTAATTATGAACAGACACAAATCATGAAGGTATACCCATCAGAAATGACTGTGGTCTTCTTCTACAACCTAACCGTTAGCATCCTTGCTGCAATCGTGGGTGTTTTCATGGTACCGGACCTCAATCAATGGCGGATTAGGCTGGATATCTCACTAGTCTCAATCCTATGTTCAGTAAGTTGGTTTATGATAGATGGTGTTTAAATCCTAGTTCCCTTGATAGCTAGCTTCTAAGACTGGATTTTGTAATTCAATAGGGGATCTTTGGGTCTTTTGTGAACAATACTATCCACACATGGGCATTGAGAGTTAAAGGCCCAGTGTATGTAGCAATGTTCAAGCCACTGTCAATTGCCATAGCAGTAGCCATGGGAGTGATACTCTTGGGTGATACTCTCTATTTGGGAAGGTATATCATCCTACCTATGTTATATTATTCACTTCTCTAGCTTAGTACTACTCTATTCACAATTCACACCCCACTTTTCTCCTTTTCCTTGTATTTTCAGCATTATTGGAGCAACAATCATAGCCATGGGATTCTACACTGTACTGTGGGGTAAAGCTCAAGAACAGGATGACTACTACAAAGAGAGTGATGATTTGGAGTCTCCTACTGCTGAAAAGTACCCCTTGTTACAAAGTTATAAACACGAAGACGTATCAAACAGGTAGGCCATCAGACAAAATGTGATTTGCCAAAATTGTTGTACTTAAAATATCTGTGCATATGAATTGCAAGATCCTAAGCTGGAAACTTGCCTCCTTAGAAGCTAAGCCAGCCATGTACAGTAGTAGTTATGTAAGATACAAAATAGGCTGCCGGCCAGCAGGAGGAAAGTGCCAGCCAGATGTGCTACCAATTCCTGTTTATATGTATACCTCAATGGAAAGGACATATTACTACATTCTAGCATACACTTGAAACGTCCGTTCACTGCAACAAAAGTAAAAAAATGTCTTTTGCTTAAGGCATCTCACACTATGACTTCCTTTTCATGCCTTAATTATCAGATATGGCTGCCGGTATACCATTCGTTTTAAGAATGTCTGGTGTGGCTGCTTTTGCAGTTTTAGTCTACAGGACTACAACCTACAACAAAAAATAAATAATACTAATCATAAGATGAGAGACAACAAGTGAGGAGATGAAAGAAAAGAAAATGGGGCGGGTGGGCAGAGAGAACACCTCATCTAAATCTAAATCAAACTTCAAGTACTCTTCTTCACAAGTCTCTACCATTTTAGCAAGTTCTTCAGATTTTCAACTGGCTTGCCATTGAATGCAATAACCTATATGAACTGAATTAGATTTCACAATAAAGTATTAAATAACTAATGTGTCTAATCTGTAGCTCCAGAGAAATAAATCAAGCTCTAAACTGGTTTATTCTGATTTCATCAGATAATTCTACCGATGTTACTCTCACCTAAGAATTTACGATGTCTTCATATCCGATATTAATGTTAGCCACAATCACCTATAAGAAATTTCATAAAGAAGCTTAAATAAATTCTACTTCTAAGTTCTAAATAAAATGCAGTAATGAAATATTAAAGTGAGACTGATATTTAAAAACCTGAGAGAGAACGACAAGCTCCTCATCAACGGATTGTGTCATTTCATACAGAAGTTGTTCCACAATTTAACTGGACAAGTATACTCTTAATCTTTCTCATACTGAAAGTGCAAACAAGCATTACGGCATATATGAACACGTAAATCTTTAATGCCACATATACACTAATTGAGTAGTCAAGTAAGTACACACCTCTGAGCGCAAATATAAATAAGGAGGTTTTGCCTTAGTGTGTCCTGAGATTAATTTTTTTTCATGAAAATTAGAATAATGCTTATTTGAAAACTTATCTCTAGGGGGAGAGAGTTTTTCCCAACTGGGTTATAATGCACCTGAGTCAAACTACACTAAAAGATTTAATCCAACCAATTAGCTATTCTAATTCATGGTCTTATAAACGCATATGTTCTCTATTATTTTATCAATGTGGGACTCTTAACACTCCCTTCAAGTGGACCGAACATGCTCTTATACCATGTTACTAGGTGAACCCAAAGTGGACTGAATAGAATTTGATACCACCAAAGTGGACCGAACAAGTATGCCTACGAAAGCTTGGATGCCACCAATACCTAGTGGACCGAACAGACTCTGATACTACCAAAGTAGACTGAACAAGCCGGCTTACAAAACTTGGACGCCACTAATACCCATAACCGAGTGAGTTCGGCTCTAATACCATGTTACCAAGTGAACCAAAGAATGACAATTCAACCCGGCCCTGACAAAGAAAATAGATTCCCGCCCCGACGGGGGGCGGATTCGGGGAATCGGGTTCTGGGTCGGGGCGAGGAATGAGAGCATTCCTTAAAAGTTAAAACTACATAATTACTGACAATTATGTAGTTTTAATTACAAGAAACACAGTTCTAATTAACTGACAAGTGAATTTAAAACTACATAGTTATTACTTAACTGGGACCGTGAACACGGTTCTATGTTTATAATTACTGAACTATATGTTCATAATTATAAAATTATATATTCATAATTTTTGAACTTCATATTCACAATTATTGAATCTCTATATTTATAATTACAGAACTATATATTCATAATTATATAATTATATAATTATATGTTCGTAACTTTTGAACTATATATTTATAATTATGAACAATTTTGAAACAGTATCCACCTTACAAAGTGGACATGATTCCAGCATAATTTGCCAAGATACTATGCTTAGGCCCACGAAGTTGCTTTAATTGGGCTAGAAAGCTTACCTTCTTTTCGCATGGCCCATTTATTCCCAAACATGGGCTTCGGGTTAATTGGGCTTTGAACCACTAAGATCAATTATTAATTTATTATAGACAGGGCCCATAAGCGGCTACAAGACCTTTCATAGCATGGATCAAGGTCCACCTTGCAAGGTAGACCATTGTATTAAATTGTATATTTTTAATATTAAATTGTAAATTTTTAAAATATAAATTGTGTTTCTATGACGTCAAGTCCGTAGTAACTTAGGAGTTTAACACCCTGAGCTATGACGTCAAGCAACTTAATTTTGGAAAAAGGTCGACTCAGCTTGAATACGTGAGTATAGTATGCACGATTTGTATATGCCCATCATTGGTTAACTTGGATTTTTTTTTTTTTTTTTTAACATGTTGATATAGTGTCTTAACAAGTTAACTTGTTATGAATTCAAACTTAAATGAGTTATTATCGCTTCAATTCGCTAACAACTCAAGACACAGTAAAACTAAATTCAAACTTGTTATTTTTATAATCAGTGTGTCACGTCAAAATTTATTGTCTATTCAAAACATAAAAAATTGTATAATATCAAGTGCTAGATTTTCTCTAAATATTATACCAAACAAAATTTTATAACACATGTATTTTGACCCCACATTATATTGGAAAGTCACTTGATAGAGAGATGGATAGGTATTGTACTCGTCACATGGGGTGATGGGAGGTTAAGTTATTGGGGACATATATAGGGGTAGCATGTATTATACATGTATAACATCTCAAGGGATATGATGAGATATATTGAAGGTTGTTGAGATGCATGCTTTGCTTGCTACGTATAGTTGGCTGTGGGCACAGCCTGCGGGACAAGGACTTGCTTCTCATCTCATCTATTCATCTCAATTCTCATCAATGGCAACCAATTTTATAACTAGTGAAATAATACTTTATTAATTTATTACCTAAAAGTTCGTAACTACTACTTGAATATGCGTTTTAAGTGAATCTCGCATTATATATAATCTTAGTTGACAAAGGACCACAAAGGTATAAGATGTTAAACTAGTATATGTTGCTCATAACTTATTGATTCAAATCAAGAATGTCAATAGACTAAGTTAAAATTATGGGTTGAGTACTAGCAGTCTTGCACCCAGCCTTGCCCTAGTAGTCGGCCTAGATCTATTTTGGCCTGAGATTCTAGGATAGGAGTACTCATTTTTAGAAATCAGATGATTTGAGATTTCTTTTAACAATATTTCGTTCTTATTGTACTTTTTTCATATTATTTCATTTGATTTTTGACTGGTTGTGTTGGTCAATCTTTGACTACCTAAGTCGTAAAATTAACAATACTATTATATATAATGGTAATATCTTTATACAGATATACCATTACTAGTGCTAATCTATACTATATAGAAGTTTCATATTATTTTATGTTCAAAGTATAAAAAGACTTGAAATTATATTGAGATATATATTTAAATTGACGAAGATTGTTTGGTGTAGTGGCGCATGGCCAGCGGATAAAACTTAATAATGGAAACGAGCAATGGAAGGTGGGTGACGCAAGGTTGAATGGACCATAAAACAAATCGAATCAGATTCATCAAAATAATTGAGCATTCTCAAATGGTTAAGTCCAAGAAACAGATGTGGTGGTTTGTTCCACATCATTACACAGATAATTACAACACCATCACGGTTCATGTGAGTGAACCCAGAAAAAAAAAAAAAAGTTTTTTTCTCGTCATGAGAAAACCCCTGTCCCAGGTTGTCCCTTCATGACTGTCCCATGTCCCATTCTTGCTCCACCGTCGGCGGAGTGTATAAAAATGTGAAAAATGGCTTTAACTTTTTTGTGCCCATTCTTGCCCGGAATTACCCCATTTCATAATGGGTATTTGAGTTAGATTCACAAGACAGTCGCTATTACCATACGTTCTGAGTAAAGATCACAGATTAAAGATTTCAAAGAGATAAATCATCCTAAGTTATTCAATTGAGTATTTACCTTCATATATGTTCATGAATCATGAGTTAGTCAAGTAGTTACCTAATGGTGATAGCTTGTGGTAACATACTCTAATGATGATTGGTTTTCTAAAGAATGGGAATGGCATTAGGTGATGACTATGGGCAATTGGGCACCCCCACCCACTTCTTAATTGCTCACTAATACAAATTCTTATGATGGGGTATATTGGTGTGGAATTAACTTTGGGCACCACCAACAACTAATATCAAAAGATTAATAAGTTGTCCCGAGTCTGCTAGGATATTGGTTTAGTGGTTGACGATCTTCGCTTAAAACTTGTTTCCAAGTGACAAATAATTTGGATAAAGTTTTGATCTTTGTCACGAACATTGAGAGTTTGGATTTGTAAAGAAGTTGGGCGAACTGGGTAATCTAAAATTGGTTGGTGTTGGTTGAAAGTGATGGGAATCTGCATTTGTCCATCCAAATTACCCAAAATTACCAACACAAATACTCATCTCAGCAATAGTCAGCTGTTCTGGCTATTTTGTCATTCAGTTGAGAGTTTTCAATGTCAATTCAATAATTCGGTCCTGTGGGCATTGGTGTTCATTCAATCTTCTTAAATTTCAAATTTGCCTTTCACCTTAACTCCAGAAATCCCTTCACCTTCTTCATCATCATTATCAGTACTGAAGTAGTTCTGTATTGGCATATTCTTGATTCTCTTTCTCTCTCCGGTTCTAATACATAATTGGTCAACTGATACCTCATATCATCTCTCAGTATAGTGGCATTATATTCCTTCTGTGTTCAAGATCTATCAAGATTTCCAGTGATATAAGTTTACTGGAAATGTCATCTTTGAATTTGAGCAGAATTTGATGTTTTTGGATTTGTATATATGCCCAGAATTGAAGAACATGGCACCAAGTTCTGTAGTGGTAACCATTGAGAGCTCCAAGAGCATTTCTCGAATTGAAGTCATGGATTCGAATTCCCGGGATAAAGAAAAGGCTGCAAATCCGAAAACAGTGTCGTGGGTGCTTCTTCTCAGAGCTCTGGCGTGCCTTCCATGGCTGGCAACGGGTGTTTGCTCCACATTTTCGACTGTTAAGAAACGCATTGCGAACGATGTGAGGGATGAAGATCCCAAGTACAGAGGGAAAGTGTACAGGTTTATCAGAGCCTTTCTTGCAGTTTCTGTGGTGGGATTGATTCTGGAGGTGATTGCGTTCTACAATGAATGGGATTTGAGCCTTGCAGCTCCCTGGGAGGTTCACAATATCTGGCAATGGACTTACATGTCTTGGCTGTCTCTCAGAGCAGACTATGTTGCTCCCTCCATTGTCACCCTCTCCAAGTTCTGCACCGTCCTGTTCCTCATACAATCCTTGGACCGCCTCGCCCTCTGTCTCGGCTGCTTCTGGATTAAGTTCAAGAAGCTCAAGCCACAAATGGAGGAGAATGCATATGACCCAGAAGATTGCTCAAGCTTCCCCATGGTTCTTGTGCAGATTCCCATGTGTAATGAAAAAGAGGTACTTTTACATGCTCATATTTCTCAATTTTTTAGTAACCAGAACCTTTGATCTGACTCTAATACCAAATTGAAGCATGTGCTCCATCTCAACTAAAATAGTTGGATTGCACATTGATGACTATATGCTAAACAGCCACTATCCGAGGACTATAAACCCTTCTTATGAGTCTAGTTGATAAAAGAATAGGTAAACCAGTCTAGATTGTTCATAGTCGAACTAGTTATAAGTGGTTTTAGATGGAAACTAATTTAAGTTGCTTAAATCTCAAGGTTTTTGCACAATCAATAGCGGCGGCTTGCCAGTTGGATTGGCCAAAAGATCGTCTTCTGGTCCAAGTTCTGGACGATTCAGACGACGAGGCTTTACAGCAAATGATCAGGAATGAAGTTCTGTCATGGAATGGGAAAGGCATGAACATAGTCTACCGACATCGTTTCATCAGAACAGGTTACAAAGCCGGCAACCTTAAATCAGCAATGGCGTGTGACTACGTTAAGGACTACGAATTCGTGGCAATCTTCGATGCAGACTTCCAACCCAGCCCAGATTTCCTCAAACAGACAATTCCCCATTTTAAGGTAATTAATTTAATGATTCTGAACTATGTAAGTTGATAGATAGAATTTGGCTGAGAATGAAAAACAATGTTGGTTCTGTCAGGGGAAACCAGAAGTGGGACTTGTTCAGGCACGGTGGAGCTTCGTGAACAAGGACGAGAATTTGATCACCCGCCTTCAGAACATCAACATGTGCTTCCATTTCGAGGTGGAGCAGCAAGTGAATGGGTATTTCCTCAACTTCTTCGGGTTCAATGGGACCGCGGGGGTGTGGAGAATCGCCGCCCTGGAAGAGTCCGGTGGGTGGCTCGAAAGGACTACTGTGGAAGACATGGATATCGCGGTTCGAGCACACTTGAATGGATGGAAATTCATATACCTCAACAATGTCCGGGTGCTCTGTGAGCTCCCAGAGTCCTATGAAACCTACAAGAAACAGCAGCATCGTTGGCATTCTGGTCCTATGCAGCTCTTCAGATTATGCCTTCCAGCCATTTTAACTTCCAAGGTATATACATGACCTGAAAAGTAACCAATATATTTATAGGCATCTAATTCTTCCTCATATTCCAGACAAACTCAAGGTTGTCATGTTGATGCAGATATCAATTTGGAAGAAGGGCAATTTGATCTTCCTGTTCTTTCTCCTGAGGAAGCTGATACTTCCATTTTACTCCTTTATGCTCTTCTGCATCATACTTCCTCTAACAATGTTCATCCCAGAAGCTGAACTACCTCCATGGGTGATCTGTTACATTCCCATTATCATGTCCATCTTGAACATCCTCCCAGCCCCGAAATCTTTCCCGTTCTTGATGCCATACCTCCTCTTCGAGAACACCATGTCCGTCACAAAGTTCAACGCCATGGTCTCGGGTTTATTCCAATTAGGCAGCGCCTACGAGTGGGTAGTGACCAAGAAGACGGGGCGCTCATCCGAGCCAGACTTGCTAGCTTTAGCAGAGAGGGAATCCAAAGGGGATAAACTCCAGAGACAGCTATCCGAATCCGGGCTCGAAATGTATACTAAAATGAAGGAGAAAGAGGTGCAGGCTATCCCCATTTCTGCAAAGAAGACTAAGAGAAACAGGATTTACAGACAGGAATTGGCTCTTGCTCTCCTCCTCCTCACTGCTGCTGCAAGAAGCTTACTGTCTGCTCATGGGATTCACTTCTATTACTTGCTGTTCCAAGGCTTAACTTTTCTAGTTGTCAGTCTCGACCTCATCGGAGAACAGGTGAGCTAAGCAACCTTAGCTCACCCGCCAACCGCATAGGCCTTGTTTGGCAGTTAACCGCTAAAATGGGCCAACCAGCTAAAGACAGCTGATTACCAAACAAGGCCATAGTCAATTTGCCACAAACAGGATTCTACTACAAATACTCAAATATAGACATATATAGTTATATTATACAGGTGAATGAATCTAAGGAGTAGCATACTGATTTTTTTTTTCTCTCTTTGTAATTATAAGTGCCTTGAGTATTTGTAATAAACTAATAATATAGGGAGTAATATATTACTATAATGTATGATATAATATGAATAAAGTATTTCCAATGGTTTTTGAGTGAAAATGTTTAAGTTTGTATTTTTGTATCGAAGGCATCTATGTTATTATCTCTATCAAATAAAGTTGATTGTTTAGGTCAAACTCTATATTTAATTGTTTACTTATGAATAGTGGAAATTGGACCACCTGTATGGTGATTTGACAACGTTATCAAATATCAACACGTGGAATATAACATAAATATTTCAATTAGAGTTGTCTATCAATTTTATTAACTTGAATTAATTAGCTATGGACAATTTAACTTATTTTTTTTGTGTGTTAATGTTACAATGAGGATTTATTCAAAACGCACATTCGGATAGTTGTACGTGACAATTATGAATATTTTAGGTTGATTTATCTCTTTTTGATTCATTATTGGTTACTGGCTAGTGTCAGTGTATCATAAGATGAATTTTATCCAAAATGTATATTCATATAGCAGCTGCAAACTAGCTCATAAATTACATAGACAGGTAAATCGTGATAAAAAAATCTTGTGCAATAGGCTAAATTAAAATGATGTTAACAAAAATTAAATTTATGATATTTGGTATAAAAATCATGTGTCCACTCACCAGAACATCCTTTTTGGACTCTAATATATATATAAATTTTCAGCTTACAGCATCCAGTATAAGATTAATTTAATTTCGATTTGAAAATAAAAATATTTGGATAAGAAATCCAAGAAAAGGCGTCGAAGTCAATAGCCTACTTCAGAAGCGCGAACGATAAACAATCGCGTGTTCACCTTGCAAGATAAACACGATTCTATGTTCATAATTATAAAATTATATATTCATAATTTTTGAACTTTATATTCATAATTATTGAACTATATGTTCATGATTATAGAATTATATATTCATAATTTTGAACTTCATATTCACAATTATTAAACCTCTATATTTATAGAACTATATATTCATAATTATGTTCACAATTCTATATTCATGATTGTGAAACTATATATTCATATTTTTAAATTATATATTCATTATTATGATAGTTTTAAAACCGTATCCACCATACAAGATAAACACGGTTCCACCGCAAAATTTGCCAAAGACAAATAGTTGGGCTTCTTACAAAAAAGCCCAATAATTTTCCCGCCAAAGAGCCCAAGGACGTAAGTTACAGCAGCTCACTGTCAAAACTGGAAGTACAGTTGCTAGAGCTCGGAGCTGAAGTCTTCCGCTTCGCCCGAAAATCTGCCGCCGGTGAGTAACAGCGTCCGCAGATCACTTATAGCTCTTCATTTTCGGGATTATTTTAATATTTTCCCCTTTTGTTTTTTTGTTATTTTTTTACATTATGCAAAAGGCTGCTCCATTACGATTTCATCCGTGTAATTAGG
Organism: Ipomoea nil; assembly: GCF_001879475.1. NCBI lineage: Eukaryota > Viridiplantae > Streptophyta > Magnoliopsida > Solanales > Convolvulaceae > Ipomoea > Ipomoea nil. The sequence continues at coordinate 551,398 of NW_017617454.1, forward strand.
GTTTTTCAAATTTAGCAAAGCAAACTTTTGAATAGCAATAGCTATTGCATAATTGCTGCTTCTCGAGCTGTACTCTCATTGGCAGTACTGTATAACTTTTCTGCTTTGTAGTGTTTCTGCCTTGCATTCAAATCAACTATTAAGCAAAGCTCGGGAGTTCGTGTTGATTTCTGTTTCTGTTTCTGTTCCTTTTTGGTTTTTAACATGTATTTGTTCATGTTTATGAGCAGAGGTATCGTAACTTGCTAGGTTGATTGTGGTGGACGCACTGTAGTTGAGGCATCAATGGGAGATGAAAAGGATGCCTTTTATGTGGTTCGAAAAGGTGACGTTATTGGTGTCTACAAGAGCTTAAGTGATCTCCAAGCTCTACTTCGATCCTGTGTAAGCTTTAGTATTCCTCTTAGAAAATCAGGAGTGTTTTATTTCTACTGTATTTTTTAGTAAGATTTTTTTTTTTTTTTTGGTAACACATTTTGACTTAAATAGTATAGTGTTAAGCTTTTCTGAAAAACATAGATGATGGTTTTGGATTCTAATCTTTCAGGTTGGTGATCCTCAAATAAGTGTTTTTAAAGGGTACCGCCTTGCCAAAGAATCTGAAGAGTATTTAGCCTCTCATGGGCTCAAAAGTGCAATGTACTCTATTGACACAAGTGATGTGCGAGATGATCTCTTTGGCATACTTGTTCCTTGCCCTTTCCGGGTAATCTTGGCTTAGTAGTATTCAGTACTTGATGTTTTTAGACCTTAGACTGAGTAATGTGCATTATTTAGCCTAAGTTGGTTCAGATAATTTGCTTCTATTCCTTAGAATGTGTCAACATAACTTGACAATTCGGGCTTCACCTATAAAAGGAAATGGCGAAGTTTCAAATCCTGGAAAGTGGTGTTATTTAATTATTTGATTTATTTTTGAAAGATTCATCTCTATATAGTATTAGAAAGTGCAAAGTTTGCTGTTACTCAGTTGGGATTCTGTAAATGAAACCTTGGATAAGAGGCATTATGTTTCTCCGTCATATACACTTCTTTTGCAAAGCCTATCCACTACAAATGCTAGCACGTCATTGACTTATTAAGTATTTTTGCAATTCCATATTAACAGATCCTATCAAATAACTGAGAAAAGGCTATTGTGTTTCAGCAACCAGGTTCTTCCAAAGATAAACCTCTCTGCAAGAATGTTCATGAGAAACGGCTGCAGGTAATGCTTATATCTTGATCTTTCAAGACAAAGTATGTTTTGCTGTAATAGTCTATGTATATATTGTTGTTAAATTTCCATACAGTGCTCATTCCTCCAATGTTGTAATGAGAAGCATACACTCACATTTTATAGATAGTAAGAAAAATATATAATTAACTTAGATATTTTTGAAATTTTCTAGTTACTTTGGTTGCTACGTGTGCCATCTACAGATATTAAGTGAAAATGCTAGCGATTCATTGTTGTCTTGACTGTCCTTTACTCCTTCTCCAGAGTGAAAGCTCCCATATATTTTGTTGTAGAGTTGGTTAGTACTTGTCTACTTGATGATCAAAATGATAATAATTAGTAATTACATTGTGAAGGACTTCTCATTACATACTTTGCAGTTCAAAAATGTCAAAATTTCAGTCATTAATCATATTTTTGAGAGAGGTTTCCTTTAAATTTGTTATTTGGTCAACAGGAAATGGCTGGATCTGCTTCATTTTCTGCAGCTAATCAGCAGAAGCATGCGAAATTAGATAACTTTCTTGAAGTCCCATCGGTTTCTTCTTATTGTGTGAGTATTCTAGTCTTTTCTCTCATGTTTAAAAGGATGTTACTATGTGACTATCAGGGAAAACATTGGCCATGTAAAGCCATATCTCCGTCTCTTTCTTCAATCTACTGGAGACTGAACTTTTATTGGAGATGAGAAAATTAACTGTTGTGATCTTGCTTAGTCTTCTTACGTAAAATAAACTGAAGATCTTACATTCTTTATATAATGAATCTGGATGCATTTATAACTAATCACAAGTTTCTAACTACTATTAGACTTCTGAGCCCCAGGCTAGCTCCTTAAAGTTTGTTGCCTTCCTCTGTTCTGCTTCCTTCACATGGTAGATATCTTTATATGGTTTTGCTTACAGCTTCAAAGTGTTTCATTAAAGATAGACTGGTATTTGTTATGTGCAGGTTTCCTGCATTCTTGAGTTTGATGGTGCTTCAAAGGGAAATCCTGGACTAGCTGGTGCAGGGGCTGTGCTCCGTGCTGCAGATGGAAGTATTGTATGTATTATTTTTCTTTAGTAAATGTGCCTAACATTTGTGGTTTCTAGCTTTTAACGCTTTTATTCCATTTTGTGTAGGTTTTTAGGTTGCGTGAAGGTGTGGGTGTTGCAACAAACAATGCTGCTGAGTATAGAGGTGTAATATTAGGGTTGAAGTATGCTCTTGAGAAAGGCTTTAAACACATACGTGTCCAAGGAGACTCAAAGCTTGTCTGTATGCAGGTCTCATCTCTCTTTTTGTCTAAAGCTTCTGATCACTTTCCTTTAGTCAATGAGATTATTTATAGGCGTTGAATGTAATTTCCTTGCAATTGAATTGAAATTCGTTGAAGCCCTAAATTACATTGTTTGGTTGGAGGGAATTGTCCATTGAATTGGAATTCATACCCCCTACCCGTGAATTCTAATTCAATGGAAGAAGGAAAAGGGAAAAATGGGAAATTGACATATTTGTCCTCAATTATTATTATTATTATTATTATTATTATTATTATTACACCACAAGGACATTTTAGTCTTTATATGATTTTTTTCCTTCCCATTCCTAATAATCTATTCATCTCTACCAAACAATGTAATTTGAATTCCATACTTCATTCCCACGGAATTACAATTCTTTTCCTTCCTAATTCCTTCCTCCCAACCAAACACCTTGATATTAGTTTTATTTTCTTTTCCACATAGGGTTCATTTGATCTCAGAACATTCTTCAAAAATCCAATGAATCATGCATGGTAATTAATATCTGCATCAATTCTTTCATTTACAACTTTCTAATGCTCTTCTTGTGGAACAGACTCAAGGAATTTGGAGAACCAAGAACCAGAACATGGCTGAACTGTCTAAGGTGGTCAAAGAGCTAAAGAATCAATTTATGTCTTTCCAGATCAACCATGTTGAGAGAGTATGAAGAAATATTTCCTTTATCTTAATCTCGAGCTCCTTGCTTACATAACACATTCTACTATTTGTGATGAGTCAAGGATACTTTGGTTGGTTGTTTATGATTTCACATAGGAGAATGTGCTCATATAATTTGTAGTTAGGTACAGAAAAAAAGCTTTTTATCTTTAGTCATAGAATGCCACTCCTAATGTCCTCTTGTTTAACAACACTTTAAAGTGCCACTTGGGACCTTATGCTGTTTTGCATCCTCATTCCAAGCATTAATATGCTTCACTTGACAGGAATACAACACCGAAGCCGATGCCCTGGCCAATCTTGCAGTTTATCTGAAGAGTATGTAGACCTTTGCTCTCATTCCATTCTTACTACTTTTTCAATATTTTGAGCTAGATTGGTTTTATTGTTTTTGACAATATTACAAGAACTTGATGCTTCGTGCAGATGGCGAAATTCAAGTGGAATATGACGTGAAGTAGGCGAATGCAATTATGCAAAGCCCTCTCATCCAGTATCAAGTTTATGGACTCTGAGAGGATTGTCCCTCACACTTTCACACACAATGTCATCCGATCAAATGTAGATACATGGTTTGTGATGTCTGTAACCTAATTTGAGGATGCTTGTCTTTAGGGATTCTTAAACTGACACTGTAGGTAGTTATTTATGTAGATATTTGTATTAACAAGCTCGTCTCTTCTTTTTAACGTCTTCGCCCTATTGAATTTATAGCTGCCGTTACTTGACCAATTTTCAGGGCTAGTTTTTCATCCCACGCAGAAACTAGCCACTGAATTCTTATATAATTATGTCCAAATTATATAATGTTACGTTTCATATTATAATTAGAAACATCATAGTGATGTTAAGATTATGTGAACTGCTGTCTTTCCTACTAATTTGCAAGTAGCAACTATTAAGCACATGCATGTTATAACTTCATGTCGCCTTTACTCTAAGAATCCACAATTGTCCCATTAAGTATATATATATATATATATATATATTGTGGTGATACATAAGGTCCTTAAAGTACAGCTACTGATAGAGCACGCAGAAGGCCAGGAATAGAAGAGGAAACTGGAAACATCTTTTCTGCAATTGGTCGCCTTTGATTAGAAAGTTTCATGTACATTGCGTGAATCTCATAACAGAGTTAGGTGTTTCAATTCCCTGTGCTTGTCCTCTCTCCATCACGTTACTTCTTCCATTATGCACCAACAATGGTTACTTTCAAGGCACCTACATTAAAAAAACACACACACCTCCATGGACTTTTTTTTTTTTTAAATGACGTGAAATTTTCAGTTATTATCCCAGAGTGTGTTTGGGATAAACTAGTTTAGGTTGTCCATAGCTGATCGGTTCAAATTAAGAACGCTAATAGGTCGCTCTTGTTAGAAGCTGAACTTGCAATCTTATGATTACCAAGTCAACAACTTGATTGGGAGGGAGGTTGGCGGTGATTGTGTTACATGTGTACGAAGACACATTGTGTTCCTTCACAGATATGCATGATCTCTTCTTCTTATCTTGCTTTGTTAATTAATTTGGCAGTTGTCAGTGGCCTCCAGAAGAGATGGGCACAGAAGGAATCGGCAGACGCCAGTAATATTATATTTCAATGGATCTCAGCTTCCTACTGTCCGTCTGAAACAATAATGTATTACTCCAATAGAACCAATGAAACAAAAACCCCAAAATATATATGGCAGCGCTTTACCATTTTTAGGCGGATTAGAATGGGGTTTGACAACACATTTTAACTTCTAATCTATGTACCAATTTAACGCGTTGAAACATACATATCAAATTCACGACTAATGTTGTTGACTAATGTTGTACTGTTGAATGTGTCATGTGATCTCACATGGTGTCTGTCTGAGTAAATCTAAGTTTTATCCATATTTTAATCCTCATTAGAAGATTCTCAATTAGTGGGCACCTTAATTGCCTTCACCTTGCGTCTTATCATTTATTTTTTAAAATCTTTTTTAATTTAATTATCATCTATGCTTGGAGACAATCTTACTCTCTGCACCAAGCATGTCTCTGTTAACATCGGTATAAAAAAAATGTAAAAAAAAAAAAAATTACCTGGAAGGCACTCCCACGTAATAGCTGACCTATACAGAAACAAACAAAAAAATTCGAGTTTCTATAGACAGACTTCGTGCGTCGATTGATTAAAAATGGCAACTGGCTCACACTAGATGATGCCACTATGCCAATAGAGTTACTATTTTAATTGGTTTATATAACCAAACATGAATTTTATGTCAAACTATTTATAATAAAAAAATATTAAAAGCTATTAAAAAAAGGAAGAAATTGTAATTTTTGTTTCTGAGTGCTGGTCATGCTCACTTTTCGTCCCTAAGTTATTATTGGGGTTGTACTTTTCGTCCCTGAGTTATAAGGTAATTATATGATTCGTTTATAAGTGTTGATCATACTCACTTTTTGTCCCTAAGTTATCATTGACGTTGCACGCGTCCGTCTGGGCGCACTGCTTGCACGTAATTTGAGTCCGCCTTTACTTTTTCTCTCACCTGTGAGCCCCTCAAAAAACTAAAATTTGCAGAAAAAAAAAAAAAAAAACTACCCCCAAAACTCATCCCTACACTAGTTAAAAACCATTTTTTGGTTTTCTGATATGCAAAAACTCCATAAAATCCACAAGTATGGATATTCTTAGTAGATCTTTCACGGTTTTTGAGAATAAAATAGCCAACATGGAGGAGAAAGAAGAAAAAAGTTCCTCTTGCAAAGAGGGGTTTTTCGCAGAAATGTGGGACCCACTACAGAACAAGCACATCCACGCCGCTCACGCGTGAATGTCACAATTGCGCCCAGCGAGCGCATATATGGTGTTGTTTAGATTTTTTTTTTTTGAAATCAACTTTATTTTATTATTTTTTTTCTTTTTTCTCTTCCTTCCTATATTATCTTTCCTAATCACACTTACAAAACTCTTCAAAAACTACATTAAAAATAAAAATCACTATTAAAGATGCCCTAAATAGTATTATAATATAGGAAAGAGCATATTATTTAAAAAAAAAAAAAGGGAGGCATGGAGCGTGTACTGTGTAGCTATGCATAATGCACTGATGTTGACTAGAACGGAAGCAAATCCAACCTGGCAAATAATAATTACCCTCTGCTTACTAGTTGTATATATTACTAGTGTATATATATATATATAATTATTTTTTGGTGATAAAAAAAATTCTCAGTCATTATATACGGAGTAATAAGTAAAATTTGTTCTGGTGTAATAATTTAAAAATTTATATACAATAACTCAATAAGAAAAGTGTTCGGCAAAAATTAAATTTATAATTTTTAAATATATTTTAAGTATCAATATGGGTACGAGTTGTAAATATTATTCAACGGAGAGGCATCCGGACACATGGTACAATGGTAGTCCATATATATCATTGTAATAATTCCAGCTGTTCACATAGGTTTACTCCCTCATGTGCTGTTTAATAATTGCAGGTTTTTTCACTGTTCATTATTCTTGGATCCGGATAAGAACAATGAATAAAAAGATTGATTATTTTGCTTTTCACAACAAGTCCATGGGCTCCTTTACTCAATTTCTCTTTGTTTTTAAAAGTTATAAACACAAATTCGACGAATAAGAGAAAATTGGATATAATAGGCAGGAGCCCGAGAAAAAAATAAAATAATAGTTAAGAACGATGGTTAGATAGAAAGGTAGAATGGTACTTTGTGGTCTAGCTATACCAAATTATTTTGTGGTATTGAACAAATATTACATTATAACAGAGTCGGTAGTACTAAAAAAAAAACATCAAAATGGTGAAAAGTGACAAATATTTATATAATTAAATTTGTGTTTCCTCCTCTATAACTTCATGCATGCCAACTCACATTTTGACTAACAGTATGCACAAATTAAAATTTGTGTTATCATTAAATAACAAGTTTGAGTGTAAATTAGATAATAAAAGTAAACTAAAATTTAATAATTTCTTGATCTAAGATGAAGATCACAATATATGTTTTAAAGAGAACGTAACATCCTTACATCCCCATTGGACAATATCTCCTGTCCCTCTATATATACCAAACTCTGGTTGGTCTTCATCTTCACCATTCACCTTCTTAAAACCCTAACTAGCTCAGAGCCACCATGGATTTCAAACCACTGTTTCTACTTCTCTTCTTCCTCTCTGCTACAACCGCCACAGCTCCGGCTCCTCCGGTAGCCAAGCCACCGCCAACTCCTTATCCGCCTGCCGTCAAGACAGCACCGCCTCCACCGACGCCGCCGCGCGCGCCTGTCAAGCAGACACCTCCTCCTCCTCCTGCACCAGTCAAGACAACTCCCCCTCCGCCGCCTGCTCCAGTCAAGGCGCCGCCGTCTCCTCCTTCGCCGCCGGCGAAGCCACCCGTCGGACCTCCTGCTACCCCAGTATATCCGGCGCCCCCTCCCCATCCGCCGAGAAACAGAGAAGGTAAGAAAAAAAATATACATTATATATTTTCATCTGTAGTTTTTGTCTATATACGAAACTAATACTACGACGCGCTGTGGGGAATGTGCAGAGTGCGCGCCGCCATGCACGGTGAGGTGCAAGCTGCACTCGAGGAAGAAAGTGTGCCTGAGAGCGTGCATGACCTGCTGTGAACGCTGCAAATGCGTGCCGCCGGGGCAGTACGGCAACCTGGAGAAGTGCGGTAGCTGCTACGCCAACATGACCACCCGCGGCGGCCGGCGCAAGTGCCCCTAGATCCCCGGCCGACCTCAATCCGCCATTGTTGCGCCTTTCTAGGAGCTCTTTAATTTATTGTCACTACTATATATGCCCCTCCTCGATGTAGCTGTATTTCTCTCATATCTCTACTCTACCAACCTAAGAATATATTCTATTCTCTAAATCTCTATCTTCGGTATTATGGCACAATTAACTCCTAAATAAAACTATCACTTTAATTGCTTAATAATGCTCACAATTAAGCTTTATTTATGACAAAATAAACACCATAACATGACATGCCAAGAATCTTGTAATTCAATGACAATAAGACCCTGGGTGAAAGTGAAAGGTTTAAGGTTGAGTTTCATCCTTTTATAGCTAAATCAATTAGGTGTTACTTAGGTTGTTTTAATTCTGGTGGTCTTTTTACCGGTTAGATTATAAAGTATGTTTCACTTAAAGTGCGCATATTTAAATAGTGACCTTTGGTTTATTTTATTATAATTTTTTATTACTTAACATAAAAATATAGGTTTTATTTAGATTTCAGGGTGTAACTTCGAGTAAATTAAAAGTGACTAATTTTTTTTGTAAATTAATGAAACACCGTGTAACATGTCCATATAAAAAGTGGAAGAAATGTAGCATTGATGATGGATCAGTGGGATTCAATTCAATTCAATTCTGCAGTAGTAAAGTAAGACGTGAAGAGATGTAGGTCTTAAAATGTCGAACCACCCCCTGAGTGTTACATTAATATGGAGTGTTGCCAGTTTGGTAAGTGGTTGTTAGTTGTTAATTGATTGTGTTAATTAAAATGTATAATTAGTTGATAACATTAGCGGATTGTATAAAGGTGTTTGGTAAATTAGCTATTAGTTGATAGCTATTTAGTATAATTTTTTTTTTTTTTTTCAAAAAGTTAATTGAAAAAGTTGGTTTGAGTAGCTTTTTAAAGTTTAACATTTTGGAGTTACAAAAAACCAATTAACCAAACACTTATATTGATTTTTTAACAAAGTTAAACAATTAATAGTAGTCAAATAAGTCAAAATTGATGCTAACATTTTACCAAACAGGGCCTATATACCTTCACTCTTTTACGGGTGTGGTTGGTTCGTATGGGAATCGGAATCAGAACTGAAATCAAATACTTAGTAATGGTAATGTGTTTTGGTGAAAATATTTTATATGTTTGGTAGTATAGTGGAATTGGAATGATACCAATATTGATGTTTGGTTATGTATGACCATATAATAGGAATAAAAGTTTAAAAATACAAAAACAAAAATAAAGGCAATTGATCATTAATATAATAAATATCCAAAGCACCAATATGAACCAAAAAAAATCAAAAACAAAAATCTAAAAGTACTAATTCAAACTTAAAAATTAGATTATCAATCAAAAAATTGAAATGATACCCGTTTTTAATTAAAGAATGTGATTTTTAATAGGAGGGATAATCAAATCACCTAGTTATGTTTTAAAAAATTGTCAACTAATAAATACTAATTATAATTTTGATTATTAATCCTAACATGTAAACTCATGAGCCAAACATATACCTTAATTTAGAGCAAAATGGTAGACCATATTTCTTATTTGTTTATTCTCTTCCTTTAATAAAATCAAAATATGGAGACAAAAAAATTTACTCCATTAAATTATACTTGTCATTTTTCATAATGTTATGTACACCATTTTCTATTAAAGAAACATGTACCATTGTACCTCCACTAAACGATAAATAATACGGAGACGCGCAGTATGTAGTGGTATTTAATAAGATTAATAATGGCGATGGTACCACACTCTTTATCATTTTATATATTGATGGGTAAATAAAAATCATAATTTTTTTTTCTCCTATACCCTTTAACAGTGCATTTCATTTTTTTTTTTATTGAAATAATATTTTTTTGGACCTTCTATACAATTAAATTTTGTGTATGGTAGACAAAATAATGGGTTGCTGAGCAGGTGTTGTCTTGTTTTTACAGCATTAAGCTAGTAGTACAAGCAAGGCACTGACAGTGAATATGGCATTACCATGCTTTTAGCCTACCTACTCCATATTTCCGTGAAAAGCGACTTCCTTTATCTGTATCTCGAATTTCTCATTTCTTTACCATATATGTGGTGGTGTGGCGGTGGTAGTGTGGTGGCGGTGGTTGTAATGGTGGTGATGGTGATAACGGTGGTGTGGTGATAGTGTGGTCATGGACCGGTGGTTGTGGTGGTGGTGGTGGTGGGTGATGTTGGTGTGAAAATTGAAAAATGACTTCTCCCAAGGATGATGGCAAGTCATTTTCTAAGAAAATGATGTTATTTTTCTTTGATTAAAGAGTCATTTTCCTTTATTGGGCCGACCCAGTGCGAACGAGAATTAGTTTGAATATAGTACGAGCCTAATGGTGTCTTTTACCGTTAGAGTCAGCTCAAGATACATCGTGATCTGAGCCCCTAAAAAAAAAGAGTCATTGTCCTTTGACTTACAGTTTTTACTCTTTACCAAACACTAAAAATATGAAAATGATTTTAAAAAATCTATTTTCAGATTTTCAAACACACCTGATAGCATCATTATTATTTTCCACGATAAAGGTTACATATACTACTATAAGTACCATAAACTTAATTCATATTCAGGCCCAATGCTAGTGGACGTAATCGAGCTTGCCTTCCTTCTGAGCCCAAGTTGGCCCAACCCTAGTGTATGGTATCAGGCTGCCCTGCATTACTTCTTAAGCCCAATCCAGTAATTGGGCCGGCCTGCTTCCCTCTCGAGTCTAGTTTAACGTATGGTACAGCCCAATTCATGCTGATGGGCTGGCCTTTTACATAGTACCATACTAGATTGTTGAATCTCATTAACCGTCACGTGTATAATTTTTGTTAAGCTTTCCAATTTCAATTCAACCATCAAATTAAAAAAATATATAAAAACATCAAATGTGCTTTTTGTTGTAATGTTGTTGTATTGTTTGTGCCCGTTGGCCATTAGCTCCTAATCGGTTAATTGTAGGATTGGATCAATATAGATAAACGTAAATGTACAAGACAAAGAGAAGTAGAACAAGAGACAAGGAGAGTCATTCCATTGCACTAGTCCACTCAATACAATGTTACAACAAGCATATATAATGTACAAATAATAATGATGATACTAATGATGACCATTATAACAGTTATGTATTGAATGCCCATAATGTCCACCATAATAATATATTTATAACACTCCCCCTTGGACATTATTTTATCAACGATCTTGCCTCGTTAAAGACTTGCTAGGAAAACCCTGTGGGAAAAACCTAGACAATAAGAGAGTACAATAGAAAATATATTCATGCTTCATTAAAAACTTCACTAGGAAAACCACGTGGGAAAAAAACTTAGTTGAAGAAAAGAGTACCTGATATATGTAAAAACATATATTGTATTTGGTCGCCTCATTAAAAACCTTAACTTAAGAAAACCCTGTAGGAAAAACTTAGTTAAGGGAAAAAGAGTACACCATAAGCGCAGCCTTCAGAGCATAATCTGCATAATCTTCAGGATTTTGGAGTTTGTTCATTTATTAACCAATTATTTTGCAATTTTCCCCATTGTCATTACTATATCATACTCATGCCTCGTTAAAAAACCACATGGCATGCATATGCTGCAAAAAGTATAACTATTAGTCTTTTAAAGACCCAATCTACATGATTGACTCGAGTGAATGTACTTCCTATCTCCCCCTGAAGATAACAATCTTCAAATTCTATATTACCTGTAAAATCATTGTTTCTAAAGGGTGTAGAGAAGGGATATGGTACAATCTTCAGGATTGTCATTAGAATTTATCATATTTTCTCATGATCATCTGGACCAATAAAATTATACCTGTAAAATCATTGTTTCTAAAGGGTGTAGAGAAGGGATATGGTACAATCTTCAGGATTGTCATTAGAATTTATCATATTTTCTCATGATCATCTGGACCAATAAAATTATTTATAGTTTATATTTTGTTGCTCCCCCTAAATATAATAATTTTCTTTACCTACACGTATCAATCTTATGGATTTTTTTTTTGTAGGTATACATTTGCTAACTTGTCACTGGAGCAAACCTTCTGAACAAATATTTTATCACTCTTCTGGAGTTCATGTGGATCAAGGTATTTTATATCATGAAAAACTATATACATTTTTATCTGTAACAAGTATGATGACTTCATGCCAAAAAGCATCAATACGAGTATTTTTACCTTGATTTTGCTATTCGTTATCTTATCTCATAACTTAACATCATCAAACTCTTTATATATTTCATTGATATTTACACCATAAATATTGACTGAGATAATAAATAAGTCCATTATCAACTCTTTATTGAGCACATAATGGTACATATTATTCCTTCTATATGAGGATAATAACCCTATTCGCAACTCTCTAAAAAGTAAATAATGGCACTTAAATAAATCCTCATTTCGGGAATTATAAATCCATTAGAGATTTTCAAGATAAATTAGAGGATATATTTAGAATATTTTCAAGAGGAAACAATATTTGAGTTTCCCAATCACATATAACATTACTAGGCATGTTTATGATAATATATTTTCATACTTTGTTATGGGGGAGAAAATACATTTAAAAGATCATAGTTAGTAACTTACTAACTTTTATACTTCTTATTTTGTGATTTTCATTCATCACATTTTGAAAAAAATCCATCAAGGATTTTAAATATAAGTAACAAGTTACCCATATAAATATGTGATAACTATAACTATTAGCTACATATCTAATTTATTTACTGCTAGTTTTATTGAATAGCGGAATATAAAGCCATGACTAATATTGGGTCTCTGCGAAAACCCTCCACTCGCCTTTTATTAGCGAATTCTAATTTGTATGCCTTAATTGCTATTTTCTATGAAAACAGTTAGCACGCTGCAGGCGTTATACTACTATTTTCATTTCTGGATCCAGACTTAAGTATTTATGAGCAATTGAGGCAGAATATGTTGTCGACAACTGTAACAGCTTTGTAGATATCTTTTATACACATGGCAATTTTGTATCAACCAAATATATGGCATTTCCCAAGAGTATTTGGATTTGGTTGTTCCGCTTCCCCAGTATTTTAGTTGTTTGGTGCACCTACAATTTTACTGGGGGATTTTCGTCTTCTAGACCAATATCTTCAGGATAAAATTTCTATATTTCTGGAGTGACGAAATTTCTATACTAGATCTAGTTTTGTAAATTCTTAAACCAATATATGCTTCCTGCATAATGGTAGAAATATTTAGTACTAGTTGGGGATTTCAACTCTTAATATATATGAAATATTTTTTTATGAACTTAGTCACTCTTTGAGATTTCTAGCAGATAATTTGTTCAATGTCTGAACTTCTGGTTCTATAAGGCTAGTACATGAGTTTGAAGATTTTTATCAATTTCTCGGCATTTAATTAATTAGAAATTTCAAATCTCCCCCTAATGCCGAGAAAAGATCTTATAATGCAACCAACATCACTGTTGATTTCTCATGATGTGATATAGCTAGAAGGGTTGCATACTAAAAAAAATTAACGCAGATAGGGAAATGCATCATGTACTAGCGTATGTGATATGTAGTGGATCAGGATATTGGTTATTCAATTTTTGAAGGTGCCCACAAAAAATATTTCCTCCAAAAATGCTTAATTTGCTTTCCGAACAAAGCTCTATTAAGATTTAAAGCTTTGGTTAAAAAATATGATATAATTTATCTTAAATATTTGTTTCATGAAAAATAGAAAAACAAGTGGAGTACTCAACATACTATGTAGTATGGAGTGAACTAATCAAGATAACATATCATAATTTCGTCTACGGATCATGTTTTCTATCAATTTGGATTCATGACAAATATTCTTTTTGACAATTTGCCATAGTAAGATATCACAGTGATATACACATGCATACAATTGCCAATATAAGAGAATTATAAAATATTGTCTTTTGAGAAAAGAACACTTATCTGGTTTGTTTCAGAATACTGTTTGACAATTGTATGGCCATCGCATGATCTCTTCTAATGTTGGTATCAAACTATCATAGATTGTTATTACGATAATCATTGCAATCAAAATGAAATGTGCCAATTATTAATCTTGGAGTCTTTATGAACGTACATGACTCCAATTTCGCAATATAGTTTCTTAAACAAATTGCCATAGTAAAAAAATGCACATGTTATCTTCAAAAGAAAAACCTTATCTAGGCTCATCCAGGGTGTTATGCTAGTAAAGCATAGAGTACAATCAGCTCATTTCCAAATAAATTGTATAACATAATCACAATTTGATGTCTGAGCGTATTCAATAATTTGAATGAAAAGTATAATATTTACCAAACCAAATTGCAGGCCCAAGTCATAATAACATGATCGAATCATTATTGATCTTATAGTTATTTAAAAAACCAGGCCAAAAATTGGGTCCATCTCATAAAAAAAATAGGCTCAATTTAATTTGTCGAAAGAAACCATCACTTTGTTCGATTATTTGAGCCTAACAACGATAATAGCCCAATAATTTTTTAATTTTTTTTTTAATTTTTTTTTAATTTTTTTTTTTAAATGAGCAGGTCTGGCCCAACCCATGATCCTTCATTTTGATAAAAAAAACAGCAAAACCTAGCTGCCTCAATATTACAGCAGTCAACAAAAACAAAAAAAAACCATTACCGTTGGTTGCGACGAAGGAGCCAAATCGCGATCAACATACATCAACCGTCCATGATCGCGATTGGCCTGACGATCAGATTGGATCATCGAAGGCAGAAATTGCAACGCCTAAGGTTGTTTGCCAGTCCCCATTCGCTGAATCGCCGAGGGGGAAGTGAGACCCCAACGCGAATAGTCTGTTTGTCAGTTTCAGAACGGCCGGATCCGACGGAGGAACACCACCGCCCAAGGCCCAACATGCCGCCGCGGCCCTCTGCTGGAGCGCCGCGCCTCCGCCTTCTGCCAGAACGCCGATCGCACAGAACTACCGTCGGCAGGACGCAGATCGGAGAGGAAAAAAATGGCAGATCGGCAAAAAAGAAGGTAGTGATGATTATTTATTTTTCCTTTTTGAAAAAAAAATGTACATATATACATTTGAATCATTAATGTTCGAATACAGGAGTATATATACGAAAATTATTTTTCTGTTTTTGTTCATTCTTCCATGTATTTTGGTTTTGATTTCTATGCGTCAAAGCCAAAAAAGCCAGAATGTTAATTCTGATCTATCTATTTCAATTTTTGTTTTTCCAAAAAAAAATGTGTATATATCGAATTTAGTTTTTCGGAAAAAATTGTATATATGTGCGAGAAGAAAAAAAATTTCCAGAATATTTCTTACACATAATAAACTATGACCGCAATTCATGAGTTCTACAAAAAGAATTAAAACAAAATACATTATGCATATCACCATATTTCCAAATTTTCATGTATGTTTATGCTTGAACATATTGATTTGCATATAAAATATAGGGCAGAAACATATTCCACATAAACAAAATCTCATAGTATTAATATGTAATTTGAGACATCTAGAAATAATGCTCAGAAAACTCGTAAAAATACCGTTCACCGGGATTGAGCGTGCTGATAACGTGTTGTAATGTTGTTGTGTTGTTTGTGCCCGTTGGCCATTAGCTCCTAATCGGTTAATTGTAGGATTGGATCAATATAGATAAACGTAAATGTACAAGACAAAGAGAAGTAGAACAAGAGACAAGGAGAGTCATTCCATTGCACTAGTCCACTCAATACAATGTTACAACAAGCATATATAATGTACAAATAATAATGACGATACTAATGATGACCGTTATAACAGTTATGTATTGAATGCCCATAATGTCCACCATAATAATATATTTATAACACTTTTATGTTTTTTGTTTTTTTCTAAAAGACATATATTACATAGATAGAATTCATTACTTAGGACAATTTTAATCAAGTTGATTAGAGTATTGAATTTGCAAGTTTGATCTTGAGTAAAATAGACATACTATTTTTGTAGTTTAAACAAGTTAGCTCATATAGTGAGCGAATTTGTTTAGTTATTCAGAACTTCCTTAGAGCATTTTGAATAGTTTTTTTTTTTAAACAGTAAATAAATTATATGGTTGGTTTTTATCAGGAAAGTAATTTTTGGTTGGATTTTTCTCTAGCAATGGCGTTATTTTGTGGGGTCTGTTAAGAAAGAAAAAAACGTAAAACAAAGACAGATGATTACGCGTGGAACACAAGAATCGCACCCGCACATGCCTACTGGGAACGTAATTTTAAAGATTTTCTATTTTTTAAAAAAATTGTTGCAAGCCCTTTTATTTTCTCCCTTTTTATTACCCTTCCCTCACTTTTCTAATTGACACCTAAAAAAAAATGAAAAAAAAAAAAAAAAAAAAAAAAAAGAAAAAAGAGCTATTAAGGTTGCTCTTAGTCTATTTACATACATCATCAGTTTGAGGGGTAAGGAAACATTTAGGATTCTCTCTATGTGGCATGCAATTTATTATAATCATGTGATGTGTCTTTTATTATGGCATCTCGTTTGTACCGAGAAAATGCGAAGGTGCATTCATGGCATTCTTTAAAAATTATTTTTGCCGAAGATCACACCAGCATGTTTCACTGAAGCTTCAACTTCTCCACTTCGTACTTAGCACCCAGTTTTTACAGCCATTTAATTGAGTTTGAACAGAGATGAGTGAGCGTGTGCATTGATTGCGGCGTCGGCAGATGGTCAAGCACAAGCTTTAATTGGCGTTAAAAAATTGATTTAATGCCAGTGCACTTTAGGTGTTTGTAAAAATGCCTGTGAGGAATTGAAGACCGCGCAGTGAATGAATCGGCAGTTGACGGTGGATGTAGAGGCGCGAGACGTGTTATTACGAGGACGGGAAGCCACATTCACATACCTAAACGATATGATAATGTTACCAGTGTCGATGACCTGTGGCTAGCCTGCCAGTTTTGGAGTTTAGCTTTGTATATTTGTTCATGGGACCACACCGCACATGCCCTTCTGCCTTGTGTTACATTAGCATCATTTCGATGCCAATTTCCGATACAAAACTCAACTAGTTTGCCATTAAAGTAGAGTTGATAAAAAGGACAATCACTACTAAATTAGTCTATTAAGTTAGTAATTATAAGTAGTATTGTCAAAGTGGGTCGAAGCCCGCGGGCTAGCTTGCACCCACCCTACGATATATTACATATATAATGTTACACAGTAACTCAGTAAGACATCATTTTGCCTTGCTGTGTTGCACGAAAAAGGAAGCCCGCAAGGCAGGCTAAGGTTCCACGAATCCTAACTCGCAGGTCAGCCCGTGGTAGGGCATGCCTAATGGGTCGGCCCGACCTACTTTGACAGTACTAATTATAAGATTATAAATTTGACTCTAAGTGAGCAGTCTATTGTCCTTATAAATTCGACTGATCAACTAGAGATAACCTAGATTATTTTATCTCATTGTAATCTTTGTCAGGACCAGATTTACTCAATGCACACTCTTAAATAGTAACTGTAAGTTTTTCTCATCACTCAAAAATATAATTAATAGTTCTGATTTATTAAGAGTTGCAAGATAAGAGAATTTATAGACTCATTCATCACCAAAATTTCAGAATAATAACGATGAGGGTCTACGGGTCATTGGGTTCTGATTCTCTCTTTCTACAACCATACAAGTGAGAAGTGTTCTACATAAGCTAGCCCACAATGTCGTTTACTTGGTACATAACATTTGATATCACCAACTTTTGATTAACGTTGCCTGTTCACTTTATTGTCGTTTTCTTAGTTAAAAAGTTGGTCGCTTTGATTGTATGTAAGCTGGAAATAGCGATGGGAGGGGGGACAATGGTGCTTGTTGGACGCTCCGCATGTGGACTCGTGTCATCTTCAAAGTCTGGGCTCAATACATTTAAGTGCTAAATTATCATTTATTAATGTCAACATCGAACAGTGTAATTGTCATTAGTATAATCACATTACTTAATAACGCTTAATACGGAGCAATGAACCATACTTTTTTTAAGAAAAGATTTTAATAATAAGTGGGCCCACTGACCCTACTCCACTACACGTCCCCGTGATTGGTGGTGAAATTTATATTGCTGATTTACTGTGCTCTTGTCAATAGTAAAAAATTCAAACAATTCACATGGGTAATGTAGTTGTTTTTTTAACCAGCTTGGTTAGCGTGAGTGGTTGTGTACTTTTGTCCTTAGAAGTCAAGAATCTGAATCTCCTCTCGTATGGAAAAATTAATCTGGTCAAGTCAATTTGGTGCGGACTAAAATTAGTGTGAATATGGTATGAGTTTAAAGGTGTCTCCTACAATTATGGGCTATTTAGCACATCTCGTGGTCCGACAAAAAAAGTTGTAGTTTTTTTTTTTTTTTTTTTAAAGAATTAATTTATTGAAAGAAAAAAAAGGTCAAGTCCTTTGAAAAGTGAAATTACCATCTGTTTCACTTTTTCCAGTTTCCACCGCCATCCCTCCACTCTAAAAGGTGCATCCCAGCTGAGCTCAATTGCTAAAGTTAGAGATAGAGAGAGAGAGGGAGAGGGGAGAGGGAGGAGATTAATAGTTGTGTGAAAGGAAGGGTGTTTGTGGATCAATGGCATTTGCAGAGTTGATTCTTGTGCTGTTATCTATGGCGGCTGTAATGAATCCTTGTTTGTCTCAGCGGCATCAGCAGCAGCTGCTTTATCCCAACTTCTACCGCCGGAGCTGCCCGCGATTTGACCAGATCATGCAAGAAACCACCACCAACAAGCAGATCGTTTCCCCCACCACCGCCGCCGCCACCCTCCGCCTCTTCTTCCACGACTGCTTCGTCGGCGGCTGCGACGCCTCCATGCTCATCTCCTCCACCCCTTTCAACAAGGCCGAGCGCGACGCCGACATCAACCTCTCCCTCCCCGGCGACGGCTTCGATGTGGTCATCCGCGCCAAGACCGCTCTCGAACTCGCCTGCCCCGGCGTCGTCTCCTGCGCTGATATCCTCGCCGTCGCAACACGCAACCTCGTCGTCCAGACCGGCGGCCCGTTTTACGCCGTGAAGCTCGGCCGGAAAGACGCATTGGTGTCGAAAGCCGGTTATGTGGAAGGGAATCTACCCCGCCCCACAATGACCATGGACCAAATCCTCAAGATTTTCCTGTCCAGAGGCTTTTCGATTCAAGAAACGGTAGCCCTTTCCGGCGCACACACAATCGGATTCTCGCACTGCAAAGAGTTCAGCTCCAACATCTACAATTACAGCCGGGCATCGCAATCCGACCCGTCATATTACCCTAAATTCGCGCAGGCATTAAGAAATGCCTGCGCAAATTATCACCAGAACCCGACATTATCCGTCTTCAACGATGTGATGACTCCGAACAAATTCGACAACATGTATTATCAGAACTTGCCCAAAGGATTAGGGCTACTGGCATCCGATCACGCGTTGAATTTGGACCCCAGAACCAGGCCTTTCGTGGAGCAATACGCTAAGAATCAAACTGCCTTCTTTGAGGCATTTGGTCGAGCAATGGAGAAGCTGAGTACGTATGGCATCAAGACTGGGCGTTCCGGCGAGATTAGACGGAGGTGCGACGCTTTCAACAACTGAAGCAATTAGGGTTTCCTTTTGCACAGGATCGATCTCTGAGAATGTTTTGTTCTTTGCTTTTGCCTGCTGCTATTCAGATTCATCTCCATAATTTCAATTATGTATACAGTGTAATCCTTTTCATTGGTCGCATCTTAAACCTTAATTATATATATACATTTGTTTTTTTTTTTTTTTTTCATTTGGTCAAGAAAATATATCCATTATTACTATTTACCAAAAGCCTCCATATGTAATATTGCCTTCATAATTATGTTTGGAATTCTAATCCCTTAAAAATATAATGACATTAATTTAGAAAAAAATGTCAAATAAACCCTTATATTTTTACTCGAAATAGCAATTAGACTCCTGAACTTCAGAAAAGTGTAATTAAATACTCAAGCTTATCAAAATGAGTCAATTAAATCTGATATACCGGTGAAATTATGTAATTGACCACTATTCATAACTCGGTAAAAAAATTAAATTACTAGTAACCTTCGCAGTTTTTTCCCCCAATAACGACCGAACGGTCGTCTTATTTGGTAAAGAAGGCCCAAAGAATACGACCAGCGATCCAGTAATCTGGTCGTCTTCTCCAGTGGAGTAGATCGTCTTCTTTGGTAGAGAAGGCCCAAAGAATACGACCAGTGATCCAGTAATCTGGTCATCTTCTCCAGTGGAGTAAGAACGATTGATTTATGGGCTTTGGGGCCCAAATCATCAAAAAAAAAAAAACGAATTGGGCTGCATACTGGACCTATCTGGATTCATTGTCATGGCTGACGGCAAAGCGCGTATAAAGCCGCACCTCCACGCTTTCACGTTTAAACGCTGTAAATCCTCTTCTTCCTCGTATAAGGATTCTAGATTTTTAAAAATTGGGTTTTGGCTTAGGCTCCAAGACATCTCTCTCTCTCCCTATATAATCATCAAAGTCCCCTCCTTTCAGAGCAAACTCTTCAATCTTCATTAACCAATTCAAGAAGAAACAAGGCTAGAAAGAGAGAGAGAGAGAGATGGGAGGAGGGACAGAAGCTTTTCCAGATTTAGGAAGCCATTGCCAATTCTCCGATTGCCGCCAACTCGATTTTCTCCCCTTCAACTGCGACGCATGCCGCCAGGTTTTCTGTGTAGACCACCGATCATATAAATCCCACGCCTGCCCAAAATCGGACCGCCATAGCCGCAAGGTGGTGGTGTGCGACGCATGTTCCACGTCGATCGAGACCACCGGCTGCGGCGGCGAAGAAGACGAGAAGGCCATATTGCAGAGGCACCAGAAATCAGGGCACTGTGATCCCAACAAGAAGAAGAAACCCACGTGCCCCGTGAGGCGGTGCAAGGAACCTTTAACCTTCTCAAATACCACCGTCTGCAAGGGCTGCCAGATTCCGGTGTGCTTAAAGCACCGTTTTCCGGCGGATCACGCTTGTAAAGGCAGAGCCACTTCATCTCCGCCGCCGCAGGCGGCGGCCAGAGCCGCCAATAACAAGTTTCTGGTTGCGTTTGCGGCAAGGAACGAGAAAGATTGTGGAAACAAGAGCCGGGATTCCACGTCTTCTCCAACTATCACACCTTCTGTTAAAGCTTGTTGAAAAATTTAATCTTTCTTTCATTCCAACATGTCACCATTATCATCATCTGTAAAATTCACAGAATTTTTTTCATCCTTAATATATATACATTTTGCCAAGGCTTTATTTGCACTTAAATTTGAACGTGTATCTATAACACAAATCTGTATGCATGTGCACACATGATAACTAGAAATAAACATATCAGAAGCCAATTATCTTCACACCATAGCTTGCATTAAAGGCTTTGATTCAGCCATGACAAGAAGTTGACAGATGTTGATATCAAACGTTTGAAAGAAACCATTTTGTCCCTGCAAACCGCAAAAAAAAGACTCAACATTTAGCAAAACGAGAGATTTTGTTGTGTTTGTTCAGATTACAAAAAGGAATAGAATGGATATTACGGTTTTGAATTTGGAATTTGGCTTCGCAGGTACTGATCAACTGTAAGGGGTTTAGGGCCACCATACCAATTGATGAGAAATATCTCTTCAATTTCTAGTTTGAAGATTTGGAAATTGTGATTCTCTGGCCAGCCTGTAGGTGATTCAAAACATAGATCGTAAACTCGTAATATGTTTATAAAGAACAAATCATATAATGAAATAAGTGGAAAGCTATTACCTGTCATCTCAGGGTGCTTTGTGAACAATGCAGTTTGAGCAAATTGGGTTTCCTCTGGATTTCCATCAAGCAATTTGAACTTTAAAAACCGGAAAAAAAAAAAAAAAAAAAAAAAAAAACCCATCTTTAAGCAGCCAGCTAAGTATTGATAACATAAAAGATGCATTAATGTTTCAAGTACAGGAAAACAATCTGATTTAAACTGAAGACCAGAACGCAAACTACCAACCTTTCCTGTCAGCGTGATTTTAGAGCAGGTAGGATTCTCGGGATCTTTATCCCCACAAGTTCCAAGGGGATATTCACTGATCGT
Organism: Ipomoea nil; assembly: GCF_001879475.1. Lineage (NCBI taxonomy): Eukaryota > Viridiplantae > Streptophyta > Magnoliopsida > Solanales > Convolvulaceae > Ipomoea > Ipomoea nil. The sequence continues at coordinate 573,481 of NW_017617454.1, forward strand.
GAAGGACGACCTTGAGTCTTTCAATCCATAATCTGCAGTGGGATCAAGGGTCGTTAAATAGAAGTATGGAGTTCCACTACTCTTGTCAGGTGGTCCATCGCTAAATGATACAACGTTCCTGCATAACATGTGGGATAGATATAACCTTACCAACCAGGTCCAAAATACTCAATACACAAACACCAAAGAACTGCAACTGATACCAAAAACACGACAATTCATGAAACATCCTATGACTTATTCATCACTACATTGATTCTAATGGTTTACTGACATAGTCATATGTCCTAAACATCTCCATTACTGAAACTTGTGCTACAACTTTAGAGCTTGCACCACTGCACGTGCCAAAACGGGAGATCATTTACCCTCAATATGATCTAGGCAGCTATTCGAATCAATGTATTCCAATACCAAATTAGAACTGCATACTTGTTGTTGAGCATATAGCCATTAATGTGCAATCCAACTATGAGCTTAGCCTTTTAGTTGAGATGGAGCACATGCTTCAATTCTTGCAAACAAGACTCGATTCATCTCTTATACAGTAACAACATAACAGTCACTGCTCCCATCATTGGAAGCAACATACAAAACAACCAAAAGTAATGACATTTTGACAACCAAATTGGTCAGAATGTTGCCTAGGTAACCACAAGATTTTCCATTGGACACCTAGGATAGTTGTCCTTTACCCTTTGCCGATTAGGATTACAAAGTTAGGTTTACCCGGATACTGACTGCGGGTTTTCCACGTAACTAAAAAAAGAAATGACAGTCAAAAGCACAAGGTGAACATACCCAAAAGGTGCTCCTCCTAAATCACTTGCAATTGTACTGCAAACGAAGAAAAGCAGATCGTATTAACTTATACATCATCATCAACTATAAAAGAGTGGGCCTTGAAGCAACACTCAAGAAATTCAAATGTTTTCCATTCTTATGAGGTCCAACATATTTGATTTCCAATCGATTGGATATTCAATCATTGACCCAGAAAATTTGCGTCAAAATTCAACGCAGGGGATACCTCTGAAAATATAAAAAGATTGCAAATTTATTGCTCGGAATAAAATCAGTAACGCGAGATTAAAAGATACGCACTTGAGGACACCCCACGAACTCTGGGAAACTAACCACCGAGCAAAGGCGGCAGCATCTTCCGGCGAAGGTCTGGGGGCAGACAGTAGGAAAGGCCGTCCATGAACAGATTCTACTTGAAGAAGAGCCAATAACAAAATCAAAGAATATAGAGTGGCACTACCAATCCTTTCGATCGCCATTATCGTATGTAAATCGGAGAAGATAAGAAGGGGGCTCCTTGTCGGACTTGTGTGTCTGAAATACCAATGACACGGCGCTTTGGAATAATTTCGTCAAGAGCTGTACTGTGTGAAAGAGTACTTTTATTTATTTTAGGGAAAGGATCAAATAGGCACAGAAATTTATTCAAAAAATTAATTAAGCTCTTAAATTTATAAAAATTGTAATTAGATTCATAAATATATTATTTGGAAGTGTTAAAATTTAGAAATTAATTAAGAGGTCATGAGATCGAGCTTTAGTGGGAACGGTGTTGACTCTTTATGCTTCAATAGGTTAAAAGAGTATAGATAAACATATATATATATATATATATATATATATATATATATATATATATATAACTTTGTAAATATAAAAATAATTTGGTATAAATAAAATACGGAGTATATAATTATTAAATATTTATATTTTTAAAAATCATTTGAACTTTTAGTTTGATTCAGTCTTTAATTGAACCGACCTGAAACAATTCATTTTATAAAATATAGTACAAATTATTTTTTAATAATAAATCAAAATCTAACCGTTCAGTTTAGTATCAGTTCGATTTAATTTGATTTGGATAACTTGAATAGAAATGTTCATCCCTAAAATATAAATTAAAAAAAAGTAGTAATATTACACTCTCTTAATTTTTATATATTTTTTATTCTAAACTTATGTGTCATATTTTGACACATAGCTAAAGTTTTACCCAAAAATATATAGTTTGATGTTGGTTTAGAAATTACGGAGTAATATTTAACTTATAGTGCAAATTCTATTCATATTTGACAACATTTTTTCCAACTACTAACCCAAATTATATAGGTACCATTTTTAATATGGCATTGATTGAATGTGTTTTAATGTAATCCTTAGAATTATATAAATGCATTTAAAGAATATTGGTAGTAAGTTAATAGTATTATCGTCATTGCTTTTAAATGTATTTATTATAATTGCAAATATTATAACTCAATCTTTATTGAGTTATTGGTCCCTTAATTATCTTGGAGTTACAAATGTAGTCCTTATTTTACATTTGTTATAAATCTTTTTTTTTTTTTAAAGAATAAGGGTCAAATAGGCCACTCAACTGCATACCAAAGTGCAATTAGGCCATTGAACTCAAAAAGAATGCAATTAAGCCATTGAACAACACAAAAACGTACAATTTAGCCCAAAATGACTTGTTTACCTAGAGTAGCAAGTTACCAATTTCAAAATTAATTTTCTAAAATAATTTTTAATAAATAAATAATTAAAATATTAATAAATAAATAAATTTAAAAAAAAAAAACAGAAACTGCCGGAGACGAATCGTCTCCGGCCGGCTTTGTCTCCATGGCCGGAGACGAACCTCCGTCTCCAGCCATGGAGACAAAGACCTTCGTCTCCGGCCATAGAGACGACGTCCTTCGTCTCCATGTCCAGTCCCTTCGTCTCCGTCTCCCTGGCCATGGAGACGAAGGTCTTTGTCTCCATGGCCGGTGACGGAGGTCCGTCTCCGGCCACGGAGACGTAGCCGGCTGGAAGTTTTTGTTTTTTTTTTTTTTTTTTTTTTTAATAATAATAATTTAATTATTTATTTATTAAAAATTATTTTAAAAAATTAATTTTAAAATTGGTAACTTACTACTCTAGGTAAACAAGTCATTTTGGGCTAAATTGCATATTTTTGTGTTGTTCAATGACTTAATTGCATTCTTTTTGAGTTCAATGGTCTGATTGCACTTTGGTGTGCAGTTGAGTGGCCTATTTGACCCTTATTCCTTTTTTTAATTGTTGACTAACTGTAAATTAAATTTAATCCCTTTTTTATGTTTAATTGTTGTAAATTAAGTTCTTTAATTTTTGACCTAATTTCTAACCTATTCCGATCCTTCACTTATTAACTTAGTTGCAAAATGTAGTACTTAAAATAAAGAACTAATTAAACTAACAACTAGGTGAACAACTGAAGTACTAAATCTATAATAATTAAAATAAATAAACTAAACTTGTAATTCAAGGATAATTGAGGGACTGGTAAATCAATAAACTGGTGTAATATTGGCAATTATAAATAAACCAATAAAAATAAATATAAACATTTATATCTTACTATAAGATAAACATCAAATACTTATTCTCTCAAAAGTTGAATCCTCAACTGACCGTCTGACCAACTCCAAGAGTTTTATACCTGACCAGACAGAGTATTTAGAAAGATATAAATTACGCTGACTCAGTGACTTAGCAGACAGAGCCAAATGCTGGTGTGTACAAAAGATCTGTCTACTTTTTGAACATAATTCTTACATTAAAATTCAAATATTAATTTCTTCTCTTAAATACTGCATATTGTCGTTAGGTCCGTGCCGGCTAGACATAGAATACTATAAATAGATGAGACTTCTGGCTGCAGGTAAAAGTGTAAAACAGAAATGGCAATGGTGCCTAAACTCTTTCCTTTAGTCTTATATGCACTCCTCTTTCTATCCCTCCAGGTGGCGATAGGGGAGATACCATCGTCGTCGTCGTCACCCTTTAGCTTCATCAAACCCTTACAGGGATCCAAGAAAGGAGATGAAGTGAAAGGGTTGTATGAACTCAAGATATATCTCAAAAGATTTGGTTATATCAATAATCTCCCCTACAACAACACATCTCCTGAAGCCAATTATTTCTCCGATCAACTCGAATCCGCGGTGAGAACATTTCAGGCCAACTTCAACCTCAACTCCACCGGAGTTTTGGACTCCAACACCGTATCACTGATGATGAAGCCCCGATGTGGAGTGCCGGACATCATCGGCCGCCGGCACCGTCTGGTGCCGCAGTATTCTTTCCTTCCCGGCAATCCCCGGTGGCCGGACGACAAGAACGCGCTCTCATACGCATGGGGGGACGGCACTCCCTATGAATTTGTCACCTCCACGAAGGAGGCCTTACAACAATGGTCTGGATGGACTCGTCTCTCATTTAACGATCAAACAGACTACAATAATGCAGATTTAAAGTACCATTTGTTCGCCGGCGAACATGGCGACGGGCAGGCGTTTGACGGCCCCGGAGGAATCATTGCCCACTCGTTTCAACCCACTGAAGGGATTTGTCACCTTGATTCAGAAGAAAGCTGGGCACAAGTTGGTCCATATTATCCCTACGGTGTGGACATACAATCTGTGGTCACGCATGAAACCGGACACCTTCTTGGACTTGGGCACTCTGGAGTTGAGGCAGCCGTTATGTATCCTTATATTGGGTTTGGTGAGACCAAAAGAGTCCTTGACAACGATGATATTCAAGGAATTAAAGCTCTTTATCCTTAATGTATGATGTATCCTTAATAATATATAATTATTGGTGTGATAACAACATAAAAATATATACTTATATTCCTATTTTTATATTTTCGAATAAAAAAAAATTAAAATAACTAGTTGAGGTATTGTAAAGTTTTATTTTTGTCTGATAAAAATATATTGATCGAAGACCCTCTAAATAGAAAAGAATAATAATAATAATAATGGCTTGTATTGATGGGATACAAGATATATGATTCATTATATGGTACTCATACTGTTCAGAAAATACCAATACACCATCTAGGATTCTGAGTCAAGTATGAGATAAAACGGCTAACTCTATTCTGCAGATCTACTGTTCAACATGATATCAACCATGTCTGGAGATCTACGGTGCTTCCGCTTCCGTTACTACGAATTAAGTTTCTCGTGGATTAGTGGGAATTTAATATCCAAAACTCACCAACATGGTCGATAATTTACATATAGAGAAAAATCACACATCTACGATTTCTTAATTTTCTAAACACACCACACGCAATACATATCCACATAGTCTAAATTCAAAGTCTAAACATTATATAACAAAATATAAATCTAAAGTTCAAACACACTACTAAATACTATTGTACTAATCACCAAACATCATTTGTTGTTTTTTTTTGCCCAACCGACTCGACCTTCCGTTGACTCACTTAGATTGTTTTAATTACAAGATAAAGAATCATTTATCTATATAGTTAATATTTAGAGAACAAGTGTCAAATATTGTATAATTAATTTTTAGGCAAGATCTGTCACTGTTTGGAAAAAATATATTTCCAGTGCACTGGAAATATATTCCAGTACTAAGGAAATAATTCAAGTGCATGCACTGGAATATTATTTTTCAATGCACTGAAAATCAAAATTAGAATGATATTGAAGCACATTAATTTTCATAGAAACACGAAACTAAGGAAAATACTAAATATTGTAAGAATAAATGTTAGAGATAATTGTGAGGCAAAGAACAATTGTGGCAAACAACAAAAGTGCAAAGTAGACAACAAGCCATAATGAAATTAAATAAAAAAAATTAAGAGAAACACCCGTGAGAATAAGAGCTAAACAACGGAGCAGACATTAACTGTGGCGGTGGCGGAGTGGTGGTACTGGTGGTGGCGGCGGCAGTGGCGGCGGCGGTGCTACTAGGGTGGTGGTGGCGATGGTGGCGGTGAAGTAGGAAATAAATTTAATTGGGGGTAAAATAGGAATAGAAACTTTAGGCTATTCCTGAGAACTCAGGAATAGCCTAATACCAGGGGGGCAGGAATCTCTATTTCCCTTGCAAGGGGAATAGGTCATTCCCGGGAACAATGTTCCTGGGAATACAAGTGGTTACCAAACAGAGGAATATGTCTATTACTGGAAATGCTATGTCATTCCAGACCTATTCTGTGAACCAAACAGGCCATAAAGGACTTGAATTTACTTCTTCATTATTATTATTATTATTATTATTATTATTATTATTATTATTATTATTATTATTATTATAAACTAAATGGTATTCGGTTTAGGTATTTTATCGAATCGTTCAATATACAAGAATCCATTCGATTATTCGGTATATTACTGAACCAAACCGAATTGCCCACCCCTTTTTGTAATTCCTAGGTAGCTTACAAGTGGATTTGATTATGTGTTTCTGTATTTTTTTTTTTTTTAAATGCATTGATCAAATGTGGTTGAATATAATCTTCAAAATTATACAAAAGCATTTAAAGATAGGCAATTGCATTTATATGTATTTATTATAATTGTGAATACTATAACTATGTATTTATCCAAAAAAATAGCATTTTTTTTTAGAAATTTTAATTTTGGAAAAAGCACTTTGATCAATTAGTTATTATTTGTTTTCAAATTATACGTGAAATCCATATTTTTCGGTCGTTTAGTCAATGTTAATCAAGTTGATGCTACTCTATTACATTGTAGTATCTGTTCATATACTTTCTCAACCTACTGAAACACAAAGAACCAATAACGCCTCCACTGAGGCTCGAACTCATAATCTTCCAAATGGAAGTCCAACCCGGATACCATTAGACCACATAGTCCTGGTCTAGTCATTGTATTTCAATTGTTGTAAATCTAATCATTCAATTCATGAATTAGGTGTAACTGTAATCATTAAATTGTTGACCAAGTTACAAATTTAGTATTACAAATAATGAATTAGATTAAACTTATATATCAAGAATGGAAAAACTAAATTTACAACGAAATATATATATATATATATATATATATATATATATATATATATATATATATATATATATCAAATTTAAAAGAAGATAAAAAATCAAAATATTAAATTTACAATAACTGAAAGATAGACGCTGTAATTATGATTTGAAAACTATTAGAAGGACTAATAAATTAATAAATAGTGAAAATCTTGTTTTTTCTTTTGAAAGTAGTGAAAATCTTGTTAATTACGTACAATAAATGTACTAAAAATTGGCTAAACATAACACTATAAATCGATCAGATTGACCCAAATTAAAGCAAGGTAAAACTCGGCAGCTCATAGTCTTATTAGCAACTTGTTTAGCCATGGCGGCTAAAGTCTTTCAAGTACTCTTATATGCATTCCTCTTTCTCTTCCTCATCCTTTTCCAAACAAACATGGCGATATCGTCAGGTTTTGAGTTTATCAAACCGTTGCAGGGATCCAAGAAAGGTGACAAAGTGGAAGGACTATACAACCTCAAAAAACACCTCAAAACATTTGGTTATATTGATGATCTTTCCATTGACAGTAATAACTCTCCTGGAGCTGATGATTACTTTTCGGATCAACTGGAGTCAGCCATTAGAACCTATCAGACCAACTTCAACCTCAACTCCACCGGAGTTTTGGACGCCGACACCGTGTCACAAATGATGAAGCCTCGATGCGGAATGCCAGATATCATCAACGGCACAAACCTGATGCAGCGGCGCCGCCGCGGAGGAGCCTTTGAAGTGGTGCCAAATTATTATTTGTATCCCGGAATGCCCAAGTGGCCGGACAACAAACGCGTTCTCAAATATGGATTCGCCGGTGGTACCCCGTCTATGTTTTTCCGGCCTGTTAGGAGGGCCTTTGAAGAGTGGCATACCATTGGTCGATTCTCGTTCACAAGAACTAACTTCAGAAGCGCAGATTTAACTTTTCAATTGTTCGCCGGTAATCATGGCGATGGGTATCCGTTTGACGGCCCCGGAGGAATCAGTGCTCACTACAAGAAAAATGCACATAGACAACGGTTAATAACCGTTGTCGTAGGGGTATAATTTCTGTTGTTGAAGCCGGTGTTGTTGTAAGTCCCGCGCATAGACAACGGTTTTTTAACCGTTGTCTTTTCTAGAAACGACAACGGTTTTTTAACCGTTGTCTATTAAGTGTTGTTGAAACCGGTGTTGTTAAAAGTCACGCACATAGACAACGGTTATTAACCGTTGTCTTTTCTACCAACGACAACGGTTTTTTAACCGTTGTCTATTAAGTGTTGTTGAAACCGGTGTTGTTAAAAGTCACGCACATAGACAACGGTTATTAACCGTTGTCTTTTCTACCAACGACAACGGTTTTTTAACCGTTGTCTATTAAGTGTTGTTGAAACCGGTGTTGTTAAAAGTCACGCACATAGACAACGGTTATTAACCGTTGTCTTTTCTACCAACGACAACGGTTTTTTAACCGTTGTCTATTAAGTGTTGTTGAAACCGGTGTTGTTAAAAGTCACGCACATAGACAACGGTTATTAACCGTTGTCTTTTCTACCAACGACAACGGTTTTTTAACCGTTGTCTATTAAGTGTTGTTGAAACCGGTGTTGTTAAAAGTCACGCACATAGACAACGGTTATTAACTGTTGTCTTTTCTACCAACGACAACGGTTTTTTAACCGTTGTCTATTAAGTGTTGTTGAAACCGGTGTTGTTAAAAGTCATGCACATAGACAACGGTTATTAACTGTTGTCTTTTCTTTAAAAGACAACAGTTATAAACTGTTGTCTATTGTGTGTTGTTGAAATCGCTTTTGTCACACCCATAAACTGTTGTCTTTTGTAGAAAAGTCAACGGTTTCTAATTGTTGTCTGTTGTAAAATAGACAACGGTTTTTAATCGTTTTTCACCTGCTTAAATTATAATCATATAAAAATAATAATTTATCCATTCACCATATGTTGCAAAATGTAGTTACATAATTGTGCACAAGCTAATAAGGTTCAAAATAACAAGTCAAAAGACTTCCATGACCAATTCTAATTATCATCCAAGTCATAATACTACTACACAAAAAAAAATTCCACTAACCAATTCAAGTCCAAATGATCACAACGTTCTAATGACCAAATCATACCTACTCTATATGACTTGATAGAATATCGGCCCATTCAGCACGCACCAGATCAATAACCGCTTTGTCATAATCAACTTGTTGAAACTACATGTAAAAAGTAAGAAAATAAATTAGTATAGATATAAATAATTTGCAATGAAATGCAAAATAAGTTAGGAGTAATTCGGAAAGCTCTCCAATCTGGAAGGTTATAGTACAAAAAAGCTAGACAGGAAACACTAAAATGGCATACTAGAGTGTATTCGAGTAAAATCAATGCATTGGCAATACTTTCCTAATATGAATACAAATGCCCCCAATTGACAACTACCATGTGGGATGGATGGCATTTATCAATCTACCAGTCATGCTTTGCCTACTTTCTATTTTTTTCTTCCTCAAGGCCCAAGCAAAATAAAACACATTGCATCCTCTATATAATGCCACTGCAACCAAAAATATCAATACCAAACCACAAGCACACTTTAATTTGTATATAAGGATTTTGGCAGGCAGGATTTTGGCACTTAACACCAAACCACAAAGATTAAGCACACTTTAATTTGTATATATCAATACAGTATGCTTTCCAGTCTTCCAAAAAGGAAAGATAAGAGATGAATTATCATTATTCATCACCAAAAAAGGTAAGACATTAAGAAAATAATTGCTGACCATATAATTTCAATGAACAACAAATCAGAACAGCACACTGATTCACTTATGCACATACAAACAGTTAAGCTCACATGATTCTTCATTTCATGACTATATGCTCATTTTAAATAATCACCTAATGCACTTATATATGCACATACAAACAGATTTTCACTTCAAACAGAATTTTCATGTACATATATACCAGTGCTTGAACAGAATTTTATCATCGAAGTCTGGCATATTCTCAATTAAAGTTTTCATGTACGCCATGACAAAGAAACCGCATTGGTTACTATCCGGTTGACGAGGAGCCTACGAATGTTAAATAATATTTGCATTACAATTTAGCTATATACAAACACTTATATAGTTAAAAATATGAAATTACCTTGACAATTTCCCAAGCAGTTTTACTGCGTCCTTTCTTTCCATTCGTAGAGGACGCATGGACCATTTTAATAGCCCTTCATATATATTGTTGATTATTCAGATTATGTAATAATAAATCGAAAGAATGAAATTTTAAAAAATTTAAAAAAAAAAAAAAAAAAAAACCTAGCTTCAACCATTTGTTGAATCAGGTAGAATTGAACCATTTGTGAAAACCATTTTCTATAAGCTTTACCTTTGGCACCAATAACATACTCCACTGGTCCATACTCGTTTTCAATCTGCAGTAAACACAAAGACAATAATAGTTATACAATTAAGCCAATATATAATATAATCCATCTTCTTCCTTAGCTTCAATTCTAACCTGATTCATAATAATAGGTCCACCGTCAGGTTCAAACATTTTCTCCACTTTCATCATGTTCACAATTTTTTCAACAAACCGATGCATACCCACCTTGTTGTAATCACCATAGTTTAGTAAACCAGAATATATAGCAAAATATATATGAACAAATTAATTAAGTAGACAACCTTAAAAGGCTAATTGTCTGTTCTAAACTCAATCCCAGGCACAAATTTTAGCCAAACAGGGAATCCCCTGCACCACAATTCATACAATTAAGCTAGGATCCCACTTTACATGATCATATATAACTAAATGTATATGCATATAAAATAATCTTACCCATAATTCCATTCTCCACAAATATAAGGCCCAATGCGGTGATGAAGATACAGCCCTGCCTGATGTGCCAGTTTGAGAGCATTTATAAAAGCAAACAAGAAGAGAAAAAAGAGATGATTCGCTATAAGGATAATAAAGAATTATTGCTATGATTGGATAAGAGATATCTCTGGACATTAGCTTTTAAGAATCAAAAACCAGATCAGAATATTGGATCAACTTTGTAAAATTTCCAAAATAACCCTTTTTGTTTCCTTTATCTAATTGTTGGACATGCTAGTTTTGTTCACATCATACAAGTTCTCCAAATTATTTCAATAATATTTCATGTTGAACACACAGAATTAACATAATTAGAATGTTATTAGATGCAAGTAGTAAGCTGTGGTTTTTTCTATAAACATCAAAATTCAGAGTGGTTTAGAAAATATAGTGTTTGCATCTCAAAGTACATTTTGCTTCTTACTTTATTTATGAACCTGTATAAATCTTTTTGACAGATTAAATTTTTAATCATATAAATGAGTAAAGCAAATGTTTCTTTTTAATTGACATGAACAAATGCTAAATAGACAGCACTAGTAGTTCTGCTTGAAAAGTGATCTTGTTAAACTTCAGTGCTTATTATATTAAGGTTAAAAGTAAGGTTTAAATGTTTAATTCTAAAAGTATGATGAAGCAAATAACTAGGGATTTTAGCAAAACTAAAAGTTACTACTCGTACAGCCCAGGTTTCATAATTCATATACAGAAAATCAACTCAGTCAAAATCATAGCCAAAATCAAACTAAAGCTATATGCCTAGTAAAATACTAAAACATAGGGTAGACAAAATCATAGCCAAGAACACTCATAGCTTTCACATATGGAAAATTTAACAATACAATAAAGAAATTAGGAATTAGGGTTAAAAAAATTGAGGACTAACCTGGAGGGATGATGCAGCAACGGCGGCGGAGGTTGGAGGCGGCGACGACGGCGGAAGTTGCAGACGACGACGACGGCGGGAGTTGGAGACGGCGACGACGGCAGAGGTTGGAGGCGGCGACGGCACTGTCGGAGGCGAGGGCGGTATCTTCTGGACTTCGACACTGGGAGGCGACGGTGGTTTTGTGTGTTTGCGCTGAAGTGTTTTGGCAAAATTAGTTTTGTTTTGTGTTTTAATTCCTTCTTTGGCGCTTTAGTGTTAATATTCAAATGAAGTCAAAATTTACAAAGAGGGAATTATTTTATTTGAGAGGGAAGAAGATTTTTTACAAATTGTGCAAGTTTTGAAATTCAACATTTAAAGAATAACATATATATCTAATATATATTAAAGTCAAAATTATTTTAACTTTTATTTCTTTTAAAGAATAACATATATATCTAATATAATAAGCAAAATAACGAAAGTTTTATTTTTATTTTATACTAAATCTTCATTTTTTTACAAATTAAATAACTATATTGATGATTTATTATAGGGACCGGATCCACCATAAATCGGGTATATAGGTATATAACATGGGTAAGAAAATAGTAGCTTTATTACTCGGGACGCTAGGTCCAAAATAGTAGTTTTATATAAAATAATGTACTTTTGAAAAATGTACATTAAGTACATAAATAATGTACCCTTAGTATATTAAAAATGTATTTTGTTAGTTATGGTCCACACAATTGTGTGGACCATGGTCCATGCAATAATGATTGAGTACCAGGTATATAGGTACAGAACGGGGGACAAGAAAATATTAGCTTTATAGCTCGTGGTGATAGGTCCAAAATAGTACGTATAAAGCCCGAGGTACAAGCCTAGACTGGCGACCCAAATACAAAGATCACGTCCCATTTCCCTATAATGTAGATTCATAATTTCTATACAGTATATTTCTAATTTAAATACAGTTGTATAGATTAATAATTTCTATACAGTAAATTCATAATTTCTATACTACAGATTCATAATTTCTGTATTGTTGATTCATAATTTCTAAACTGTATAGTTATCAACACTTGGGAATATGAACATCGCAAATTATAAACATAAAGTTCAGTAATTGTGAATATAGATCAGAGTTATTCAATCATTATGAATATGCATTTCAATTCAAAAATTATGAATATATAGTTTGGTAATTATGAACATAGAGCTAATTAAAATCGCGGCAAAAGAAATGGGATATAGCTAACTGTACGGCATCGATCAACTACTCTTTCATATCCATTCTCAACGTGTCCCGGGCATGCTGGGAGGGTCGATTAACAACATATAGCTAACCTTGTTAGTCATTCGCTAGCCGGAAGGGTCGATTACCAACATAGCTAACCTTGTTAGTCATGCGCTAGTCGGAATGGTCGATTACTAACATATATATAGCTAACCTTGTCAGTCATGCGCTAGCCGGAAGTGTCGATTACCAACCCCGGCCCCTATCATACAACCCTTAACCCCTACACATCATCCCGCACCATTATGAACACCACCCCATATTGTTTTTTATACTTGATAATTATTATTATTTTTTTGAATTCATAGATTGGTCGTAATTGTAATATAATTGAAAATAAAACTTTAATAAATTTACTTTGAAATTCTGGTGAATAATTTTATATTTAAATATGAACGAAAATAGAACTATTAAATTAACTTTTGAATTGTATTCTTTCTCTGTTAAATTATAGGTAAAACATAAAGTGTAACACTTTAGTACACAAGAGTTGGTATGGCTTGGTGGATTTAGCTTTGTTTATTATGTTAAAGGTCTTAGGTTCTATCTTTTATGGTGGCATTCTTAACCTATTTTATGCAATCATTGTCTTGGTTCTCAAAGACAACACATAAGCAAACTGGTAATATACTAGATGTTGCACTTAAATACATAAGTGTTAGTGTGGCTTGGTGGGTTTAGCTTAGTTTATTATGTTAGAGATTAGAGATCTTAAGTTCTATTCTTCTTAGGGGGAATTCTTCGACTATTTTCTAAAATTGTGGTTTTGGTTTTCACAAACAACACAGAAGCAACTCAGTTATATACCAGATGTTGCACCTTTAGGCATAAGAGTTTGTGTTGCTTAGTTGGATAGATTGCTTACTTGTTAAGTTTGAGGTCATAAGTTCAATTCTTGTTGTTAACATCCTTGTTTTTATTTTATATACCTGTTAAATAATGATGCGCAAAGACAACGGTTATTTAAAACTGTTGCCTTTGTAGTGTTGTGTATTCAAATACGCTTAAAGACAACATACCAAAGACAACGGTTAAATAAAACCGTTGTCTTAAACAAATAAAGAACGCGCAACGACAACGGTTATATAAAACCGTTGTCGTTTTAGTGTTGTGTATTCGAGTGCGCTTAACGACAACACACCAACGACAACGGTTAAATAAAACTGTTGTCTTTTTAAAAAAAAAGAGCTCACAAAGACAACGGTTTTAAACAACCGTTGTCTTTCTAGTGTTGTGTATTCCAGTGCGCTTAAAGACAACACACCAACAACAACAGTTAAAAAAACCGTTGTCTTATTTAAAAAAAACGCACATAGACAACGGTTTTAAAAAACCGTTGTCGTTGTGGTGTTGTCTTTTCACAAAATGCACAAAGACAACACACTTATAACAACGGTTAAGTAAAAACCGTTGTCTTTGACAAAAGTGTTGCATCAAAGACAACGGTTTTGGACCAAACTGTTGTCTTTTATACAAAAGACAACACTTTTCTTAAAAACTGTTGTCTTTCTAGTGTTGTCTATGTGCATTTTTCTTGTAGTGGCTCACTCATTTCAACCCACAGCAGGGATTTGCCACTTTGATTCAGAAGAAAACTGGGTAGCCTATGGTCCACCGCCCAATGGTTTGGACATAGAAAGTATTGCGTTGCATGAGATCGGACACCTTCTTGGACTTGACCACAGCGACATTCCTAATGCTGTTATGTGGCCTTATTTGAATGTAGGTGAGAAGAAAAGGGTCCTTCGAGGTGATGATATTCAAGGATTTAGGTTTCTTTATAATTTGAGATCCTGAAAATATAATGTTTTTTTTTTTCTCATAAAATTGTTTTGAAGACTAAATAGAAAATAATAATAATAACACCAACAATTGATGAGATACCCTATGATTTGTTCGGCACGTACTACATTTGATTCTAATGATTTACTTAATTAAATAGTCAAATGTCCTAAACATCTCCCTTTAATGGTGACGGATATATTATACTCACGACCCGACCCGGGGTAGCTTTTGAGCTCCAACGTGGTGCTTCGGGTCCGCGTTGTTATCCCGGGTCAGGTCGTGGGTATAATATATCCGTCATGAGTCCCCCACTCTCTTCATTGCGAGTGGAAGTCAACGAAAGAGAGTAGATATCTTGACCTGACCTCTATGCGCGAATGTAGTCGAGCTCACCACGGCCGAGGTGCCTTGTGGCGAGGCGTCTTGAGCCGAGGTGTCTTGGGCCGAGCTGTCCTGAGCCGAGGTGCCTTGTGGCGAGGCGTCTTGAGCCGAGGTGCCTTGTGCCGAGGTGTCTTGGGCCGAGGTGTCCTGAGTCGAGGTGCCTTGTGCCGAGGTGTCTTGGGCCGAGGTGTCCTGAACCGAGGTGTCTTGTGCCGAGGTGTCTTGGGTCGAGGTGAGACGTCTTAGGCTGAGGTGAGACGTCTTGGCCGCTCCACCTCCCTGCTCCGCTCCCCCCGGGTCAGTTTGCTCTGCGCATAATATATCCATCAAATGGTTTACTCATATAGTCGTATGTCCTAAATACCACCGTTAATGAAACTTTGGTTCATCTCATATACAGTACGTAACAACATAGAAGAAATTATGATTTTTTTTTTTTTTTTTTTTTGAAAAAGAAGAAATTATGATTTAATTTAACCAAATGGAATTCTTTTATATATATATAGACAGAGATTGTGTGGGAGAAGATAAGAACTAAAATAATTACAATTGATAGATTATATGAACTCGGGGGTCCGGATTATACAATCCGAATATATGTTTAAATATAAAAAAAAATAAAAAAAAAAATAATAGGGGTAGAAATATTATATTAATGGGATATATAACGCTATTACAGAGGCTCGGGACGTGCAATAACGAGACAAGTGTGTAAGATAGAAATCAAGTGTCCCATGTTAGGACAAGGTGAGGGGTTTTTATATGCAACAAACCTCCAACCGCTCCCCCTAAACCGGGGGATGGTTGGATCTGGCACTTTGACCGCGTCCTAGCTCGGGACCAGGTTCAAAGCGCGGCCCCGGGTACGCGGGAGGAGTCGCAACTGCCGCCGCACGACTCGGACAACGCGGGAACCCCGTCCCGATCGAGCCCGGAGCTCGGCCCGGCCGACCCCAAAGGGTGGCCGACCCCGCGTAGGCCGACCGGGGGTGCGCCGGTCGACCCCGTGGTGGCCGGGCCTACGTAGGCCGACCCCGGGGTGCCGAGCTCTTGTTGGCCAACCCCGGGGTGCCGAGCCCATGTTGGCCAACCCCGGGGTGGTTCGTCACTCTGTGTGTACAGTAGCCGGGGACCCCGTGATAGTAGCCGAGGACCCCGTGGTAGTAGTCGAGGACCCCGGGGCGGTAGACCCCTCCATGGTCTATCCGCCCACGTGCGTAGTCCAATCGGTGCCGGGTGTGATCCGCTCCAGGTCCGCTCCGTAATTATTCCATCATCAGTCCCCCACTCTCGGGGCTGCGAGAAGTCGTCAGCCCAGGAGAGTACTAAAGCCGCTTGATAATTACTGACCCCCCCCCCCCCCCTCGTGTTTTAACGCTTTATCCTTCGTCTATGCTTGCTGTTGTGCAAGCTGTCGCCCGAGCGGCGTCCATGGAGAGCGTGTTGGGGACCCTTCGGGCGCAGCTGGGGGCCGAGATGAGGGGTTGCAAAGAGTTGGAGGCGGCGCACAAGGCCATGGGGAGCAAGCCTGCGGCGTTGGAGGGCAAGTATGCCAAGTTGATTGCCAGCCATGCGCGGGAGCGCCGGGCGCATGAGGAGGCTTTGAAGGCAGCCGTGTTGAGCTATAAGGACTCCGAGGTGGGCCATTAAGGCAGCCATGTCAAGCTACAAGGACTCCGAGGTGTTCATCAAGAGGGCGACCGAGACCTCTTCGAGAGGGCCGCCGAGACCTCCTCGAGAAGTCGGCCGAGACCTCCCCGAGAGGTCGGCCGAGCAGCCGTGTTGAGCTATAAGGACTCCGAGGTGGGCCATTAAGGCAGCCATGTCAAGCTACAAGGACTCCGAGGTGTTCATCAAGAGGGCGACCGAGACCTCTTCGAGAGGGCCGCCGAGACCTCCTCGAGAGGTCGGCCGAGACCTCCCCGAGAGGTCGGCCGAGACCTCCCCGAGAGGTCGACCGAGACTGTAACACCCCGGATTTCCATACCAAATTAAACCTTAAACATGCAGATAAACTAACCATAAAACATACACAGCGGAAGACTAGATATGAAATAGATGGATAACGTAGAGTGTCATGCCACGCTCACACAACGGTGAACGCACAGGCGTAAACATCTGCAACATAATCTATGAATCTCAAAACCAAAGTCAACGACATAACATCTAAGTCCAAACAAAGGCACGCAGGCCCAAATCATCATTAAGAAAAGGGGATCTATTCTAGCAGCTTCTAGACCGCGCCCTCATCTAATCAGCACCTGAAAGAAACACAGATATATATATGGGACGACGCCCGGTCAGCGAATGATGCTGGTAACCCATCAATACGCGTTAAGTATCATACATAGATAGATAGTATATATGTATACAAAATCAATTTCAAAAGCCAAGATAGAGATCAACAGAAGACTCTATGCACTCACAATAAAGATAAGGGAACACATCTCAATACAACAAGAAGCAATAACGACTCACGAGAATGGCTCAAGGCATAATCTACCATCACACAGTAGATTAACACCCGACATGCATAACACAAGAGAATAAGGACACAACCATTGGCAACACATTGCCTTTGTGACAACTGACAACACATGTCACAAATAGAGAAACACAGAACAAAGGCTAAACAAGCCTTCGTGACATCACCCATCACGAATTGAGATACCTTCCTTATGCCCGGTTCCAACCTTATGGCTACCCCCAACCTTATGTCTAGTTCCAACCATTACCTCCAGGACCCCTGTACATCCAAGTCCAACCTTTTCCCTCCTGGGACCGTCGTCCCCCACCAATAACCACCAACAAGACCATCGATTTCATAGTACACGAGGGTACCGATCACACACATGGAAACACATGCCACCCAAGAAATACGTGAACCTTACACAAAGGTCACAAACTCCATAATCACGTCATGGCCACCACGAGGACCACTGCCGTACCTTGGTGACTAATGTCCCATACCATTAATCGTGCAATCCAGGTACAGCCACACACACCACACCATCATAGGAATCAATCAATGGATCACAACAAAGATATGAAACCATACTCAATCAAGGAAAGGATCACAATCCGACTCCAACAATGATTAACACAAGTCATCATCCACCAATAGGAAAGTACAAACAACACACATGCTAGCATTTAAACACCGAACTAGCATGCTTATCAAACGGGTAAACCAAACATGGTTCCGAAGAACTCACAAGACTCATCACGATTCAACGAATCACAAGGTTGAACACTTAGCACGATTCAAGACACCAAAACCTACATGGATTCCTACCATATAGTTTTAGACATACGAAACATCAAGAAGACGCTCAAATAGTTCCACAAAAGAACATCGGGAAGTCAAAAGACCAAATATCGAGCCAAAAGAATCATGGGGAACAAATCCCCAACCAACACCATATAACGTACCCGCGGGTGGAGCCACGGGTGGTGGACCTCCACCCGTGGTTCCGCCCGCGGGAACCACTCCCACGAGGCCTTGTACCCCGCGGGTGGGGCGACGAGTGGTGCCCCGCCCGCCGTTCCGCCCGCGGGTACACACCCTGTACCAAAATAATCCCTTCGGGGATTTTCAACTCCAAGCTCAAATTCAAGTCCAAAACATGCCAAATCTCACCAAATACAACAAAATGACTTGAATCAAAGGAATAGCCAAGCAATGGCATACATGAACCCTAATAACAAGCTCTAGATATGCATTTTCACAAGACAATGCATAAACACTCACATTTCATAGCAAAACACATGTAGAATCCAAGAAATCATCATATAGGTAAACAAAATAGATTTTGTAGAGCATGGGTTACCTCTTGTAGACAAAAACCTTCACTTAACACTTCACCAAGCTCCTAATAGGGTTCACCTTCCACACCCACTTCAAGAACACACCAAAAGATCATAAAGATTTTATCTTTAAGGAAAGACACCTTAGAAAACACTAAAAACACAAGATAAACATAGATCTTACCCTCCTAGATGCTCAAAGGTAGGAAATGTGGAATCTTGGAGACAAACTTTGAAGATTTGGCAAAGCTCCAACTTGGCTTGGAAGAAAAGCTATCTAACTTTTAGAGAGAAAGGAGGAGCTCAAGTTTAGAAAGTGTAAGGGGAAAGAATGAGGGGTGTCTTCTAGGTTAGCTTGCATTACTAACATAAGGTGAAATGTCTTGATTACCCTTACTAAAATGAAGAGGTGTAAGGGAACAAGGTTACTACTCACAAAGCTTTAGGTACAACACTTGACTTTGGGTTGACTAGTCAATTACTAGTCTCCGACTATTGAATTTTCAGGAATTTAAGGAATTAAATTATCAATTGGATTAGGATTAATTACTCAATTATTCCCTTAATTGAATTTGGATTACGGGGTGTCACAGAGACCTCTTCGAGAGGTTCGTCGAGACCTCCCCGAGAGGTCGGTCGTCACCTCCTTGAGAGGTTGGCCGAGACCTCCCTGAGAAGTCGGTCGAGACCTCCCCGAGATGTCGGTCGAAACCTCCTCGAGAGTTCGACCGAGACCTCTTCGAGAGGTCGGTCGAGACCTCATTGGGAAGTCGGCCAAGACCTTGTCGAGTGGCGAACGAGGTCGGACCTCGTCCTCCCCTTAGGGTAGCCCTATGGCTCCAAGTCACCGCACTTGGGCAGCTCCTCCCGTTCGGCGATAGGCGAGGTCGGACCTCGTACCACCCCTAGGGTATCTAGATTGCGTTACGCCTGTTCAGCGATAGGCTAGGTCGGACCTCGTACCGCCCTTAGGACGTCTTTGCAATTCTTGGGTTGGAGTGTTTTGACTCGCATCCCGAATCCTTCCGTTCGACGATAGGCGAGGTCGGACCTCGTATCGCCCCTAGGGTGCGAAGATTGCGTTACGGCCGTTCGGCGATAGGCGAGGTCGGACCTCGTACCGCCCTTAGGACGTTTTAGCGATTCCGGGGTTGGAGTCCTTTGACTCGCGCCCCGAACCCTTCTGTTCGGCGATAGGCGAGGTCGGACCTCGTACCGCCCCTAGGGTGTTAAGATTGCGTTACGCCCGTTCGGCAATAGGCGAGGCCGGACCTCGTACCGCCCCTAGGACGTTTTAGCGATTCTGGGGTTGGAGTCCTTTGACTCGCGCCCCGAACCCTTCCGTTCGGCGATAGGCGAGGCCGGACCTCGTACCGCCCCTAGGGCGTGTGTTTCGTCTAGGCCGGCCGTCGCGTTGCCGGAAATGGAGAAGAAGCTCACCGGAAATGGAGAAGCTCATGGGAGAAGAAAGAAAAAATGTGTAAAATGACTAAAATACCCCCATTAGTTGACCTATTAAATTTTTCCGGTGAGATTTGGCCGGCAATTTGGCCGGCGTGACCAAAATTGATAGAAATTGCATAGTCAAGGTACTAAATTAACATTTTTGAAAGTCAAGTGTTGCAATTAACACAAGTGTAATAGTCAGTGGACCAAAATTGAAATTTTCTCAAAATAAGATATTAAAATGACTATTTGAGGGAGCAAAACGGTCTCGATGAATTGATTGATACTAATAATAATTACAAAACTTTATATGATTTACTCACAACTAACTTATTTGACTGATCAACTTGATTGGGGTTATCCCGTTAATGAAACTTGTGCTAGAACTTTAGAGCTTGAACTAAATGCCACGGCCAAAAGTCTACAAACATATCGAGATGGTTTGAAATTAGAATTGCATACTTAACTACGGTACAAAATAGATTTGTGGTGAAGGTCAACATGGAGGTCTATTAAAGACCTCAACAAGTCCAATAATAGGAAACTAATCCAAAAAAAAAAAATAATAAAAAAAATCAACAAGCTTTAAATTTACACATTCATGCAAATTAAACCCCAAAGATAGATCGAGAGTTAGAAAACTTGAAATTTGAAAAAGATTTTTGTCACTGTAGCATAATTCACCAATGAAAATATAAAGATTTTTATTATAGCAATGGGACTTGTCTCTTGAGAAATTCAATAAGGTTGATTGTGAGTTCTAATACTATTATCCTAATGTATGTACCACAATTATAAAAGCGGAGCCACACTCACCCCTAAACAAGACACTTTAGTAATGTATGCTTGCCTTTTCATTTTAGTCGAACCCACAACCAGTCAACCACCCCTATATCGACCAATTGAACCTACACCCACTCCTAGATCAACAAGCCAAACCCACACCCACCCACCTAGCAATATGTATTAATGTAATCTGATCTTCAAAATTACATAGATGCATTTAAAGATTGGCAATAATACTATCATCATTGTACTTAAATGTATTTATTATAATTGTGAATATTACAATTTTGAAGTGATCTAAATATTGCATATAAATGTTTTTTTTTTCAAGTTTAATTTTGAAAAAATAACACTTTGATCCCTCAACGGTTTTTGAGTTACAAGTGCTGCCACTCCATTTCTAAATCTAATATTTCAATTGTTAATCATGTCATAAATCAAGTTCATGTTTATCAATTATATTGCTGTAAATTCATTAATTCAATTGTTAATTAACTTAGTTCTATATCTAGCCATTAAATTGTAAACCTAATAACAAATCTAGTACTTCAAATCAATGTTTAGATTTGTAATAATATAAGCAATTGAACGACTAAATTAACAACAACAATAGAAATTAAATAAAAAAAATTATTTGTAACTAGATCAACAATTAAAAAACGATATTTGCAGCAATTGAAATATTCAAGCTATGATTGTAATTTAGGATTAATTGAGGGACCAATAATCAAATATAGGGTGTTAATATTCACAATTATAATAAATTAACAAAAAATAACTATAAACCAATCTCTATGACTCTATCCTACTAAAAGTTTAAAAAACATAACATGATAAATACGGAGTAATTAAATGTATAGTAATTAAAAGAATGATAAAACAGTGATGACGACTCTTAGTTTATATTTTATCATATTCTTAACCTTTTTCTGTACACATTTAAGGTATTTTATTGGGGTTTTCGAGTAAAAAGATATATTTTATGTTCAGTTTCGCCCAATTGCACGTTTTAGAGAAGAAAAAGCAAAAAAAAAAAAAAAAAAGTGTTATAATCTTCACAATTATTATAAATTTGGTCTATAAAAATAAATATTAACATTTCTATATTTCTAAAAGGTGACCAAACATAACATTATAAATAAATCTCAAGTCTCTACACTAATGAATGCAAGAAAAAACAGCTAATATCAACTTGTTTAGCCAGCAATGGCACCTAAAGTCTCTCTACTGCTCTTATATGCTTTCCTCTTTCTCTCCCTTTTCTTTTCCCAGATATCATCCTCGCCGTCAGCTTTTGACTTTATCAACCAGTTGCAGGGATCCAAGAAAGGAGACAGAGTGAAAGGACTGTACAACCTCAAAAAGTATCTAAAAACATTTGGTTATATTAATGATCTTTCCTATAACAGCAGTTCTTCGGAAGCCGATTATTTCTCAGATCAACTGGAATCCGCCATAAGAATTTATCAGACCAGACATCACCTCAACTCCACCGGAATTCTGGACGCAGACACCGCAAGACAGATGATGAAGCCCCGTTGCGGAGTGGCGGATATCATCAACGGCACGCGGCGGCGTCCCGGCGGAGAGGTGGTTCCGCATTACCGTTTCTATCCCGACGAGCCCAAGTGGCCGGCTAACAAGCGCCACCTCACGTACGGATTCGCACCCGGCACTCCGTCTAAATTCATCGTCCCCGTAGCGACGGCCCTTAAAGCCTGGCATAATGTGGGGGAGTATTTCTCGTTCTCAAGAACTGGCTTCTTCAATGCAGATTTAAAGTTCGCACTGTTTAGCGGCGAGCACGGCGACGGGGTGCCGTTTGACGGCCGCGGAGGATCCTACGCTCACGCATTTCCGCCCGAATATGGGGACTGTCACTTTGACGCCGACGAACACTGGGTGGAATTCGGCCCACCTCCCAACGGTTTAGACATTCAAAGTGTTGCGTTGCATGAGATCGGACACCTTCTGGGGCTTGATCACAGTGAACACCGTGAAGCTGTTATGTGGGAAGAGTTTGAATATGGTGAGAAGAAACGGGACCTTACAGCTGATGATATAAATGGAATTAGAGCTCTTTACCATTTCTAGCACCTCAGCGGACAACAATGTAACAATAATACTTAGATTTCTATGTTGTCCAGATAAAATAAAATATTTAAATTACTAGTTCAGGCATCTTTTCTGGTCAAAGTATTTTAATTTACAGATCAAATGAATAATAATAATAATTATTATTATTTTTAATATTAGTTGTATAGCATTAACTAAATGGGTAAACAACACTCGCCCAACTATATTGCATAATTTCCGGATAGCTACGAGTGAATTTGTTTTTTTTTTTTTTTTTGTTTTTTTTTTTTGTTTTTTTTTTGTTTTTTGTTTTTTGTTTTTGTTTTTGTTTTTTTTTTGTTTTTGTTTTTGTTTTTTTTTTGTGTTTTCGTATTTTTTATACGCATCAATATGTGTTTTAATGTAATCTTCAAAATTACATAACTGCATGTGAAAGATGGGCAATAAGTCAATAACATTGTCGTTATTGCATTTTAATATATTTATTATAATTGTGAAGATTATATTTTTTATTGGTTTATGAGCTCCTCAATTATTTTATAGTTCCTTATAAATATAGTACATCTCTTTTAATTGTTATAAATTTAGTCTTTATGTAGTCAACTTCTATTCAGTGTTTGTCGATAAAATCAGTTATTCAATTGTTGACATATTTCAAATTTAATCATTTAATTGTTGACTTGAAACTTCGAATGAATAACAAAATTTGCAACCAAATAAACAAATGAATGGCTGAATTTACAACAAATTAAAAAAGAGGGATTACATTTATAATTCAAAAATCATTGAGGGACCAATAAATCAATAAAGAGATATAATCTTTAAAATTATAGTAAATCAACAAAAGACAACTATGAACAGATGTATCCTTCGTGTATATATATAAAAGGATAAAGTACAAATAATCCACTGAATTATTTGGGAAATAATAATTAAGTCACTGAACTCAAATAACTTTCAATAAGTCACTGAACTAGGAAAAAAAAAAAGAAGAACAATTAACATTTTTAACAAGTTAACTTTCCGTTTTTACTGACTGGATTGCCACATATTTATTTTATTTTAATTTTTATTATTGTTATAATCTACATGAATTATTTGTAAACAAATTCTCAAATTAGACATTCAAGCCTTAAATTATCTCCTCTCCGATCCAATCACGACTTCTTCATCTCCTTCACGTAAGTACTCCTTTTTTCTCCGTCAAACATTTCTTTCATTTGCATTTTGGTCGTATTTGTACTTCTTGAGAAATTTACACATTCACGCAAATTGAACCCTAAGAGTTAGAGAACTTGAAAATTTATATTCTAGCCCTGTGACTAATTTCTTAAGAAATTCAATAGAGTTTTTCTGAGTTCTAAGACCATTATCCTAATCTTCCACAATCATCAAAGCGGAGCCCACACTCACCTCTAGACTAGACATTTTAGTAATGTTTGCTTGCCTTTTCATTATAGTCGTACCCACAACTACCCCTAGATCGACAAGCCGAACACACACCCTCTCCTAGATCGACAAGCCAAACACACCCACCTAGCAATCTGTATTAATGTAATCTTCAAAATTACATAGATGCATTTAAAGATTGACAATAACACTATCATCATTGTACATTGTTAGGCGTCGGCCAGGTTGGCCGAGTTCAGCCCCTGCTCGATTCGAGACGTGGCGTTGTGGCTTACCATGGAAAGATGTGGTTAAATGGTTAATGTCCACCTACCTATCACCAATTAGTTTTAAGTAGGATATGACAACCAGTACAATAGAACTTTATGGTTAAGCGTGCTGCATAGTGCAGCGATCCAACAATTGGTATATAATGTTGAAATGATCTAAATATTGCATATAATGTTTTTTTTTTTCAAGTTTAATTTTGAAAAATCACACTTTGATCCCTCAACAATTTTTGAGTTACAAGTGTCGCACTCCCTTTCTAAATCCAATAATTCAATTGTTAACCATGTTTAAAATCTAGTTCATATTTTTCAATTATATCACTACTCGAAATTATTAAATTTCCGACCACCTGAAAATAATCTTAAATAAAGTTGAAAGTAAAAAGTGGTCGGAAATAGCAACACATATTTTTCTGGATACAAAAAATGGTCGGAACAAGGCTTCCGACTTGATTTAAGATCACTTTCAGATGGTCTGAAATTTCATAATTTCCAGTAATGTATATTGTTGTAAACTCAAATATAATCAATGTATAATAACTAAAAGACTAGATTTGCGGGAACTGAAATATTGAGGCTATGATTGTAATTTAGGATAATTGAGGAACCAATAATCAATATAGGGCGATAATCTTCACAATTATAATAAATTAACAAAAAATAACTATAAATCAATCTCTATCCTACTAAAAGTTTAAGAAACATAACGCTATAAATAATTAATTTAAAGAATGGTAAAACAGTAGTGATGACGACTTATTTTAATTATTAGGTTTTTGAGCAAATTAAAGCACCTTTGAGGAAGAAAAAGCAAAAAAAGTGTTATAATCTTCACAATTATAATAAATATGGTCTATAAAAATAAACATTAACATTTCTATCATTCTAAAAGGTGACGAAACATAACATTATAAATAAATGAGATTGACTGATCGATGAATGCAAGAAAAAACAGCTAATATCAACTTGTTTAGCTAACAATGGCGCCTAAAGTCTCTCCACTTCTCTTTTATGCTTTCCTCTTTCTCTCCCTCTTCTTTTCCCAGATATCATCCTCGCCGTCAGCTTTTGACTTTATCAACCAGTTGCAGGGATCCAAGAAAGGAGACAGAGTGAAAGGACTGTACAACCTCAAAAAGTATCTGAAAACCTTCGGTTATATTAATGATCTTTCCTACAACAGCAGTTCTCCGGATGCCGATTATTTCTCCGATCAATTGGAGTCCGCCATAAGAACTTATCAGACCAGACATCACCTCAACTCCACCGGAATCTTGGACGCAGAAACCGCAAGACAGATGATGAAGCCCCGTTGCGGAGTGGCGGATATCATCAACGGCACATCCGGCGGAGCCGGGGTGGTTCCGCATTATCGTTTCCTTCCCGGCGAGCCCAAGTGGCCGGCCGACAAACGCCGCCTCACGTTTGGATTCGCCCCCGGTACTCCGGATAAATTTTTCTTCCCCGTAACGACGGCCCTTAGAAATTGGGAAAGTGTGGGGCCTTTCATTTTTTATAAATTTCGCTACGCCAATGCGGATATAAAGTTCACACTCTTTAGAGGCGATCACGGCGACGGGAAGCCGTTTGACGGCCCCGGAGGATCCTACGCTCATGCATTTCCACCCACAAATGGGAACTGTCACTTTGACGCAGACGAAAACTGGGCAGAATTCGGTCCACCTCACAACGGTTTAGATATACAAAGTGTTGCGTTGCATGAGATCGGACACCTTCTGGGGCTTGATCACAGTGAAAACCCTGATGCTGTTATGTATTATAGGTTTGAATATGGTGAGAAGAGACGGGTCCTTACAACTGATGATAAAAATGGACTTAAAGCTCTTTACAATTTCTAGCAGAACAGAGGACAACAGTGCATGTAACAATTACTTAGATTTCTAATTTTCTATGTTGTCCAAATAAAATAAGATATTTAAATTACTAGTTCAGGCAGCCAAAACTTTTCTTTTCTGATCAATAATTTACAGACCAAATGAAAATAATAATAGACCTTGTCCACGTAAAAAGAGTATAATCTGGGTACGCCAAAAAAGGTAATTGCGATTGGTTAATTTTAGGGAGACAAAGTGATGGGCAGAGTTCAGGGTGTTGGGGGTGGGGTTCGGGGAGGACATGGTGGTTGCTGTTGGTGTACGCTCCGATGAATTGCCCGACATTTTGGGTGAGAGGAGAGAGAGGATAGACCTGGCTAAACTGATACCAGATGAGTTGGAAAGAATTATTCGATTCAGAACTGAAACCTGTTACAGAGATACAATAAGAATAGGTTCCTAAACTATAGGCTATAGAATAATACAACAAACCTAAACCACATAATAAATATAAAATACAAGCTTATACTAATAAATAATAATAATAATAATAATAATAATAATAATTTTGATCGAATTGATCATATCTCAATTATTACCGGGTTGAATATTAAGATTTGAAAATATCACTCAAAATTTTTGAATATGAAAAATAAAATGCTACAGTAGAGGTGTTATCATTTAATTTTTTTGAATGCTACTAACTCTATTACATTGTAGTATCTGTTCATATACTTTCTCAACAGACTGAAACACAAAGAGCTAATAACGCCTCCACTGTTGCTCGAACTCACAACCTTCCAAATGGAAGTCCAACCCGGGTACCTTTCGGTTTGGACTATGTGTTATCATTTAATTTAAAATTATACAAATAGGAAATTGTATTATTCACATTTGATAACATTTTTTCTAAGTATAAATCTAAACATATATACAAATTTTTTTTCTATAGATTATTATTATAGAATATAGGCGTGACTCCTACAATGTGTAGATCAAAGATTCAAAAGGATGAAGATCGTATATTGTGACTCCCAACTAGATCAGTCTATTTGCATTCTTGGTTTGTGACCTTATTTACCTTCTTGTGATCCTTTGTTGAATATGGTCATATGGTAAAATTTATCTCTGCACACCCTCAAGTCTCAAATAGTGATTATAAGAACATCCATAATAGGTGAGTTTTTTTCATGGTTTTTAAGAATGCCAAAGAGATAAAAATGGAGTAGAAAAAGGAAAAGAAAAAAAAAATTAACTTATAACAATATTTACAACAAAAAAAAAAAAAAGAAAAAAAAAAGAAGGAAAAGTAGTTTAATAGTTGGAGTGGCGGCCACTCAGACGCTCCCCAAACGCGCATGGGCTTCCTTCTTCTACACATGATTTTTTTGTTAGAATAATTATACAATCATAATATTTGTAATAATCTAACCTCATAGCGGAAGCGATAGGATCAAGCATTCCTCCCGCCATAGTTGATACCTCCATTGTATTTCTTTGTGGACTACGGAATAGAGTTCACTACATAACGACTAAATTTACAACAATTAAAAGATATGTACTATATTTAAAACCAACTATGAAATAATTAAGGAGCTAATAAACCAATAAAGAATATAATCTTCACAATTATAATAAATATATTAAAATGCAATAACGACAATGTTTTTGACTTATTGCCCATCTTTCAAATACAGTTATATAATTTTAAAGATTACATTAAAACACATATTGATGCATATAAAAAACACGGAAACACAAAAAAACAAATCCACTCGTAGCTATCCGGAAATTATGCAATATAGTTGGGCGAGTGTTGTTTACCCATTTAGTTAATGTAATACAACTAATATTAAAAATTATTATTATTATTATTATTATTTTTCATTTGGTCTGTAAATTAAAATATTTTGATCAGAAAAGAAACGTTTTGGCTGCCTCAACTAGTAATTTAAATATTTTATTTTATCTGCTGGACAACATAGAAATCTAAGTATTGTTACACTGTTGTCCGCTGAGGTGCTAGAAATGGTAAAGAGTGTAACGTTTATCCATTACTATTATTATACATTAGGATAAGTTATGATAATATTCAGTATTTGATATGTGGTGCAACACTAATAACCTAATAGCTAGACTACCATTATGATTAGGAGTCTGGTTAGGGTTTAGGAGACCTAAAGACAATCAACCACAATGATGGCCAGTGGTTATATAAGGTCACTATTCCTCTCACTGCTCACAATACATACCTCATACACCATCTAGAGAGAGCTGAGTAAAGTGAGAGACAAAATACTCGTTATCTCTGCAGCAGTCCGGATCGCTCAACCATAACAAGAAGACTATGGCTGGAGGTTAGTCGATCCTGTAATCACATATTATTTGGTGCATGTGATATTTTAGTCT
The DNA here is from genome assembly GCF_001879475.1 of Ipomoea nil. Classification (NCBI taxonomy): domain Eukaryota; kingdom Viridiplantae; phylum Streptophyta; class Magnoliopsida; order Solanales; family Convolvulaceae; genus Ipomoea; species Ipomoea nil. The sequence continues at coordinate 602,619 of NW_017617454.1, forward strand.
AACAGTTGGTATCAGTCGCCATAAATAATCTCTGCCTAGTTCGTTTAATTGCATATAATATTTGCATATGTTGTATACATATTTGTATAATTCAATTACATATGGTGAATATTCTTTGGTTCGCAATTAAATTGTCTGGACTGCTGGAAATTTTAGTTTATTCCGCATTAAGAAACAAAAAAAAAATTAATTAAATTGGATAATTATTTTTTATTTTTGGCCTTTTCGCTGCTTCGCCGGAAATTGCTTCTTATTTTTCGAATTTTGGTGCTGGCTTGCGATTATTCAGATGAAGAAGATGGATGATGAATGTTTGGCTTAAGTTAATTGGGCCAGGTCTGGCCATTTTGGCCAGACCTGGGCTCATATAAAAAAAAATTAATAATAATAATATTATTATTATTATTTTTTACTGGGCCTGTTATGGTTTTGGGTCAAGCCTGAATTGATATTTGGATTACATCAATTCATTCAGTTTAATATCATCATCATATTTGGACTTCTTCTAATTAAATTATCCAATTGAAATTTTTTATTAAGTCTATTATTAAATTATTGTTCAACTTTGAATAATTATTCAGTTTTAATTCTTCAGTTGAATTTTAATTTAATAATGTTTTTCAGTTTAAATTGTATTAAGTGTTACAATTTAATTGTGGAGTATTTGTGAGTAATGTGCATAATCTGAGCATGCTATTTATCTCTTTATTGCAATAATTATTTGACTGTTATAATTATGCCTGTAGAAAAGCATGTTCATTAAGAAAAATTTAGAGCCTTTTAGGTCTGAATTATATGCTGATTATGCATGATTTAGTGCCTTTAGGTGAATTAGTGACTTTCAGGTTAGATTATGCATATTATTACTCAATCTTCAGTCATTACTCCACTCGTGTTTTATAAAGTTCCTAAAGCACATAAAGTACATAAACAATTCGTAGTTTACCCTATTCAAAGCCTTATCCATAGGTGAAACTACTCTTCAGATCTCTCAAACGATTTTACTTCAAAAAATGAGAACACATGAATTAGGGAAGTTTCTTGGGGAGGAATACTAGTTCTATGGCCCTGGTTTAAAAGCCTTGTTGCTACTAGTCCCCTTGCGATGCTACTCTGTCTAAGGAGTTGGTTTTTAACCGAGCTTCGTCTCGACCAACTTTCCTGGGAGTATACCTAAGGATTGTCTATCATATTTTGGTTTAATCTGTTTGTTAATTAGGTTTTCTTGCTAATGTGATTATGTTCTTTGGTTAATTAAAGAGTAGCCACAGCATCTTTAATTTTTCCAAAATTACATATTAAGTTTTACTCACATAAAGTTAATGCAAGAATATTGTAATTCACTCTGCGTGATATGGCAAAATTTAGCCCACAGGCAATTTTGTTATATTTGTAGGGTTAATTAGGATGAAATACCATACTATGATCATAATTTGCCCACAGGGATTATGTATTGGCATATAGTTTTGGTAGTTTTGTCATTAAGAGTGGAAAAATTAAAATCGCACCCATTCCGTTTCCACCATTCAGTTTTGGTAAATTCATTATGCGTAAAAATTTAGCCCACAGGCAATTTTTATGGCATCCGAATTTATTTTTTGCATAATTTTACATTGGTAATATTATGTACTTCAGTATCTCTCTCTAATTTTTTGTGCCTCGAAAATTCTAACCAAGCATTAATTATTATTCTTTACAGCAACTCATCCTGTCACCCAAACACAAATTAATGTTCCAATCCTTAATGAAGATAATCACAAAGAGTGGAAAGATGCTATTCTCTTGCAATTAAGATTATTAGAGTTGGATTACGCTGTTCTCAATGAGGAACCCCCTGAGGTTACTGAAGAAAGCACTGGCGAAGCCAAGCAGCTTCGCGCACAATGGGAGAAATCCAATGATTATGTGTGCTCTTCATTAAGTCAAGAATTTCCAGAAAAATTCGTTTTTGCTTTGAGGACATTAAGAAAGCGAAACCCTTGCTCAAAGCTATCGATGATAACTTCATTGAATCAAAGAAACTTTTGGCAATGACTCTAATCATGAAGTTGAGAAATTTGCGTCTTTCCACTGTCAAGGGAACGCGTGAACACATTATGCAACTCAGGGACATTACGGCTCAATTAAAGGAGTTGGAAATCATTCTACCAGATGATTATTTGGTGCTTTTTGCACTTGATACCCTCCCTCAGGAGTACAATCCTTTTAAGATTTCCTACATCACACATAAAGAGGACTGGTCTATCAATGAGTTGATAACCATGTGTGCAATGGAGGAACAAAGGCTTGTGGCTAAGCTTGGGTATGTTCCATCTTCTTTTGTTTGTTTCGAATCTAATATGTCAGAAGTTAATACTAATTCTTGGTGGGTTGACTCTGGTTACACAATCCACATTGCAAACTCTTTGCAGGATTTGACAAAATTGAGACAGCCAACGGGAACTGAGTGTAGCATCTTCTCTGGAACCAAGATTGCGTCACCAGTCGAAGCAGTCGAAGTTTGCAATTTAGTTTTGGACAATGGTTTTGTAATGACGTTAGAAAAGACATTTTATGTTCCTAGTTTTTCTAGGAACTTAGTTTCAGTATCTAGACTTGTACCCTTCGGATATTCTTTTGAATTTAATACCAATAATATCAAGTTATTTCGTTATTCTACTTGTGTTGGTACTGGTACATTGTCTGATGGTCTTTTCCGTCTTAAATTAAAGAATGATTCAGTTTACAATTCTTTACATGTTCAAAACGGCACCAAATGGTGTAGTATTAACGACAATTCCTCAATGTTGTGGCATCGGAGATTAGGTCATATCTCCCTTGAGCGTATTAAAAGGTTGGTAAAGGATGGAGTTTGGGTGCAGAAAATGATCCCGAAACATTCTCTCGAGCCACAAATTGTGCACAGTCTGACTTATGGTTAGAAGCCGTGAAGTTTGAAATAAATTCCATAAAGGACAATGGAGTTTGGGATCTTGTTGAGTTGCCTAATGGGGCCAAGGCCGTTGGTTGTAAATGGGTCTTTAAGGCTACCCGAAACTCATTAGGCAACATTGAGAGATACAAGGCCCGGCTTGTTGCCAAGGGATTTACTCAAAAAGAAGGAATCGATTACAAGGAGACATTTTCTCCTGTATCAAAGAAAGATTCACTTCGGGTCATTCTGGCATTAGTTGCACATTTTAATCTTGAGTTGCAACAAATGGATGTGAAAACCGCTTTCCTAAATGGTGATCTAGAAGAGGAGGTTTATATGAAACAACCTGAAGATTTCTCTTCTAGGGGTGGTGAGCATTTAGTATGTAAGCTTAAGAAATCCATATACGGTTTAAAACAAGCCTCCCGTCAATGGTACATCAAATTCGATGGGGTAATTTCTTCATTTGGTTTTATTGAAAATCCCTCAGATAACTGTATATACCAGAAGGTGAGTGGGAGTGAAATTTGCTTCCTTGTTTTATATGTGGATGACATCTTACTTGCCACCAATGATAAGGGGATGCTTCGTGAAACAATTTCTTTCTAAGAACTTTGATATGAAGGATATGGGTGATGCCTCTTACGTTATTGGCATTAAAATTCAGAGATATAGGTCCCCGGGTATACTGAGCTTATCTCAAGAAACCTATATAAACAAAGTTTTAGAGAGATTTCATGTGCAAAATTGTTCATCTAATGTTGCTCCCATAGCTAAGGGTTAGACTTTTGGAGAGCTGTAAAGAGGGTTCTAAGGTATCTAAGATGAACCAAATGTTACAAGCTTGGGTTTAGGCAGACGGACAATTTAGATCTTGTCAGTTATTCAGACGCGGACTTTACTGGCTGTGTTGATTCTCAAAAATCAACTTTAGGGTGCGTCTTTATTATGGCCAGTGGGGCTATCTCATGGAGAAGTGTTAAACAGTTCTTAATAGCTACTTTTACCATGGAAGCCGAGTTCGTTTCCAGTTTAGAGGCAACTTCATAAGGTGTTTGGCTAAAGAATTTTATCTCTGGGCTTAGAATTATGGATTCCATATCTAAGCCATTGAAAGTTTACTGTGACAACTCAGCTGCAGTCTTCCTAGCTAAGACCACAAAAGTGGGAGTCGAATTAAGTACATCGACATCAAGTTCTTAGCAATTAGGAATCGTGTCAAAAATAAAGTTGTATTCTTTGAACACATTCATACTGAGTTGGTGTCAGCAGATCCCTTGACTAAATGCATGCCTTCAGTTAAATTCAAGGATCTGGTTCAGAAAATGGGACTTTTTCCCACTATGGAATTTGTATATACATTCAGTTTAAAATTCTTAGGCATTCAGACATTTTCTCAATTAAGTGTGTACACCTTCATTTGCTTCATATTGATGAGAAAATGTACTTCAGGGACTTGGAATAAACATAAGGTTTATTTCGTTGGGTTTTGTTTCCTAATTAAGTGCTCAATGGCAGTTTGCATTTGATCATAATGGATACTACTCGTGCTAATGAGAACATATGATTATGGTTGGTGTATTTCTGTTATTGAGTGGTAGTGCTTGCACCAAGTGGGAGAATGTAACGTTTATCCGTTACTATTATTATAACATTAGGATAAGTTATGATAATATTCAGTATTTGATATGTGGTGCAACACTAATAACCTAATAGCTAGACTACCATTATGATTAGGAGTCTGGTTAGGGTTTAGGAGACCTAAAGACAATCAACCACAATGATGGCCAGTGGTTATATAAGGTCACTAGTCCTCTCACTGCTCACAATACATACCTCATACACCATCTAGAGAGAGCTGAGTAAAGTGAAAGACAAAATACTCGTCTTTTCTGGTCAAAATATTTTAATTTACAGACCAAATAATAATAATAATAATAATAATAATAATAATAATAATTATTATTATTATTATTATTATTATTATAATTATAATTTTGATCGAATTGATCATATCTCAATTATTACTGGGTTGAATATTAAGATTCGAAAATAACACTCAAAATTTTTGAATATGAAAAATAAAATGCTACAGTAGAGGTGTTATCATTTAATTTAAAATTATACAAATAAAAAATTGTATTATTCACATTTGATAACTTTTTTTCTAAGTATAAATCTAAATATATATACAAATTTTTTTTATAGATTACTAATTATAGAATATAGGCGTGACTCCTACAATATGTAGATCAAAGATTCAAAAGGATGAAGATCGTGTATTGTAACTCCCAACCAGACCGGTCTATTTGCATTCTTGGTTTGAGTCGATCAGTTGTAGATAAGTTATGTTTATATACCTTCTTGTGGTCCTTTGCTGAATATGGTCATATGGCAAAATTTATCCGTGCACACTCTCAAGTCTCAAATAGTGATTATAAGAGCATCCATAATAGTTGAGTTTTTTCACGGTTTTAAAGAATGCTATGTAGGAAAGAGATAAAAATGGAGGAGAAAAAGGAAAAGAAAAAAAAAATTAACTTCTGACAATATTTACCAAAAAAAAAAAAAAAAAAAAAAAAAGAAACGGAAAAGTAGTTTAATAGTTAGAGTGGCAGCCACTCAGACGCGCCCCAGTGGGCGAGTATTGCGCCCCAAACGCGTTTTATGCGCTGTTTTTTTTTCCTCTTCAAAATCATGTCTTTACATCAGCTTCCTTCTTCTACATATGATTTTTTTGTTAGAATAATTATACAATCATAATATTTGTAATAATCTAACCTCATAGCGGAAGCGATAGGATCAAGCATACCTCCAGCCATAGTTGATACCTCCATTGTATTTCTTTGTGAATAGCATGATATTCTATTGTAGCTAGTATTCTTGTGTTAATGTCCAAATGGTAGTAGCAACTTCAACAGAGTAATAATGTCTCCCACTTGATCTCCGGACAATATAGATGGTGTATTTTTGGGTGTTCTGGAGCAGTGACAGGACCTATACTTATATAGCCTTATATGCAATCAATATAGGCTTTGTAACGAAAACCGTTACATCCGTTTCAAACTACAACATAATGATTATAAATGACCTATTAAACTTGCATCACTTAATAATGTCATTAATCATAATGGAAAATGTTACATTTTTCTCTGTCAAAATTCATCCCCAGAAAACTAAAGATATGGATGCTCTAAATTTCCTAGAACGAATCCCTATTAATTAGCTATTACATAGCATTAACTAAATGGGTAAACTTAACAACACTCGCCCAATTATATTGCATAATTTCCGGCCGATAGCTACTAGTGAATTTGTTTTTGTGTGTCCGTATTTTTTTAAATGCATTAATATATGTTTTAATGTAATCTTCAAAATTTGGCAACTCAATTTGAAAGATGGGCAATAAGTCAATAACATTGCCGTCATTGCATTTTAATGTATTTAGTATAATTATGAAGATTAAAGTTTTTATTAATTTATTAGCTCCTCAATTATATTATTTCATACTTATCAATATAGTACATATCTCTCAATTGTTGTAAATTTATTCGTTATTTAATCAACTTCTATTCCGTGTTTGTCAATTGCGATAAATTCAGATCTTCAATTGTGGACCTAGGTTTAAGTTTAATCATTTAACTATAGACTTAGAGCTTCAAATTAAAAACAAAATTTGTAACTATAGGTCAACAATTGACGATAGGGACTAGCAGATTTACCACTAAGAAGTCAACAAATGAATGGCTGAATTTATATATATAAAAAAATAATTAAAAAATAAGGATTACATTTACAATTCAAAAATCATTGAGGGACCAATAAATCAATAAAGAGATATAATCTTTAAAATTATAATAAATCAACAAAAGATAACTATGAACAGCTGTATCCATCCTTCATACTAAAAATAACTCTATAAATAGATGAAACTGACCGAAAGCCATCTATCTCCTACCAACTTGCTTATTAGCTTAATTATCCAGCAATGGCGTCTAAAGCCTCTCCACAATCCCAATCAAACCCGGCCGCGGAAGGGGAGATTCCATACCCGAATGCTTTTGGGTTTATCAGAGCGTTGCAGGGATCCAAGAAAGGAGACCGCGTGGAAGGACTGTACAATCTCAAGAAGTATCTCAAAAATTTTGGTTATATTGATCATCTTTCTTACAAGAGCAGCTCCGCCGAAGCAGATTACTTCTCGGATCAACTGGAGTCCGCCGTCAAAACTTATCAGACCAACTTCCGCCTCAATCCTACCGGAGTTTTGGACGCCGACACTGTATCAATGATGATGAAGCCTCGATGTGGAGTGCCAGATATCATTGGAGGCGTCAACGTAATGCAGAGGTGTAAATAATAATAATAATAATAATAATAATAATAATAATAATAATAATAATAATGATATGATGTTGAAGATGATGGTGGTGGTGTTTTCTCATAGTAAATGTCATTATATTTCTCGTCTCCTGTCTTCCTTATGGAAATCACAATCTTTAAAATCAATTCAATATAATTTTTTCTAATAATAATAATAATAATAATAATAATAATAATAATAATAATAGTGTGGTATTATGTTACTGTGCACAAAGAAAAAATTAAAAGACATATTATAAAAAGAATTAAAAACTAAGGAGATGTCCAAAGCTAAAACAACACACAAGTTTTGAACCAATGACCTCTAAGTTAAAATACAATAAACATAGAGTTAATTCCATCTGAGGTCCTCCGAGTATAGTGTGTTGGTCCCGGTAGGGTCGAAAGGAGAGTCTAGAGGGAGGGGGGGGGGGTGAATAGACTCTACTCGTTTTTCTTGAAAATAACTCCTTTCGGGGTTATTACACAGCGGATGTGTTATGCGAATTTAAGGTTGCTTTGCACTGTTTGCTCTTTTATGAATACTTTCGGTTAAGGCCGTATGATATGCAATGCATGAAAGTAAGGTACTGAAAAATGAAGAGAGAGAGACAAGAGATTTTTATAGTGGTTCGGCCAACTGTGCCTACTCCACTCTTCTTTCACAGCTCGTGAAAGGTTTGCACTATCACTCCTAGTACAAACTACACCAAGAAAACTTCCTTGATCACTAAGCCGAACAGCTGCTTGTAGGTTTTTCAACTCCTAGAGTTTACTTCGCCTCTATCAACGTCTTCTTCAGAGTTGAGGGTTGGTATAAAAGATTTGCGTGTTTCTCCAACTAGTTGAAGTCTTGGCTGGCTGGTTGGATGTTGGATGATCAACGTATACAAATTGCAAGACTTCTTCAAGGTTGTGAAGATGGAATCTGATAACTCTTCTTGAAAGCTTCACACCTTAGAACACTGGTTTTCAAAAGTTTGAGTGAGTGAACTTGTTTAAGGAGCTTTTGAATATGTATGATCAGATGTAATTAAAAACCAACACCTTCTATCATGGAGAAGATGGGTATTTATAGGAGAGAAAATATCCATCCGTTGGAGGGAGATGATATTTCAAACCTATTATCCAGTGGTTAAAGACCGGAGAGCCTAGTGCATTTATTGCTTCATTAAATGCAGTTGTACGCCTGTACCATATAGACGTTGGAGACAAGAACTTCTGCGTGTTTTGTCTTCTAGCTCTGAAAAGTGGTACTATGGCATTTAATGCACCTAGATAAGCGTGCTCTCATTCTTAGGAATGCTTATTCCTAGGATGATCCATCAGCTGAGACATTTGAGAACATTCTTCTTGAGTTGAGAGAAGATGGATTGTCTTGGTAGTCAGAACTTTAGATGTGATGTCTCTGGTTGAAAGCTTTCTTTCGGTTTCTTCTTTCGATTGTAAGGGATCATCTGTTCATTCGTGGTCCGTCTGAGATGAGGTTCTGCTTTATCAGCTCTTCTTTCGTTCAAAGAACCCTAACAAAAAGATCATAACTCGGTTTCGTGTGTTTCGCTAACTTAACACGAATTACACAGTGAGTTATGGTACCTTTCGTCTAAGACGAAGGTAACAAAATAAATGACAAAAAGTTAGGGGTCTACTTCTAATTTACATTGGTATCATCAAAATCCTAATACATATGTTCCTAACATAGTGGTTTTGTCACGTTTAGTCCTAAACTTTCAAATTGACCATCTGTGGTCATTCGAGTTTCAAATTTAACAATTTGTGGTCCAAGTTAACCACCCATGGTCCTTCAAGTTTTGAAATTTAACCAGTTGTGGTCCTCTTGAAAGGATCATGGTTGGTTAAAATTTAATAGTTGAAGGCCATGAGTGGTTAACTTGGACCATGAATGGTTAAATTTGTAAGTCGAAGGACCATAGATGGTCAATTTGAAAGTTTAAGACTAAACATGTCAAAACCACTATACTCGGAGGACCCCGGATGGTATTAACTCAATAAACATATGTTCCTACCACTTCTTCATGGAACCTCTTAAATTTAATTGAAAACTTTTAGTTTTTACTTCTAAACTAGCTAGGTAAAAATTAAATATTGGGCTTCTAAAATTTGGAAATATGTACTATAGCCTAACTTGCACAATCTAAAATCCGGCCCTACATAAAATAACATATATTGCCAAATGACTTGTAGTGCAATTAAAATAATACTTACATTACTATAATTGAATTAGTGTTTTTGGAAAAAAAAAATAGAGCTCAAGCATTAATGTATATTATCAAAATGAAACTATAGTAGAATTAAAATAATATTTTAGTATTGCTATAATGAAACTAGTGTAAATGAAAAATAAAATTGAAAAACATAGCAGTATTGTCAAATGAAATTGAAAAACATAGCAATATTCGGCCTTTCACTAATGATGAGGTCAAAGCTGCTCTTTTTTCCATGTATCCTGATAAGGCACTAGGCCCGGATGGAATGAATCCAGGCTTCTATCAACATTTTTGGGATGTGGTAGGGGGGGGGGGATATTTCATCCTTTATTGTCAGTTGTTTGGATAATTGCAGCTTCCCAGCAACTCTGAATGAAACAGATGTGGTATTGATCCCGAAGAAACAAAACCCGGAAAGAGTATCTGATCTCAGGCCAATTGCGTTGAGCAATGTGATATATAGGGTAATGGCAAAGGTCATGACTAATAGAATGAAACCCTTGATGGATAAGATTATATCGGAATCCCAGAGTGTGTTTATACCCGATAGGCTTATAATTGATAATATATTGATAGCATCGGAGGTTGGCCATTTTTTGCACAGGAAACAGTGTGGTGCTGTTGGATGTGCTGCCCTAAAATTAGATATGGCAAAGGCGTATGACCGTATGGAGTGGTCGTTCTTACATGGGATGCTTGTGGCCATGGGTTTTGATAAAAAATGGGTGGATTTGATTATGTTATGTGTGTCTACTGTATCGTACAGGTTTATGATTAATGGCTCTCGTACTGATTCGGTTACACCTACTCGTGGCTTGAGGCAGGGAGACCCATTGTCTCCGTATCTATTTATTATCTGTGCAGAGGGATTCTCTATGATGCTACAACAGGCACAATTCAATAATAGCATTCATGGATGTAGAGTGGCTCGGGGAGCTCCCCCAATATCCCATCTTTTCTTTGCGGATGACAGTCTGTTATTTTTTAAGGCCAATTTGCAGGAAGCAGGAGTGATAAAAGGATGGCTAACGGCATATGAGAAGTTGTCAGGACAAGCAGTAAACTATCATAAATCTAGTATTTGCTATAGCAAAAATACTACTGAGGAGAATAGAGACATGGTGGCGCAGGAACTGGGGGTGTTGCAAGCCCCGAATTTTGGTAAATATGTTGGGCTCCCGTCTTTTATTGGTAAAAATCAAAAGGCAGTTTTTTCGTATATTGAGGAAAAGATTAAACAGAGAATTGGTTCATGGTATAAGAAGCTGCTCTCTCAGGCTGGTAAGGAAATATTATTGAAAAGTGTGGCTCAATCTATGCCTACCACTACAAGAATAAAGACATTTAGTGACGAATCTTTTGTGACACTTCGTAATTTAGTCACAAATAATACCCTTTTTGTGACCAAAAAAATAATTCGACACTATTGTGTGGTGTAATTGTGATAACTTTTTTTTGGTCACGGATAATATGGTAATTGTGACGAGTAAGTATTTGTTACGAATAAGTTGTCACTATTACTAGAATAATAGTGTCGTAACATGCGTTGTCACTATTTGTTGTCACTAAATGTATATTTATTTTGGCTGCAGTATAATTATGGCGGGAACGAATTTAATTGTGACAAAATATAATGTTGACACAAAATTTTGTACTTTTTGTGACAAATAGTTGTTGGTCACTCTCGTTGATAATATTCGTAACAACATTTTTTGTCAATAAAAATACAATTGGTTAGTACCATTAGAAGTGATAAACAATTGTGAGAAAAAATATTGTTGTCACTAATATTGTCATTTTTTGTGATGAAATTGTTACAAATATTTGTGATGCTCTATAATTCCGTAACAAAATTTACTAAATTATGACCAATAATTGTGTTGATTTCTTTTTTTGTCACCAATTTATTATAATTGTGATGAGTAATTAGTTGTTAGAATGACTTCGTCACTATAGTTAAATAGATGGATATTGTGTGAAATGAATGTAATTGTGAAAATACATTTTATAATCACTCACTTTTAAACGTTCTTATGTGACGGATAAGTTCACTGTAACTCATTTTTCTAATTTGTCATATCAATTGTTTTGGAAATAAACATGTATATGTTTAGTACCAAGTACCAACAATATATTTCAAAAAGACTTATTAAACATTCAAACTCAAAATATAAAAAAGTAAAGAATTCAAAAGTTATAAATACAAATTCATATAGTACTCAATCATCATCATCATCATCAGCACCTTCCTCATCTTCAGCTGTTGGAATCTCATCATCATCATTAATAAAAGCACCTCTATCACTATCAATTTCATCTTCTTTAATACTCATGGTATGAACATTTGATGAGTTTACTTCAACAGTTGCAACATCCAAATCAGGCATATGCAATACCATAACATCATTATTATCTTCCAAATTAGAACCTTGAATGGTAAAGCCAAATTTTTCGTTTTCCTGAAATGGTTCATCTCTTACATCATCATTAGGGAGATCATAGAAATCACGACGCTAAAACATATGGTTCATCAATTTGCAACTTCCGTGTAATATTGACCATAGAAAATTCAAAATTGTCAAATTTGAGTCTAATTTTATGATAAACATCTCACCAATCGGCATTAAATAAAATAACATTATTTCCCTTTATCAAGATTTCTATACACAAATTCAAGAAAGTCCTTAATTACCTCTTTTTTCATACTGTGACAATGATCTATCAGAAATTTCCATCCAAATTTTATCAATACCCATTATCATAAAAAAACATAAATTATAAAAAAGTAATGGCTTGATTATTGTATTCAGCAAGGCAAGAAAAATGACCAAATTAAACCAAAATGTTGAGAAGCTACTAAAAATGTTATACGATTATATATGGTTAATTATGGTTAATTGAATTTTTGTTCTTCCACATACCATGTGGGCATGTGGCTATGACAGCTAAAATTAGACAGTTAACTCTTTATATATATATATAAAGTCAGTTGATCTTCTAAATATTAATACACTTGTTGAATTAATCGAAATAATTTGGGTTAACATATATAATCATTTTGGTTGGTAATTTAGTAATAATTACATCAATTTTGATACCGATTTTATGTTTTGAGAAAATTCGATTATCGACGGTTAAACTTATAAAATTCACCTAATTTTAATATACACAAAGAGCCATTATTATGCAAGATATCATACAAAAATAGAAGAGTCATACTCCAATCCATAGAGCATATATAGAAAGAGCCTCCCTAACAACAATATGAGGGGTATAAGTTATTATATTGTACGAAATTCACATTACAAAAGTGACGTAATAAACATCTAATTTCATCAATTAGCAACCTAACACAATACTTCTAGGGACGCCCAAAGTTGCTGCCTCCCCGGCATAACAATCTGTTAAAATAAAAATTCAATTAGTTTGATTCAAAATTAATTGAATTATTACTCCTAACCACATTAGCCTATTATTTGTATTTATATTAAGAGTCATCCTCTTACTATAGTTTTTGTAGAAGATGCTTGTATCAAATATATAATATAAAAAAATATTAACATAATAAAATATTGAAACAATCAAAAGATTGATTAGGCAACAATTTTATCCACACGGTACCATAATTCAATTTTAAATTAATAAAAACTATTGAGCTATAAAGAATATTAGAAGAACAAAAAATAAAATTATTTTTATCATTAAAATTTATTAAACGTTAGATATTACACAAATGGAATTAGAAATATTATTTTAATAAATTTAAATTAAATAATTAAATTTAAAAATTAAAACATTAAAAAAAGTTTAAAAAAACAACAACCCCTTCCACGGCGAGGGTTTTTTTTTTTTTTTTTTTTTTTAATGTTTTGATTTTTAAATATTTAAATACTTATTTAATTTAAATTTATTATTACATAAAAACATAATGTTTGATCAACTTTAATGAAGGCGGTGCAAATAGTAAATTGTTGTATTTACACCATCTATAAAACTAACAAACCTATTAAAGGATGGTGCATGTAAATAAAAATTAAGGTGGTGCAAATAGAATTACCCTTATTTAAAATATTAACTAAAGTCAAATATTCTTTACTTTTATGTATTATTTCTTTAATAATTATTTAGTAAATTTGGAAAGTAAATACTAAATCATAATGGCGCCTCTTTTGTTTTTGTTTTCAAGAAAATTTCACGCCTCTTTTTTTGTTTCCAGAGAATTTTGCGCCTCTTTTACTAGGTTTTATCAGTGTACATATATATATATATATATATATATATATATATATATATATATATTATACAGTTTAGAATTATACAAAAACCTTCATAGCAAAAACCACAGAAACAAAAAATTAGTCTGCAGAGTTGCATCTCCTATATCATTATCAAGGTACTCTCTCTTTATATATAATATATTTTTACATGTATGTTTATGTATGATTTTAAAAATCTAAATTTTTTTCAAAGAATGAGAGAGAATTAGTTTTTCTTAAACACGAATCCAGTATCACTCATTTCATTAGTTATAAACAAGCCAATTGATTGGTACAATTGTAATAACCATTAAAAAGAAAAGAAAAGATCATGAGTAAGTAATGAAAAGAAACCGCATCTGACTTCGATTTTTATTTCTCTATTTTCGGTGAAAAATATGGATACCCTTTTGATGGATGTGTAGGTTTTTGGACTTTGATTTTTTTTCTCTCTCTCTATTTTCTGTCAAAACAAAGTGCATGCTTCTGGAATATATATTTTGATTGATTAATATATACATATTAATCTTGATTTATTAATAACTCAATTTTTATTTATGTATATTTGTAGAATGGTTAATCTTAAAAGACTGAGATCATTAACAAGTTCAACTGATAAGCATAATTCTGGTATGTCTCTTGATTAATCTTAAAAAAATGTATATTTGTGGTCTTGTATGTCTCTTGATTCTTGTCTAATTTATTTTTTTTATTAATAATAACTTTATATATATATAGGACCAAAGCGAAAGAAAAAAAATAATAATAGAGTAAATCAAGAGATCAAATCAGTTAGTGGTACAAAGTCAATTGTACAAATTGCATATGAGATGGTAAAGTAAATTATTTTTAATAAAAATTGAAGTCATGTTTTTTTTTTTTTTTTTTTTTTATGAATAAAATTTGTAGTTAATTATTTCTTTTTGTTATCTTTATTCTTTATTTTACATAAAGACAGAGATTCTAATGAATGGTAAGATGCTGTTGAAGTTTGAAAGGCATCAAGTAAATTTTTGCTCACTTAGTAAGCAATCAAGGGCTTCAAAATATGCTAAGCAATCTCCATCAACTACCTCAAGTGAAGAATAATCAAGACATTTTATTTTAAAATGTTTTTATTTGAATTTAGTTGTATTTTTACAAAGTATATTTGTTAGACAATGATATCTTTTTATATATCTTTTTTTTTTTTTTAATTTGACTAGTAACATTTGTTGAATGAATTATTTTATTCCAAAATAATTAAATTAAAATATTTAATTATGACAAGATATTGAAATAAATAATTTTATATTTTGTGCATTTGGCTAGTATTATTTGGAAAAATAATTGGGACCAAATAATGGCCACTTATAAAAACATTAGGATTGACAATAGTGACACTATTTCAACTTATTTTAGTGACACAAATTTCGCTACTAATTTTCAGTATTTTAGTGACAAATACGCTGCCACTATTTTCAAAGATATTAGTGACAAAGATGATGGTTACAAGAAATTGAATTGTTGTACGACTTTAGTTACTACTAATGATTGTTTTAGAGTTAAATTTTGTTGTCACAAATAAATACAACATTTGTTATCATGATTGTTGTCACAACAAAGCAATTATTTATACCACTTTTTTGGTCACTGATATCATTTTTTGCGTCAAGAAAAATTCTCACGAATAAGTACAACTATTGTGACTAAAGTGTTGTCACAATAAAATAATTAATTGCAACGATTTTAGTTGTCACTATAACATTTTTTTGTAATAACATATTTGGTCACAAATTATACATTTATTGTGACAACTATTGTTATCACTCAAATACTACTCTTAGTGTAAGTAAATATTGTCACAAAAGCAGTGATTAATTGTGACAACTTTTCAAAAGTCGTCACTACTACAATAGTGACGGAGGATATAGTGACGACTAATTTCAATAGTGACCAAAATTGATAGTTTCGATGACAACTTCTGTTGTCACTAAATGTGAAATTTCTTGTAGTGTACCTTCTCAATGTGTGTTTTTTTACTCCCTATGAATGTTGTTTCTTCTATTGAGAGGACCATGAATAGGTATTGGTGGAACTCAGGCACTAATCAGGGAATACATTGGAAGGCATGGGACAAATTATGCATCCCTAAGAAATATGGGGGTTTGGGTTTTAAGGAACTCATGGCATTTAATTTAGCAATGTTGGGGAAACAGGCATGACGTTTACTCACGAAGCCAGAATCCCTAGTGGCACGTGTTTATAAGGCCAGGTATTATCCAAAAGACACTTTCTCAGAGGCATATCTTGGGAATAATCCAAGCTTTTGTTGGCGAAGTATTATGGCAGCAAAAAGCATGGTTTGTACTGGTGTGCGGCGGAGGATAGGGAATGGCAAGGATACAAGAATATGGGATCATCCCTGGCTGCAGGATGAGCAGGATCCAATGATTCAAACAGAAATGCCACCACAACTGGCTAATGCACGAGTTTTTGGCTTAATTGATCAGGATACTGAGACATGGGATACTTCCATTTTAACAGATATTTTTGTGCCAGAAGATGTACCCAGAATAATGAAAATTCCCGTATCACCAGAGTATGAAGACATGTGGTATTGGCATGATGATCCAAGAGGATTATATTCTGTGAAAAGTGGATATAAGTGTATTGTTGGTAGGTATGATAATACGATTACACCCTTTAATAAATGGCAAGTGCTATGGAAGCTCAAAATCCCCCCAAAATGGAAAACCTTTCTATGGAGAGCCTTGAGTGACATTCTTCCCACTACTATGAATCTGCGAAACAAGAGAGTTGATATTGAGCCCAATTGTGCTATGTGTGGAATGATAAATGAAGATACCATGCATGCCCTGGTCACGTGTGACTATGCCAAGGCAGTATGGGGGCAAGCTAGCCTCCCAATCCCTGTTGTCCAGACGAATATTTTTAATGAATGGTTTAATATAATTTTGGATAATTTAAACACTGATGGTCTGGTGTATGCAGCTGCAATCTTATATCATATTTGGAGAGCAAGAAACAATGCCGTTTGGGACGCCTACATGCCAATGCCGAAAAAGACACTAAGGACGACCACCATCACGATGCAAGCATGGTGCGCCGTGCACCGTGGAACCGAATGCAATGCCACACCGTCTCACACCAATGCAGTCACGGCCACGCCTGCTGTACACCCGGTACCACTTCATCCGCCGGGTCAACTCACTCGCAGGTGCTATGTGGATGCGAGTTATCACCATGCCACAAATACGGCCTCGGTAGGTGCAGTTCTTTTGGATGGAAACGGACAATATATCTCTGCCTATGTCTCTTCACTTCCAAGTTGTTTCTCGTCTCTTATGGCGGAAGCATTTACATGCAAGGAAGCTCTGTCTTGGCTCAAGAATCGTGGAGAGGAAAGCTTGGAACTACTCATGGACTGTTTAACGGTTGAACAATATCTAACTACTTCAGCTCATACCGATCGATCATATGTTGGCTACGCAATAGATGGTTGCAGGAATTTAATTAATTCATTACATTCTTGTTTAGTTGTTTTTGTTCCTAGATCAAAGAACTATTTAGCACATGCTTTAGCTAATTCAGTTATTAGTCAAACTTCAGCTATGTACTGGGATACGAACCCATCAGCACAAATCTCGCATTACTTTGAATAAAATGCCACCCTGACTCCTTTCAAAAAAATAATAATAATAATAATACATACTTTATGGTTCACGCTGGTACATAATCCATAGTTCATAATAAATTTGCTTAGAAATAGACTCCCAAATCAAGAAATGACCCATTCATGAATCACATAGCAAAAGAAATAAGCATATTAAACTAAAAAAAGGTTAAGCATATCTTTTACATCAAAGTGAATAAGATCAAAAGAAAAACTATAACTAGTATAATTGAGCCATTGAATATTAAAGTACTACTAAAAAAGAGTTGTATTTTGCTTGAATATAATTTTCATATTTTAATAAACGCACATACTCAATAACGGAATGTTGTCATTTCATTAAAAATTTTTAAAAAATAAACATTTGCAGTTTATGATTATATCAAAAAGCGTGTAAGAAAATATTTATTTATATTTTAAGAAACTCAATTATAAAACGTCGTCAATTCATTTAAAATGGAAAATTAAAGTATTACTAAAAAAGAGTTGTATTTGCTTGAATATAATTTTCATATTTTAATAAAAGCATGTACGCAATAACGGAATGTTGTCATTTCATTAAAAAAAATTTAAAAATACACATTTGCAGTTTATGATTATATCAAAAAGCGTGTAAGAAAATATTTATTTATATTTTAAGAAACTCAATTATAAAACGTCATCATTTCATTTAAAATGGAAAAGAAAATTAAAAAAAACTATAAAACATATTTCATGAGTACATGAGAATAAGTTTTTCAATCAAAGAAACACAAATATTGAATGAGTTTATTGTGGATTGAATAGTTCGTTTGAAATGAATTTAATCCCCATTTGATTCTAAATGAAATGAAAGTTTTTGTTTGTTGGGGCTAGAAATTGTGGTTAAAACTTTTTTTTTTTTTGAATGCTACTGACTCTATTATATTGTATATCTGTTCAAACATACTTTCTCAACTTATTGAAATATAAATAATCAACAACGTCTCTACTGAAATTCGTTCTCATGACCTCCCATATGAAAGAGCTCATTACATGTGTAATTAAATCTAAATTGTAATTTTTATGCGTGTTTAATAACATTCTTTTCTACGAATTAATCTAACTATAAGTTTAATTTTTTATATTTATTAATTTTAATTTCATATGTAGAAAAGAAAAGAATTAAAATAAAATATAAATATCTGAATCAGCTCGATTGAGGTTATCACATAATGAAACTTGTGCTAGAACTTTAGAGCTTGCACTAGTTGCCAATGCCAAAAGTCTATAGAAACAAATATGGTTTGATGAAGGCAGTATCGTATCAATGTATCTCAAAACCAAATCTCCAAAATTGCATACTTAACTAAAAAAAAAAAAAAAAAAACAAAAAAAGATGACTAGGATATGTGTGTATTGTGACTCTTAACAAGACCGGGCTATTTGTCTTCTTTGTTTGAAGCTTTGAGCCGATCAGTTATAGGCAACTTAGGTTTATTTACTTTCTTGTTGTCTTCTGCATGCTGACTAAGATTATAAAACAAAATTTACCTTGCATACTTACGGATAATAATTGTGAAATACAAGTGTCTACATCATTATTTAATGTGTGGGAGTACAATATAGAAGAACATGTAGCATTTTGCTTAAAATTATAAGGAATCAACAAAAGATAACTATTTCCAAAGGTTGAACCCCAACCCTATGGGCCCCCAACACTCCGACTCGACAGAGCATTTGAGAGGATGTAAATCAACTCACTGGCCACAAGGAACCCTCTCACTTTGAGAGACACTGCCACTGACTCACAAGGTACAAGGAACCCCCACTTTGAGAGACACTGCCACTGGTGAGACTCGATCCCTGGTCAAAATTTTACCTCTGTGACCGGTTGAGCTGCCCATGCTGATTTCTTGATAGTAAACATAACTCTATAAATAGATGAAACTGACAGAAAGCCATCTCATACCCAACTTGCTTAGCTTAATTAGCCAGCAATGGCGTCTAACCCGGCCGCGGAAAGGGGGATTCCATACCCGAATGCTTTTGGGTTTATCAGAGCGTTGCAGGGATCCAAGAAAGGAGACCGCGTGGAAGGACTGTACAATCTCAAGAAGTATCTCAAAAATTTTGGTTATATTGATCATCTTTCTTACAGCAGCAGCTCCGCCGAAGCAGATTACTTCTCCGATCAACTGGAGTCCGCCGTCAAAACTTATCAGACCTACTCCCACCTTAATCCCACCGGAGTTTTGGACGCCGACACTGTATCACAGATGATGAAGCCTCGATGTGGAATGCCGGATATCACTGGAGGCGTCAACGTAATGCAGAGGCGTAAATAATAATAATAATAATAATAATAATAATAATAATAATAATAATAATAATGATGATGATGGTGTTTTCTCATAGTAAATGCCATTCTATTTCTCATCTCCTGTCTCTGTTTGTCTGGCCGACCGAAAAATATAGTTGATAATAACTTTTATTTATTTTATTTTTCTTCTATTAATAAAATTAAGATACTAGCAAAGAATTTTATTTTTATTATTATTATTTGAAAAGAAAAGCAGCATAAACTTCTTTAATCAACACATTACAAATAAAAAGAGGGTGGTCAAACCACTTAATGCAATGAGGCGTAGAAATGGCAGTACGTTGTTATACAGTGGATGGTCCAAAGCAATCGTTGAATGAATTGAAACTTTAGTTGAATTAAAATGATACTTTAGTGTTATTATAATGAAATTAGTGTGGGGTAAAATGAAATTAATAAACAGAGCATATTATTGCTAAATAAAACTATAGTATAATAATTAAAATGATATTTTAGTATTGCTATAATAAAATTAGGAGTTAATACCCAAAATCGTCTTTGACTATAGTGGTTTTTCTTAATTTCGTCCTAAACGACTTTGGTGACCTAATATCGTCCCAGACTTTTGTGTTTCGCTCAATTTAGTCCTCCATTTGTTATTCCGTCAAATTGGTGTTAAATAAAGGGACAATTCAGTAATGTCAATATTGATCTCTCTTTACTTTCAACTTGTGAAGTGCAAAATTCCTCTTTCTTGTACGAATTACACTCAGAATTACTCCCGGACCTGCAAATCAAATTTTATATTCGCAATTTTAGGAGTAATTTTGGGAGTAATTCGTAAAAAAAAAAAAAAAGAATCTCGCAGTTCACATATCTATGAGTAAAGAGATGCCAATATTAAAATTACTGAATTGTCTATTTATTTAACACCAAATTGACAAAATAACAAATGAAGGACTAAATTGAGCAAAAACACAAAAGTCTGGGACTAAATTGAGCGAAACACAAAAGTCTGAGACGATATTAGGTCACCAAAGCCGTTTAGGACGAAATTAAGAAAAACCATTATAGTTGATGACGATTTTGGGTATTAACTCATAAAACTAGTATGCGTGTAAAATGAAACTAAAATTCAGAGTCATATAATAACATATATTATCAAATGACCCGTACTGCAATTAAAATAATACTTCAACATTATTATAATCAAACTAGTGTTTGTGAAAAATGAAACAAAAAAATAGAGCGCAACTCAAACAATAATGTATATTATCAAATGAAACTATAGTAGAATTATAATGATACTTTAGTATTGCTGTAATGAAACTAGTGTGGAGGAAAAATGTAACTAAAAAACATAACAATATTGTCAAATAAAATTGAAATGTAATTAAAATTATACATACTTTATGATTCAAGCCGGTACATAGGCCTTGGTCCATAATAAAATTTGCCTAGAAATGGACTCGCAAATAAAAAAAAAAAAAAAAATACCGTCGAGCCTCAGTGGAGGCGTTGTTACTCTGTGTGCTTCATTAAGTGCAAAAAGTATGGTAGCATTCAAAAAAAAAAAAAAAAAAAAACCATACGTGGATCGCATAGCAAAGAAATCAGCACATTAGAAAAATGGGTAAACATATCTTTTACGTCAAAGAGAATAAGATAAAAAGAAAAACCATAACTAGTATAATTGAGCCATTAAATATTAAAGTATTACCATAAAAGAGTTGTATTTGCCTTAAAATAATTTTCATATTTTAATAGACGCAAGTACGCAACAGCGGAATGCTGTCATTTCATTAAATTTTTTTAAAAATATATAAATTTGCATAATAATATGATTATGGCCCTGTTTAGTAAAATGGCTAGTTGTTAGCTGTTAGTCGTTAACTGATTGTGTTAATTAGAGAGTATAAATAGTTGATAACATTATCTGATTGTAGAAAAGTGTTTGGTAAATTAGCTGTTAGCTGATAGCTGTTTGATATAATTTATTTTCTCAAAAAGCTAATTGAAAAAGTTGCTTGGAGTAGCTTTTTGAATTTTAGTCTTTTGAAGTTGCACAAAGCTAATTAACTAAACATTTATATTGATATTTTAACTAAATCAAACAATTAATAGTGGTCAAATAAGCCAAAATTGGCCTATAGGCTAATTTTTTACCAAACAGGACCTATATCAAAACCCGCATGGGCAGCTCAATTGGTCATAGAGGTGAAAGTTTGGAAGAATGACCAGGGGTCGAGTCTTACCTGTAGGAGCAACCTCTCAAAGTGAGGAGGGTTCCTTGTGTGCAATGAGCAAATGTAGTTCATGTTCAGTTGAGTTATCATGATTTACAGCCTCCCAAATCTTTTGTCGAGTCGAAGTGTGGGGGGATCTTAGGGTTGGGGTTCAACCTTTGGAAGAATGATTATATCAAAAAGCGTGTAAGGAAATATTTGTTTATATTTTAAGAAACTCAATAATAAAACATCATCATTTCATTTAAAATAGAAAAGAAATTAACAAAAAAAACTATACAACATATTTCATGAGTACATGAGAATAAGTTTTTCAATCCAAAGAAACACAAATATTATTCCAAAAGGATGAACCCCAACCCTAAGGGCCCCCCACACCCCGGCCCGACAGAGTATTTTGGGAGGATGTAAATCATGGTGACTCAACTGAACATGAACCATAAAGGCTAGACCGGTAAAGAAACACAAATATTGAATGAGTTTATGGTGGATTGAATAATTCGTTACAACATATTTCATGAGTACATGAGAATAAGTTTTTCAATCCAAAGAAACACAAACATTGAATGAGTTTATGGTGGATTGAATAATTCGTTTGAAATGAATTCCCAATTTGATTCTTAAGGTTTTGTTGAGAACGGTCCACCATATATCGGGTATAATATGTATAGAAAAGGATAGGAAAATAGTAATATTATTATTTGGGACGCTAGACCTAAGAGAGTACTTACAAAATCTGAGGTACCGTTGTACCGACCTAAATGACCACCCAATTAATTAATTAATAACAATAACAATAACAATAACAATAACAATAACAATAATAATAATAATAATAATAATAATAATAATAATAATAATAGGATTATTCTCAAAAAATAATAAAAAATGATAAGGGTCAAATGGATCGTTGAAGTTGAAGTGTTGAACTATTGATGAAAGTGTAATTAGCCTCATCAACTATAAAAAATTTCAATTAGGCACTTAAACTTTTTTTTAAAATGCAATTAGACATTTTTACAAATTACCATCAGGTATGAGTTAAAAATTAGCTGACTTGGTATCTACTTACATCCTAATAAAAAATAAATAATTTTAACTCATTACCTTATGGTAACCTGTAAAAATGTCTAATTGCATTTTTCTTTAAAGTTTAAGTACCTAATTAAAGCTTTTTGTAGTTGATGGAGCTAATTGCACTTTTATCAATAGTTCAAGGGTCTATTTGAGCCTTATCCCATAAAAAGATAACACAAGCTATAGACCCAAATTAAATGGGAGAATAGAAATAATAATGCTATGGTGAGGAATCAAACCCCTATGTGTGGGTTACACGTTAGTGTCATGAACCACTAGACCAAGGTGCCTGTAGTGTTTAGATAGTGATGTCCTGGTGAGAGGCAAGACATCCTATTAATAGCAGAATCCCTGCCATTGCACCATCAACGTGTACGCCACTTAATCCACTCTCCCTCATCCTCCATGTGTCCCATGTCCACATGTCATGTCACGCCGCATCACATCATACCTGTCGCACCACTACAATCGACCGCCACACCGCACCACCCCACCATCGCGCCACACAACCTCTGGAGGGGGTGGGTGGGGCGCTTGGTGCCGTAGCGGGGGCGAAGAGCACATCCCGGCAGACGGGGTCCAGCGCCCTAGCCGCGCGACTCGTGCGGTCGAGCGCTAGTGGTTGGCAGCACAAACACCCCCTCGCATCGCCACACTGCGCCACCTTTCGAAATGGAGGCACGGGCGGGGCGCTTGGCGGCGCGTCACGGGCCAATGTTTCAACCGGTGACCCCTCCTGGCCACCCGCTTCTTAGACGGTCCACCATCCATCTCCTTTGACCTGCATTGTCAAACCAAGCCCAATAGCAAGCCTAGTAAATCTTAATCCATAACCCATATCCCCATCAATTAAATTCTAAATGAAATGAAGGTTTGGTTAGTGGGGCTAGAAATTATGGTTAAACTTTTTAAAATATAATTTTTATTCGTGTTTGATAACATTCTTTTCTACGAATAAATCTAACTATAAATTCAAATTTTTTATATTTATTAACTTTCATACATGGAAAAGAAAAGAATAAAAATAAAATACAAATGGCAAAAATAGAGGCCAAACAACTCTAACAGTGTAACAGTATTCAAAAACTAGATTTAATAAATTTTTAAGACCCGTAAACTCCTAATGGCCTGTTTGGTTCACGGAATAGGCCGGGAATGGCATAACATTCCCGGTAATAGGCTTATTCCGTTGTTTGGTAACCATTTCTATTACCAGGAATAATATTCCTGGTAATAGCCTATTACCTCAAATAAGGTAATAGCTATTACTAGGGCCCCCTAGTATTAGCCTATTACTGAACGCTCAGGAATAGATTTTAGAATCTATTTCCTTTTTTACCCCTTCTTTAACCTAATTTTTTTATCATATATATATCCTATTTCACCACCGCCGCCGCTGCCACCACCATCACCGCCGCCGCCGCCACCACCACCATCGTCCCGCCGCCACCACGACCATCACCGCCGCCGCCACCACCACCACCACCATCACCGCCGCCACCACCACCACCATCACCGCCGCTGCCACCGCCACCACCATCGCCACAACTGTCACCGCCGCCACCACCATCGCCGCCACCACCACTGCCACCGCCGCCACCGCCAATACTACCACCGCGACCGCCACCACCTCCATCACCACCACCACCACCGCCACCACCATCGCCGCCGCCACCACCACCACCGCCACCAGAACCACCACCCAGCAGCACCACCGCCACCACCACCACCACCACCGCCACAACCGTCGCTGCCCCTACCACCACTGCCACAACCGTCACCGTTAACACCACCACCGTCGCCCCCACCACTGCCACCGCCATCACCACCACTACCACCACCACCGCCACCACCACCGTCACCATCGCCACCATCACATATTTTTATAAGGGTATTTATGTCTTTTAAAACATATTTCATTTCTATTCCTTAAATCAACCAAACACTGTAATATAATTCCTAAAGTCTATTCCTTCTGCGAACCAAACAATAGAATACAATTCCTATTCTATTCCTTGCCTATTTCATTCCTTATGAAATAGCATTCCTATTACCTCAAAATTCATTCCGTGAATCAAACGTGCTGTAAGACTCTCGTAAGGGTCGGGTAAAGAGAGAGGATAACACTCATGTGTTGTGACTAGCTAATTTGTAAACGTGATTTTTTTCTTTTGGCAGGTACTTCGTATTTGATAAAATATATTTAGTCCCTATTAATCAATAGTTGTGCTGTGGAACTGTGTTCATCATGCGCATGATAAATATGGAATACATTCATAATTTCTAAACTGTAGATTCATAATTTTTATATTGTAGATTCATAAAATCTATACTCTAGATTCATAATTTTTATACCGTACTATATATTCATAATTTCTATACTGTAGATTCATAATTTCTGTACTGTAGATTCATAATGTACTGCGAAGACAAAATGTTCATAATTATAAAACTATATGTTCATAATTATAAAGCTATATATTCATAATTTTTAAACTTCATATTCATAGTTATTGAACTCTATATTCACAATTACATAACTTTATGCTCATAATTACTGAACTATATGTTCATAATTATATATAAAGCTATATATTTATAATTTTTGAACTTCACATTCACAATTATATATTGAACTGGATAAATTTCGGTCCACCTCACAACGGTCTAGACATACAAAGTGTTGCGTTGCATGAGATCGGACACCTTCTCGGGCTAGATCACAGTGAACACCGTGACACCGTTATGTGGGATGAGTTTGAATATGCTGAGAAGAAACATGACCTTACAACTGATGATATAAATGGAATTAAAGCTCTTTACCATTTCTAGCACCTCAGCGGACAAGTGTATGTACTTTTTTTTTTGGGTAGTATTCTCTCTGTTAGATTGTAGTATCTGTTCATATAGTATAACAGTACTTACATTTCTATGTTGTCTAAATAAACTAAAATATTTAAATTACTAGTTTGCACCCACAAATGGGATTTGCCACTTTGATACAGATGAAAACTTTGCTGAATTTGGTCCATCCCCCGATACTGTGGACATACGAAGGATTGCCCGTAATTCAGTCTCCGTCGCATGGTGTGAATGAAGTCCCCTACCCAGCTACGTACCAGTATGGTCACGCAAGGCGCCTCCACAGCCCCCAAGATGGATTTAAGAGTTAGATAACTGAAAAATTTATATTCGAGTTAATTATTGAAATGGTCCATTGATTATAGTGAAATTATTAATTTGGTTCTTGATTATTTTTTGATCAATTGAGTCCCTCAACTTTAAAAATCTTAACTAATATGGTCTTCCGTTTGTTTTGCCGTTATACATCCGTTAACTCATGATCAAATTGGTAATTTCACTATAGTGGATCATTTTAGTAATTAACTTTTTAGAGAAAATGGTGCATGTGATGACTGAAATAGTCCCTTAACTATAGCAAAATTACCAATTTGGTCCCGAGTTAGCGGATGTTTAACGGCAAAACAAACAGAGAACCAAATTAGTTAAGATATTTAAAGTTGAGGGATTTAATTGGTTAAAAATAATAGTCAAGAATCAAATCGATAATTTCGCTATAGTCGATGGACTATTTTAGTAATTAACTCTTTATATTCTAGTCCTGCGACTTGTCTCTTGAGAAATTCAATAGAGTTAGTTCTTCGAATTCTAAAACCATTATCCTAATGTTCCACAATCATCAAAGTGGAGCCCACACTCACCCCGAGACAAGACATTTTAGTAATGTCTGCCTGCCTTTTCTTTTTAGCCAAACCCACAGCTACCCTTAGATAGAAAATCCGAACCCAACCCACCCCTAGATCAACAAGCCAAACCCATACCAACCTAGCCATCTGTATTAATGTAATCTTCAAAATTACTTGGATGCATTTAAAGATTGGCAATAACACTATCATCATTGTACATAAATGTATTCATTATAGTTGCGAATATTATAATTTTGAAGTGATCTAAATATTGCTTATAATGTTTTTCTTTTCAAGTTTAATTTTCTAAAATTCATGACACTTTGATCCCTTAACAATTTTTGAGTTACAAGTATTGTCACTCCCTTTCTAAATCTAATAATTCAATTGTTAACCATGTCGTAAATCTAGTTCATGTTTATCAATTATATTCCTATAAATCCATTAATTCAATTGATAACTTAGTTGTAAATCCAGCCATCAAATTGTAAACCTAATAACAAATCTAGTACTTGAATTCAATGTTTACATTTGTAATAATGGCAACAATTGAATGACTAAATTAACAACAACAATAGAAATAAATAAAAAGTTGATTTGTAACTAGATCAACAATTAAAAGACTAGATTTTGCAGCAATTGAAATATTGAAGTTATGATTGTAATTAAGAATAATTGAGGAACCAATAATCAATATAGAACGATAATCTTCATAATTATAATAAATTAACCAAAAAAAAAAAAAAAAACTACTATAAACCAATCTCTATCCTACTAAAAGCTTAAGAATCATAACACTATAAATAACTAAATATATCACTAATATAATTCAAAGAATGGTAATAAATAGTGATGACTACTCTTATTTATTGGGTTTTCGAACAAAAAGATATAATTTATGTTCAATAATTTTGCCCAATTGCACTTTTGAGAGAGAAAAAAAAGTGTTATAATCTTCACAATTATAATAAATATGGTCTATAAAAATAAATATTAGCATTTCTATCCTTCTAAAAGGTGACGAAAATAACATTATAAATAAATCAGATTGACTGATCTATGAATGCAAGAAAAAACAGCTAATATCAACTTGTTTAGCTAGCAATGGCGCCTAAAGTCTCTCCACTGCTCTTATATGCTTTCCTCTTTCTCTCCCTCTTCTTTTCCCAGATATCATCCTCGCCGTCAGCTTTTGACTTTATCAACCAGTTGCAGGGATCCAAGAAAGGAGACAGAGTGAAAGGACTGTACAACCTCAAAAAGTATCTGAAAACCTTCGGTTATATTAATGATCTTTCCTACAACAGCAGTTCTTGGGATGCCGATTATTTCTCAGATCAACTGGAATCCGCCATCAGAACTTATCAGACCAGACGTCACCTCAACTCCACCGGAATTTTGGATGCAGACACAGTAAGACAGATGACGAAGCCCCGTTGTGGAGTGGCGGATATCATCAACGGGCGTCCCGGCGGACCCTCGGAGGTGGTTCCGAATTACCGTTTCTATCCCGGCGAGCCCAAGTGGCCGAATCAGAAAAGCCAACTCACGTTTGGATTCGCGCCGGGCACTCCGGCTAAATTTTTCATCCCGGTTTATACGGCCCTTAGAGATTGGCATAACGTGGGGCATTTCTCGTTCCAAAGAACTCAGTACGAACATGCGGATTTAAAGTTCTCACTGGCTAGGGGCGATCACGGCGACGGGGTCCCGTTTGACGGCCCCGGAGGAAACTACGCTCACGCATTTTCACCCACAATTGGGATCTGTCACTTTGATGCCGATGAAAACTGGGTAGACCATGATCCATCTCCCCACAGTTTAGACATACGAAGTGTTGCGATTCATGAGATTGGACACCTTCTCGGACTTGATCACAGCGAAGTCCCTGGAGCCGTTATGTGGTCTGAGTTTGAATATGGTCAGAAGAGACGGGACCTTACACCAGATGATATAAATGGAATTAGAGCTCTTTACCATTTCTAGCAGCCTAGCTGGAGGACAACAATGTAACAATACTTAGATTTCTATGTGACTATGTATGTTAGTTGTCCAAATAAAATAAAATATTTAAATTACTAGTTTGAGGAAGACAAAATATGTTTCTTTTCTGGTCAAAATATTTTAAATACCAAATGAAAAAAAAATACTAATATTTTTCTTTTTTATCAAATTGAGCAAATATTAATTTTGGTCGCACGAGTATTAGCAAAATAACACTTTTGGTTTACATGTTTAATTCTTACTAATTTTCATTTTATTATCAAAATTGATCACCGATCACTCATCCGGTTAGGACACGCTGGAATCTACAATTATCAAGGCTGTTTGTGTCCTTTTATAATTATGATTAGAGGAAATACTAATTTTGATTTCACGAGTATTAACAAAACGACGGTTTAGTCCACATGTTTAATCACTACTAATTTGCATCCAACGACTATTATTTTTGTGACAAAATTTATCACGTTAATCACCCCTACGAGGAAAAGTACTAGGCTAAGAAAGAAGAATACTTCAAGGTTGTCGAAAATGAGAAGCGTGAAGGAGAAGCAATGAAGGTTGTTGATGGAGGAACACAAGTAGAAGACAATCATGGAATTATTCGAGCAATCCATCCAGTTTTAGCAAGAAACAACAGCGAACGAAAACAAGAAAAAAAAAAAAAAAAAAAAAAAAAGTAAACGCAATATATCCTTTCTCTAATCTCTATCTTTGATTTATGAAAGGACAAAAATAACATTACCATTTTCACATTTCGACATGTGTTAGCCAGTGGAGTGACCAGCGTGACCAATTTTGACAGAAAAAAAATATTCGTTGGATAAAAATTGGTAGTGATTAAATATGTTGACTAAAACTGTCATTTTTCTAATATTTGTGGGACAAAAATTAGTATTTGCTTTGATCTTATTTATAAAAGGACACAAATACCCTTAATAATTGTAGATTTCGGCGTGTCCTAACCAGATGAGTAACCGGAGTGATGAATTTTGGTACTAAAAAATAGTCATGCATGGGATGAATAATGGTAGAGATAGATTAAAGATGTTGACCAAAACTGTCACTACTGGAAATTCTGAAATTTCCGACCACCTGAAAATGATCTTAAATTAAGTTGATACCAAAAAATCCAAAAAGTGGTCGGAAATAGCAACAAAGGTTTTTCCGGATACCAAAAGTGGTCGGAACAAGACTTTCAACTTGATTTATGATCACTTTCAGGTGGTCGGAAATTTCAGAATTTCCAGTAGTGTGTTATTTTGCTAATACTCGTGGGACCCATATTGTATTTTGACTTCCAATGAGAGCGGTCTATTGACTTGGTTTGATCGAGCTGATGAGTTATAGGCAATCTATGTTTGTTTACCATCTTATGATCATTTATCAACTAAGGTCACAAAGCAATGTTACACACTTTCAAATAGTCAGTGTAAATTTTTCATATCACTAAAAATAGACTGAATCCCTATTAATTAGTTCTTGTATAACATTAACTAAAAGGGTTAACACACTCGCCCAACTATATTGCATAATTTTTGGATAGCTACGACTGAATTTGTTTTTTGTGTTTTCATATTTAATGTAATCTTCAAAATTACATAATTGTATTTGAAAGATGGGCAATAAGTCAATAACAATGTCGTCATTGCATTTTAATGTATTTATTATAATTGTGAAGATTATATTCTTTATTAATTTATTAGTCCCTCAATTATTTCATAGTTATAAATAAAGTACATAATCTTCACAATTATAGTAAAGTGATTAAATTTTGTTGAACAAATACTACATGTGAAAGAGTCAATACTACTCAAAAAAAAAAAAAAATAGTAAAGTGATTAAAAATTTTTTGGAATAAGGTTCAAATTGGCCACTGAACGTAACCTGAAAGTGCAATTAGGCCATTGAACGAAAAAAAAGTGCAATTAGGCCACTGAACACTCCAAAAATGTGCAATTTTACCTGATAGCAGGTTACCCTCAATTTTAGCAGGTTATCTGCTTACGTGGCAGCTGAGTTGGCATTTTTAATAAATTTTAATTAATTTTTAATAAATTTTAATAATAAATTTTTATTAAAAAAAATTTTTTAAAAATAAAAACGACTTTATTTTATTTTTTATTTAATTTTTTCCAATTTTTTATAAAATTTATTATTAAAATTAATTATTAAAAGTTATTTAAAAATTATTAAAAATGCCAACTAAGCTGCCACGTAAGCAGGTAACCTGCTAAAATTGATGGTAACCTGCTATCCGGTAAAATTGCATACGTTTGGAGAGTTCAGTGGCCTAATTGCACATTTTTTGAGTGTTTAATGGCCTAATTGCACTTTTTTTTTGTTCAGTGACCTAATTGCATTTTCAGGTTACGTTTAGTGGCCAATTTGAACCTTATTCCAAATTTTTATAATATCAAATATTTGACCAAACATAACTCTATAAATAGATTAGATTGACTGAAAACCGGGTAAAACAACTCATACCAATTTAGCTTGTTTAGCCAACAATGGCGTCTAAAGTCTCATCACTACTCTCATATGCATTCCTCTTTCTCTCCTTTGCCCTTTCCCTGTCAAATTTTGTGATAGGGGAGTCAGGTTTTGACTTTATCAAACCATTGCAAGGATCCAAGAAAGGAGACAAAGTGGAAGGGTTATACAATCTCAAGAAGTATCTCAAAAAATTTGGTTATATCGATGATCTTCCCTTTAACAGTAGCTCTCCCGGAGCTGATTATTTTTCCGATCAACTGGAGTCCGCCATTAGAACCTATCAGACCAACTTCAACCTCAACTCCACCGGAGTTTTGGACGCCGACACCGTATCACAAATGATGATGCCTCGATGCGGAGTGCCGGATATCATCAACGGCACAAACCTGATGCGGCGGCACCGCCGTGAAGTGGCGCCGCAATATGCCCACTTTCCAGGCAAGCCCAAATGGCCGGATAATAAGCAGGTTCTCACATATGGATTTGGAAATCCTACCCCGTTTAAATTCTTCATCCCTGTGGGGTTGGCATTTGTGCATTGGCAAAAAGCGGTTCGTTTTAAGTTTGATAGAACTGACTACGCCAGTGCAGATTTGAAGTTCCATTTGTATGCTCGCGATCACGGCGACGGCTATCCCTTCGACGGCCGTGGAGGAGAATATGCTCACTCATTTCGACCCAAAAAAGGGATCTGTCACTTTGATTCAGAAGAAAATTGGGCAGAATTTGGTCCACCGCCAGATGGTCTGGATATACAAAGCGTTGCGTTGCATGAGATCGGACACCTTCTTGGACTTGACCACAGTGAAGTTCGTGAAGCCGTTATGTGGCCTTTTTTCAAATATGGTGAGACAAAAAGGGTTCTTCAATCTGATGATATTGAAGGAATTAGAGCCCTTTATCCTGTTTAATTTGAAGCACTTAAAACAATGTTAATGTTAAGTTCGTGAGTCTTGAATGCAAGAAATATTTAATAACTGGTTCCTAGTCAATTTTAATTAAACTAATTATAAGATCAAATGCAGGAATAATAATAATAAAAGCAAATGATATAAAGAATCAAAAACACCATAAAATATTAACACAGATCAAAGAATTTCATCTACGTTTGTACCTTTAAAAGTAAAGCCCAACTCCACTCAATGACGATGGCAGATGTTACAATAATTAAGATGTTTTGATTTTCCATACAGTCTAATCAATCACATCAACCCAATCTCTATCATCTTCTTTTGAGTTGATAAGCATGTCTTCACTTTCCCAGGCCAAATAAAAACTTTACTTGTTGATGTTGTAAACAGAATGAGAGGATAGAAACTCGGAGTTGATGAACTGTGATCAACAACCACTAATGAATTCGCATTAATCTTGGCAATCGTAATGCTTCTACCTATGGTTTTATTCATGTTTGAATAGAAAGATCACCGCCCTCTGAGATGGAGAAGAACAACATAAACGAGAAAAGAAGAATAGGGACAATAAACACAGAAGTTTTCCGTTTGCAAGAATTAGTGGCCACGT
This sequence comes from Ipomoea nil, assembly GCF_001879475.1. Taxonomy (NCBI): domain Eukaryota; kingdom Viridiplantae; phylum Streptophyta; class Magnoliopsida; order Solanales; family Convolvulaceae; genus Ipomoea; species Ipomoea nil. The sequence continues at coordinate 635,384 of NW_017617454.1, forward strand.
TTGTCATTCATCCTAAACTTGCTTCAAAATGATGCCATATAAACGCGTGGTCCACAATTCTACGTGAACCACGTTCCATAGTGAAATTTGCCCATGATCAATACCCATATTTTGTAGATTTAAGGTAATCCCCATATTTAGTAAATTTAAGGTAATCTTATTGGGCAGCGAACGGAAATTAGCCGTTGGACCTGGACCGTTAACGGACAGAGAAAGACTTGCAGTGGTTTACACCAATAGATAAAATAATCAATTCTTTACGCAGAATTTGTAAAGAATATTACAAGGTGTTTGGTTGGAGGGAATTTAAATTTCATTCCCACTTAATTCAAAGGTCACTAAATTCCTTAGTTTGGTTGGAAAGAATTGCAATTCCCTCATTTTCATGGAATTAAAATCTCATGCCCCCTCCCTTAGGATTTAAATTCGATGAATTTTAGGAAGAAAAAAAGATAATGATGAGACAAAATTATCCCTCCTTTTTTTTTTTTTTAACATAAAATTGATGTCTGACAATAACAATGGACATTTTGGACTTAATATTACTTATTCCCTTTCACTTCCCATTACACCAAACATTGAAATTGAAATTCCCAATATTTTTATTCATGTCCATTTCCCACGTAATTCCCTCCCTCCAACCAAATGCCCCGTTAATTTTATATTAGTATTATTGGTGTAAATCTATACTATTAATAAATCATTATTTCCTTGTAAAATTACATAATAATTAATAAATCATTTTTTTTTAAACAATTACGTTATTACGCAGAATTGGCAAAGAATATTATCAATTAATAGATATTAGTTACTTTTCATATAATAATTTCATACCAATTAAGCTTTATTAATTCTTTGGCCAATAAATTAATTAATGAATTAATATTAAAAAAAAATTTGAATGCGCGGGAAAGTCGAAGAAGATTTTTATTTTATATTAATAGAATAGATCGATAGATACATATAGAAATATAGATATAGATACTAATTAAGAAATTATGGATGCTATATTACTATTAAAATATTTTATAAAACTAAATCTGGATCAAACAGACGTCTACTAATAATGTAAATGCCATATATACGTGTGCAAAGAAAAGTAATTTTATTACTTATTAGGACGTGTTCCAAAATTAAAAGAATCAAATTACTGACCATGGGAAGAAATAAGTACGTTGCTATATATGAATGCATAATTATCATATGCATTTGAAAGTGATTATAATAAATAATTCGCATCAATCAAAGATAAATACTACAATTTTTTTCGAAGTTTTTCATATCGCCTAACCATGTCACTCAAAGCCTCTCCGCTACTATCATGTGTATGCTTACTTCTCGTCCTATTCCCTTCCCACGCAGAGCCGCCGACGGCGCCGGCTGCAGGGGAGAAACCACCTTCCGCATTCGAGTTTATCAAACGTTTGCAAGGATGTCGGAAAGGTGACAACGTTGAAGGGCTAAAACATCTCAAGAATTATCTTAAAAGGTTTGGTTATTTGGACGATTTTATCACTATCAATGGAGAAGAGGAAAATGATGGTTTCGATGATTTCCTAGAGTCGGCCGTCAAAACTTACCAGACCAATCACCGCCTCAACGCCACCGGAGTTTTGGACGCGGAAACCGTGTCGCTGATGGCGACGCCGCGGTGTGGGGTGGCGGATATAGTCAACGGCCAGAACTTGATGCAGCGTCCCTCCGGGATAATCCGCCGCCGCCGGCTCGGATCCTTTCACGCCGTTTCGCGTTATGTTTTCTTCGACGGCGAGCTGAGGTGGCCGGACGGAAAGAAGTCAAGAACCACCTGACATATGGATTCACACCCGGCACGCCGCCGCAGTTCTTCCCCCAGGTGGCAATGGCGTTCGCGGAATGGACCGCCAAGAGCCATTTCTCGTTCTCGGAAACCGAGTACGTAAAGGCAGATCTAAAGATTGCTTTGATGGTCGGCGAGCACGGCGATGGGTACCCGTTTGACGGCCCCTACGGAGTCCTGGCCCACGCTACAGCACCCACCGGCGGCACGTTTCACATCGATGCTGAAGAGCCTTGGTCCGCAGATCCTTTGCCGGACCAGGTGGATATCCAGACCGTAGCGTTGCATGAAATCGGACACCTCCTCGGACTTGCTCATAGTAACGTACCCGAATCTGTCATGTGGCCATATATTAAAGTTGGTGGCACGCACAGAGTATTGCACGAGGACGATGTTCAAGGAATCACAACTCTTTATTCCTAACCAGCAGAATCCCCAGTTTCTTTATGATTGATTCATCGTACAACAACAATAATTAGATTTCTTGCTTAATATTAATAATTCACATGTTAGAAGACTGATTGATGATTGTACTACCAGCTAGCCGCAACATTACAAAAATAATATTGTACATCCATTAAAAACCAGGATTGTAATCGGCGCCTAGGCGCCGCGCCCCTTGGCCGTAGCCATTTTCTCCCTAGGTGCCCGCCTAGAAAACCGGCCGCCTAGGCGCCGGCCTAGCGCCTAACTCGGTCGATTACACCGAGTTTACTCGTCAATTTCTGTCGAGTTAGCCGAGTTAACTCGACGGACTCGACCTTGCTAATTTTTTTCATTAATATGATATATATATTTTTATGATATATATATATATATATGTATGTATATATATATATATATATATATATATGTATGTATAATATGACATATATGCACTTACACATGTGCACTGTTTTCTTTTTTTTTTTAGTTAGCCGCCTAGGCGACCGCCAATCCCGCTTAGGCCCCGCCTAGGCCGTCTAGGCGCTAGGCGTTACTCTACCGCCCGACTAGCGCCTAGCGCCTATTGCAACCATGTTAAAAACACCCCAAAAAATCAAAACGAAGCTAGCTAATTAAGGTTGTTCATCATATTGTATGTACGACGTGAAGTTAGCTATGAGGAGAATACATACGATATATACATTCTACGAGTACGTACAACCAGTAACTAAGTACTATTAGAGTTGATGAGTTGTAGGCAATCTTTGTTTATTTACCTTCTTATGATCCTTTACCAAATAAGGTCACAAAGCAATGTTTACCCGTATACATTCTCAAATGGTGACTGTAAATTTTTCTTATCACTCAAAATAGACTGAATCCCTATTAATTAGTTCTTGTATAACATTAACTAAAAGGGTTAACATACTCGCCCAACTATATTGCATAATTATTTCCGGATAGCTACGAGTGAATTTTTTTTTAAATTTGTGTTTCCATATTTAAGGTATTTTTTATATGCATCAATATGAGTTCTAATGTAATCTTGAAAATTACATAACTGTATTTGAAAGATGGGCAAAAAGTCAATAACATTATCGTCATTGCATTTTAATGTATTTATTATAATTGTGAAGAATATATTCTTCATAATTATAGTAAAGTGATTAAATTTTTTTGAATAAATACTATATGTAACAGGGTCAATAGTACTCAAAAGAAATAGTAAAGTGATTAAAATTTTTATAAACATTTTTATAGTATCAAATATTTGACCAAACATAACTCCATAAATAGATTAGATTCATTGAAAACCGGGTAAAACAACTCATCAATTTAGCTTGTTTAGCCAACAATGGCGTTTAAAGTCTCATCACTACTCTCATATGCATTCATCTTTCTCCCCCTTGCCCTTTCCCTGTCAAATTTGATGATAGGGGAGATACGTCGTGGTCAGGTGTTGACTTTATCAAACCGTTGCAGGGATCCAAGAAAGGAGACAAAGTGGAAGGATTATACAATCTCAAGAAGTATCTCAAAAAAATTGATTATATTGATGATTTTCCCTGTTAGTAATATTTATGTTTTACATTTATATTGTATGTTTTATTATTATTATTATTATTAGATGTAGACTAGTCAATTGTTTTATCCTGAATAACAGGAGAGTATTGTGTTAACTCTCCTATAGGACTCTCTGCATTGGGTCTTCTCAACAATCTGATCAATTATTTGAATTTGAACAAAACATCGTCTCATCTTCCCTTTAACAGTAGCTCTCCCGGAGCTGATTATTTTTCCGATCAACTGGAGTCGGCCATCAAAACCTATCAGACCAACTTCAACCTCAACTCCACCGGAGTTTTGGACGCCTACACCGTATCACAAATGATGATGCCTCGATGCGGAGTGCCGGATATCATCAACGGCATAAACCTGATGCGCCGCCGCCGCCACGGAGCCTTTGAAGTGGCGCCGCTATATGCCCACTATCCAGGCAAGCCCAAATAGCCAGATAATAAACATGTTCTAACATATGGATTTAGAACTCGAACTACGTTCAAATCCTTCATCCCTGTGGGGTTGGCATTTGTGCATTGGCAAAAAGCAGTTCGTTTTAAGTTTGATAGAACTGACTACGCCAGTGCAGATTTGAAGTTCCATTTGTATGCTCGCGATCATGGTGACGGTTATCCCTTCGACGGCCGTGGAGGAGAATATGCCCACTCATTTCGACCCAAAAGTGGGATATGTCACTTTGATTCGGAAGAAAATTGGGCAGAATTTGGTCCCCCGCCTGATGGTCTGTGTTGTGAAGGCAAGGATGAAGCTATTTAACAATCATTCATGGCGGAAGAAGAATAAAGGAGAAGATTTATTCATGCTAAGAAGTTCTGTTACAGGAAGAAGAAAAATGGAAATCATCTCTCTACCTAAGCAAAACAGACTGTATATATACAAGCACTGACAGGTGCTGAGCTGGACAAGCTGGGAGGAAAAAAATATCTACTGCTTCAATACCCCCCCATAAGCTGGAGTATACAGATCTTGTAGGCCCAGCTTAGAGTTAAACTGAAGAAATTGAGGAGCAGGAAGGGGCTTAGTGAAACCATCTGCAATCTGGTTTGCTGAGGAGACAGGAAGAAGCTTAACAAGACCTTGTTGCACCTTTTCTCGCACTATATGACAATCTATTTCGATGTGCTTTGTTCGTTCATGGAAGACAAAGTTTTCAGCAATGGCAATGGCAGATTGATTGTCACAGAAGAGAACCGCCGGTTTGGAAGGAAAAATCTGTAAATCAGATAGCAAATACCATAACCATTGCGTCTCACAAACCGCAACGGCCAATGACCTATACTCAGCTTCTGATGATGACCTTGAAACAGTTGGTTGTTTCTTGGATTTCCAAGATATAAGTGACTGTCCAAGAAAAATGCAGAAGCCTGAGATGGATTTCCTGGTCTCTATGCATGTTGCCCAATCAGAATCAGCAAATACTTGCAGATTAAGCTCAGAATTTGATGAATAAAATAAACCTTTGCCTGGGGCACCCTTCAAATATCTCAGTACGCGATGAGCTGCTGCTAGATGTTTCTCAGTAGGTTGGTCAACGAACTGACTCAACTGATGCACCGTGTAAGTGATGTCGGGTCTTGTTGCTGTAAGGTAGAGCAACCTGCCAACCAATCTCCTATAAACACTTGGGTCTTCTAAAAGAATCCCATCATTGTGAGTGAGTTGTTGTCCTGGCACCATGGGAGTACTCACTGGTTTGCTCTCTAAGAAACCACACTCTTTTAAGATGTCCAAAGTATATTTTCTTTGGCACAAATTGAGACCATCAACAGACCTGGCTACTTCAATGCCCAAAAAATAACTGATGTCACCAAGGTCTTTAATTTTGAAGGTAGAGTTCAAATACTGCTTCAATTCTTCTATTTGTCTAAGGGCATCGCTTGCAATAATAATGTCATCAACATAAACCAACAATGCAACAAAACAAGTGGTGGTAGACTTGATGAACAGAGAGGGATCAGATTTTGCCTGTATAAAACCAGTCTGTAATAAAGCACTGTTAATTTTGCATTCCATTGTCTGCTAGCCTGCTTCAAACCATAAAGTGACCTCAAAAGTCTACACACTTGATTAGATTTGTCACTATGAAAACCAGGTGGAAGCACCATGTAAACTTCTTCATCCAAGTCTCCATGTAGAAAAGCATTGTTAATGTTAAGTTGTTGAATGTGCCATCCTTTTGCCACTGCTATTGATAGAAAAGTTCTAATGGTTGTTATCCTTGCCACTGGTGAAAATGTTTCAATATAGTCCACACCCAACTGCTGAGTGTAACCTTTGGCTACCAATCTTGCTTTGTGTCTCTCCACTGATCCATCTGCCCTATACTTAATCTTGTACACCCATTTGCAGCCAATTGGTGTCTTTCCAGTAGGTAACTCAGTAAGGATCCAAGTTTGATTATCTTGGAGGGCTTGAATCTCAGCTCTCATAGCCTCCTTCCAACAGTCATGTTTTACTGCCTCATTGTAGGTCTTGGGCTCAAAGTTAGAGGATATAGCAATGGATAAGACTTTGTGCGCAGGGGATAGAGATTCATAAGAAATCACTGAGTTTAGTGAGTGTGGAGATGATCTATTATTCACAACTGAATCACAACAATAGTCTTGGAGCCTTACAGGAACTGACCTTGTTCTCGATGATCTCCTAGGCTGTTCAATAGGAGGGTCATTCATCACTTCATTATCAGCAGATGAATCCTGAGTTGGGGCAGGTAAGCTATTTTCAGCAAGAATAGATGGACTTGTGTTAGCAGCAGCAGGCAAGCTGTTATTTGTAGGAGTAATCCTTGTCTATGGAGAATGTTGTGGGGCTCTAGGTGTGTAGTGAAAGCCACAATCATCTGAAAAAGAAACCACTGGCAGTGGAACATCAGTTGAATCTGATGATAATTGTCCATTTGGCCTTGTTATGAGATCATTCCCCTTGAAAGGAAACATGTGCTCATAGAAATATACATCCCTAGAGATGAATACTGAGCCATCCTGAATATCATACAAAATGTATCCTTTGACATTAGCAGGGAAACCTATAAAAATACATTTTCTTCCCCTAGCTGCAAATTTGTGTCTTGATTGAGGCAAAGTAGAAGCAAAACATAAGCATCCAAACACTCTCAAGTGATTATAATTACTTGTCTTACCAAATAACCTTTCAAAAGGAGTGTCTCTTCCAATAGTATGTGATGGCAATCTGTTAATCAAGTAGACTGCATGAAGAACACAGTGTCCCCAAAACTCCAACGGAAGACCTGCCTAGAACCGTAGAGCTCTTGCCACATTCAACACATGTTGATGCTTCCTTTCAGCAACTCCATTCTGTTGTGGAGTATTAACACATGACTTTTGGTGTATGATACCCTTTTCTAGGAAAAAATCAGTCATGTTAAACTCAAATCCATTATCACTTCTGATCACTTTAATTTTTGCAGAAAATTGAGTAGTAACATAGTTGTAAAAAGCTTTGATTAAAATCCTTGTTTCTGATTTAGAAGTCATCAAATGAAGCCAAGTGAACCTGCTATGATCATCCACCACAGTTAAAAAATAACGTTTTCCTTGCAAGGAGGGAATGGGAAAAGGACCCCATATGTCAACATGCAATAGTTCAAAACAAGCAGCAGTAGAAGAAGTACTGACAGGAAATGGGCTTCTTTTATGTTTTGCTAGATGACAAGTTTCACACATCAGATTCACATTATTTGAAGAATGTTGAATTCCTTGTAGCATATGCATTTTATTAATGGGAAAATGTCCCAATCTTTGGTGCCAAGTTTCTATACTAGCAACAGTACAATGCATTCTAGGAAGAATTGAAGAAGCAGAAAAAAATTTTCTCCTTGGTGGGCTCATCAAGTGATATAGGCCTCTTTCTTCCTTAGCAAAACCAGTCATCTTCACACCATGGGGTTCCTGAATTAAACACTCATTAGCCAATACAATAAGCCTGCAATCTGAATGTTTAGTTAACCTGCTGGCTGAAACAATATTGAAGGTAAAAGAGGGAATGTATAGCACATCCTTTAACCAAAGATTTTCAGATAGTTTTATCTTCCCAACATGAGTGACACTGGCCTTTTCTCCATTTGGTAAATTCACCACAACCCCTTTAATAACATTGTATTCATCAAAATAATCCAGACAACAAGAAATATGATCCGTTGCCCCTGTGTCAAGTATCCATATATCTGAATTTCTTAATAAGATATTTGCATTAGCAACAGAAGTGTACTTGCCTGTAGTGACAGATTCTGGAGTGGTGTTAAAATCTGACATCAACCTTGAACTAGGTGTACTGAGGGATACAGCAGCTGTAGTGGATGAATTTTGTCCCACTTGGTTTTGAATAAGGGATAGTAGCTTCTGAAACTGCTCAGAAGATATTCCAATATCTGCACCAATCTGATTTACAACCGCAGCAGAACTAGATGGCTGATTAACTTGATTTTGGTTTTGTGATTGTTTATTCTTCGTTTTGTAGCCTGGAACCCATCCGGGTGGATAGCCATGCTTCTTGTAGCATTTATCCACTGTGTGACCTATCATCCCGCAGAAAGTACATTTAGGTTTGCTTCCATTGTTAGGATTGAACCTCTTCCTGTTGTTGTTGAAATTATTTCCAGCATTAAAGCCGGCAGCAGCAGCTACTGAATCTTCATTCATAATCTCAACCAAATTTCCTTGACTGGCATTAGCATGCATGATTCCACTGTTGCCTTGTGCAGTATCATTCATCTCCCTTTCAAGTTTGACTGCCATACAAAAGACTTGATCTACTGATGGCATAGGATCTAACACCAAGACTCCTGACTTAATACTAGCAAACTCATCATTCAATCCTTTCAAGAAACGTATCACATGATCATCTTTTCGTTCCTTTTGAATTTTGCTAATAAGAGTGCAGGAACACCTAGGTTCACACTCACAGATAGGAAGTGGCCTCGACTGATTCATTTCTTCCCATAAAGTCATGCATCGTGTAAAATAATCGTTCACATTAGACACTCCTTGTTTGTTATTGTAAATTTCATCTTGAAGATGTGAGATCCTGTGTGGATCTCCTTGTGAGAATCTACGCTTTAAATTCGCCCAAATATCCTTAGCATACTCAATATAGAGGACACTATGAGCAATCGAAGGAATAATTGATCTGAGAAGCCATGAGCTTACCATTACATTGCATCTTTTCCAGATCGCGTACTGAGGACTATTTCTCGCTGGAATTGGAATCGTTTCATCAACAATTCCTAATTTATTTTTTGTCTCAAGCGCCATAATCATGGACCTGCTCCATGAATTGTAGTTGCCGCCTGACAGAGGTGGATTCACAAGAACAGTGCTCGGATTCTCGCTCACGTGTAAGAACAGAGGATTATCACAGTAATCTTCTAAATTCATGCTTTGTTGCTGAAAGGAAGTCGGTGGAGTACTAATCGGAGTGCGTGGTTGTTCCGGCGTCGGAACTGCCGTGCCGGAACCTCCTTCTGAAATGGCGGCTGCGTAGCTTCTAATTCCGCGCTCTGATACCATGTTGTGAAGGCAAGGATGAAGCTATTTAACAATCATTCATGGCGGAAGAAGAATAAAGGAGAAGATTTATTCATGCTAAGAAGTTCTGTTACAGGAAGAAGAAAAATGGAAATCATCTCTCTACCTAAGCAAAACAGACTGTATATATACAAGCACTGACAGGTGCTGAGCTGGACAAGCTGGGAGGAAAAAAATATCTACTGCTTCAATACTGGATATACAAAGTGTTGCGTTGCATGAGATCGGACACCTTCTTGGACTTGACCAAAGTGAATTTCGTGAAGCCGTTATGTGGCCTTTTTTCAAATATGGTGAGAAGAAAAGGGTTCTTCAATCTGATGATATTGAATGAATTAGAGCCCTTTATCCTGTTTAATTTAAAGCACTTACAACAATGTTAATGTTAAGTTGGTGAGCCTTAAATGCAAGAAAACACCGCGAAATGTTAACACAATTCGAAGAATTTCTCTACATCAACAATACCACTTAAAAGTCAAACCCAACTCCGCTTAATGATAGCAGATGTTACAATAAGATGTATTGACTTTCCATACAGCTTAATCAATCACATCAACCCAATCTCCATCATCTTCTTTGAGTTGATAAGCAGGTCTTCACTTTCCCTGGCAAAATAAAAACTTCACTTGTTGATGTTGTAAACAGAATGAGAGGATAGAAACCATGAGTTGATGAACTGTGATCAACAACCATTAATGAATTCGCATTAATCTTGGCAATCGTATTGCTACTACCTATATATCGTTTTATTCATGTTCGAATAGAAAGATCACCGCGCTCTATTAGACGATGTAGCTCATGAGGCAGTAGCCAAGTCAGGGGTAGATTAGACTTTTCTAATCAAAATTCTTGTTGCAACGTCTGTAACGGCTTTTGCCGCCTAATCCTTCTGCTGTAAATACTCTAAGCATCACCTTGTGATTGGTTCAATGAATTCAGTTCTTCGTTTTTTTTCTTTCTCTCCAAATACCTCCTGCAAGTCTCTTTCTCACCTGAACTATCTGCTCTATGATTAAACATGGTATCAGAGCGTCAAAAGCCGACCTATGCCACAGCAGTGACTAGTACTAGAGAGTCCAGCCAGAGGTCGCACCCTACCACACCAACGCCAATCATCCACACTCCGCCAATCGTCCATTCTCCAGTTCACGCATCTAAGGTGAACATTTCGCAGATGAATAGCATATCAAGGATATAGAGAATCCTCTGTATCTAAACAGTAACGAGAGCTCCAACTGTAAGATTTTCCCTTATAATATATATTGATATTATATATTAGGGCCTTAATTAAGTGGTGCAAGTTGACTAGGCTTATTAAGTGGTGTGGTTGGACTTAATAACTAGTAGTTGTTAGTCAACCAAACTCTGTGCCTAATATAATCCTGTATTGATGGGATACAGGATGGTTGTTGTTAGCACATTCAGTTACGGTACTCAGACCGCTCAGTAGACACCAATACACCATCTAGGGTTCTGAGTTAGGTCTGAGGCAAAACATGGCTGACGGTCTACCAGAGGCAACACAACAGGAACATCAACTATGACTGGAGATCAACATGGCTACGCTTCCGCTATCATACGAGGTTAGGTTTCTCGTATACTATGGTTCATATAGTTAGACTATTGTATATCTAACATTTGGTATCAGAGCCATTATAATCTCTGTCTAGTTGATTGTATTGCCTAAAATCAACAATTAAGTTTTTCATATACGTTCAATTTTTGTATATGTTAATCTCTACATAGCCTTGAATTTCAATCCTTCATTCATTCGAAATATACGTATGAAGTGTTTGGAGTATATATTTAGTTTTTGATATACTTGTGTAAACTGCTATGTATATTACAGTATGTATATTTTGGGTGGATTATTTGTAATCCATATGGACGGCTAACATTTATTTACAAAGCATTAAGAACATTCATCACCTACTGCCTGGATTTAATTTCTTTCCGGCATAAATCATCGGATTCGAGTTCGCCAATGCTTTGGACTTCGACTGACGTCGACTCACCGGCGGCGAAGCAACGACAACTACAGTTTAAAAAATAAATAAATAAAAAATATGTCGTTCTTCGTCGATATGGCAGTGTTTTCTGGAAAGGAAAATAGGACGACGGCGGCGGCGGTCGTTCGCTTGTTCTTCTTCATCAGTTTTCGTCGGTTTCTCCGTAAGGCCGTCGGAGTGGCGCTGGTCCGTAGGCTGCTAGGTTAGGCTGATTGAAGAAGATGATGATGGAGCTAGTTTTTTTTTTTTTTTTTGGGCTGGGTCTGGCCCATTCGGCCAGACCTAATCCATTTAAAAAAAAAAAATCTTGGGCTTATTTGGTTTGTTATTTTGGGCTTGCTTTAGTTGATCCATCATTATATTTAGACTTCTTCTAGCTTAATTGTTCAATTTAATTCCTCATTAATTTATTATTAAATTATCATTCAATTTTGAGCAAATATTAAGTACTGAATTTGCTATGTGAATTTTAATTTAATATTGAGGTTTATGTTAAATTGCTTTAAGTATTGCAATTTATTTAAGATATATGGGTTAATAATATATTAATATGCAAATTCAAGCATGCTACATATATTCATAAATTATTGTTATTGTTATACATTCATAATAGCATGCATTAAAGTTAGATTTAGCATATTATTCACTCATAAATTCATTTTTAAATATCATTCAATTTTGGATCCGTAGGTCAATTTTAGGCATTATGACCTACTAAAGCAGCTTGTTTGGTTTCCTCTTAATTTTGAGCACATTTTAGTATTATGTGTCTCTGGGACTTTAGAACCTATTTTGAACAAGCTATTTGGGAACTATCTTGGGTCATTAAACTGTTAAAGTATGGGTCCCACCATTTTGATTGATATTTTAATAATAATTATAGCCCCTTATAACATGTTTATTAAGTTTTAATTATTACTAACTACCATATTTTGGTATTCATCGTTGGTAATAATATTAAGTTTTGGGTCTATTTCAGTACTTTGACCATGTTTATTCATGTTATAATTCACTTGGGTCATTGAGGTTTATGAGCCTAATTTGAATGATTAAGTGCTATAATTATTGTCTCGGTCTGTTTAGAGACATTAAGGATTTAAGGATTTAATTGTTATTTTGGCCATTAAGAACTATAACTATTGTTTAAGTTGATTAAATTTTAATCTATCAATAGTTTTACAGGGCCTTAATAATAATATTAACTCTTTAATTTATGACAAAAGCAATATAGTTGGTATATTGTTTGTTTAATGGTAATTTGGTTATTACCGTAACTTCAGTCTCCCTTAGTATCATAATAGTCATGGTTAATTATTATGTGGTAAATTGAGATTAGTATTTGACATCCCTTAATTACAGTTTTGCCTTTATTGTAATTATTATTAATTAGCATTATTAATTACTGTTATTAAGTTTAGGGGCTAATCTCATTTTATTACTTTTCATAATAATTATCATTTAATGGTAATCTGCTATATTTGGTACATTGGCATGATTACCACTTCATTTCACATGACTATTAATGTTGGTAATTAAGTCCTACCAATAAATTTTTTAACGTACCATTGGACGCTACATCGAGTTTATTGACACCGATAGTGAAGATTGGGAGAATTATGGAGTCTTTTCTTCTCTTGTGGATCATCATCGTTGTTAGCGCAATGGAGAGATGCGGTTTGCATCATTAAGGTTAGTCATTAATTATCTTTTACAGTTATTATTGATAATTAGTGCTACAGTTACAGTTAACCGCTAATTTGGACTAGTCACATATTTTATCTTTAGAAAAATGAAAACATTAAAAGTGCATTACCATACTTTAGTTTGTCATTACTAATGTTAATAGTGATTTGCTATTAATAATTAGTTAATTAATGATGACATTAATATTGTTATGGTATTCAGTTATGCACCTTGAACTGTTTTCAAATAAATTTATGTGACAATACTCCAGTACAGAAAATAATTTTCTTGACATTAATGTTTTTCGGACTTCAAATTTTTATTAAGTTTTCAAAATTTTATCCGAAAACGTTTATAAATGTTAGCGGTTTTAACCATTGTTTTTCCATATTTAGTCTCCTACATAATGTGATAATATTATTATGGATATTTATTGCTATTTTGGTTGTTTGCAATTTATCATTAATAATAATAATATTATCAACTGGGTTATGAAAAGTGATTTTGAATCAATTTAGTAATCTTGGAAAAACATATTTGCTAGGCAATTGACAATTGTCATTAATTCCATAATTTATTTAGTTCTTTGAATTATGATTGCTCATATTTGGTTAAGTATGAATAAATGAATATTTTGGTTTAAATTCATATTTTTTAGTTGGTTCATACTCTTTAGATTGTTTTATGCATTCGATCACATTAAGTGCATAATATTAAGTTTAATTATGCAATTAGGATTTGTGAGATTTTGCTTTACAAATGATAGCATATCCTTTTGGTTTGATATTGTTTGAATTTGTATTCAGTTATTTCTCATAAATTTGATCTTTATGCATTAAAACATTTTACCATGGGCTTACAGTTTAAAAATTTTAAAGTATATATTCAGTACATTATTATTCAAAATGTTGGGTCTCTTTTGGTTTGGACTCATTGATGTTTGAATATTAAGTTTATACTTTAAAATCTCATATTGTAAATTGCTTTAAGTTATGCAATTTCTTTGGAATATATGAGTTTAATGTTTAATTTTATGCATATTTGTCCTAAGCATAATATTCTGTTTTAAATTATGCAATTTTATTATCCCTTTAGCAATGCATACTTTGAGATGGAATTATATTAATTCCTATTTAAGTTGGACTTATGCATAAACTTTAGTTGCGGTAGTGCCTGAATTTAAGCACGTTTAGTCCGCTAATTTAGTTCACCATTTAAGCTTTAATCATAGGTGAACCATACAGTTTTTGGTGTATACCCTACAGTTTTAGGTTCATACCCCCAAACAGTTATACATTAAGTATATATGAATCGGGAAGACATACTATTTTTAATGGCCATGACTTAAGAACATCTTGTGCCACTAGTCTCCTTAAATTGATACTCTATTTAAGGAATTGGTTTTCAGTGAGACTTAGTCTCTAACCACCTTTCCTCGGAGTATATTCAGATTTTCCCATCACAATTTGGTATAATCTGTTTGTCAAATTTTTAAGTATTCATTGCCAATGTGATTTTATTTCGGTTTATTAAAGAATAGCCAAAGCATCTTTAATTTACTGAAATATCTTGAGTTTTTAATCTTGGTTAATTAAGGAAATGCTACAGCATATTCAGCTACCTAAGATTATTAAGTTTTAATCACATAAAGTTTATGCAAGAATTTGATAATTGTCTAGTGATCTTATAATTTAATTTGGTTTGGGAGTAGCCAGAGCATCCTTAATCTGTTAAAATTATATATTAAGCGGTTTATTTTGATCACATAAAGTTTTGGACATATCATTTGTGATTAATTGTGTGTGATATGATGAAATTTAGCCCACAGGCAATTTCGTTATATTTGTATAACTAGTAATTCACCCGCGCGATGCACGGAAAAAAATTATGTTATTATAAATATAAATAAAAAATAGAAAAGCAAAAATATTTTAAATTATTTAATATAATAATATTTTTGAGCTTCCATTGGTCAAGTATTTATTATTTTTATAGAATACAAAATTACAATTAAAATTAATATTAAAATTAAAATTATAATTTTGTATGGTTAATATAATCTCTAATTATGTGCATATTCAAATAAACTTATAGAGAGAATTTACATAATTACATTGATTTATTCTTAATTGTATTTCATCTATATTATAATTTTCACAATACGAATAATAACTAAGATAATTATATTTGGAAAGAAAATTTTAAATTTTGTATGTGTAAATTTAAACTCTAATTGAACACATTTTTTATATAATTATATAATATATAGCTATTTTATTTTTCAAAATTATATTTTTTATATGATTATATAATATATAGCTATTTTATTTTTTAAATGTTGTGTTTTTTTTAATAATAAAAGATGTTGTGACATTAATTGTAATATTAATTATTTCACAAATCATATAGCTTTATTATATAAAGGATTAATCAGGATGAAATACTGGACTACGGTCATAATTTAGCCCACAGGCAATTATGTATCGGAATGTAGTTTAGTAGTTTTATCGGTGATGATAGAAATAAATCGATTTATTTACTTTATGGTTATTTGTAAATAATTTCCAATTCTATCATGAAGTTTAATTTTATGATGTAAACTTTAGATCATATTTCTTAATTTGCCCACAGGGATTAAGAAAAGGAACATGATCTCTTAAGTTTTTTATCATAATGATAGCAATGAATCTTATTGACTAAAACTTTAGCCTACAGGCAAGTTTTATGTCATTTGATTCTTCAACTCATTTGATAATGGTTTCATCATAAATAAATTTTTTTTTTTCAGTTGGATCTAATTGAGTAAAACTTTAGCCCACAAGCAAGTTTTATGTCACTAGATTCTTCTGGCTCTTTAGTAATTGAGATAGAATATTATCATAAGGGTTTAATTGGATTTAATAGAATTAAAACTTTAGCCCACAAGCAAGTTTTATGTCAATAAATCCTTCAACCCATTAGATAATAATTTTATCACAATTTCTTAGAGTTATAAATCCAGTTCAATTATAATTCTAAGTTTCATGATTTGCATAGGCAAAACATGTATTCAGTCACTTCCCGAAATTTAGTCACTTCTATTAATTAATCCACGAATCTTGCTCGGTTCTTCAGACTAACTGTAGTAAGTTACGTGGTTTGACATACCTCTTGGATTCCAATAATGATAAAATGTATCTTTTGAGCCAAATTCTATCTTGGTTTTGAAAGATGTATTTTGTTTATTTTAGTATGTCCAACTATGGTGGGGAAATATATCTTCATTACTTAGTTGGACTTTAATTGGAACCAAAAATTGATTATTTAGTATGTCCAACTAATGGTGGGGAATTATGTCTTCATTTGTTAGTTGGTCAATAAATCAATTATGAGTATGTATATTATTAAGTTCATTTTATTAATTTCGCTGAAGAATGTTTTAATCAGTGGGAGTGATCATTTAGAAAAAGATCATTAAGATACTCCACTAAAGCTTATGGATTTAATTGGCTTCATACGTTTCAAATTGGATTGTATGTTAGACAATAAGTCCAAAAGATTCCACAAGTATTAATCTTGTATTTGTTCATATAAATTCATAAGTTCAAATTATTGAACATTTGGTTGTGCAACATATTTATGAAAATGTTGTAACAATATTAAGGAATTTATTAGAACAAAAGCATTTAACTTGTGGTGCACTGTAATTTAATAAATTCTTCGGTGATTAATAGAGTTTTTAGTTTCTTCAAAATTGATCCTGAGCCATTTTGGTTTGTAAGGCTTAAAACAATTTTGTGGGACATATAAGTAAGACTCATTATGTTCAGTTCATTTAAAGTGGACATTGAAGTTATTTGGGAAGTTATGGTGTATGATTAAGATTCCAATTTTATGGACTTAGACCTTTGGTTTATTGCCTAAGTTATTGGAATGCTTCAGTGACTTGACTATCTTTTGACTATTTTTGATGAGTGGGAGTGACAGACGTGTCAACTCCAAGCTCTTAGCTGTTAGAGATAGTACTTAAAGTTAACTTATAAAGAAGTCATGGAATATAGTTAGCATTATGCTAACATTAAGAGATCTCTACTTAAGGCATGCTTATAAAGTTTTAGAGATCATACAGTGTACTCTTTTGTACAATTTGGATGCGTTTTCTCCTTCAGTTGTGCACATAATGTATTTTGAGAAACATCCCTTAAGGTACTGAGAATAAACATAGGGTTTGTTCATAAAGGACCTAAGTTGAAGAATTAAAATGCATGTGACCATAATGGATACTACTCTGATTAAATAGAGGACATATCACTATGATTCGTGTGTTTTGTTCTTTGATGATGGTTGTGCTGGAACTTGCACCAAGTGGGAGAATGTAAGATTTTCCCTTATAATATATATTGATATTATATATTAGGGCCTTAGTTAAGTGGTGCAAGTTGACTAGGCTTATTAAGTGGTGTGGTTGGACTTAATAACTAGTAGTTGTTAGTCAACCAAACTCCGTGCCTAATATAATCCTGTATTGATGAGATACAGGATGGTTGTTGTTAGCACATTCAGTTACGGTACTCAGACCGCTCAGTAGACACCAATACACCATCTAGGGTTCTGAGTTAGGTCTGAGGCAAAACATGACTGACGGTCTACCGTTAAGAGGCAACACAACAACCGTTAAGAGGCAACACAACAGGAACATCAACTATGGCTGGAGATCGACATGGCTACGCTTCCGCTATCATACGAGGTTAGGTTTCTTGTATACTATGGTTCATATAGTTAGACTATTGTATATCTAACACCAACGCCATTCTCATAAGTCCTCCTTTCACCGGCAGTGACAATTACAGAACATTGAGCATTGCGATGCGTATTGCTCTAGAGGTAAAGAACAAATGGAGCTGAGCGTCATTGAAGGAAGCATCGCCGCGCCGGATCGATACGCTGCATGGAGGCGATGCAATCATGATCTGCTCATGGATTTGCAGGTCCGTTCATCCACAGAGCATTATATATGTACATGGATAATGCCAAAGAAGTCTGGAACGAAGAAACGATTTGCTCAGCAAGATCCACAACGGATTCCATGCTTGCAGAATGAGATTTATTGTTTGCAATGTTGCAAAAACAAGAAAATTAATTTTATTAGTCTTATTAGGACGTGTTCCAAAATTAAAGGAATCAAATTACTGCAAATGGGAATAAATAACTACGTTACTATATATAAATGCATAATTATCATACGCGTTTTAAAGTAATTATAGTAAGTAAATCGCATCAATCAATCAATCAAAGATAAATACTACAATTTTTTTCCAAGTTTTTCATATCACCTAACAATGTCACTCAAAGCCTCTCCGCTACTCTCATGTGTATGCTTACTTCTCGTCCTATTCCCTTCCCACGCAGAGCCGCCGACAGCGCCGGCTGCAGGGGAGAAACCACCTTCCGCATTCGAGTTTATCAAACGTTTGCAAGGATGTCGGAAAGGTGACAACGTTGAAGGGCTAAAACATCTCAAGAATTATCTTAAAAGGTTTGGTTATTTGGACGATTTTTTCACTATCAATGGAGAAGAGGAAAATGATGGTTTCGATGATTTCCTAGAGTCAGCCGTCAAAACTTACCAGAGCAATCACCGCCTCAATGCCACCGGAGTTTTGGACGCGGAAACCGTGTCGCTGATGGCGACGCCGCGGTGTGGGGTGGCGGATATAGTCAACGGCCAGAACTTGATGCAGCGTCGCCGCCGCCGGCTCGGATCCTTTCACGCCGTTTCGCGTTACGTTTTCTTCGACGGCGAGCTGAGGTGGCCGGACGGAGTGAGCCTCCTTACATATGGATTCGCACCCGGCACGCCTCCGGAGTTCTCCCCCCAGGTGGCAATGGCGTTCACGGAATGGACCGCCAAGAGCCATTTCTCGTTCGCCGAAACCGACTACGCAAACGCTGATCTAAAGATTGCTTTGTTCGTCGGCGATCACGGCGATGGGCTCCCATTTGACGGCCCCTCCGGAGTCCTGGCCCACGCCAAAGCACCCACCGGCGGCACGTTTCACATCGATGCTGACGAGGCTTGGTCCGCAGATCCTTCGCAGGACCAGTATGATATCCAGTCCGTAGCGTTGCATGAAATCGGACACCTCCTCGGACTTGCTCATAGTACCGTACCCGAATCTGTCATGTGGCCATCTATTAATGTTGGTGTCAAGCACAGAGTATTGCACGAGGACGATGTTCAAGGAATCAGAGCTCTTTATTCCCAACCAGCCTAGTCCCTAGTTTCTTTCTGATTGATTCATCGTACAAGCTACAACAACAATAATTAGATTTCTTGCTTAATATTAATAATTTTATGTAATTCGTATATCTACATCTACATCTATCTACATACATACAATACAATTTTAATAAGAGTGAATAATGTTAGGTGCTGGAATCAAAAAATGTCCCTCTTATTGTTTCTTAAAATGAATGGTTCATATTATTTTAATTTTATTATTTTTTTTTTAATGATTTTTCTTATTTACCCTTTATTATATTATTTTCTTCCTTTAAATAACCTAAATTCCGTTAGTATAAACTTTAGTAACGGAATATTCTTTTAACTATTTATTTTTTTTAACTTACTCATTAATTTATATAAGAAAAGTTTTAGGTTCGAACCTCATTCCGATTATTGTTAAACATATACTACGAATATTTTAAAATGTATTAAAATAATATATAAATATAAAATTTAACATAAATTTTAGTCAAATAATTAGTCCGACTAAATACGTAACATTCAAAGTCCCCCTTAACAATCCCCTGGGGTCAGGAGCAAAGCAGATCCTTTGCCTCGGGGGGAGTATGCGTTCGTGCATTCAACTTAAGTCTATACATCCATTATCCCCTTAACAGTATTGAATGTTATTTATCCAATGTTAGAGCATCACACTAGTTGGGGAGAATTGGTGGATAATGTAAGAGTGATTAGGAAAGAGAAGATGGGAGGGAAGTGAAAAAAAAAATTGCAAAATAGAATTTTAAAAAGAAAAAAAAAAGTGAATATTTATGGTTGTCAGGCGCGCCCCCTGCAGCTGGGCGCATTGGTGACAGTCACGCATGGCTGTCACCAGTAGCATAAATTGAGTAGGCCCCACAAATTCTGCATTCTTCCCAACATTTGCAGGAGGAGCTCAAAATTCTCTCACCTACACTCTCTCTCTTCCATGTAGATCAAAATTTCTTGTGTACCGTGAAATCTTCTTTGGTGTGGATGCTCTTAAGAACAGAGGATAAAGGAAGCTTAATGAATGCTTTACTAATCCTTTGCCCAAAGAAGGTAAATAAACCTTAAAGAAAAAGGCGTAAAACCGATGGAAAGATGCCTGTTTAAGTTAGCCTACTTTAAAACGACTAACCCCTATATTCTAGAACAGCTCTTTGTCCTCTCAAGCGCCGAGGGCTTAGGGCAAGGGCTGCAAGGAAGGAACGTTTGAATCAAAGATTATAAATCAAGAATTTTAAAAATCATTTGATTTTTATGTATTAAAAAAAACACACAAATTTAGGTTAAGTTTTATTACCAGGACTATGTGGTCTAATGGTACCCGGGTTGGACTTCCATTTGGAAGATTATGAGTTTGAGCCCCAGTGGAGGTTTTTTGTGTTTCGTGTTTCAGTAGGTTGAGAAAGTATATGAACAGATACTAGAGCCAGTAACTTTAAAAAAAAAAAAGGTTAAGTTTTATTATTTTTTTTCGTTTAATTAATCTTCTTTTGATTATTTTTTTTTTTTGAAAATCTTCTTTTGATTATTTAGATCAAAACAAAACTTAATATTTCAATTATACTTTTACATTTATTTTAGTGACAATATAATCACTCTCATATATTATATTACATTTATATACTTTAAATTACCAATTTAAATAAACAAAATCAATATTTATTTACCTTACGATTAAACTTACGGAAGATTACGAATAAGATCAAGCTGACAGCACTTAACACCGCGAGAAAACAATAATAATTATCTAAATGGGCTTCCTTTTTTTTTTTTTTTATAAACAAAACTTTATTGAGCAAAGGAATTAAAATGTCTTATAACTGATGGTCCAAAAGTGATCATAACTTATACTCAGCCCTTGAGATTGAGCCTATACTAATATAAAGAAACTAAAATAACGGATGGACCCAAACCCTAACAGGCCAGACCTAAAGAATGAAAGAATAAAATAATGGACCCAAACACAACTAATAGGTCAGATCAAAGAAATAATAAATGAAGAAAAATAAATAAATAAACGGGCTTCCTTCATATCATCAGAAAACCACCCATGCTGATTTGCCGGGCAAATTATGCTCTGGACCCGTGTCCACAATTCATTGTGGACACGGGCCCAAAACGACGTCGTTTTTTTTTTAAAAACATGTCATTTAGTTATAAAAAAAAAAAAAAAAAAAATCGCGCGTGTTTTGCCGTTAATGGTGTTAACGGCGTTTAGACCTGGCAATTATGGACACGACCCGTTAACACGACACGAAATCGGACACGAAAATAACAAGTTAGTGTTTAGCCTTAACATGTCCCAGGTCATTAACGGGTTGACCTGTTAAGGACCCGTTATGCTTCGTGTCTTAACGGGTCAACCTGTTAAACCTATTAAGAACCTGTTTAACCCGTTAATATTATCGTGTTAACCCGTTTGCACGAACCCGTTTACACAAACCTGTTTAGAACCCGCTAAGAACCATTGTTATGAATGAGATTACAATGAACATGAGTACATGACTAAGGATGAATTTACTACATAGGCTAAAATAATCCTCAACCAATTATTGATGTTCAACAATATGAAGTTTGAATTTTTATTGTGTTCAATTTTATTCTAAAACTAGCATGGACTTCTTTAATTATGATTTTTGGATGTTATTTTATCATTTTATAAATGTTATAAATTGAATATTTTTTTTAGTTTGTTTGATGGATTGAATTGTAGGTTTTATTTCTTTTATATATAATTTAACTTTAAATTTTAATTTTTTTAATATATTAATAGGTTTAGTGGGTTTAAATGTGTTTCGTGTCGACACGACCCGAAACCTATTAACAAAACATATATATTTGTCGTGTCAACCCATTAACAAATCGTATTCGTGTACGTGTTATAAATTTGAACTCGTTAACCTTATCGTGTCGTGTTCGTGTTTAGTCTTATCGTGTTCGTGTTATTATCGTGTCGACCCGTTAACGAACCCTTATACACAAATTGCCAGGTCTAACGGCGTTAGTTTTTTTTGGATTATGAATGTACAGTTATGCCGTTATGAATAGGCCTGAGCATCGGTCGGATTCGGACGGATCGGATGTCCAATCCGTCCATCCGATCGGATTTCGGATTTCTTTGTACCCCCCTATCCGTTTAATTTTTTGGAGAGATCCTATCGGATTGCATAGGTTCGGATTTCGGATATCCGTTGTCGAATTTCGGATTGAAATCGGATATAATAAATTAAAATAAAACAAATTCTAAATTCTAAAAATTCTAAAATAGATAAAAGTAATACTGAGTTTCATTACCATAGCGTAGCAACTAGCAAAACATACTACTATACATCTATAACAGTTTCAAACTAAGTTAATAATTACATATTTTCGAATTTCAATGATTATACAAAAAATCATAGACTTGAGCTGTCAGCACCGGTACTCTTCAGTTCTTCTTCAGCAATTCAGCAAAATCAACACTAATCTAGTCATCTAGATAATCTACTATTCTTCCTGCTAGTATTCAAACTTAAAATGATATTAGTGTTTAGAGTTTAGAAAACAGACAATCAGACATTTAGAGTAACAATACTAAGCAATTATACACTACGCTAAGTGGCTCAGAGTGCATTTTTCCATATCAAGTAAGAATGTGGGCAAATTGCTCTGAATGTGTTATATTAACACATTGGCAACATACCAACTCCATTCCATTTATTCAGACAATAGTGGAAGCTTCATCATAGCCACCAAATAAAACAAATACATTCAAACTGAAAACAGAAGAGGTATACCAGAATTCCAGAGTGCAGAGAAATGTGTAAAATTGGGCTCAACTCATCTAATGGCAGCAACAAATCAATAACAGAAAGTTGCCAAGCCAATTAGAGACTAAACACCACTTGCAACAACATGAGTACATAACAGAATATCAAACTCATTAAAGAAATGAACACATTGTAAACTGATATTAAAAACATTACAGTGATTGTAGGAAACATTGATGGTATAGTAGATGAAGCTCCAGTGGGCAATTCTGCAAAAGTGAAAAACATAATAAGTAAGAAAGAAAGTGAAAAGGAAATAAACTTAGTAGAATAAAAAAAAAAAAGTAACTATGAAAGTGATAAGTGTTACCTTTCTCTAATCTTTCAACCTCCTCCAGGTTCTCCTCAACTTGGATTGGCTGATTAGGTGCCCTCAACCAATCTTGAGTACATATTAGTGCTTCCACTATTTTAGGAGTCAAGGAACTCCTAAATGGATCAAGTACCCTTCCAGATGTACTAAAACAACTCTCAGAAGCAACTGTGGAGATAGGAACTGCAAGGACATCTCTAGCCATTTTGGAGAGAATAGGAAATCTCTCACTATGGCTCTTCCACCACTTTAACACATCAAATGGGACAGATTCATCATCCTCCACAAGACTTTCACTTAAGTATACTTGCAGCTCAGTTTGATTACTGCTTCCACTACTTTCCAATCTCTTTTTTTTTTTAAGTTGGCTCTTCAAAGATGACTGAGGCCTACCAACTGTACAAGTAGTAGCCTGGTTAGCCTCAGACTGGACTACTTGAGTAGAGGATGCTATCTGGGTAGAACTGAGAGAGTATGTAGCTGCATAGTCATCATATAAAGCAGCCATTGCAGATTGGAACTTGGTAAAACAAGCTTTGCCTTTCTCTTCTCCATACAACTGGACAAATTGATGAGGCATGTACTCCAACTTATCTCTGGGATCCAGAATATTGGCAAAAAAAATGATAGAGTTCATTTTTTCTGGATCCCCTCAATATTTGTAAAACTTGTTCCTCATTTGTGTCCCCATTGCCTAAAACAGAAAAAAAAAACAATTTATTTGTTAACAGAATTATAGGAAATACAAAATACAATAAGCAAACAAATTGAAAGATAAATGAGATTACCTTTTCAGTCCCCTGCTCAGAGTTCACCATAGCTTCAAGCATGCAACTAAGATCAGAGATCTCAGAGAAGAATGTGTTAGATGTGACATAAAGTGAACCAGAGATCCTCACTGTCATATCATAAAATGCTTTCAACAGCTTCACTAAGCTTTCCACAGAACACCAATCCAAGAAGGTAGGAGCACTCCCCAAGTCAGCAGAATAAGAGGGGTCATTTCTCTCATATGCATCAAACACTACTTGATATTGAATTGCAATATTGAGCATAATGTATGTGCTGTTCCACCTTGTAGGGACATCAAGATGCAAAGCTGATTTAGCTTCCACACCAAACAGTTCAGCAAACTCTCTGAACTTTGTCAGCCTAGCTGGTGAGTTCCTAACCCATCTCACTGCATCCCTCACCCTCTTAACTGACTCATCTGCAAACTTCAACCCATCTTGGACCACTAAATTGAGGATATGGGCTATGCACCTCATGTGCATGTACTGAACCTTAACAGAAGAAGAACCCCAAGATAACAGTTTACTCTTAAAAAACCCCATAGCTGTGTCATTAAAGGAGGCATTATCTACTGTTACAGTAAACACATTCTTAATTCCCCACTCTAATAAACAACTCTCTAGGGCTTTTGCAATGTACTCCCCCTTATGAGAAGAAACTGGGACAAAGGATATAATTTTTTTTGAAGCTTCCACTGGTCATCTAAAAAATGTGCAGTAATGCACATATAGTTCATTCTCTGGACAGAAGTCCATGTATCTGTTGTTAGACTAACCCTTTGAGTTCCCACTCTAAACAACTTCTTAAGGTTTAGCCTCTCATCAAGAAATATTTGGTAGATGTCCCTAGAAATTGTCCACCTAGAAGGGATAAGAAACCTAGGACAAGCAACCAGAATAAACCTCTTGAACCCCTGGCCCTCTACAAACCTAAAAGGGAGCTCATGTATGATTATCATCTCACAAAGGGCCCTCCTAATGGCATCTTGATTAAATACCCATGTCCCCAAAACACCCACAGGAGCCTCTGTCCCACCCTCAGAAGTGGACAGAGTGTTGAATGTGAGTAGAGACTGCCTTATATCCTTTGAATGGGGATTTTTAAGACAACTGCCCATATGATTTCTTAATGATGATGTGCCATGTTTTTTAGTTTCACAAAAATACTCTTTTGCATAGTAAAGGCATTTGCCTTTAAGAACTTTTTGAGTTTCAGGATCTTTGATCTGTTCAAAGTGCTCCCACACTATGGATCTAGACTCTATTTCCTTCCTCTTCTTAACAGCAGGAACTTTAGGAGTGGCCATAGGCTGTTGAGCACTTGTCTCAATGCCTGGGGTTTGTACTCCTTGTTCATCCACTGTTGAAGATGGAAGAGGTCCAGTTCCACTTCCACTTATATTTTGATTGCTCTCCATCTATAAAGATTTATGGATGAGCAAATAGGATTCAAATTTCACACAAGCACACATAAGGCCATACACTGTCATAGTGATATGTATTCCATAATCAGGATTCATGATTCATGAACTCCTCATTCTATGGACTCCTGATTTCGAGAAGAAGCTCTGGGGAGTGGGGAGTGGCCGAGTGGAGAATGAGAGAATGGCAAACCCTAGGTCTACGCAACGTTTTATACTTAGGCCATATTTCGGATCTCGGACGGGTTCGGATGGGATATTTCCTAACTTTACCCGTCCGTCTTTAATTGCCACGTTGCTTGGGGTCGGTTCAGATATGACCCGAACCCGTCGGATTGCATCTCCATTCGGTACTAGTTGGTTCGGGTCGGGCGGGTTCTTCGGGTATTTCGGGTATTGCACAGCCCTAGTTATGAATGTACAGTTATGCAATTATGAAATTATGAACACAGAGCTCTAACATTATGAACTTACAGTTATGAATATATAGTGATAAAATTATGACCATGGAGCTTTAAAATTGTGAATATAGAGCTTCGAAGATTATGAATGTACAGTTATGGAGTTATAAATCTACAGTTATGGAGTTATGAATCTACAGTTATGAGATTATGAATCTACAGTTATGGAATTATGAATGTATAGTTATTGATCGAATTATGAACAAAGAGCTCTGACATTATAAACTTACAATTATGAACATATAGTGATAAAATTATGAACATAGAGCTCTAAAATTGTGAACATAGAGCTTCGAAAATTATGAATGTGCAATTATGGAGTTATGAATGTACAATTATGGAGTTATGAATGTACAGTTATAGAGTTATGAACGTACAGTTATGGAGTTATGAATGTACAGTTATTAACATATAGTAATAAAATTATGAACATATCTACTATACTAATAAGAGCCCAAGAGAGTTAGGCCTATAATTGGTAGAAAAAATGGCGGTCACAGATTTTAATCAAATGAATGGCTCAAATTGATTGAAAGATTGATCAGATTTAAATTTTACACTAAAATTTTCTAAAATACCCACACACCGTTACTAATTCCGTTAAAATTTTAAGAATTGCCGTTAGTTCACCGTTAACTTACTCATTGATTTCAATAGAAAAAGGTCTTAGGTTCGAATCTCATCCCAATTAAAGTTGGCATAATTAGTACTCTATTTTACTCTTATTAAATTATATAAATAATAATTTAGTAGTTACAATAAAAAATAATACATATGCATTCCTTTAATTTATAATTATGTGTCCACAATGTCTTTATTAAAAAAAAAAATTATTCATTATCAATAAATTAACTAAGAGAAATAATTTTATTAGTTATATTGTCTTTATTTTTCTTCAATATAAAAATTTTTTATATTCAAATTTATTAATTGATTATATTCACTACATTATCCTTACAATGTCTTTATTCAGTAAAAAAACAATTATTAATTATCAATAAATTAATTAAAAGAAATATTTTCATTAGTTATATTGTCTTTATTTTTCTCAAATGTAAAAATTTTTACATTCAAATTCATTAATTGATTATATTCACTGCATTATCTATTATCTTTTTTGTGCAGTATTTTTCTAATTAAATATCAAAGTTATAATACAAAATAATGCTATATATTTATTTACCAAGTATTTTATTAATACCATGAAAAAATTAAAAAAATATATAATTAATAAAGTCAACCATATTAACTACTTGAGAGATTTTGTGACAAAGAGAGTATTTAAATCATACAACAAATTGAAGTGAGAACTACCTCGCAATGTCCTTGTTTGACAATCAGCAGTTAGCAGTTAGCGTTAACGGATTATACTAGCGGATTTGACCAGCGAATTTATTTAATTATTAACATTGGGTATAAAAAATGACCGCCAAATTATTAAATCAAATGAATGGTTCATATTGTTCAGGTTTTAATTTTTTTCTTTTAAGATTTTTTAATTTATCTTTAATTATATGATTATCCATTTAATTTTTCCGTTAATTCACCGTTAGTCTAATTCTAATATTAAAGTCTAATATAGAATTATAAATACACCCATTAATCTAATTCTAATATTAAAGTCTTAATAGAGCTTAACCACAAATCCTAATGTCGGAATCTCCTCAAACAATATTAGTATATATTTAATATTTTATGCCCTAATTTTTATTTGTTCTCCCTTATGTCCCGTATATGGTTTCAACCATACCTATACAATTATTTTATTGACAATTATAATCAATCTTGACTATATTATCTTGCATTTGTAAACTTAGAATTACCTATTTAACCCGCACCGGCTTAGCTCAATGGTTTAGTGGGTAGTATTTGGGAGAAGAGACCAAGGTTTGAACATCGGCGGCGGCAGTGCGGGAATTATGTCCAAAGTGGGCAGATTCCTTGTGCGTATCAGCATTTACAACCTCCCACAATGCTCTGTCGGGTCGGAGTGTGGGGGGCCCTTGGGGTTGGAGACTCAATCTTTGGGAGAAGAATTACCTATTTAAATACGCAAATTCAACCTTCAATTATCTATGCATGAACAATTTCAATATAATCCTGCCTTAATATACTTTAAAGTACTTATTTTTTTAAAAAAAAGCATTGGGCATTATCCCAATCACGCAATGCGCGTAAAAAACTAGTACTTCTATAACGAAGCGATTTGAAAATTTTTTTTTTTTTAAATAAAAAAATTAAAAAAAAAAAAAAGATAACAGTGCCGGGCACTGTTACCCGTGTCCAGCATGCATGCTTACACGGGTCCATAGCATAGCGATTGGATTTGCCGTGGAGCTGGTGAAATGTTCTACAATAGAGATAAGCAGGGGGCTGAAGAAGCTTCCGAAACCGAAGACGCTAGTGTACAGAGCTATCCCTAAGGTTCTCATGTTCACCAGGACTTCGGAGTAGAAAAACTCTTGCATCCCGACCACGGTGAAGATGTCGGAGATTCTGAGGAGAATGTACTGCAGAAGCAGCCAGAATATGCTCATTGGCACTGTTTCTGAGCTTAGATTCTGGGGATTTCTGCTGATTTTGAGCCTCTTTGTGTCAGTGACGGCGGCAATCACCATGGCTTTCACCGAGAGAAACATTCCGATCCCCATTCTTTACCGCACGGTGACGCCTTTGTCGTTGATAGTGAAGACGCGAACCAGGGGGATGAAGTACTTGTCGTACAGAGGCATGAGCAGAATTATGGAAACTGTGATCGCGCTCTGAAGCGCGGCGGGTGGGATCTTGAAATTGGGTCCGATGTTTCTCCTCATCGTTATGCCTTGTTTGGTGAAGAATGTCGCTGGTTGCTGGAAGATCACTGCGAACGTTAAAAGCAACGTCCAGACAGGTAATAAACGGATCACTACTCGTGCAATCATCACGACATTGGTGCCGCCGCCACTGTCCTGCACCATCTTCTTCGCTCTCTTACTGTCATCTTCATCTGAATCTTCACTGCACAGTGGCTTTTCTTGAAGCCTAGCAACAAATTAAAAAAAGAGTTCTACTACATGTATTCCCAAATTCTACTCCATCACTTGTACTCCATGACATGACAAATAAAGATTGGTTATTTTTATCATGTGGGTCCCAGGGAATGTGTTTACATCAATAATTTGTGAGGAGGAGTACAAGTTGGGAGTAAGAAATGAGAGTACATGTAGTATTTTTCTTAAAACAATTGAAACTTTACTGGACTAATTTCAATCGTTATGCCTTGGATCCGTGTCCAGCATGCTTGCTGGACACGGGTAAACAGTGCCGTTAGGCACTGTTATCTCCTTTTTTTTTTTTTTTTTTTTTAATTTCAGACCACTTTGTTATAGAAGTATATGTTCATAATTTTATTACTATATGTTAATAACTATACATTCATAACTCCATAACTGTACGTTTATAACTCTATAACTGTACATTCATAACTCTATAACTGTACATTCATAACGTCATAACTGTACATTCATAACTCCATAATTGTACATTCATAATTTTCGAAGCTCTATGTTCACAATTTTAGAGCTCTATGTTCATAATTTTATCACTATATGTTCATAATTGTAAGTTCATAATGTTAGAGCTCTTTGTTCATAATTCGATCAATAACTGTACATTCATAATTCCATAACTGTAGATTCATAATCTCATAACTGTAGATTCATAACTCCATAACTGTAGATTCATAACTCTATAACTGTACATTCATAATCTTCGAAGCTCTATATTCACAATTTTAAAGCTCCATGGTCATAATTTTATCACTATATATGTTCATAATGTTAGAGCTCTGTGTTCATAATTTCATAATTGCATAACTGTACATTCATAACGGCATAACTGTACATTCATAACGGCATAACTGTACATTCATAATCCAAAAAAAAAAAAAAAAAATAACGTCGTTAACGGCAAAACGCGCGCAAATTTTTTTTTTTAACTAAATGACGCGTTTTTTTTTAAAAAAAACGATGTCGTTTTGGGCCCGTGTCCACAATTCATTATGGACACGGGTCCAGGGCATAATTTGCCGACTAATTTGACACTGACCCATTTATTTATAAAACGGGACTACAAAAATCTATAAACAGGCCCAGGACCACCCATCGCCGTTGATGTCAACGCTATCAGCTCCTGTAATTGGTCAGAATCATCGTTCAAAACCCGACATATATATATTTCACACGTTACTTCATTGTTCCATTCATAATATATGTATACTCAGTATTAAATTTCCTAAACATACAACGTTCGCCGCCACGCCTTTGAACATGAACCTCTCCATCCCCGCTATCACTGCTCCCTCCATCCAACGTCCCACAAACATCCATTAAAAACACCCCAAAAAAACCAAAACGAAGCTAGCTAATTAAGGTTGTTCATCGTATTCTATGTGCGACGTGAAGTTACCTATGAGTGCATCTTTTAGTGTTATTATTGTTAATTAGTGCTACAGTTACAGTTAACCGCTAATTTGGGCTAGTCACATATTTCATTATTTAGAAAAATGAAAACATTAAAATGTGCATTCCCATACTTTGATTTGTCGTTATTATTAATGTTAATAGTGATTATAATGTTACTTATTAATATTAATAATTAATTAATGATGACATTAATATTGTTATGGTATTCAGTTATGTACCTTGATCTGTTTCCAAATAAATTTATGTGACATTAATATTGTAATGGCTTTTGGACTTTAAATTTTATTAAGTTTTCAAAATTAAATCTGAAAATGTTTATAAACGTTAGTGGTTTTAACTATTGTTTTCCAAGTTTAGTCTCCTACTTAATGTGATAATATTATTATGGCTATTTATTGTTATTTTGGTTATTTGTAATTGTGGCATTAATAATAATATTATTATTAACTAGGTTATGGAGAGTGATTCTGAATCACTTTGGTAATTTTGGAAAAACATATAGGCATTTGACTATTGCCCTTAATTCCATAATTCATTTAGTTCTTTGAATTATGATTTTAGTTCTTATTGCCCATATTTGGTTAAGTATGAATAATTGAAATGTTATAAATTCATGCTCTTTAGTTGGTTTATACTCTTTAGATAGTTTTATGCATTCATTCACATTAAGTGCATAATATTAAGTTTAATTATGTAATTAAGATTTGTGAGACTTTAATTTACAAATGACAATTATACTTTTGGCATGATATTGTTTGAATTTGTAAATTCAATACTATTTCTCACAAGTTTGATTTTATGTATTAAAACATTTTGTTATGGGCTTACAGTCTGAATTTTTCAAAATATTTATTCATTATTCAAAGCTGGGTCATTTTGGCAAATTATATCATGCACCAAGGTGCAGGATCAATCATGTACCGCGCGTCAGACACTACAGTGTGTCTAAACCGATACTGTCAAACGACGTCGTTTTATTTAATGAAAAGAAACAGAATCTTTGCAAAAAATAACTCTGTTCTTCAGTTTCATTTTGTATACACTGCAGTTTCAGTTCAATACAACTACAGTTTCATTTCGATATAACTACAGTTTCATTCAATATTTATACACTCAAATATGTGAAAATGTTATTTAATTTTATTTTATATACACTATAATTTCATTAAAACACAACTACATGATCTTTTCAATATAATTACAGCTTCATTGTACAATATACACTCAAATATGTGAAATGTTATTTAGTTTCATTTTATATATACTGTAGTTTCATTTCACCACAACTATAGTATCATTTTAATATAACTGTAGTTTCATTTGATAATATAAAAATAATACGTGAGACAGTGTCGATTTAGACACACTGTAGTGTCTAGACGCGCGGTGCATGATTGATCATGCACCATGGTGCATGATATAACAACCCGGTCATTTTGGTTTGGGCTCATATTAGTACTTTGAATATTAAATTTTATATTTTGAAATTAAGCTCATATTTAAATTGTTATGCAATTTGTTTAGAATATATATGAGTTTAATGTTTAGTTTTATGCATACTTGTCTTAAGCATAATATTTTGTTTTAAATTATGCAATTTTTTATTATGCCTTTAGCAATGCATACTTTGGGATGGAATTATATTAGTTTCTATTAAGTTGGACTTATGCATAAACTTTAGTTGCGGTAGTGCCTGAATTTAAGCACGTTTAGTCCGTTAATTTAGTTTACCATTTAAGCTTAAATCATAGGTAAACCATACAATCTTCTGGTGTATATCCTTTTTAGGTTCATACTCCAAACAGTTATACATTAAGTATATATGAATCGGGTAGGCATACTAGTTTTAATGGTCATGACTTAAGAACATCTTGTGTCACTAGTCTCCTTAAATTGATACTCTATTTAAAGAATTGGTATTCAGTGGGACTTTGTCTCTAACCATTTTTTCCTTGAGTATATTTAGATTTTCCCATCACAATTTGGTATAATCTGTTTGATACAATTTTTTTTTTAAGTATTTCTTGCCAATGTGATTTGATTTCGGTTCATTAAAGAATAGCCATAGCATCTTTAATTTACTAAGTCTCTTAAGTTTTCAAGATTGGTTAATTAAGAAATAACCACAGCATATTCAACTACCTAAGATTATTAAGTTATGATCTTATAATTTTGATTTGGTTAGGGAGTAGCCACAACATCCTTAATCAGTTAAAATTATATAGGTTAGGCAAGGAATTGATAATTGTCTAGTGATCTTATAATTTTAATTTGGTTTGGGAGTAGCCACAACATCCTTAATCAGTTAAAATTATATATGAAGCGGTTTATTTTGATCACATAAAGTTTTGGACATATCATTTGTGATTAATTGTATGTAATATGATGGAATTTAGCCCACAAACAATTTCGTTATATTTGTATAATTAATTAGAGTTAATACCCAAAATCGTCCTCGACTATAGTGGTTTTTCTCAATTTCGTCCTAAACGACTTTGGTGACCTAATATCGTCCCAGACTTTTGTGTTTCGCTCAATTTAGTCCTAGACTTTTGTGTTTTTGCTCAATTTAGTCCCTCATTTGTTATTCTGTCCATTTGGTGTTAAATAAATAGACAATTCAGTAATTTTAATATTAGCATATCTTTACTCATAGACATGTGAACTGCGAAATCCTTTTTTTTTTTACGAATTACTCCCAGAATTACTCCTAAAACTGCGAATATAAATTTGATTTGCAGGTCCGGGAGTAATTCTGGGTGTAATTCGTACAAGAAAGAGGAATTTCGCACTTCACAAGTTGAAAGTAAAGAGATATCAATATTGACATTACTGAATTGTCTCTTAATTTAACACCAATTTGATGGAATAACAAATGGAGGACTAAATTGAGCGAAACACAAAAGTCTGGGACGATATTAGGTCACCAAAGTCGTTTAGGACGAAATTGAGAAAAACCACTATAGTCGAGGATGATTTTGGGTATTAACTCTAATTAATTAGGATGAAATACTGGACTACGGTCATAATTTAGCCCATAGACAATTATGTATCGGAATGTAGTTTAGTAGTTTTATCAGTGATGATAAAAATAGATCAATTTATTTGTAAATAATGATTTTTAATTCTATCATAAAGTTTAATTTTATGATGTAAACTTCAGATCAT
The DNA here is from genome assembly GCF_001879475.1 of Ipomoea nil. Taxonomy (NCBI): domain Eukaryota; kingdom Viridiplantae; phylum Streptophyta; class Magnoliopsida; order Solanales; family Convolvulaceae; genus Ipomoea; species Ipomoea nil. The sequence goes on from NW_017617454.1 coordinate 669,124, forward strand.
ATTTCTTAATTTGCCCAAAGGGATTAAGAAAAGGCACATGATTTCTTTAAGTTTTATCATAATGGTTATAATGAATCTTATTGACTAAAACTTTAGCCCACATGCAAGTTTTATGTCACTTGATTCTTCAACTCATCTGATAATTGTTTCATCATAAATAAAATCTTTCAGTTGGATCTAATTGAGTAAAATTTTAGCCACAGGCAAGTTTTATGTCAATATGTTCTTCTGTCTATTTAGCAGTTGTGAAAAATATTATCATAAGGGTTTAATTGGATTTAATAGAATTAAAACTTTAGCCCACAGGTAAGTTTTATGTCAATAAATCCATCAACCCATTAGATAATAATTTTATCACAATTCTTAGAATTTAAAAATTTAGTTCAATTATAATTATAAGTTTCATGGTTTGCATTGGCAAAACATGTATTCAGTCACTTCCCAAAATTTAGCCACTTTTATTAATCGATCCACGAAGCTTGCTCGGTTCTTCGGACTAACTGTAGTAAGTTACGTTATTTGACATACCTCTTTTGGATTCCATTAATAATAAAATGTATCTTTTGAGCCAAATTCTAACTTGGTTTTGAAATGTGTTTTTTTTTTTTTTAGTATGTCCAACTATGGTGGGGAATTATATCTTCATTATTTAAGTTGGACTTAATTGGAACAAAAAATTGATTATTTAGTATGCCCAACTAATGGTGGGGAATTATATTTTCATTTATTAGTTGGTCAAATCAATTATGAGTATGTATATACATTTTATTAAGTTTCTCTGAAAAATATTTTAATCAGTAGGAGTGATCATTTAGAAAAAGATCATTAAGATGCTCCATTAAAGATTATGGATTTAATTATTGTCTTTATACATCCCAAATTGGATTGTATGTCAAACAATAAGTCCAAATAATTCCGCAAGTATTAATATTTTATTTGTTCTTATAAATTCATGAGTTCAAATTATTTAACGTTTGGTTGTGCAATATATTTATGAAAATGTTGTAACAATATTAAGGAATTTATTAGAACAAACGCATTTAACTTGTGGTGCACTGTCATTTAATAAATTCTTCAGTGAGTAATAGAGTCTTTAGTTTCCTTAAAATTGATCATGTGCTATTTTGGTTTGTAAGGCTCAAAACAATTTTGTGAAACATATAAGACTCATTATGTTCAGTTCGTTTAAAGTGGACATTGAAGTTATTTGAGAAGTTATGGTGTATGATTAATTAAGATTCCAAATTTATGGACTTAGACCTTTGATTTATTGTTGGCGAGCTGTCGTAGGCTCCCAAATTAGAACCTTACAAACGTAGTAGCGGGAGTAAGGGTCGATCGCACAAGGATCAACTAGTTTAATATATGTGCTCAAATTAAAGGAAAGGAGGTTTGGAATATAATGAGAATAAAAATTAAATAAAGGGGAATTTAAATAAACGAGAAATTTAAATGAACGATAAATCGATGAAGAACACGATATTAAAAACACTTATAATAGAAAATCTTGGTTAGTAAAGATTCACCACCGGAATTTAGCACTGATCATTGATTCAAAATGTAATTAATATGCAATTGAATATTTGTCGTGAAATGATTTCATTTCCGTTTTCACTTAGTTGTAGATAACTAAAGCACACGCGGTTTAATTACCCCTAACTACTAAATAATCTAAGACAAGCGCTATAGATTTAATTTAATAGCAGCAATATGAACTAGGAAAACCGACAAACTAAATAACACAAGCACAAGCAGGTGCATTTAGTTTAGGAAAATATTCTACCCGAGACCAATTATCACTAAGCCGTCAATAATTAACCTCAGTTGCTACTGAATATTAGAATAATTTGTAGCACAACATTAACTAATATAGCAAATAATTATATCAAATAAATAAATAACTAGTAGGTCTCCTAGCAATTAAAAGATACAACTATTCAAAATAATTTAGAAGAATATTTAATACTCAAATGCATAAAATTATATAATAAAAATAAATAAATAATCTTACAGCATAATCAATTCCGGGACTTCAATCCACTAAACCAAGCTAAAGAAATTAGCCACGAATGGACATTGATAACAACTTTAAAGAATAATCTAGAGGGGGGAAGAATGAACGTAGAATTGGACGTCTCAACAACAGAATTCATCTACTATTTATACAATTTTCAAATCATTTTCCACCATCCAGTACCTCGTCCAGATAAATGGCTGGCTTCCCATCATCAATCATCTGCAAAGGCCTTTCCAAAGCACTCGGAGACATAGCCACACAAAAAAGAGGAGGGACCTCCCACACCTCCTCCTCCTCTGGGCCAGAGTCATCCACCACCGGCTCCACCTTGCCGTCGACTGGCTCCACTGAGACCAAATCTAGCATGTCTAGAGACACCACGATGGGATCAGAGGTCGAGTCGCCCACTAGATGTCCGCCGTTGGCCAATCTCTTCTGCCTTAGCTCTTCCAGGCGAGCATGTTCCTTGTTGCGAATAAAGTAGCGACGATCGCCGATTCTGTAGCTCATGATCGAAGACTTCTAAAAATAGGAGCGATATGGATCACAAGCATAAGAGGCCCTTATATAGCCTCAAAGGGGCGGATACCAAGGCGGGAATCACGGAGAAAATCATAACTGCCGTGACAAGGCCGGATTGGATGGGAGGCAGGAATCTTTGTCAGAAAACGGTTCCAGCAAATCCGCTCGAGAAGAGTGAGATTCGCACGTTAACTGGAAAAGCAAGATTCTCTAGAGATACGGGGAATATTGCATATGTCAGACTGAAAAGGCCTGTCCAGATGGCCGACTCGCAGATCAGCCAGCCGGGAAGGCGTGTCGAGCGCAAAGTTAAGAAAAGAACTTTCTAGGATAAAAATATGATTTATTAATCGAAGGGGGGGAAGTACATAAAGTAAGGAGCTTATTACATCACGGCCAGAAACAAATAAAAAGTGCTCTTTATAGCCCTCTCGAAATTGAGGAAGCGGATCCAGGCGCAGGCAGTCACTCGCCAGGAAAAGAAGAGTCGCTCCCAAAGAACATCTCCCCCGATGGCCCAGTGGGAGATGGGCAGAAAGAGTCCCAAAAGGCCTGCATGATTGGTGGCACCACCGGCTCCTCGTCATCCGGGTACAGTTCTAGGTACCGGGCGAAGTCAGCATCAGACATCAGGTCCGTAGCCGGCCCATCTAGGTGGTCAAGAGGAATGGTAAAGGTCATGCGAAAGGCCAGCTGTTCCGGAACGGCCACTTCCACGAAAGACCCGTCCTGCGCGATAATTATGGCCGTAGCCGATGGCGGTGGGTCGAATGGAGTCAGAACGTTCTCCGTGCGAGAAGGAGTCGGCGGCTGTGGAACGGAAGAAGTAGCGCCGGTCGGAGACCTCTGCGAAACTGATCGAGGAGTCTTCTTCTTGTTCTCCCTCTCGGGTTTGGATCGCTTGGAAGGTAGAGGGCGTCGAGGCGACCCGAAGTCAATCCGCTTTCCCTTCCAAGGCGAACGACCCATGATTGACTGGTGAGATAATATGAGGAGGCCAAAAGGCTACTTATAGGATCCTCTCGGAGGAGGGGAGAATCCAAACGGCTCCGTTGAATCCGGGGAGATGGCAAAGAATCAGGGCGTTACAAGGTCCATTCAATGTGAAGATCCGGCGGTTAGGATAGGGAATAGTTACTACTTTTCCACACCCGGGTTAGTGGACCAGGTATGAGAAAGTGAGGGACTAGTTGATGGGTGAGGACCCCGGCCCAAGGAGATGAGTCCAAAAGAAAAGGATCCCAAAATAAAAGATATGTGTTAGTAAAAGAAGAAGTCCTATGGTGGCCTGGGCCGACTCCTGGCCCAAACGGAGAAAGAGACTCGGCCCAGGAGCCGGTAAAGAAATATTCAAGTTAGTCCAAAAGTCGTTGAAGAGCACTTAATGTGACATTTAAGGGGACTCGACCAGATGAACCGTTAGGGGCCCAAAGAGCCGTTGGCTGACACAATAGCGGTGCCCGAACGGTCTTATGCTGTAATTAGCCTTGAAGGCAATGTTTAATGTATCACCCTTGTAATCGGGGCGAGTCCATGCCCAGTAAGAAAAGACAAGCGCTTATAGCTACACTTTCAATTATTCTTGCATTTTCTTAGAGCTTTTGTGAAAGGTGAATCCACCGACCAAGGTTGTGTTGGACCTCCCTGGGCCCAAAAACCAACACTTACTTATCGTCCTATTCCCTTCCCACGCAGAGCCGCCGACGGTGGGGGAGAAACCACCTTCCGCATTCGAGTTTATCAAACGTTTGCAAGGATGTCGGAAAGGTGACAACGCTGAAGGGCTAAAACATCTCAAGAATTATCTTAAAAGGTTTGGTTATTTGGACGATTTTTTCACTATTAATGGAGAAGAGGAAAATGATGGTTTCGATGATTTCCTAGAGTCAGCCGTCAAAACTTACCAGAGCAATCACCGCCTCAACGCCACCGGAGTTTTGGACGCGGAAACCGTGTCGCTGATGGCGACGCCGCGGTGTGGGGTGGCGGATATAGTCAACGGCCAGAACTAGATGCAGCGTCCCTCAGGGATAATCCGCCGCCGCCGGCTCGGATCCTTTCACGCCGTTTCGCGTTACGTTTTCTTCGACGGCCAGCTGAGGTGGCCGGACAGAAAGAACCACCTGACATATGGATTCACACCCGGCACGCCGCCGCAGTTCTTCCCCCAGGTGGCAATGGCGTTCGCGGAATGGACCGCCAAGAGCCATTTCTCGTTCTCGGAAACCGAGTACGTAAAGGCAGATCTAAAGATTGCTTTGATGGTCGGCGAGCACGGCGATGGGTACCCGTTTGACGGCCCCTTCGGAGTCCTGGCCCACGCTACAGCACCCACCGGCGGCACGTTTCACATCGATGCTGACGAGGCTTGGTCCGCAAATCCTTTGCCGGACCAGATGGATATCCAGTCCGTGGCGTTGCATGAAATCGGACACCTCCTCGGACTTGCTCATAGTAACGTACCCGAATCTGTCATGTGGCCATCTATTAAAGTTGGTGTCAAGCACAGAGTATTGCACGAGGACGATGTTCAAGGAATCACAACTCTTTATTCCTACACTACTGGAAATTCTGAAATTTCCGACCACCTGAAAGTGATCTTAAATCAAGTTGAAAGTCTTGTTCCGACCACTTTTGGTATCCGGAAAAACCTTTGTTGCTATTTCCGACCACTTTTTGAACTTTTTAGTATCAACTTAATTTAAGATCATTTTCAGGTGGTCGGAAATTTCAGAATTTCCAGTAGTGCTAACCAGCAGAATCCCCAGTTTCTTTATGATTGATTCATCGTACAACAACAATAATTAGATTTCTTGCTTAATATTAATAATTTTATGTAATTCACATTGCATATTAAATTAGAAGACTGATTGATGATTGTACAACCAGCTAGCCGCAACATTACAAAAATAATATTTACATATGTTACACACAGTCCAATCCAAGCTAGTAGAGCAAAATAAAATCCAGATTGAAATTAACTTTTTCAAGAACGATTAAACTTACAGAAGATTACAAATAATATCAAGCTGACAGCACTTAACACGGAGAGAAACCAATAATAGTTATCTAAACGGGCTTCCTTCATATCATCAGAGAACCAACCATGCTGATTTGCAGTGGAGCTTGTGAAATGTTCGACAATGGAGATAAGCATGGAGCTGAAGAAGCTTCCGAAGCCAAAGACGCTAGTGTACAGAGCTATTCCTAAGGTTCTCATGTTCGCCGGGACTTCGGAGTAGAAAAACTCATGCATCCCGACCACGGTGAAGATGTCGGAGATTCCGAGGAGGATGTACTGCGGAAGCAGCCAGAATATGCTCATCGGCACTGTTTCTGAGCTTAGATTCTCGGGATTTCTGCTGATTTCGAGCCTCTTTGTGTCCGTGAAGGCGGCAATCACCATGGCTATCACCGAGAGAAACATTCCGATCCCCATTCTTTGCCGGACGGTGACGCCTTTGTCGTTGAGAGTGAAGACGCGAACGAAGGGGATGAAGTACTTGTCGTACAGAGGCATGAGAAGAATTATGGACACTGTGATCGCGCTCTGAAGCGCGGCGGGTGGGATCTTGAAATTGGGTCCGATGTTTCTCCTCATCGTCATGCCTTGTTTGGTGAAGAATGTCGCTGGTTGCTGGAAGATAACTGCAAACGTTAAAAGCAACGTCCAGACAGGTAATAAACGGATCACTACTCGCGCAATCTTCGCGACATTGATGCCGCCGCCACTGTCCTGCACCTTCTTCTCCCCACTCTTACTGTCATCTTCATCTGAATCTTCACTGCACAGTGGCTTTTCTTGAAGCCTAGCAACAAATTAATAAAGCTTAGAACTTTACGGAGATAGTTACCTTTCAGAAAATTCTAACGATAGGAGAAATGTCTATGTTTGTTTTATTCTTTTGAAAGTGGGAAAAAAGATAAAACAAAATAAAACGGAAATGCCTATGTTTTATTCTTGGTGGGGAAAAAGATAAAACAAAATGAAACGGAAGACTTACTCAAGCTCATGATCAGTGTCTGGTTTGGTACTGGGCAGCGACATTTCGCCGCGTCTTTGATGGCATGGATCATTTTGTCGAGAGATATTTCTTTGGAATTGTTGTGTTGGTAGAGGCGGTTGGCAGACAAGAAAACGAGAATGGAAGCTATCATGGCGATGGTGGGAATGGCGAAGCCAACGCCCCATCCTATTGTGTCCTGGATATACGACAAGACTGAGACTCCCAGAAGACTGCCGCAGCAAATGCCGAAATACCACCACTGGAAGAACAAACTCTTCTTGACGGAGCTCTTGTCGCCGTTCTTGGTTGACGGCAGCTCGCCGTCGTCTTCATCTCCAAGCTGATCCGCCGCGAAGGCCTGCAAGGATGGGTTATAGCCACCCAGGCCCAGTGAAATCAAGTGAAGCGGCCATGAGAGGGAAGAAGAGCTTATTTTCTGGGCATTATTGCGGCCACCCCATCGCCGTTGATGTCAACGCTATCAGCCCCTGAAAAATATAAGAATCATCGTTCAAAACCCGACATATAGTTTTCACACGTTACTTTACTGTTCCATTCATAATATATTAATTACATATATGATTGAACAATAGGGACGTGTAAATTAAAACGTTGGCAATAGTAGCGTTGAATTTTCTTAGTGGCCTGGGAGTGGGGGATGACTCGGGTTTCAAATATTATTATATGGTGAGACGAATGGCCTAAACGTCGACATCCACCTAGCCGGTTACGTGGTCTAGGCAACCGCCTAGCCGGCCGCCGAGGCCATTCTTCGAGGCGGTCTCCCACCGCTTAGGCGCGATTTTTGCAACACTGGTAAGAAATATATTTGATGGGGTGTGAACCCCGTGGGCTCGGGGCCCAAGAAGAAAAAAGATCAAGCCCAAGAAGAAGAATCAAAGCCCAAGAGGAAAATGGAGTAAGCCCAAAAGAGATACGGGACCAGCCGAGGAGTCGGCTCGACCCGGGAGTCGGCACGAGTGTGGAATCGGCACGGGTGGAGGGTCGGCCTAAAACTAGTCGTTAGCCCCTATTAAATTCCTAATTATCTACCCTTAAAAGTCCTATTTACTACCCCACCATTCCTAACCTCCCACTTATTACCCCATCTTATTATTATTATTATTATTATTATTATTATTATCCATAACCCCTAACATAAACACCTATTCACTACCCTCTTGAAACCACCCATAAATCCTCTACTAAATGCCCCAACGGACACTTTTTGAGGAGCTAGCTATAAGAAGGGGGAAGACAAGAAGAAAAGGGGGGGCCATCCATTCACTCACTCATACACACATGGGAGGACTCTCCCAAGCACTCTTCCTACATACTTGAAGATTACTACCTCTCTCACACAACTACTCTCCCAAGAAGGCCTCATTCCACAATATGTCAAGAAGGCTCCATCACTCTTCCACACATGAAGAAGACTCCACCATCATTCCATCAAGAAGAATACTCCCTCTCTATGTATAAAGTATAGTTCTTTCCCTACACAATATTCCTATATATAAAATAGCCATACAATATGTACAAAAGACACCTACCAAATGCATAGTGGAATTAGGCTTGGCACCGCCCAAAAAGGCCCGTGGTTTTCACCTTTCGGTTTCCACGTAAAAATCATCGAGCCCATATTATTTTAGCAAGCTTTATTGAAAGGTGTATCCTCCAGCTGAAAGGTTGTGTTGGACCTCCTTGGGCCCGAAAACCCAAAAACCATCACCGGCGCCGTCTGTGGGGAACGTGACAAAAGGTCGCGTTTACCTCTTTGCCTGAGCAATTTCGGAGAGCGTCCGGTCACTACGGATGGGAGATGGAGAAGGTTCACGGAGAGCCGTGGACCAAGAAGATGATTAGAGGAGAATCAAGCAAAGGAGACCGCGCGTTGAGGTCTACAAGAGGTAACCCCGAAATTAGACGTAATATTTAGGTTAAAACACTCGGTAGTTGTTGGCAAAGAGTGGTCGGTCCCTCATACTGAGGGACTCGGCCGGGGGAATCAAGAAGTCGGGACGCCGAATAAATGGTTCCCCCACCACGACCTTAACGGTAGACACCGTGGTCACAATTATTTTCTCTATTTTTTCTCTTGATTATATGAAAAGCTTTGATTATATGGAGCCCGATAAGAGTATGTTGTTAAAAGAGGCAATTGAGCACGCCGACAACGATCGTGGGGGTTTTGCCCTTGGGATCAGTAAGGTGCACAATAACCAATTAAGACAAATTTTGAGGCATATGAAATGCCTTAGCCATCATGCATTCGGATGGCTCAAAAAGGGTTATTCAAAATGAAATTCTCAAATGGTGGGAATTGAAGCAGCAGCACGTGACTTACAACAATTCCGAATTAAAAAAACTTCGCCGATGAGTCCATTGACTAAAAAAAAAAAAAGAAGAAAAAGTGACAGTCGATAAATCAGAAACTGGCATATTTCATTGGCGATTAAGCTCAAGAAGCTCCTAGCATTCTGCAACTATCAGTTGAGTCTCAGGACAACCTTTGTGTGTCCCGACTGCGTCCGAAAACAACTATTGCTGGCGTTCTGCTCCTCAGCGACATCCTACTGAGCACCCCTGATTGCATCCCCTCGCATATCAAAAGGCTCACAGTAGGCTGTGGAAGTCGAACTCGGACGGTGTGAATGAAGGTGATTTGAGAGCAACTTCGACTCCGATGACGCGAACTCGGATGTGGAGAGCGGAGGCAACTCCCATGAATTCCATACGACTACGAGAGGGAAGTCGGCAAAGCGTCGGGGTCGGCTGCTATCGCAGAAGAAGAAGGGGAGTCGACGGGGAAGGTGATGTGCAGTAATACTTTGCATGAGGGCCGTTGCGGACGGGGAAAGTTACATGAGTAGTTCGCGTGCAGAAATCACGATTCAGGTTTCCAGTTCCAGCACTCGCCTTGCTTCTTGATGTGTCATCGGATCAGATTTTGTTGATTTCGTCTGATGCGAAGGTTGATTCTGCGGTGTTGGTGGCCGATCCTTTGATGATAGGACATTACGGAAGTATCCAAGGCTCTATATCAGATCGCTAACCATAGGAAGGAGAGCTGCAACATGAACCTTTTTTGGGCAACAACAAGTGATACACTGTGGCAGAAGTCATAGTATTGGGGAGAAAGCTCAGGCCACCGACTGGGAGCAAATCCACCATCTCGTCCAAGTTGTCTAGCTGACTCGCGACTCCGACGAATGATGATGGGAACTCGAAGGAGGGGTATCGGGAATTGCAACATGTGAAATCATGTTATCGCTTGATAGACTGCTGACCCCAGATGAAGCGAATTAGAGAAGAGTCGATGACGGAGGACCCAGTATGGAAGTCTGATGGAATCAATGCCGATTTATCATAAGCAAAGAGAATAGTCGGCCACGATAAAAGAAGGAGTCGAGACAGATCAGTTATTTCCAGGTGCCTCTTCAAACACGCACGTCAGCGAGATGAGAATAAAGATGGAGTCACCCGCACGCTGCACTTCCGCCGCACACGACCGGACCGCGAATTAATGACGCCACTAAGCGGCCATGAACAGCCCATGGCTCTGAAAGTTATAACCCGCGAAAGATGAGACCCTGATTGCAAGGACTCGGACTCGGGCGATGCCAAGGAAGCAACTCCGACTCCAATAACTCGGACTCGGCGATAGGAATAAAAGGCGACCACCTTCCGTTATTTCTGGTGGTAATGGCAGAAAGCATTGTCGACTCAAATGAGAATATCAGACTCTAAAGATCGTTTTGAGCAGTATCATGTTAAGAATAGGAAGCTCCAATCCGCTTTTGATTTCCAAGGAGAAAGGAGTTATAACAGAGGCCGGCCAAGGGAATAAATGGAAAGATGATTCAATTTTGGTGATGAGAAACATTAAAATGGCTAAGTAGGGGATGACCCACGCAGCTTAGTGGTCTTTGGTCTCGCAGCTTTGATTCTGAGCAGAATGGGTACGCAACATGATATGAAGATTTGGAATTCGAAGAGAATTTTGATTGCCAAGCTCCAGCGAGGCATATTCAGAGAACAGGAATATATCACCTGCAATTTCCAGTTCAAACTTTATGTACGCTCCTGCAGTTGCCGACCTCTGTATCGTCCGATTAGGAGTGTTGAAGCAGTCGGCGGTTCACAAGAAGTCGGCAGGTGGCGGAGTCGGGGCAGGCAGCCGGTGATAGGGGATTCGGCGCAACAACCTGACCAGCGATCCGGCGGAAAGCCACCGGCGGTATCACCACCAAGCAATGATGTATTCGAGATCCCATTGCCGAGCCCGTGTCGATCTGGCCTGGTTAGCCCGCCACCGACTACATCCCCATCGACGGTCATGTACACACACCGCAATAAAATCGAGCAAGGAGTCGACGAGAGCGCATGCGGTCGGTCGTGGAATCGGAGTCGGTCACCATAGATGCCTGCGACGAAGTTTCCGTTAGTGTCTATGAAGTCGAACTCGAAATCGGATGTTATTCATAGGAAGGAGCTCAAGCCGGCATCTATTAATCATGGGATGAAGATTCTACAGAAAGTATATTGAGCCCCGCCGATTCCTAATCCCAGGCAACGGGGCTGACATCGGTAAAGAAGAAGTTGGGATGGAAGTACTCTATCTCTCACTCTGCGAGAAGGGCGGCGGATTGTGGCTTTGTTTCGCTCACATTGAGATATAAACAGAAATGGGAACGACGAACGCCCGAGAAGCTGGAGCAAGGATTGCCGTCTGAACCAGGCTGGCGGCGGATTGTGGAGCCGAGATTGGAATCACCGCAGTTGAAAGTGGAGAGAACGGGGAAACAGCCGGCTCAGTAAATAATCTGAGAAAAACCATTCTGCTGCCATAAACCAATCGGCGAGGAAGAGCTCCGGCTACTGCCAAAGGATGACGCCGAGCCCGCTGATTTGCTACATAATCGTTCATGGTTGCTGTGCCGAGTGCGATAGAATTTCATGCAACCGGAAAAGAAGCAGCGACTACTGCGAATTGCCGTATGGTAACATAGTTAGTAAGGGGGGCAACGCATTAAAGGAAAACAAGCCACACGGTGGACCTACGTTTTGGGAACTCTGCATATCTCATAACTTGCTCATGGTGGTCTTAATGCGCTATCTTGGCGTATGTTAAAATTTCAGGCGGTGGAGATTCAAAAAAAAAACTCAATTGCGTAGGATTGGTAAAAGATTATGGAAGGAAATCAGGAGGCCAGGGATTAATCCCTCTCGCCTTAATATGAGAATGTTTTTTCCTCATAAAAGTGTGATTTTAAAATTCTTGCACCACGGAGAAATACTAAAGAATATGAGACAGATTGAGGAGGTCCGCCCTTTTATTCAAAGGCCGACACCAAGAGCCTGACCGGGTAAGGCCGCCAATTCGTATGCGATTCAAAGCCGACTCCAAGAGTCTGACCGGGTATATTCCCTTATGGGAGTCTGGAGGATGGATTCTTCTGCACGTGGGGCAGGCTTAATTTCCAGTCACATGTGCCGCACAACCCGAGGAAAACTTTTCCAAAATTCACTTGCTCATGGAATTTTTAACCTACAAGGGGCTACATAAAGGAAAGAAAAGTAAAGCTACAACCGAGAATCACCCCGACTAAAAGACGCGAGTCAGTAAAGAAAGAACCAAGAGTCCAAGCTCTCAGAAATTTGTTAGAAAAGAATAATCATAGCCAGGACTCGCCTCGAGCAGGGACTCGGCGAGAGAAAATGAAAAGAAACAAGGGCTAGGACCCTTAGAAAAAGCCAAAAGAGTCACCTCGACTGAGGGACTCGGCAAGAAAAGATAGGAAACAAGGGCCCAGACCCTTAGACGTTTCCGAGAAAAAGCCTACAGGAGTCGCCTCGACTGAGGGACTCGGCGAGTATTGAGAGAAACGACGGGGCACTGACCCTAAACTGTTTCTGAGATAGAAAAAGCCTAATGGGTCACCTCGACCGAGGGACTCGGCAAGAAAAGATAGGAAACAAGGGCCCAGACCCTTAGACGTTTCCGAGAAAAAGCCTACAGGAGTCGCCTCGACTGAGGGACTCGGCGAGTATTGAGAGAAACGACGGGGCACTGACCCTAAACTGTTTCTGAGATAGAAAAAGCCTAATGGGTCGCCTCGACCGAGGGACTCGGCAAGAAAAGATAGGAAACAAGGGCCCAGACCCTTAGACGTTTCCGAGAAAAAGCCTACAGGAGTCGCCTCGACTGAGGGACTCGGCGAGTATATAAAGAAACAATGGGCCACTGACCCTAAACAGTTTCTAAGAAAGAAAAAGCCAAAAGGGTCGCCTCGACCGAGGGACTCGGCGAGAAAAGATAGGAAACAAGGGCCCAGACCCTTGGACGTTTCCGAGAAAAAGCCTACAGGAGTCGCCTCGACTGAGGGACTCGGCGAGAAATTAAAGAAACAACGGGGCACTGACCCTAAATCGTTTCTAAGTAAAGAAAAAGCCTACAGGGGTCGCCTCGACTGAGGGACTCGGCGAGAAAAGAGAAGAGAAACAAGGGCCAGGACCCTTAGACGTTTCTTGGAGGAAAAGAGAAAAGAAACAAGGGCCAGGACCCTTAGACGTTTCTTAAGAGAAAAAGCCAAACGAATGACCTCGAGCAGGGATTCGGCAAAAGAAAAAGAGAAAAGAAACAAGGGTTCCGGCCCTTAGACGTTTCTTAGAGAAAAAGAGAAAAGAAACCAGGGCTCCGACCCTTAGACATTTCTAGAGGGAAAAGAAGCTACCACCGAAGAGTCGCCTCGACTGAGGGACTCGGCGAATAAAGAAGGAATCGAGGGTCCGAACCCTTAGAAGTTTATTAAAGAAAGAAAAAGTTACAGCCGAGATTCACTTCAACGGCTAAAGAAAGAAGGGGCTCGAAGCCGGAGGGTCACATCCACTGAAGCAGTCGGTCATATGGCAAACGGAGAGAAGTCATGAGGATGGAGTCGTGTGGGATCTTGAATAAAGAGTCGGCAAGAATCAAGGGGGATAATTTTGAGGCAAGACAATATACTTTTCCATGTCCTGCTAAGCGCGAGACATAGAAAAGTGAGGGACTAGTTGATGGGGTGTGAACCCCGTGGGCTCGGGGCCCAAGAAGAAAAAAGATCAAGCCCAAGAAGAAGAATCAAAGCCCAAGAGGAAAATGGAGTAAGCCCAAAAGAGATACGGGACCAGCCGAGGAGTCGGCTCGACCCGGGAGTCGGCACGAGTGTGGAATCGGCACGGGTGGAGGGTCGGCCTAAAACTAGCCGTTAGCCCCTATTAAATTCCTAATTATCTACCCTTAAAAGTCCTATTTACTACCCCACCATTCCTAACCTCCCACTTATTACCCCATCTTATTATTATTATTATTATTATTATTATTATTATTATTATTATTATTATTATTATTATTATCCATAACCCCTAACATAAACACCTATTCACTACCCTCTTGAAACCACCCATAAATCCTCTACTAAATGCCCCAACGGACACTTTTTGAGGAGCTAGCTATAAGAAGGGGGGAAGACAAGAAGAAAAGGGGGGGCCATCCATTCACTCACTCATACACACATGGGAGGACTCTCCCAAGCACTCTTCCTACATACTTGAAGATTACTACCTCTCTCACACAACTACTCTCCCAAGAAGGCCTCATTCCACAATATGTCAAGAAGGCTCCATCACTCTTCCACACATGAAGAAGACTCCACCATCATTCCATCAAGAAGAATACTCCCTCTCTATGTATAAAGTATAGTTCTTTCCCTACACAATATTCCTATATATAAAATAGCCATACAATATGTACAAAAGACACCTACCAAATGCATAGTGGAATTAGGCTTGGCACCGCCCAAAAAGGCCCGTGGTTTTCACCTTTCGGTTTCCACGTAAAAATCATCGAGCCCATATTATTTTAGCAAGCTTTATTGAAAGGTGTATCCTCCAGCTGAAAGGTTGTGTTGGACCTCCTTGGGCCCGAAAACCCAAAAACCATCAATATTTATTTTATATCTATTTTGTCATCTTTATATATGTGGAGTCAAATTAAATATAATTGAGATTTAAATGAATATATACACAAATTATATTAAATATAAAACTTTACCAACAATTTTGAACACAATAAATTTTTTTTCATACTTTATTATGCTTTAATATATATAGAGATAGAGACAGAGATAGAGCTATAATAATAAAGTATAATTTATAAAATATAAATACACATAATAATTTCAAAAATATAGGGAAAATGGCACTTTTTCCCCTTTGTTATATACTTATAGCATTTTTTCCCCCTAAATTATTTAAGTGGCAGTTTTTCCCCCTGATATATTAAATGGACATATTTACCCTTAAAATAAATATTTAATTTATTTTTCTTCTCCAACAAATTATAACCACAATTTGAAAAAATAAAATACATTAAGTGTTAAATTTAAAATATTTTAAAAATAAAAAAATAAAATTTTAAAAGAAAGTTTGAACCAACCGTTCAAATTGGATCCAAAATCGTGAACCGACGGTTCAAAATAAAACTCAAATCGCGACTATATATACTTATATGTGAGAGTCAATATAAATGCGGAAAAAAAAAAAAAACATACACTATTTGCAAATATTATAATTATAATTTAAGCTATTGCTAGTAGTTGTTCCGATTTGAACCTCAAGTTCACGGTTCAAGATCCATTTTTTCTAGTTCACGATTTTAATAAACGGAAACCCAAATATTGGGTTATGTTATGAATCATAACCGAAATTTTTTAATTTGATTGCTATAGTGTTTGGTTCAGTTCGAACCGAACCGTGGTCATCCCTACGTATAAGCAATAATTTGGTGAAGAAGAGAAATAAGTAAAATATTTATTTTAAGGGTAGAAATGTCAATTTAATATTATCAGGGGGAAAAACCGCCACTTCTATAATAATTGAGGGGGCAAATGTGAATGCATGAATAACTCAGGGGAAAAAAGTGCTATAAGCATATAACACAGGGGGAAAAGGTGCCATTTTCCCAAAAATATATGTATAAATACATCTACCCACACAATTAATGCATTTATACTTCTAATCTTGTTTCTATCAAAATGCATTCACACTTTGGAGAGAAAATTTTGTGGCTAGATTCTGCTTTATTATATATATAAAAGATAAAAGATAAAAGATAAAGAGTGAATTCCATTTTTGGTCCTACTGTTATAGAGGCGTTTCCAATTTTAGTCTACCTTAATTTTTTTTGCCACTTTATAACCACTATTATTGAATGTGTTCCACTTTTAGTCCCACCGTTAGTATTTTTATCAAGAGGCCGTGAAATCTAGGGGTATTTTGACATTTTTTCTCATCCAATACTATGTTTGACTAAAGAAATGAGAACATTAAACCTAAAAATTAAGAAACCTCATCGGCCCATGTTGGAACGAACGAAATGATGTAGCTTTGGCTTCCCATTCTTGTTGTTTGAAGCGCCATCTTCGAATATCGGAGGAGGAGGACGAAGCGCCTGGATTAAAAGAGAAGAGACAAACATAAAAAGACCAAAATACCCTTTGATTATACAGCCTCTTGACGGAAATATTAACAGTGGACTAAAAGTGGAACACATTCAATAACAGTGGTTGTAAAGTGGCAAAAAAAATTAAAGTGGACTGAAATTGGAAACGCCCCTATAACAGCAGGACCAAAAAGAAATTCACTCAAACATAAAAGATAAAAGATAAAAGAAAAGAAGATGTGTGCAAAGAAAAGTAATTTTATTAGTCTTATTAGGACGTGTTCCAAAATTAAAGGAATCAAATTACTGCACATGGGAATAAATAACTACGTTGCTATATATAAATGTATAATTATCATATGCGTTTGAAAGTAATTATAGTAAGTAAATCGCATCAATCAAAGATAAATACTACAATTTTTTTCGAAGTTTTTCATATCACCTAACCATGTCACTCAAAGCCTCTCCGCTACTCTCATGTGTATGCTTACTTATCGTCCTATTCCCTTCCTACGCAGAGCCGCCGACGGCGCCGGCTGCAGGGGAGAAACCACCTTCCACATTCGAGTTTATCAAACGTTTGCAAGGATGTCGGAAAGGTGACAACGCTGAAGGGCTAAAACATCTCAAGAATTATCTTAAAAGGTTTGGTTATTTGGAGGATTTTTTCACTATCAATGGAGAAGAGGAAAATGATGGTTTCGATGATTTCCTAGAGTCGGCCGTCAAAACTTACCAGACCAATCACCGCCTCAAAGCCACCGGAGTTTTGGACGCGGAAACCGTGTCGCTGATGGCGACGCCGCGGTGCGGGGTGGCGGATATAGTCAACGGCCAGAACTTGATGCAGCGTCCCTCCGGGATAATCCGCCGCCGCCGGCTCGGATCCTTTCACGCCGTTTCGCGTTACGTTTTCTTCGACGGCCAGCTGAGGTGGCCGGACGGACTGAGCCACCTGACATATGGATTCGCACCGGGCACGCCGCCGCAGTTCATTCCCCAGGTGGCAATGGCGTTCGCGGAATGGGCCGATAAGAGCCATTTCTCGTTCTCGGAAACCGACTACGCAACCGCAGATCTAAAGATTGCTTTGTTCGTCGGCGATCACGGCGATGGGTACCCGTTTGACGGCCCCTTCGGCGTCCTGGCCCACGCCAAAGCACCCACCGGCGGCTTGTTTCACATCGATGCTGACGAGCCTTGGTCCGCAGATCCTTTGCCGGACCAGATGGATATCCAGTCCGTAGCGTTGCATGAAATCGGACATCTCCTCGGACTTGCTCATAGTAACCTACGCGAATCTGTCATGTGGCCATCTATTAATGCTGGTGTCAAGAGCAGAGTATTACACGAAGACGATGTTGAAGGAATCACAACTCTTTATTCCGAACCCGCAGAATCCCCAGTTTTTTTATGATTAGATTCCTCGTACAACAACAATAATTAGATTCCTTGCTTAATATTAATAATTTATGTAATTCACATATTAGAAGATTGATTGATGATTGTAGCTAGCCGCAACATTAATTACAAAAATAATATTTACATATGTTACTGACAGTCCATTCCAAACTGGTAGAGCATAATAAAATCCAGATTGAAATTAACTTTCAAGAACCATTAAACTTACAGAAGATTACGAATAAGATCAAGCTGACAGCACTTAACACGGCGAGAAACCAATAATAATTATCTAAACGGGCTTCCTTCATATCATCAGAGAACCACCCATGCTGATTTGCAGAGGAGCTTGTGAAATGTTCTACAATGGAGATAAGCAGGGAGCTGAAGAAGCTTCCGAAACCGAAGACGCTAGTGTACAGAGCTATCCCTAAGGTTCTCATGTTCGCCGGGACTTCGGAGTAGAAAAACTCTTGCATCCCGACCACGGTGAAGATGTCGGAGATTCCGAGGAGGATGTACTGCGGAAGCAGCCAGAATATGCTCATCGGCACTGTTTCTGAGCTTAGATTCTCGGGATTTCTGCTGATTTCGAGCCTCTTTGTGTCCGTGAAGGCGGCAATCACCATGGCTATCACCGACAGAAACATTCCGATCCCCATTCTTTGCCGCACGGTGACGCCTTTGTCGTTGAGGGTGAAGACGCGAACGAGGGGGATGAAGTACTTGTCGTACAGAGGCATGAGAAGAATTATGGACACTGTGATCGCGCTCTGAAGCGCGGCGGGTGGGATCTTGAAATTGGGTCCGATGTTTCTCTTCATCGTCATGCCTTGTTTGGTGAAGAATGTCGCTGGTTGCTGGAAGATAACTGCAAACGTTAAAAGCAACGTCCAGACAGGTAATAAACGGATCACTACTCGCGCAATCTTCACGACATTGATGCCGCCGCCACTGTCCTGCACCTTCTTCTCCCCACTCTTACTGTCATCTTCATCTGAATCTTCACTGAACAGTGGCTTTTCTTGAAGCCTAGCAACAATAATAAAAAGATTAACAACAATATTGAAAGAAAAGTAGACTTACTTAATTATGCGTTGCAAGTTGACTAGGCTTATTAAGGGGTTGGTAGGATTGATCGAATAACTATAAGTTGTTATTCGACAAGACTCTATGCCTTGATGGGATAGAGTATATTCATTATAAAATACATTCTATACTCGTAGTGCTTAAAAGACACTAATATACCCTCTAGGCTTCTGAATCAAGTATAAGACAAATAATAGCTAACAGTCTAGAGTTAAAAAGCAACACAACAGGAACATCAACTGTCAACTGTAACTGAAGATCAACATTGTTTCGGCTTCTATAAGATTAGATTATTTATTTCTAACACTATAGACTTACTCAAGCTCATGAACAGTGTCTGGTTTGCTGCTGGGCAGCGACATTTCGCCGCGGTTTTTCAATCTTGACGCCGCGTCTTTGATGGCATGGATCATTTTGTCGAGAGATATTTCTTTGGAATTGTTGTGTTGGTAGAGGCGGTTGGCAGACAAGAAAACGAGAATGGAAGCTATCATGGCGATGGTGGGAATGGCGAAGCCAACGCCCCATCCTATTGTGTCCTGGATATACGACAAGACTGAGACTCCCAGAAGACTGCCGCAGCAAATGCCGAAATACCACCACTGGAAGAACAAACTCTTCTTGACGGAGCTCTTGTCGCCGTTCTTGGTTGACGGCAGCTCGCCGTCGTCTTCATCTCCAAGCTGATCCGCCGCGAAGGCCTGCAAGGATGGGTTGTAGCCACCCAGGCCCAGTGAAATTAAGTGGAGCGGCCATGAGAGGGAAGAAGAGCTAATTTTCTGGGCATTATTACTCCCCGGCGGCCACCCCATCGCCGTTGATGTCAACGCTATCAGCCCCTGTAAATGGTCAGAATCATCGTTCAAAACCCGACATATATGTATATTTTTCACACGTTCTTACTTTACTGTTCCATTCATAATATATACTCCGTATTAAATTTCCTAAACATACAACGTTGGCAATAGTAGCGGTGAATTGAATTTTCTTAGTGGCCTGGGAGTGGGGGATGACTCGGGTTTCAAATATTATATATGGTGAGACGAATGGCCTAAACGTCGACTTCCACCGATCGAATGGCGTCCAGTCATCGCCAACTGCGAATTATTGAAGCTAATTACGTGAAAAATGTGCTCTAATGGGAAGTTAAATTTGAAATTGAGAAAATAAATTAGTCAATAGACAACGCTCATAAAAAATTCAATTTAGAACTGATTATCAACTCAACTATCTTACCAATGTTTTTGTGTAGTCAACTATTAACAAATAGAATTCTAAAAGACTCAAATTTTACTTCATTAATTATACTTCCTGATGTGATAAGACATTTTTATTTTGTGGGTCCAAGAAAAGTCGTCCACATTCTACAACCTAGATGTCTGAGGAGCGAATAGAAGTTTAGTATTTTTCAAACAAATAAAGCAGGTAATTAATAAGGTTAATTATAGTTAGGTAGGTAGTAGTACAGTACCAGAATATAGAAAAATGCAGAGCCTAAAATAGTTGAATAGCTATCCAAGTAAGAGTCGGCCAACGGCGCCACCAGCAGCGGCACCATAGAGGTGAAGCCACACCAATTGTTGACCAGCTTCGCCGCCGACGAGTTGCTCATCTTCGCCACATCCGTGAGATACGTCACCAAATTCGCCGCCACGCCTTTGAACGTGAACCTCTCCATCCCCGCTATCACTGCTCCCTCCATCCAAACATCCATTAAAAACACCCCAAATTAAAAAACCAAAACGAAGCTATTAATTAAGGTTGTTCATTGTATTGTATGTACGACGTGAAGTTAGTTACCTATGAGGAGAATGCATGGCTTGTTCAGACCTTGCCCGCCCGCCATGGCTAGCTACAACGTACTAGATCAGAACGAAGATGGAGTAATAATGAACAGAAACCTGAGCTGAAAGAGAGTAGAAGATAAGATAAACCAGAAATATGCATATAAGACCCTTCAAGCTGAGCTAGCTAGCATGGCTGAATGGTATTATTTATATATATTCTGACTTGTTTTTATCCACAAATCATATGTATGAGATATGAGAGAGAGAGTGAATAAGTAATGGCATTTCTTACATTCATATAATAATATATTTAATTAATTAGCCATTGAAGCACCAATAAGGTGGGGATGGGGGCACTGCTCTACTTGACCAAGATTCTATATCATGGCCGCCTCTTTGCTAGCTTTTACAAATTGTAGTGGAACACTGGACAATCACTCATCTGCTTGCTTTTCCAAAGTAAATTGTGATACATACCATATATATATATATATATATATATATATATATATATATATATATATATATATATATATATATATATATATGCATGTTTGAAATATACCATTATGTGTGGTGCATTTTTGTTGTGTGTAGTACATTTTGTGGTATTTCATTCTGGTGCATTTTCGAACATTGTGTGGGACATTTATGCATACGTAATGGTGCAAGCCGCACCAATCGCACAAGAAGCCTTATTCTCATTTGAATATATATATATAACGATTACTCGAATATGCGTTCTGAAACAAAACTAATAGGTAACTTGAACTTAAAAATTTAATTGAAGAGACTTTCTGTAGTCATTCTTTAGTACACTAGTGGATCAACACGCAAGCTCTCTTTGCATAGCAAATCTCTTTCTTACTTTCTTAATATAATGTGTCACTTGATTAATTACCAATAGTTTATCTTTTACTATTTTATTGATCACTCAAAAAGTATAGACATAAATATTTCTCTTCTAATTACCCTAAGTGATGATTGGAAAATTTTATTACCTTAAAAAAAAATTATTTCTTACCACGTAGTGATCAAAAATTCTGACACTCCGTGCTCATCCTCGTACCTCGTTGATCTGGTCGTTCAAATTAAATTTTTAAATAACCTTTTGTTGGTGATGAATAACACCACTAGTGTTTGAAAATAGCAACAATTATATATTCTTCGTAATTCTCAAAAAGATCGAAAACTTACTTTTTATCCAATCTTACGCTTCCCACTTCTAACCACTTTCTTCTTCGGTTGATAAA
The DNA here is from genome assembly GCF_001879475.1 of Ipomoea nil. NCBI lineage: Eukaryota > Viridiplantae > Streptophyta > Magnoliopsida > Solanales > Convolvulaceae > Ipomoea > Ipomoea nil. The sequence continues at coordinate 690,684 of NW_017617454.1, forward strand.
AAATCTCAACTTTCCCAACAATGAATGCAAACCATTAAATATAATGTAAATATGCAACACACTATTTTCCTATTATAAAAATATTATATCAAAAATACACACTAACAATTAACACAAAAAATATCTGATTAACATGTCTATACCTATAATATCATATTTGGACAACGAAGAAATCCACAATCACTTCATGTAGATGGACATTGATGAATACGTAAATCCTGCTTCAATATAATTTAACATATCATATTGAAATTACTTGTACGTATATGATTCTCTCTAATGATTATGACAGAAAAGGTTGCAACAATAATGAGTTTGAATAGATGAGATAGATACACATCTTATCAAGACCATGCACCAAAGTAAAGAGGAAAGAAAAGGACAAATATAATGTATGTTCATATAATACAAATAAAGCAAGTAAAATGCCCAAGCAAGCAGCACGACCACATTAAAGGTACTGCATGTCATAACGCATTAGAAAGACTATAAGAAAACAACATCACGAACATACTATACATATGTAGCTTGCTTGTTCGTCTCGTACGTTATGTGGCTGTTTGCTTTATCTTTCTTAGCTTCCCAGAATTGACGATAAGTCGTGCTTTTGTGAGATGGATGTCACTTTGTGTGTTTTTTGTTGGTTTCTTTTCTTAGGAAAATTGAATGGTTCCACCATCACGAGATAAAAAGAGAAGAGTTATTTGAGAGAGATTATGGGAAAGGTTAGTTGCAGAGCAAATTAAACCCCGCACTAACGTCTTGTTGCGTCTAATCTTCAAGATTTGTTACGTGCATCATTCATTCTTTCTATGTCATCATTCTTATACAAATTAGCCAGCTTTTAGAATTTTCTAGACTTTACAAATTACAATGATGGAAATTTACATATACATATATACCAATCATTCTTATACAAATTAGCCAGCTTTTAGAATTTGCTAGACTTTACAAATTACAATGATGTAAATTTACATATACATATATACCAATCATTCTTATACAAATTAGCCAGCTTTTAGAATTTGCTAGACTTTACAAATTACAATGATGTAAATTTACACATACATATGGTCCACACAAGTTGTTTGGATCATATTTTGTCTACGGTAAAATAATGTACATTCAGTACAAAAATAATGTACATTGTATTCAGGGGATGTACATTATTTTTGTTTTGAGTGTACATTATATTGTATAATGGACATTTAGTATATTAAAAATGTACTTTTTGTTATGGTTCACATAACATTGTGTGGACCATGGTCCACACAATAATTTGCCCATATATACTCTTTGGGCTGGGATACTACATGCTTAACTGGTTAACAATTCAAAACAAATTGTTGTGGTTGGCTATGGGTGGCGGGCCAACAAGTGCCGCCACCCTAAGCCGTGACTACCGCAGTACTTCCCGACGGGACTCAAGGTCCTGCCGCGTAGTTCCGTGCGGCCAGGGGCCCTGAGAGCTGGTCCTGCCGTGCAGTTCCATGCGGCCACGAGCCCTAAGTGCAGGACCTCTGGGTTCTGCCTATAAGGTCCGGTTAAAGACTAAACTTGTGAGTCCGGGAGACTCGCGAGGCTCGGGAAACTTGGTCCGAGTGTTGTTTGAATGTCTATGTGCTATGTGTGCAAAATCATTTTTAAAAATAAAGCATGATTTCATATTTTCTATGTGAAAGTAACATATCTCTATCTCTATATATATTAAAGCAAAATGATAGTCAAAATTCCCCCCCCCCCCCCCCCAAAAAAAAAAAAAAATTCATCCCAATTCTGCTAATTTATTTTACATATACTTTATATACATAATTACCAAAAATGCTAAATCAATTATACAAAAATCATTGTCAATTTACCAAATATTTTTTTTAACGAAAACTCAATTTACCAAATATAATATTATAATAATTAATTTCATCAAATTTTCTAACTTCAATTCTACTAAATCAACTTCAATTCTACTAAATCATTTTACAACCCAACTTCAATTCTTCAATTATACAAAAATTGCCAATTTACCAAATATGATATTATAATAATTAATTTCATTTCTCCGTATTTGTTATTTCAAAAATTCAAATTAGTTCAATTCTTTCAATTCTGCTAATTTATTTTACATATACTTTATATACATAATTACAAAAATGTTAAATCAATTATACAAAAATCATTGCCAATTTACCAAATATAATATTATAATAATTAATTTCATCAAATTTCTTAACTTCAATTATGCTACCACCATGGTTGAAAAATGGGCGCTCAGGGAGCACCTATCGCCTAGGCGGGGATTAATCGGCACCTAGGCGTCCGTGTATTTTTTTATTTCAAAAAAATTCGTTTAATTTTTTTTTTTTTAAAGTTTTTAAGTCTTGATAATTATAAACTATTTAACATATTAATAGTTAATACTAAAATAATAAATATTAACCTAAAAACATCTAGAGTTTGAACAATTTAGGGTTATTTCGCTCAAAATGATGTCGTTTTGAGTGAAAAAAACTCATTTAAAAAATAATGGAACAATAGTTAATTGGCCGATTAGGCAGCCTAGTCGGTGCCTAGGAGGCCTAGGCGGTCAGTGCCTAGGCGGCTTAGACAGCACTTAGGTGGCCTAGACGGCACTTAGGCGGCCTAGTCGGCTGCCTAGCCAGCTAGGCTCCTAGACCATCGATTATGGTGATACGCTAGGCGGCTGGCCAGCGCCTAGCGCCTAGGCACTGATTAATCGGTGCCTAGGCGGGATTTTTGCAACATTGGCTACCACTACCACTATATAAATCAAGCATTTCAAGAAACATATTACCACTACCAATTTCATATATTTCATTGTATCTCACTGGTTTAGATAAATATTCTCCGTGTAAAATAATCTACATATAATATAATGGCTCCTACTTTTATTTTATTGAATAAAATAAACACTTACAGTGTTGTGTGGGCAATAAAAGTACGATTGATTCGTCTCTACGAAGTCAAGAATAACCGCGGAGCAACCTTAGAATCTGTGCTTGAAGATGTGGAGGTATATGTTGTTATTTACATTTGGTATTCTTTTGGCATAATAATATCATAATTCTGTAAATGTATTGGCATATTGAAATTTGTCCTTAAAAGGCATATATTAATTCTTTAACTTTCTTATACTTTTCCATATGAAACAGTATGAAAAATAAATATATCGCCACATTTTTTGAAAAAAAAAATTATTAAAATCTATATTTTTTATGCACTATTACATTAAAAAAAAAAAAAAGACTATATAATCATTGAATATTTTATATGAACCAAATCGGTAAAATAATTATAAATTATTTAAATTTATCTTGATGTAAAATAAAATCAAATATTTATTAAAAATCATTCCAAATATGAGATAACTAAATTTATATCATTTTTAAAAGTAAAATCATCCCATTTATGAGATAACCTTATCATTGCGGATTGGATCCAATTAACCAAATTTAATATAATAATAATTAATTGATTTCATCAAAATTCATAACTTCAATTCTGCTAAATCATTTTAAAATTCTTAACGGAATTGCAGTGTTTATGTAACAATTAACTCATTTCATCAAAAGTGCAATTATAAATTTCTGCAAACACCACGATTTAAAATAAAATCAAATATTATTCAAAATCATTCCAAATATGATCAATATTGAATATTTTATATGAACCAAATCGGTAAAATAATTATAAATTATTTAAATTTATCTTGATGTAAAATAAAATCAAATATTTATTGAAAATCATTCCAAATATGAGATAACTAAATTTATATCATTTTTAAAAGTAAAATCATCCCAAATATGAGATAACCTTATCATTGCGGATTGGATCCAATTAACCAAATTTAATATAATAATAATTAATTAATTTCATCAAAATTCATAACTTCAATTCTGCTAAATCATTTTAAAATTCTTAACAGAATTGCAGTGTTTATGTAACAATTAACTCATTTCATCAAAAGTGCAATTATAAATTTCTGCAAACACCACGATTTAAAATAAAATCAAATATTATTCAAAATCATTCCAAATATGATCAATATTGAATATTTTATATGAACCAAATCGGTAAAATAATTATAAATTATTTAAATTTATCTTGATGTAAAATAAAATCAAATATTTATTGAAAATCATTCCAAACATGAGATAACTAAATTTATATCATTTTTAAAAGCAAAATCATTCCAAATATGAGATAACCTTATCATTGCAGATTGGATCCAATTTACCAAATTTAATATTATAATAATTAATTTCATCAAATTTCATAACTTCAACTCTGCTAAATCATTTTAAAATTCTTAACGGAATTGCAGTATTTATGTAACAATTAACTCATTTCATCAACAGTGCAATTAAAAATTTCTGCGAACACCACGATGTAAAATAAAATCAAATATTATTCAAAATCATTCCAAATACGACCAATATTGAATATTTTATATGAACCAAATCGGTAAAATGATTATAAATTATTAGAATTTATCTTGATGTAAAATAAAATCAAATATTGTCTCCAACAACTCAAGTACAAATGCTACATCAACAACTGTGGTATACCACGAAATCTTCAAGCAAGAACTGCTCGAGTCATATATCCAACTGCATGCTAAATGGGAACAAATCATCAAAGTGAATCTAGAGCTCACGCAAGAAAATAAGTTTCTAAAAGGTGAAACGAGAGAAAGGAAAAACTCCTCAAAGAGGCTCAAGAAGAACTAATAGAAACACAAAAACGAGAGGCCAAGTTAATACAGGATGTTAAAGTGCTCATAGAAAGGCCTAAGTCACCAGTCATAGCATCGGATGAAAGTTATACAACTGGAAATCTTGAAGTGTCACAACATCACTTTCGACATCGAAGGAGAATCAGATGTTACTACTGTCACAGACTGGGTCACATAAAAGCATACTGTTATAAGAAGCAAAATGATCATCAATATAGGCAAACTACAGAGCTTGGGAAGACTAGAATAAACATGTTAACAAGAAAGCATGGGTAAGAAAGGAACAAACACAAGTTGTCATATATACCTCAGAAACAAGCCAAGAATAAAGTGTTTGGTATTTTGACAGCGGATGTTCAAGACATATGACAGGAAATCCACATTATCTTGAGAACATCTAGTACAAAAATGAAGGGCATGTCTCTTTTGGAGATGGAGGAAAAGGACAGATTATCGCAAGCGGTACCTTAAATGTCCATGGACTGCCTAGATTACCGAGAGCCTTTTTGGTATAAGGACTCAAAGCAAACCTTATCAATATAAGTCAACTGTGTGATGATGAACTCAATGTAGAATTTTCCAAAGAGAATTGTAAAGTCTACAACCAAAAACATGAATGTGTTATGATGAGAAAAAGATCATCTGATAAAAGCTACACATGGGATGGCGATCTAACCTGTCATTAATCTACCATCACTCAAACACCATTGTGGCATCAACTAAGGGGGAGAAAGACAGAGATCAAGGTTTTTGTCAAAAATTTGACAAAGGGGGAGAATGTTGACTCAAAGTATTTTGTCAAAGTTATGTGCAAAAAGAATTCCAGTTCTATAATCGAATACTAGTCCTAAGAGAAATAGTATTGAAGAATACTAGTTCTAGAGGGAATTGTTATTGAAGTTTTTCTAGTTCTAGTTTGATTAGGAATAGCTTTGTTATTCACGAATCTATTAGGAGTAGCTACTATAAATAGGGGGTGTCCTTTATTGTAGAATTCAGGCATTCAACATTAATCTTGTGAGGTATGAGAGTCTTTAATTTGAGAATAAGATACTAAATTCCCCGAGAAAGTAGTAAATGTGTTTAGGTTTCAATAGTTTGTTAGGAAAGATCATTCTATTGTGTAATCATAGGTTCCAAATAGTGTACTTTAAATATTGAGCTTTTAGTGGATTTAGGCAAATTCTCAAATTGAGAAGTGCCTCGCAGATTAGGGTTGTTTGCCCGAACTGCGTAACAGATTGTTTGTGGTACAACTTCAGTTTCGACATCACTGTGTGCTGCGTGTTTACAAATTTCAACCCCGTTCAAGTCTGGAATGATGTGTGCTGAGAGCATGCCTAGATGAGTTAGTTAGAGTAGTACCTTTTCATCCTAGTCCCTAGTGATTAATCCCTTATTTCTTGCCCTGACTTATGTTAATGAGGATTCTTGAAACTTATGTTAGAAGTTTGATGTAGATGTTGGCTATCTCTTTTGGGGTTTGTATGGTGCTTGGACACCCGGGTCTATGAACTAATGATACTTGTCAGTACTTGCATTTTGGGGTAACATCTCCTGGTATGCATAGGTTGTTACCCTTTTGGATTTGAACATCTAATGTTTAGTCTATGTAATTTAATTGTGTAATATATACTAGGCTCGAATTGTAAATATTTGGGGAGTTTTATAGTTTTGCTTGTCGTCATGGCCACCAACACGACTCACAATGGCCATCAACCAAGAGAATCGCTACTGCTGCACGCCAGAGGAGAGCCGATGTTGATTACGTTGGTCTACCACTGCGGCTCAGCTCATCGGGAAGACGTGGGCGCTGCTGCTGGTTCACCGTCCTGCCGTCGATGAGCGAGAGAGAGAGAGAGAGAGAGAGAACGAAGACCAGAAATAGCGATGGGATAGGAGAGATGAAAGAGGCAGAGAGAGAAGTGTGCGAGAAGGAGAGAAGATGGCGTGATAGAGGCATGGAAGAAAAAGAGAGAGAGAGAGAGAGAGGCTGACAGCATGGCCACCAGAAACAGTACATAATTTATTTTTTCTGTTATTATTTTAAAAATTTTTGTGAGTAAATTTGCCTTTTCAGTTATATTTTGCCGGTAATTTGGTCGAATCGACCAAAATTGATAAAAAATTTAATAGTTAGAGTACTCAATTGTTAGTTTTAAAAGTCGTGGATTAAAATTAACACAACATCAATATTCATAGTACCAAAAGTGTAATTAACTCCTATTTTTAAGTTTGGAGTACACACACATATATATACGGGATCAAATGTGAAACAGGCGTTTCCGTGTGAATTGCACCATTAAGTATGCAAAAATGCACCACAACGTGTTCAAAAATGTACTATATGAAATGCACAAATGAACCACACCCTGGCGCATTTATGAACATGTGGTGCATTTTTGCATACCCAATGATTATATATATTGTCGGTTTTTTTTTTTTAAAAAAAATGATTATATATATTGTTATTTTTCTTTTATTTTTTGTTTCTCTATCCTCCAACTCGATCATATTCATTTGACAAAAAGTCAAATTTAAATTTTACTATTTAGTTTGGGAAAAGAAGAATTCTTCATAAGAACTTATTACCTTTTGTCTTAATTAATTTCTCAATAAGTACAGTGCATTTTTATTTTAGTCATTGGCGTTGGTTGGTAAATGACTGGTAACTGTTAACTGATTGGGTTAATTAGAGGGTATAACTAGTTGATAACATTAGCTGATGGTAGAAAGGTGTTTGATAAATTAGCTGTTAGCTGATAGCTGTTTGATATAATTTCTTTTTCTCAAAAAGCTAATTGAAAAAATTACTGAGTAGCTTTTTGAATTTTAACATTTTGGAGTACAAAAAGCTAATTAATCAAACACTTAGGGTGTGTTTGGTTGATGAGTTTTGCCCATAGGAATGGATATGAAAGTGATTGTTAGTGTTTGGTTGATAGGTTTTTAGAACATTACTATGGGTTTCGAATACCCCATAAATTGAAAAACTCATACCCAAATAAAATAAGGGTTTCATTCTCTTATTCATTCTCAAGCACTACTATTAGTAACCATTCACATTCCACCCTACTACCAAACATGTTAAATACTTTCACCAAAACCCATTACCATTACCAAGCATTTGATACACATTCCAATTCCGACTCCCATGTGCAAACCAAACACACCCTTATATTGATTTTTAAACCAAGTCAAACAACTAATAGTGGTCAAATAAGCCAAAATTAACTTATAAGCTAACTATTTTATCAAACAGGCCATTGACTGAGAACTTATATTGATTTGTAAATTTTTCTCTCTCGTCAACCTTCTCGAGTCCTTTCTTCTTCTCAGAGCTTTTCTTCCTTCTTCGGTTGAGTTTCTTCTCCCATGGATAATGGCAGCTCTTCTCATTCGATACCGAATCTTGCTATCGCTGATCTGGATGATGATGGCATTGTTCAACAATTCGGTAATATCTCTCTAGGGCCGACAGCAGATGAGCCAGAGTTTTTTGTTGTGGGTAGGTTAGTCACAGAAAAGCCTACCAAGTTCACGTTCCTCCGCGATACGCTCGGTGGCGTCTGGCGTCCGACATATGGAATGAACTTCAGAGAGCTTGAATCGAGACGATATCTCTTTCGCTTTTATCATGATACAGATATGACAAGGATTCTAGATGATGGTCCGTGGGCTTTTGAACAGAGCCTATTAGTTCTTAAACATTTTCCAACGGGGGTTGATCTAGAGACAGTATTGCTTGACACTGCTGATTTTTGGATCCAAATTCATGGCCTACAGTCAGGTTTCCGATCTGAAGGAGTTCTGAACGTTGTAGGTGGTTATATCGGCCGGATGGTTAAGTCTGATGAACGCAACTTCGATGGGTCGATCAGAACCTTTTTTCGTATACGTGTGGAAATTGATGTGGCCAAGCCTTTGAAGAAGGGGATGAAGATGCGAAAAGATAATGGTGAGTGGTTTCGAGTGGATTTCCGGTACGAACGCTTACCAACGTTTTGTTTCATCTGTGGCATCATAGGCTATGGAGATAAGTACTGTCATAAGGTGTCTCAAGGCTGGGATAAGAACGCTGAAAAACCTTATGGTCCAGGGATGAGGGCTGGTGGCCGGCGTAATACTCCACCGGCGGGCAATGTTTGGATAGCGCCGGAAACTTCGGTGGGTAGAAGCCAGTGGACCTCACCGGGATTGCGTACTGGGAATAATGAAAAAGGAAAGAATCCACCGGCGGGCAATATTGATTCTCTTGCCTTGCATGTGCCTGGTTTTATCACGGAAATTGTGCGTGGTAAGAATAACGCCAATGCTGATTCTCTTGCCTTGCATGTGCCTGGTTCTATCACGGAAATTTTGCATGACAAGAATCTCGCCAATTTAATGCCTAATGAGTCTATTATTGGTAACGCGGAGGAGGAGAACGCTGATGATGTGGTTACAATTGTTGAGCAAAAACGACGTAGGATGGACATCAACGACGCGGTTTTTACCGCACCTATGGAAGTGGAGGAAATTGGTTCAAAAAACTTGCTGGAGGCGGGAGCTGGGGCAGCCCAGTCCCGCCCGACCCAATGAGTTCCATAAGTTGGAACTGTCGTGGGATAGGCAACCCACGTACGGTTCGGGAATTAATGGCCTTAGAAGCTAAGGTCAAGCCTATGCTTATTTTCTTAATGGAAACTAAGGTGCGTCGTGAGCGTGCGGAGCGCCTAAGAATTAAACTCAATTTTGATGGTCTTTTTTATGTCGACGGAGGTGGTCTTAGAGGTGGTTTGGCACTGTTTTGGCGGGATAGAGGTGTAGCCAGTCTGATCAGTTTTTCAAATAATCACATTGATGTTCAGGTGCGGCTGCCTGGCAGCGACCCCTGGAGATTAACGTGCTTTTATGGCTTCTCGAATAGGTCTTGTCGTCAACAGTCGTGGAACCTGCTGCGTTCCCTTCACCAGAAATCTCAACTGCCGTGGCTAGTAATTGGTGATTTCAATGACATTACCAACCCAACTGAAAAACGGGGACATCATCCTCACCCAACTGCTTTAATCGACGGGTTCAATCAAGCTTTAGATGATTGCGAGCTACTTGATTTGGGGATGAGAGGTCGGAAGTTCACATGGGAGAAGGGAAAAGGTACCGACCATTGGGTGGAAGAACGTCTAGATAGGGCAGTTGCCGGGGCAGATTGGTGTAGCATGTTTCCTCAAGTTACGGTTTATAATAAAGAGGTAATCAATTCTGATCATTCGGCTTTGTTTATTGAACTCGATGGGCCACGTGTTGCGCGTCAGCGTAGATCTTTTCTTTTTTAGAATGCTTGGCTACAAGAGGTTGGATGTAAGGAGGTGGTTATGAGCTCGTGGAATGCTACTGCCGGAGAATTGATTCCAGTAAGGTTGGACTACTGTGGCTCTTCCTTGAAAGGTTGGGGAGGTAATCTGGTTAAGAGACTTGAGAAGGAAATTGCATCACTCCAAGAACAACTTAATGCTTTCCGAGATAGACGTGATGCAACATCTTTGAGCGCAGTATGTAACATTGATGGTCGTTTAAATGAGTTGAACGACCAGTTGAATGCCTACTGGCGTCAACGTGCGAAACAGTTCTGGCTTAATATAGGTGACCGTAACACTAAGTTCTACCATTTTATGCATCATCCCGTAAGAGGAAAATATGATCATGAAGTCGCAAGATGAAAGTGGACAGTGGATTGAAGGCCCTAATTTGTTGCTTTTGGCTAAACGATATTACACAACTCTGTTTACTGCAAAAGGGGTAGTCGGTGAAGATACTTTACAAAGTCTATCTCCGAGAGTTACCCAAGAGGATAATGAGCTGCTGCTACGGCCTTTCTCGTATGAAGAAGTGAAGGAAGCGCTCTTTAGCATGGCACCAGATAAATCCCTGGGTCCGGATGGCTTCTCTCCGACTTTTTTTCAGCATTTTTGGACGGAGATTGGAGTTGATGTCTCGCGGTTTATCATAGATTGTATTGAAGGAAATCATTTTCCAAATGGGATGAACGATGCCATAATCACACTGATTCCTAAAAAGTCCTCACCCGTATCTATGAGCGAGCTCCGCCCTATAGCTCTATGTAATGTTCTTTACAAAATTCTTTCTAAGATGCTTGCCAATAGGTTGAAAACGGTGTTGGAAAAGATTATATCCCCCGCTCAGAGTGTGTTCTTATCCGGACGTCTTATTACGGATAATGTGCTTGTAGCGTCAGAAGTAATCCACTTTTTGAACCGTAAACGTCAGGGCCGGGATGGATGGTGTGCCCTAAAGCTTGATATGGCGAAGGCATACGATAAGATGGAGTGGCTATTTCTACACGCAATGATGACACGGCTGGGATTTGATAACAGTTGGATAGACATTATACTCCGGTGTGTCACTACGGTTCGTTATAAGGTTGGAATGAACGGGAATTTAACTGATTATATTCTTCCTTCGTGTGGCCTGAGGCAAGGTGACCCCTTGTCTCCTTATTTGTTCATTTTGTGTGCAGAAGGATTATCACATTTGTTAACAAGGGCAGTCCAAAGAGATGAAATATCACCATGCGTTGTAGCGAGAGGAGCCCCGGGAATTTTCCACTTGTTTTTCGCAGACGACTCTTTGTTATTCTTTAAGGCTACTGTTTCGGAAGCAACCTTTGTGAAAAATTGTCTTAGCCGCTATGAGATGGTCTCCGGGCAGGTGGTGAACTACAATAAATCATGTGCTATCTTCGGTAAAAACACGGTAGAGGATTGCAAGGAACAAGTAGCGACAGTTTTCAATGTGCCTTATTCTGATAATATTGGGAAGTATCTTGGGCTACCGATGGGTATTGGTCGAAATAAAAAAGAGGTCTTCTCTTTTATTGAAGCAAAATTGGCACAGCGTGTTGGGGGGTGGAATAAAAAGATTTTATCAAGAGCTGGGAAGGAAGTTCTGTTAAAGAGCATTGCCCAGGCACTCCCTACGTACACTATGAGCATTTACTTCCTACCGACTACTTTTTGTGAAAGACTTGAGCGAAATATGAACAAGTTTTGGTGGGGGGTGAACGGCGGGAGTGGTGGCGGCATAAGGTGGATGTCCTGGGGACGCATGTGCCATCCGAAATCATGTGGTGGCATGGGTTTTAAGAAACTGTGCAGTTTTAATATGGCTTTACTGGCCAAGCAAGGTTGGTGATTATTAACGAATCCTAACTCTTTGGCGGCTCGCTTATATAAGGCCAGGTACTTCCCAAAATCAAACTTCTTGTCGGCAGGGTTGGGTGCAAACCCCAGCTACTGTTGGCGGTCAATATTAGCTGGTCAGGATGTGCTTAAGCGTGGGTGCTATCGACGCATAGGCAATGGAGCCTCTCAGGCCCGGCCCTGGGCAAGTGCAGGCTGAGCCCTTGCCCAGGGCCCAATCAAGATAGGGGCCCCTAGTCCATAGATATATAGTATATAATATATATATATATATATATATATATATATATATATATATATATACATAATATATATATATATATATATATATATATATATATATATATATATATAAATCTTTTATTGTTTTCTGAGGTCTGCTGTCCGCGTCTCTGCGAGGAAGCCGAAGGAGTCGGAAGACGAGAAGACGCACAACTCTTAGTGTCGCACCCACCACCCACCGCCCACGCCGCCAAGGAATTAATAGCAACGCCTTTTCAACTGTAAAAATGGAGTCTTCAATAAAAGCTCAGAAGTCAGAAGCATCTTCAATATTCAAATCTATCATCCATAGTTCCACACTCATCGACCTTGTCTACAAGACTGCAAATCCGCCTTCAATTATCACCAGGCCTTCGCCTTACGCCTTTGTCTAATCAGTAATCAGCGTTCACCTTCACAGAGTCACGACCTAATGCCCTAATTGCAAAGGTATTTTCTGATTTCAACTAATTATAATTTATTATTTTATTAATAAATAATAATGCAAATATGCAAATGACGAAATGTGCAATTATGAATTTAGGATGTAATATTCAATTAAGTGCATAGTATGCTGTGAGCCTTTGGATTAGGAATTTAGGATTTCTGCAAATCAGCAAATGTAATGTATACAAATATACAATTAGTATTACTGTATTAGGCTATTAGCACATACATTGATATATATATATATATATATATATATATATATATATATATATATATATATATATATATATTTATTTATTTATTTATTTATTTATTTATTTATTTATTTATTTATTTATTTATTTATATATATTCCTGCTTTGCCTTTAAGTTCTTAGAATATATTTGGTGTGAAATAGGAATTTAGGATTTCTGCAGATCAGCAAATGTAATATATACCATTAGTATTACTGTGTTAGGCTATTAGCACACACATTGATATATATATTTCTGCTTAAGTGCTTAGATAATTAGATATACCTCATTCACATTATGTATATATATTTGGTTACACAAATTAACAATTTGCAAAACATTAAGAGCAAGAAGTGAGCAAACAAGTATCAGCAATAATTCACAAGTGTTGTACTGCTTATTGCTTAAGTGCTTAATATGCTGCTTAAGTTAGGATTTCCTTAGCTTTTTACTTATTAGTTTGTGAAGGGTTTTATCTAATAAAGACAAATTTAAGTTGTTGCAGGAAGAGAAAGTACTGCATTCTCTCCAAACTCTGATTTGAGAAGCACGAAGAAATACCGACGGCTGTCAAACTTACCTTAATTAACTGATTCACAAGTGCAAACGCTTGGTGCTTTTGTTTTTTTTTTTTTTTTTTTTTGGTTAAGATCAATTTTATAATAATTTTTTTTATACAATGTTGCCTAAAAAAATATTTATCAGGAAGTTTTCTGCCGTGATTAGTTTTGTATTAGTATTGTATTTGTAAAATGTTGAAAATTTTAAATTCTATTTCAATTTAGATGACATTATTAGTATTTTTGTACTCGTATATAACATTTAAAATTTAGTTATAAAAATGTACATTAACTTCTATTGGGGGTCCTTTTCTTTTCTTTGCCCCGGGCCTATAAAACTATAGGACCGGCCCTGGAGCCTCTACACTGGTATGGAACCATCCATGGTTGCCATGCAATGAGGACCCTTTCATTAACTCACAGTTGCATGCACAATGCTAATATGAAGGTCAGCGAACTCATAAACCAGGAAACTCAAGATTGGGATTTAGTGTGACTGGATAACTTGTTTGAAGCTCGTGATGTAGAGCTTATTAAGAAGATCCCCCGGCAACACAATTTGAGGATCAATGGTGTTGGAGAGGGGACTTGTGAGGCATGTACACAGTAAGGCAGGGATATCGGCTACTCACTGAGGAAATATATGGTGGAGATGATAATAACGTGTGGGCTGCTCTATGGAATCTAAAGACCCCTCCCAATATCCGAAATTTTTTGTGGAGGTGTTTACATGGTATATTACCAACATTGAAGGCCCTAGCTGACCGACATGTGGATGTGGATGTATTGTGTCCTCTATGCCACCAACACGTAGAATCTTTAAAGCATATTATGTGTGACTGTGTTCAGGTTTCCACGCTATGGGATGGTATGCTGACTGTCCAGTTGCCTAGCTCTGAGGAGGACTTCAGTATTTGGTTATCCTTCATATTAGTAAGCTGTGAATTGCATGTGCCGTTACGTTGTGTGGCCACCATGTGGTGTATCTGGAGGGAGAGGAATAATGTTGTCTGGAACCATAAGCCATGGAATCGTTCGACCGTTTATCACGAGGTGCAGAGGTTGTTGAACGACTGGAGCGAGATGGATTGTACTCGTAGTGTTGCAGTATCGCAGCGTAGGAATGGGGGTCTCAGTGTGGTTACTAATCATCTTTCTTTGGTTCAAGAGGATGGTTTCGCAATTTATTTTGATGCTGCTGTGTTCGCGGAGATGGAGTCCGCGAGCTTTGGAGTGGTGATCATGGATAACTTGGGCAATTATGTGGCTGCCAAGAATGGGCCGGTGCGGTGTTTAAACGATGTAAACTTGGCGGAGGCAATTGCCATCAAGGAAGCGTTATCTTGGGCTTATGATCGAAGGATGACAAAGGTGGCGGTCTTTTCGGATTCTCAAACGGTATGTAATGCAATCAATGGCTCGGCTTTGGACTATTCTAGTTCGGGTTGTGTTATTAGTCAGTGTCGTTCTCTTAAACGACACTTTAAAGTAGTGTCCATTACTTTTATTCCTAGATCAGTAAATCGGTTGACTCATGCCATGGCTAGAGCTAATAGTTCGTCTACTGATCCTAATGTTTGGATTGATTCTGTTCCTTCATGTATTGAATCTTTGGTTTAATGAAGTTTGAAGCTTTGGTTTTCAAAAACAGGGCCATTGACTTTTAATTCTAATCAATAATTTCTCAATAATTGCACGGTATTTTTACTTTAATCATTGACTTTTACTCTTAACCGTAACAAACTATACCATTGATTAAAGTCATGGTTAAAATTTTCTTTTCTATAATTAATTAGGTGGTAGTATGTTACATTGGTACACCATTTGCATGGAAATGGCCCATTGTTTTTTTTTTTTTTTTTCTCTTTAATGATGTATACATATTATGTATAGATAAGCTCTTAGAAAACACAAGTGGACAAAGCGATATGTTAAAGTGATACCATATATAGCTATACATAATTCTAGGCATGGATAAAGGCTGATACGCACTCAACCAATCATTATTGCGTGAATCACAATCCAAAAATACATTATCTTACTCTAAAAATTTTATTATTTTAATACATAAAGTACATTATACATTATTTTAACTCATAAAATACATTATTTTATTTTAAAAATTTCATTACTTTAACACATAAAATACTTTATTCTAATACATAAAGTACATTATTCAAACTCATAAAATACATTATCTTATCACAGAATGTTCAGTATTCTAACATGCACGTGAAGTAAGGTTTTTTTTTTTTTTTAATCAAAATGCCATCGTTTTGGACCGTCCTGCACTATGATGAGAAAATGTGAGGCTTAACCGAAAGAATGTTAGAAAAAATCATAAATCAAACTCGTAACTTTCAAATACGAAAGTCATATTCCACTTAGATAATCCTTTTTGAGTTTTTGTGGTTTACATCAACTGAACTTTAATTATTTTTTTTTTTAAGTGAGGTGGAATTAAAATTGTAAAAATCGCTATGCATTCCTTGGACACTTTTTAATAAAATAAAATTTTTAATAGTTAATACTAAAATATTAAATATTAACATCAAAACATATAAAATTGTAAATTGTATAAAGATTTAAAGAATTAAAACACAATTTTACAAAGTCACAACTCACAAAGTATCACTATTATAGTAGTTTATTTTCATTTTTTTTCTAAAAAACATTTTTTGGGTTTGTGACTGAGTTGAAGGATTTATGATTATTTCACTAAAAAAAACCCCATTTTTTTTTTTTTAAAAAAAGGAAACAATGGCTAATGGGTCGCCTAGTCCGTCACGGCATAATCCACGCATATGTTGCCTAGGGCCATCTAGACGGCAGGCATGCGCGATTTTTTGTAACCATGGGTGGAATAATGTGTTTGAAAAATACTTAGCTTGATGTATTCCCAAAAGTGATACTCCTAACTTTTACTCTTATTTGTGTCCAAATTTGTTTGGAAGAAAAAAAAATGAATAGATAAACATCATAGTCCCTACTAAATTGAGTAATCAGCATGTCAAATCATAGGAAGTATAAATTGAGAGTATATCTAGAATTACTCAATATTTTTAGGTCACATATTTATAAGTTAGATTATGTATTCTCAAATATACTTTAAGGAGCTCTTGCATTCTATATGCCAAAACGGGTATGAAGATTGCGAATTGTTATGCCATGGAATTGTATCTACCTTGTGAAGTTGACACGGTTCTATGTTCATAATTTTTGAACTTCATATTTACAATTATTGAACTCTATATTTATAATTACTAAACTATATGTTCATAATTTTTGAATTTCATATTCACAATTATTGAATTTTATATTCACAATTACAAAACTCTATATTCATAATTATAGAATTCTATATTCATACCTATAGAACTCTATATTCATAATTTTTAAACTCTATATTCATAATTATGAACAGTTTTAAAACCGTGCGGGTGGACACAGTTCCACAACATAATTTGCCGAAGATTGCAAGCTTATATTTTGATGGGCTATTAGATGTATGGGCCTAACTAAAACATAAATGCAGAATTTATATGACCAAAAAATCATGGGCTGTTCGATCCAATAATTTAGCCCAATTTCATTGGAATGATTGATGGTCCGGCCCAAAGAAAGCCCGACGACTTTTACTTTTCAGTCACTCCAAAACTGCTGCTAGTTCGACATGTCTGATCAGACAAGATCGGAAATCTAAACCGCCGTTTCACCTACGACCATGGCCGATCATGATCATCGCCGCCACCACCACCACCACCGCCCACACCGCTTATCTCTGCCACCGCGCACCGCCGTTCCCACCACCACACCCACTCCTTCAAGGCACCTCTATCCTCCTTTGACACCCACCCCCACCCCCTCAAAAAACTCTGCTTTTCCCCTCAAATCTTCTTACAGCGCCACCGCCAAGACTTCTTCTATCTCCTTCCTCTTCCTCCTCCTCTTCTCCCTCCGCTCTCTCTACTCTCTCCTCCCTTTCCTCCGCTCCTCCCCGTCCTCTTTCTCTATCTTCCCCTTCTCTTTCCTCGTCTCCCTCTTCTCTTTCCTCCTCACTCTATCCTTCTCTCTCTTCACCTCCCTCTCTTCTTCCTCCTCTAGAGACCCTTTTCGCCAGAAGCAACGCCACCCCATTTTCTCCCTCACCTTGATGACCCAATCTCAGCAAAGGCTTCTCTTAGCTAAATCCTTCCTTCAAGCTGTAATCTTTCTCCTCAGATTCCAAGCTCTTAGGTATTGCGGCGCTGCAGCAATGATTCTGGCGGAGCTGTCAGGAAACGTGACCGCGCGGTTCTTTGCCGGTGGGAAAAATCGAAACTTTGGTAATGACAACAAACTTGGATCATCTAAGATTGGTGGGTTTGTAGCTTTGTTCCTTGGATTACTGTTTTTATCTGTTAGCTGGGACCGAATTGAATGCTTTCCTTTATCTTCTGTGAATATTAGTAAGTTCGGAATTAGTAAGAATTGTGTTAGGGTTTGGCCTATGTTGCTTCCGTTTCTGTCTGGTTTTTTGGGGTGCTATGAACATCTTTCAATGAACTCAGGAACTGTAAGGGAAATGGGGCAAAAACGGGTTCGATTGGTTTCGTTGTTCTATACAACAGTTTGGCTTTTCATACCTGCTGTTATAAGCATGTTTGTGTTTGAAGCAGAAGGAGATAATATCTCTTTATCAAATCTTGGTTGGCCCTTAGTGAATACAGTAGTATTCGGTGTGCTTTTGAGTGAGAATTTCACTGATGAGAGGCCAAATGCATCGAAGGATTTTCAGAGAGAGTATGTTGTCACTTTCCTGTGTACTCTTATCCTGGAGTTGTTTTATTTCCCGGAGCTTTCACTCTGGGGACTGTTGGTTTGTGGATTCTTGCTTTGGATTGCTGCGAGGAATTTGGATCCGGTTTATTCTAATTATCTTGAATTGGAATTGGAATCATCTGAGTCGTTAAGTGCTGCTTTTATGAAGCCCCTTCGCCACATCTTGAGTGAAAGGAAGTCGCGAAAGATTGCACTTTTTCTTTTGATCAATACAGCGTACATGGTTGTGGAGTTTGTTGCCGGGTTTATGAGTAATAGCCTTGGGTTGATATCAGATGCGTGTCACATGCTATTTGATTGTGCCGCTCTAGCTATTGGATTATATGCATCATACATATCCCGCTTGCCAGCTAATCTTCAATTTAACTATGGTCGAGGGAGATTCGAGGTTCTCTCGGGATATGTAAATGCTGTGTTTCTTGTACTTGTTGGAGCATTGATTGTTCTTGAATCATTCGAGAGGATTTTAGACCCTCAGGAGATTTCTACTAATAGTCTGCTGGCTGTGTCTGTTGGAGGGCTCGTTGTTAACATTGTGGGCTTGATTTTCTTTCACGAGGAACATCATCATGCCCATGGCGGGGCTGGTTCCTGTTCACATTCCCATTCCCATTCCCATTCCCAATCTGAGTCTCATAGCCACCATCATACACATGATCATGGCCATCCAGTTCACAATCACCGGGAAGAACATGTTACCGTTGTCCATGACTGCCATGAGAAATTGCATTCTACTCATGATAAGCAATGCCAAAGTGATCACGAACATCATGAATGTAGTAAAGGACAGCACGAGAGTAAATCTTCACATTCTCACGACCATGGCCACCCTCATCATCATGATGATCACTCCCATCACGAATGCCATCATGATGCTGACCAACATGTCATCGTTTCTCACCAGCATAGTGATGAAAAAGTTATATTAAACCGAGGAGAAAAAGGGCATCACCACCACCACCACCACCACATTGACCATAACATGGAAGGCATCTTTTTGCACGTGCTAGCGGACACAATGGGAAGTGTCGGGGTGGTCATTTCGACCCTATTAATTAAATACAAGGGGTGGCTTGTTGCAGATCCTGCCTGCTCAATTTTTATATCCGTATTGATAGTATCCTCAGTTATCCCGCTGCTCAGGAATTCAGCAGAAATTCTGCTGCAAAGAGTCCCTAGAGCTCACGAGCACGACTTGAGGGAAGCTATAAGTGATGTTAAGAAGATGAAAGGCGTATGTGGCATTCAGAGTCTGCACGCTTGGAGCTTCACAAACTCAGATGTGGTAGGCACTCTCCACCTTCACGTCTCGACAGATACTGACAAGATTGCTACAAAGAATAAAGTATCGGACATATTACATGATGCCGGTATAAAGGACTTGACTGTTCAGATTGAATGTATCAAAGATAGTTAACAGAATGGGGTGTGTTGAGTAAATTCCCTTGTGAAGAGTGAAGACATTCTTAGTTCACCTGGAGAGCCCATAACAGACATATGCATGAGGTAAGTAGCCACTTCCATTTCATTTAACGTGCTATCAAAGCCTATTTCTTAACCATCTTGGTTGGCGTGAGTGGCCGTGTATTCTCATCCCTTAAGAGAGGTCGGGAGTTCGAACCCCCTCTCGTATAGAAAAACCAATCTGGCTAGCAATTTGCCCCTTAATTGGGTCAGCCCGGTGCAAATGGGAATTAATCTGAGTATGGTGCGAGCTTAAAGGTATCTCCTACAGTTAGGGCCTGTTCAGGACACCTCATGGTCTGACCAAAAAAATAAAAAAGCATGTTTCTTCTCCTTGTATGTAGGGGGAGGGAGAAAGAGAGAGTATACCTTTTTCTTGAGTATATTTTGATGAAATTGTACCATGCTTTTTCTCCTTATAAAAACAAAACTAAATTGTTCCATCACCTCCATGCTTTTACAAAGTCATGTACAAGGAAGATTGTGAAAAACGTTGCATATGTTGTGTTATAGTTAGGATACCCCATTTTGGAACAAAGAAAATTATTCACTCATTACCCAATGAATCATGATGAAAAAAATTGATTCTTTTTAGATTGCATTTGTCCTTTGGAATTGTTTCTCTTGGTATGGTTGATAATTTTCTTTTTAAGATATCGATAAACACTCTAGCAATGAACATTATGAAGTTTACATGATCTTTTTTTTTTTGAGACTTGTAGTTCAGCCTTTCTTGTCAGAAAGACTGAAATTGCTTGATTAGTTGATTGTACACTTGATAGCCGACATTGACACCTATTTGTGTGACCTCTTGATTTTATTAAATTTCCAGTTTTCAGGTGAGCAGTGTATGACAGTGTGTCGAAGAGATGATTCTGAACTTTGTCGCTACAAGAGTCTGGAATTCAACTGATAAGGAAACCGTTTCCTTTTCAGGTAGAACTCCTCTTCCTCAGCACTATCTAATTCCGGTAACAAGTGTATACTCAAATGACAGCAGCTGAGATAATCTTAGAACCTTGACAGACCCATTGATGTAAAAAAATTGATTCTTGAATTATTTGTTCCAAAAGACAAACAATACCTAGTGTACATTGTTGTTGTGTTTCTTATCTGTCATTCTCAACAATCCCTGTGATCCTCCACCCAGGATTCCTGTCAGGCAGATAAGAACATTAAGGATCAATACAGGATCCTAAATCTGTTTAACATTAAGGATCAAAATCTGCTTTTTCTTTATGTTTGGATCATTTGCAGTAGCAGTATACAGTCTTTTTTATTTCGTCAAAAGTCAGGGTTACAAGTTCAACTTCCAGCGGGAGCAGTCTATTGGCCTTCTTAGGTTGACTTGGTTAGCTCTGGTCAACCTAGACTGGTTTATCTCATTGTGGTCATTTGCTAGTTATGATCACAATGCATGATTTACCCAGTACACACCATCGGGTAGTGGCTGCAAGTTTCTCTCGTAATTTAAAAAAAAATGAATTTGTATTCAGAACTCAAGTAATATATTCTGTGAATGTTGTTCCCACTATTTGAACTGAAAATTAGTTTTAAAATTAATCAAGAACATCAGAAGTTTTTCAAGAAGAACAAAAAAATGATTTCATAGTTGGTGGGCCTTTAGCTCCAACTTATAAGCCTGAATTTCCATGGGAGAAAGGAGTACATGCCCTTCCCTGGCGCCATCTGTGAAATGTCTGCCATAGCCAAGCATCTCTGTGTCTTCATGCAAGAGATTCAAAGACGTAGCTTTTGGGTACAAGACTTCAAGGTCGTTGAACATTTCAAACAGATTAACCGGCGTGTCAACTACACTTGAACAGTTGGATCTGCCTTTCTGACAGTACGAGGAATCCCAGTGTCGGCGCTGGAAAACAAGAACAAACCTGGGATCTTCACGGGGATCCTGGGAATTTCTCATGGGCCGCGGCGCCTTGAAGCTCACAATATGCAAGTCACAGGGCAAAGAAGCCGCCATTGGAGAGAAGGACCGTGGCGGTGGCTGCACAGAGATTTTTTCAGCTTTCTTAGCTACAAATATGTTGAGGGGATGGTTTAAGCGGGCACCAACCAAATGAGATAGAAGAGAGGGGCTAAACGGGTTAGAAATTGCAACAGAATCTGCAACGGTTGAAACGTTGGACTCAAGAAGAACATGGAAGACGACGTTCATCCTCCGGTTATCCATCACTCCCTGACCAAGACCCCGCCCGTCGTCTCTCATCAACCTCCGGTCAAGCATGATCTCTAACCATCCATCTTTCAGGCTTGCAGCGCCCAGTGACTGGCGGGTGTGGATGGAGAAGCGTTGGCCGTTTGATCCCTGCATGAATGCAAGAGAGGGCATTGGATAATAGTTTCCCTGAACAGGAATCTTGTCGTAGGTTTCCCTGCGGCTCATTTGGAATCCATTCAAATCAGAATAGAAAATCCTTTTGTTGTCAATGTCAGTCTTGAACCTAGTTATCAATTCTTTGTTGTTGAACTCATATCCAATAAGCTCAACATGGTACTCCTTCTCAACAATGTAGTCCTGTATGCAACCATCACAGTTATAGATTCGGGTGCTATGGGAAACCGGAGCTTTCTGCCATAGCGTCTTTGGGAAAGAGCGTGCTTCCTTCACCAATTCGCCATCGGCTATAACCATCACTCCACCAGACAGTGAAATAGGCTCAGCATCACCATCTGGTTTGAATATATATGCTCCACTTTCTGTGCTGGAGTATATGCTTATTTCTTCACCAACTACATTTGAGTTTACTTTCTCCAACAGCCCAGACTTCAAGTTGAAAGTAAGTGTTTGATGCTGATTTTGAATCGTTGCTTCATTTCCTTTTGCTTTTGAGCAAGTGTAGGGTGATGGGCAAGAAATTTTACCAGGCATGAACATTTTTAAGTGTGCTGGTTTTGCCTTTTCGCAGGTAGGAAATCCGTTTGCGATGTAATAAGTCTGCAACCCCATTGGAGGAACTGAAGCTCTCCAGTAGACGCGATGTCTTCCAGTGAAAATCTTATCTTTATCGAGGTGTAATTCAGGAGATATCTGGCTTTCCACACATGTCCAGTTTGAGTCCAAAATCACCACATTTGGCCTGCCAACAATCACTGTCACAACTTCATCTCTTGTCTGTTCTAGTGGGTTAAAAATGACCAAACTCTGCAGAGTTTCTTCCATGGCATCTATTGTTTTGTGTACTGGCTGAGCATCATATTTGGATCTCAGCTTTGCTGGCTCAAACTCAGATGGAGTCTGATCATCTCTTTCGTGGCGAATCCCAATCAGGACCTCGATAGCTTTGGACATGAAGATTTGAAGGTCTTCCAAAGCCATATGCATTCGCATTCCATAGTCCTGAACCACGTGATCCTTGGCAGTACCAGTCACCCCGTCGTGATGCTGAAACAGTGCCAGGTTTCTTCTCGCAGCTGTCAACTTGTAGGCAAATCCAGTCGGCAACTTCTCACAATTTGGTCTCTGGCAGTGTCCTAGAAGGAAAACTATCATCATTTCAGCACCCCGCAAGGTTTGCTCCAGTACACGATCAACAGCCTTGAAGAAAGGGCGAGAAACATAATAGCCACTCCAGTAATCCTGGTTCCTGTCAGCGTAAGTAAAGAAATCGCCTGAGAGAGAAGGAAAGCCTCCAATCTCACCAGAGCCAATCTCATTTGGACGAGAATAGTTTACCCTGATGACTTCCTCTCTCAGCGCCTGGAAATAATCTTCAAGAGTGCCAAATTTAGCTTCAGCATTCAAGTCAGGATTAGCATTGATATAGTCAAACAGAAGTTGATAGTTCCTGAACTGAGCTTCAGCTTCATCACTGCTAACATAACGAAAATCATCTCCAAGAGGAACAAGAAGCGTATTTGTTCTATACAGTGTCGACTTCTTTCTGTATTGATCCAACAGCATAAGTGCCCTTTCCATAACATTTTCTTGGGTTGTCTCCACTGGATTTTCGCCCCAAGGGCAGCTTTCGTACGTATACATTCTTGCAAAATCAAACTGACAACAGATTGCAGGCTCAGGACCACAGGTATGTGGAATGTCGTATGAATAGAAGGGCATCATGTGGACAAAAATGTCAGTTGTTTCTTCAGCATCCCAGCTTTGTCGCCACACATATTCTAAGTCCTTATGCAAAGCTAGTTCCTTCTTCAACTCATAATGTGTCCTCTGTATAAGCATATTCTCAAAACCCATACGGCGATACAGATACGCCATTGTTGCAGAATACCCAAATGGATCTATAACCCATGAGTTTTTAGGAACTACACCAATAGTTTCATTTAACCACATATTTCCCTCAGTCACCTGTGTCACAAAATGAGAAAAATGATGGAGTTCATGGCAACAGTGTCTTCAGAATTACAATATGACCACTCTATTACAACCAATTATCATGATATGACATATTATGAGACAAAACAACCTCATACTACACAGAAACATCTAACAGTAAAACCAAGAAATGAGCACATACAGGGGCAACTTCAGCCAAGTTAGTCACTTGGTCAGACTGTTCACTTGGTAACAAGGTTATCTTTTAGTATGAGCAGCCTATTGGCCTTCTTGATTTGAGCCCCACTTACCTCCTTGTGATCCTATACCGACTAAAGTTATAAGGTGAGGATTTATCACCCTCGGATAGTTTCTTAAGTACAATATTGGCATGAAAGATAATGAGAGCAGAAGGAAAACAAATTAAGAAAAGATTATGTTTGTACCTGTTCTATAATTGCAAAATAATGCGAGTTAGCCTGCAGAGATGACCAAAAAGGAAAAAAGTGAGCAGCTATACAAGTTGCAGAACATACTGGACTGCCTTAATTACCTCATCATTCATCACCCAACCACCTCCAACGATTTCTAACTGCCCATTATGCACCAAGTTGATGAAGGCGTCTTTACTCTCATGCGAGGTATCCCGCCACCATCTCTCCAAATAAGACATTTCCTCCCATATAAACTTGCGACGAACATCCTTAATTAATTCAGACCAAAAATCAGAAAGAAAGAGAATAAATTGGTTAAACACTATCCGGGCCGGGGATTTATACACAGTGAAATCGAAGAGTTTAATTACCTTTGAAAGTGTTTCAACAATGGTGTCGAGGATATGCCTGGATTGCCGATCATAGTACTCTTCGACTGTGAAGATCCAGCCCGGATCATTATGCGAATGTGGAACCAAGAAAACCTTCAATTTCTCCGAATCCCATTCGTCTCCTACGTAACTAACATTCCATCCCTGCTTCCAAGCTCCGCCGTCCTCATCCAGGAATTGAATCTTGTCGTAAAGTCCCTTGGTTGTTATATCCACGAAAGCTTCCAAAACGGTTTCGTTTGTTGGGGATTCCCGGTGAACGGTTTTCCGGAGGCGATGAAAGCGGGATCGGGCGGAACGGAGGTGGGAAGAGAGGAGTGGCTTGGGGACGCCGTACTTGTAGACGATCAGAATGAAGAAGGTGAGAGAGAATAAGATGCCGATGGTGAAGAAATTGGAGAGTATGAAGTCTCGGATAAGGGCGCGTTTGCGGTACTTACGAGATTGCTTCGGGGAAGGCTTAGTGGTAGTGGGGAGAAGAGAGTGAGGCCACCCGCCTCCTCCGCGTCGGGAGGAGAATGGCATCTGAAAGTCACTGCAGCGCGGCGGCGCCGGCGGTGGTGCACTTCTAATTCAGAAAGATCGAGATGATCAATGCTTCCGGTGAGACCTCGCAGCTCGTGAGCTATGGTGATCGTCGTCTAACTCTCACCAACTCGAGATTACACAATGTTCTTCGCATTTTTCGCGGGCCGGGGTTTCATTTTTAGACCCCTGCACTCTTAGATTTTACATAATTGTTTAAAAATTAATTTTACCAACGGGTTATGAAGAAGTTGAATATTGTAATCTAGATACTCTATATTAACTTTCTTTCATATTTACCCTCATTCAAAGGAAGTTTGATCCAATTTTTAATATGAAATAATAGGTATTTTTTTTTAAGGGAATATGTATTTTTTTAATAACCCACAAATGAAAGATAAATTATTATAAAAATATATTGTGTTACAAGTTTAACTAAGAGAGTTAATAATGTTAATTATCATATATATAAAATTTTGTACTATCTAATGATAGAAACATTAGAAAGAGTTCTAAAAAGAATTATTTGATTGATAATATGTCTCTTTAGTGTATGAATGTGATTTATAAGTCAAGTCAGGAACCAACTTTGGAGTCCTATGAAATTTTTGAACTCTTTTCTTAATTTCCAAAAAAAACAAAAAATAAAAATAAATAAAATCAAAAATTTGTCTATGGACAACACATGGCATATAGCCATATCGGTATTAAGCAATAAGATTAACCACGTCACATGTCGATATTGGGTTTATCAAGACTAATGGGATAATGTGACAGGGCACTTGTAAAATCACTTGCGTTAAATGAGATTGTAATAAGAAACCCCGATGAGTTAAATGAGATTGCACACTCAAGGGGTAGGGCACTGTCACGTACGATCAGTGAGGGTCGAGAGATAAACGTGGTTGTCTATATATGACATCAAGGGTATCACTAAGAGTTAGTATTTGTAATCTTCTGATATGAGAATTATGTTTGACATATTCATTTACTTTATTTGGAGTCACATTTTTTATTTTTTTAACATAGTAAACGTTCATCCCATCAATTAAGATAAATCACGTTACCAAGTGGCTTGTGGTCCACTGGTATCTGATTTGGTCCCTTATGTGGGAAGTTTAGTGTTAGGCGACTAAATCACGGTTATAGTGTTCGGTTCGGTTCAGTTCGAATTGAACCGTGATCATCTCTATGTATAAGTAATATAATTTGTTGGAGAAGAAAAAAATAAATAAAATATTTATTTTAAAAATAGAAATGTCCATTTAATATATCAAGGAGGAAAATCATCACTTTTAAAATAATTGAGGGGACTAAAATGATTACATGAATAATTCAAGGGAAAAATGTGCTATAACCATATAATGTAGGGGGGAAAATGTTATTTTCCCTATTTTTTTTGAAACAAAATAAGGTCATGGAATATAGCTCGAAATAATTTTTGGTGGGGAGTTTTTAATAAAATACTTTAGGAATCCCCGCGGGCGCGGATCCTTTACAGTTTTACGGACCCGCCTTTCAGATCCGGGATCCGAGTCCCAATTTGAACAGTAGAAGCCCGCCAGCGAATGCTCTCAGCTCCCACGCTTCAGTTCAATTCTTCCATTTTTTTTCTGTTTGATTCCACAAGAATCGACTGAGAGAAACTGAGACAGAATTCAAGCTTGATAACGAGGGGAGGGATGTCATCATCATCAGTTCATAGCGATTCACAATCCAAAAACCCTACCGGCTCGTACAGCCGCAAAGAGAAATCGCTTGGTGTTCTGTGCTCCAAGTATTATCTCTGCTTATAATTCTAATTCATTTTACATATTATGACATTAATATATATGTGCATCTAAACACATTCATGAATCATGATACACCTAGAGATGGTATGTATAAACACTGATTACATACATGGGTTTGCTCAGTTTCCTGAGGCTGTACGATCGAGATGATGTGGATTGCATTGGATTGGATCATGCGGCAGATCAATTAGGTGTTCCATTTATATTTTATTATTATTATTATTTTTTTATTATTTAAATGCTGTCTTATTTCGTCAACACCGCATGGGTTAACAGAGTTCATCTGCAATTTTTTGTTGTGTTTTGTGGTTCTAGGTGTTGAAAGACGTCGAATTTACGATATTGTTAACATACTAGAAAGTGTTGGGGTAATTCTCTTTGGCCCTTTCTTGAAAACTTGCATCTTTACAAGAGTAAAATCTAATTGTGATATTCTCTCTAGTTGTTGTCCAGAAGAGCTAAAAATCAGTACACTTGGAAGGGATTTGCTGCAATTCCTCGGACTTTGGATGCACTTAAGGTAGTTAGAGTATGTTTTGTTTTTGGATGACTGATACTTGGATTATCCTATGCAAGTTCATGTTTTGATTCATTTGTAGGAGGAGGGTTTGCGAGAGAAGCTCAGTGGCCAAAATATTGCTAATGTATGTGGCTTGCAGCTGCTTCTTGTGCTTCTTTCAGTTTCCATTCTCCTCTTTAGTCATTTAGCCTTTTTTCTTTCCTTGCAATTGATTTTTTTTTTTTTTTTTTTTTTTTGTTTTTTGTTTTTTTGGTCCTTCTAGGTTTCGAGGGAAAATGAATATAGACAGCCTTCAAACTCGAGCACCAAGCAAGATAACACACATGAATTGCTTAAAGGAGGTTAATGTCTTCTTTTCATTCTGACAGACGTACTTATTATAGCATAAATAACATCATTGGACTTTTGAAAGTATAATATCTGCCATTTTGGTTGTTGTGCACTTATTTTCACATGAATAAAATTAATTTGAACTCTTAGAAGTATTATTTTTCTACAGGCAGTGATGAGTTTTAGCAAAAGCTGTGTGGATAAATCATAAATAGTGTTTACTTTGTATTTTTTTTTTTTTTTGGTGAAAAGTGTTTACTTTGTATTGATATCAATTATTTCATGCTTGATTGTACAGACAACAGGAAGGAAAAATCTTTGGCTCTTCTCACACAGAACTTTATAAAGCTTTTTCTTTGTTCTGATGTAAGTGTAGCCTTCTTTGTTCTCAGATTATCATAAACTTGTCTATCTGTAAATTACTTATTAAAGTATGCTTCTTTATCTCCCTTAGGTTGAATTCATCTCTCTTGAAAATGCAGCATCAGCTTTGCTGGGTAATATGCATGATCCAACTGCCATGAGAAGTAATTACCCTTCACTTTTAGGGTGTGTTTGGAAACCTGGAAAATGAGTTCTGGAAATCATTTTCCAAGTTTCCATTGTTTGGTTGTGCATGGAAAATCAAGTCAACGGAAATCATTTTCCGTTGACTTTGGAAAATAGGCTTATTTTGGAGGAAAATGACTTCCCCTTTTTTTTGGGGGAAGTCATTTTCCAACTTTTACACCAACATCACACCACCACCAACATCATCAACACCATACCACCACCACCTCACTACCACCATCACTACCACTACTGCCGCCGCCACCACACCACCACTACTGTCGCCGCCACACCCGCCACCACACCACCACCACCACTACCACCACCAACACTACCACCACCAACACCATACCACCGCAACCACTACCACCACCAACACCATACCACCACCACCATCATACCACCGCAACCACAACCACCGCAACCACCGTCGCCGCCACCACCACCGCCGCCGCCGCCGCCACCACCATCACACCACCACTACCACCATCGCCGCCGTCGCCACCACTACCATACCACTGCAACCACCGTCGCCGCCACCATACCACCGCCACCACCACCACCACCATACCACCGCTACCACCACCACCATCACACCGCCGCTACCGCCGCCGTCACCGCAACCACCGCCACCACCACCACACCACCACCATCACACTGCCGCCGCCACCACCACCACGACCATACCACCGCTACCACCGCCACCACCACCACCACCATACCACCGCCACTACCACTACCACTGCCACCACCGTCATACCACCACCAATTATTATTATTATTATTATTATTATTATTATTATTATAACTATTACTATTATTATTATATAACAAATAACACCACTACCACTACACCACCACCACCATAATATTTTTGATATATTATTAGTTACTCCGTATTTTTTTATTATATTTAAAATTATTATTATATTATTATATATTATTAGACATGTTATAATATTCTAAATAAAATAATTAAAATGTTTAATTATACAATTCCACTCATTTTCCAGAAAATGAACCAAACACACAAAAACAGTTTTCCAGAATGCAACCAAACACTGGAAAGGAAAATGTTTTCTGGAAAATGACTCATTTTCCGGAAAACATTTTCCAGAAGTTATTTTCCTGCTTTCCAAACGGACCCTTAGTGTGTTTGAATGGGCGGAAATTAAGTGGAAAGAAATGGGAGAAAAGAAGATAGGATGATTTGTATTTTCTCTTGCTTGTATAAGAAGGAAAATGGAGGGGAAAGAAAATGAAGGGGAAATAGGGGAGAAAATAATTTCCCATGCTATCAAATATTTTTATCTCCAAAGTGGGGAGAAAATGGATAGAAAATTAATTCTTCCTTTTTCAACACACAATTATGCCATGACCAAGCTCCTCTCTTTCTCTACCATATTTATTTGTAACTCTTCATTCTTTCCTTTTATTTGCTTTCCCTTTTTCTAGCACAGTTTCTTCCCCATTTTCTTCTCTATATATTCCTTTCCCTCCTATTTTCTTATTCCTCACTTTCCACCCATTCCAACATAACTACTATTTTATTTTATTTCTCTATGACCAAACTATGCAAATGATCCAAACTATGCAAATGAATTCTTAATTTCTACTGACATTTCCTGTATAATCTTCAGCAAAGGTTAGGCGCTTGTATGACATTGCAAATGTATTTGCATCTATGAACCTGATTGAGAAGGTTGGTTACTTTCACAATTTAATAAATAGTGAAGGCAATAGATAGAAGATAGTTTTTAATCTTGAACTCTTCTGATAATTTTTAGATTCGTCACCCAGAAAGTGGAAAACCAGCATTCAGATGGATAGGACAGGTAGGAAATCCTGGGAATGGATATGGTAGTGCAGCAGCTAATGTGACTGATTTGAAGAGGACATTCGGGGCAGATATTACAAACACTGTCCCGAAGAGATACAAGGCTGGTTCTTCATCAGATTGGAAGCCAAGTGAACATGCAACCCAGTATGCAAAGCATGGTAACTTAAAAGATGAAAATAGCAAAGTCTCACCTGATCGGCATAAACATGGTTCTAAGGATTTTGAGTTTGGGCCTTTCAGTCCCTCTAGTGTACCAAGAGAAGTTCTTGGAAACATAAATGTTGGGCAGATTCCCAACTGGGAAAACCTGGCTTCTACGTATCGCCCTCGATATTGCAACAAGGGTAATCTCTAGAACCTCACAATTTATTTTCTGAATTTCCTTTCCATCCATGTTGTTCAAGATGGGAAGAAAACAATTACTTTGCTTTGGTTTTTGTATAAGGTTTGCTTTCATAGTTTGATGTTTTGTTGTACACAACCACTCCACTGTTGTTTTCCCCCATGCATTTGAGGAATTGTATGACTATTGACTTTTTGCCAAAAGAAAGATTATGGTTATCAATCAAAAGTTTTTAATAGTTGTTTGCCAGTTAGCTATAACATAGAGAAATAGGATGGAGGATGGGAAATGCTGGGTACATATTGTTTGGTTTCCAATTAGCTTAATATAGTACTTCAGACACTAGGAATTAATCCACTACCTTATTTATCATATATTCTGTATGCTCTTGTTTTTCTTTTTGCATACAACAATTGTTACCATTAGAATTTGAAAAAACGTGTTTTGCTGAACATGTCGCAGCTTTAAGTGATCTTTTTGGTCATTATGTTGAGGCATGGAATTCGTGGTATGTTGCAGCTGATGCTGATGAGAAGCAGCATGACCAACATTTGCCCTGATGCACCTTACATCCTCTATTCCTCTCCTCTCATTTCTATATGTGCAGCATAGAAATCCAATGTACTCTTTTTCTCCTCCATGGCAAATGGGAATAATTGGTCCTGTTTTGTTTCCAAATGTATTCCTTTTGTATTGACACCCATTATCAGTTTTGCATCAATGATAGAATTATCAAAGATTGTTACTTGTTATCTTTTGCTTATATTTATTAGTTCATGTCTTCAGCTACTCTTAAAAGATATGGGAGAGAGTGAGACCAATGGGAACTGGGAAGGTATGTTAATACATAAATTGAAAAAATGCAAATACATCTCTCATCAATTGTACATTTATTCAAATTTGAGTATTCAATGATTTCAACCAATCACTTGTAGTTCAATATTTGGAAAGAATGGAATTTGCTAAGGTTAAAGAAAAAATGGAAATTGCATAATCATCCAACATTTTTTAGTTTTGCCTCTAGGAATGAATCTTCATTTAGGATCAGTGAAGAAGCCATTGATAGATGGCATAATCTCAGGAGACCTGTTGCGAACAAACTTCCTGAGACCATGTTCAGCATATTTCTCTCCTTCTGCAAAATTTTCCAGCACACCAGCAGCCCTGTTTTCCTTAGTCACCCTACACATTGCAAAAGGAATTGGAAACAATTACAGGGTGTCACTGTAATTTAGCTGTAGTTGAATTGCAATTCAGTGGATGTCTCAATTACATTGTTTGGTTGGAGGGAATTGCAATTCCCTCCTTTTATTGAATTGCAATTCATGGGATACCTCATGAATTGCAATTCAATGAATTTGAGAAAGGAAAAACATATGAAATGACATTACTACCCTTGGTTGTTATTACTATTATTATTACACAAGGGTATATTAGTCTTTATACCACTTATTTCCTTTTAAATTCCAATAATTCTATTTCCCCTCCCAACGTAATTTGAATTCATACTTTATTCTCACCTTATTTTTTTTTCACCGAATTACAATTCTTTTCCTCCTAATTCCTTTCTTCCAACTAAACTGAATTTTGATATTCATTTTCACGTTTGTTTACCTATTTTTGTCATCCTATTATTGAATTCAAATATCAAATATTTTAGTAATTACAAAATCCATTACTATTTGACCAGACTGTAGATCTGTAACAGAAAGGGCATGATAAAAAAAAAAAAAAAATGTTTCTTTTCTTCAATTAAAAAGCTGAGGTAAATGAAAAGGTATAGGATTACCTGACTTCAGGGTTGGTGGTGATGTTGCGGACCAATTGCATCCCGCAGATCCCGACGGCTACTCCTATGGCGGCGAAGAGAGGGTAAACCTGCAACAGTTTAAACGTATTTATCATTCTCAACCCCACAGATCTAACAGAACATAAGGAATCGCAGCTATTGCGGAGATATGAGCAGAGAAGAAGCGGGGCGAGAAAATGGGAAAAACCTCGGGTCGTAGCCATCGGTTGATGGCGGAGGGAGCCATTCTGACTTCTGAGAAGGAGAATGAGATGGCGTGCAGCGTGCTTTGAAGCTTGTACGTTCAAACAACCTACAGATTCGCTGAATACGACATACTTGTATCCCCCCATGTTAAACTAAAGTTTTAAACGAATTCCAGGCTCCAGCTGCCACTTATGCGTATTTGCGCAGGCCCCCATAACCTTTTCTAATTTGGATTTTCGCGCTACCTTTTTGGAAGGAATTGTTTGGGTCAACTCTAACTAAGGATGACAATGGGACGGGGAGGGGGCGGCGGCGGCAGGATAATACTTCCCGTTTCCGAAATTCCGATCTCGTTCCCGTTCTCATCTCGACGAGAAATTGAAAATAGTCCTCATTTCCATTCTCGCGAAAAATTTGACGGGGACGAAAATTTCTCATCACCGATCAACTTTTAATAAAAATTTTTAAATTAGTGTAATTTTTAATTTTAAAAAATTAAAAACTTAAATATTAATTTAAAAAATTAATATACATAACTTATTTATTTATTTTAATTATAATAATTATTCGAGGGCGGGGCGGGGAGGGGTATCCCCATCTCCGTCCCTATCCCCGATTCACGAATTTTTTTTTCCGTTTTCGTCCTCGTCCCCTATGGGGACATGGTATATTGTCATCCCTAACTCTAACTGTCATGCGCTCAGTAATGCGAACTCATGCAATCTTCTCTCATTTTTAAAATGTTATATCACAAAATTTGCAATTATTCATTATTCACCCTTTATTCATACAATTCTTTCTCAAGTCTCCTTTTTAAAAAATAACCTCACTATCACATTAATTTATTAAAATAATTACGGAGTATTATTTTTTTATCAATAAAGTATTAATAATAATTAAAATAATACTAAAAGTGTTAATAGAAAATATAAAAGCTGTCAGCAGGCAAATTGCAATTCTGACACGGTAGTTGCATAATTTGCAATTCTGCCGTGTAGAATTGCTACACGTCAGGTAGATTTTGCAAGTGTCATTCTTTCACGCGTGCGGATGGCCTAAGATGCCTCAAGTACATGAGTGTAGTGTTAAATATACAAGATTTCTTATGACATCTTTTAAATTAGATGACGTGACGCTTTTGATGAGTAACGATAGCTAGCTTGTTAGGCAACATTGGTTAGATATTGCATACCTTAATAAGTTACATAACATATATTATCGATATGTTAGGCTCGAGCATATTAACTCATTATTTAAGTATTAGGCCATTTAAAATGCTCTAACTCCATCAATCTCAAACAATTGTTAATATTATAAAAAAAAAAAAAAGTTATAACATTTGTTGACATATTTTTTTTGTAATGTGTAGTAAATTGTTGATTTGTAGTCAACTTTAAATGAAATGAAATTTGAGAGTAGTTATTGATGAGTTGGATATAAGTAATCTAGTATTCAGTATCGACCCAAATTCAATACAATACGAAATTTGAGAGACATATTATCTCTCTTAAGGAGTAGCTAGAAGATTCTTGGTCTAATTGTAGGAGATTGATATCCTTAGAGTCCTCTCCCTTATATTTTAGAATATCAACTTGTAATTAATGTCCTTGATTATTGAAATGATTTACTTTTCATATCTGGTATATAAGTCATTAATTAGTTGTTTATGTTGTATAAAAATAGCTTGTAAGAGCAACACCATCAACTAAAGTTTTTGCACAATTTTTTTTTTGCCACATGAAGGAGGAGGGAAGAGAAAAAGAAGGAAATAAAAAGAAAAAAGAAAAAAGGGAACAAGAGCTATTTACGTGTCCAAATGGCGTGAACAAGGTGTGCCTAGTGGGCTAGTGTACTCAATGCGCACCAGGCAACAACTTTTTCCTTTTTCTCTCTCCGAATAGTTCTCACAAAAAATTATATTTTATTGCAAATTTTTTTCTCTCTCTATTTCCTCTACCCTCATTCCTCGAACTCACCATACCTCTCATCAACCAAAGCAACAAATCCCTAAAAAACCACTATTGGTCATGCTCTAAGGGCATCCCCAATAAGAGAATTTTACCTAGATTTTGGAATAGTAAAAGCTTGAGGTTAGGTTTTAAACAAATGTGATGGTTAGGATTTTAGTGGTTTTTTTCTCCTGCAAAAATGGGTTCTTTGTGGGCCCCATCAATTATTAAACAAAGAGAAACAATGAGAAAACAAGCGCGTATTGCGCAATTTTCGCGCCCAGTAAGGCGAGTGCATAGCACACGCCTTCTAGGCGTGTTTGGCACATCTTTTTATGTATTTCTTTTATTTTTTTTTTCAAATTTCTTTTTTCTTTTTTCCTTCATCCTCTCTCTCCTAGTAAGCACCTTAAAAACTGCAAAAAATTCATTACTATTGAGGATGCCCTAAGAGCATCCACATTGTGAGAGAATGTGGAGTTATTTCTTACATTAAATCTCTCGAGCAAAATTAATAGTTGATGTGGGAAAGAAATAATTAGGAAAGATTTGGCCTGCAATAGAAAAAATAACGTCAGAAAAGAAAGAAAGAAAGAAAAAAAAAAAAAAAAAACACAACAAAAGGGCCACACGGGCGCGTGCCGTGCGCGTGTGGCGCGTCAGGCGCGCTGACAGCACGCCTGACGCAGTATTTAATTATTATTTTTAACTTTTTTTTTCTCTCCCCTCACTTTCTCTTTCCTAATCACTCTTACATTCTCCCCAACTGATGCGGATGCTTTCTACTTTTTCTTGAAAAGCAATAATAGCTCTCTAGTTCCTTTTAAGCTTTCTACTTTGTTTATCGACCTATTGCATTGATCAATCGTAAAATAATTATTATCTCTTTTCTCTTTTTGATATAATAATTGTCTATTTTATCTTATAACAAGTTTCTCGATTGAAAAATAAAATACTTGATTGAGTGATCAAGCTTCAAAACATAATTTAAACTTAACTGATTAATGTCTTTCAATCTTGACTATTTTTTTAATTTGTATACACATCTGATGGGAGCATATATCCCATATACAACTACTGATAACCCAACATTATTATTATTATTATTATTATTATTATTTGGTCCAATGGTATCAAATTGTTCCCGTGTTTCTTTGAGATTACATTATAATAGAGTCAGTATTATTCAAAAAATTTATTTGGAAGAATAACCCAACATTAATAAGTACAGGAATAAGATTTTTTTGCTTCAAGACATCAAAAATAAGACAGTGACACATGAAAGCTTCAAGGCATTACAGCCGTGCGTTCAAGCCACTCGTCCAGTGGCGAATCCGTAAATACATGGCAATGGCAGGGGCATCGATTCGACCAAAATCGCAAGAGAACAAAAACATCAAACAAACTGATGGCTGGGCCGAAAAGATGAGGCGGACAGAGATTCGAAAGCGGTCGTGACTGACTGGTGAGAGATAGCATTGCCGGAGGGATCCAAAGCCACAAAAAGGATAAGCTTTGTGAGCTGCAAGCTCGCCAATCTCTCTTTCTATGGCTTCCATAGCTCGCGCTTTTCTCATATCTCGCCTCGCCGAGCTGTCACTGAAGCCGCTCCAGCCACCGCAACCACCGCCTCCCTTCGCGCACCACCTCCTCATCCGCCCGTTTCTTCCGGCCGCGCCCACTTCTTCTAGACGCCGGCCTTCGTCTTTTGCTGCCGTCAGCTGTCTCGTGTCTGGAGTTGATGGGGGCGGCGTCTCCGACGACTTCGTCTCCACCACCAAGTCTGGTTTCGGCCGCGAAT
Organism: Ipomoea nil; assembly: GCF_001879475.1. NCBI lineage: Eukaryota > Viridiplantae > Streptophyta > Magnoliopsida > Solanales > Convolvulaceae > Ipomoea > Ipomoea nil. The sequence goes on from NW_017617454.1 coordinate 727,186, forward strand.
TCGCCGTAATCGCCAATATGCTCAAGCGAATTGAGCCTTTGGACACTTCAGTTATTTCAGAAGGCGTTTCCGCTGCTGCTAAGGACTCTATGAAGCAGACCATATCGACGATGCTAGGGTTGCTACCCTCGGATCAGTTCTCCGTCACTGTTAGGTTTTCAAAGCACCCACTTCATCGCCTAATTGTTTCTTCCATAATCACCGGGTGAGTAATTCAGCTTCTTTTTTTCCTTTTTTTCTCGTAATCCATTCACATAGCGATCTGGATATCATTGGAGCTTATTTTAATTTTTGATTCATACACACAAAAACAGAAGGTGCTGATTTAAGTTATGCTGGTAGGTATACATTGTGGAATGCGGAGTACAGAATATCGTTGATGAGGAATTTTGACATTTCATCAAATAATTCCAAAAACTTGAACTATGGAGATGGAAATGAGGATCCATGCGTAAAGGGGGAGGAAGTTAGTATTCAAGAAATTGAAAGTGGTGCAGATGGTTGCAACGTAGCTTCAGATACCATTATTAGTCAAAATTTTGAGGATTTGTCTCCTGAAGCTCTGAACTATATTCAGCAATTAGAAATGGAGCTGAAAACAGTTAAACAGGTGCTAATCTATCTTTATTTGAAACAATTTTGAATAATAGATGAGAAGCTTGATAGATGCTTCAAATTTGTCGTGATTGATCTTTCAGTTCTTTAATGCTGATCTGGAATGTACAGAGTACAGTTTTGATCGGATATCCATAAACGACTGAAGGCGTATCCTGTCCCTGGCCTAGTTCAGGTTATAGAAGACGCTCTTCTAACTTATTTGAGAGTGAATTCTTAACTTCGAGATCAATCCAACTAATTTTTGAATCGCTAATGCAGTTTAGGTTGTGATGAGATTAGCATTCAATAGTAAGTTGAATAATTTGAAATTCATTCTGGAGTTTGTTGTTTCTTGCTGAAATTTGGATTTTGGTACTCTCTGTTTGAAATGAACCATAGAGGCATGTAACTAGCAATACGTGGATTTTGATCCTACTGGTATCTTGGGATCCCAGGCGACAAACCAAACGTCTACAACCATGCAGGAAGATAAAATATTTGAGGGATTGCCATTCTGTTGTTGCTTCTGAATATGCTTTATTCTATATTCTATTGCATACATTCGAACTGAATGTTGTCTGTTGTCTCAGGACCTGCATGCTCTGAATCAGGAAAATTTGCAAATGGACTATGACAAAAGAAGTAACAATGATCTGCTCGAGTATCTTCGGTTTTTGGAACCTGATATGGTAATAAACCTGTTTGTTTTATGCAATTACAAGTACTGAAATGTTTTGGTCAAATTCCTCATGTGTATATTCTCAAAAAACAGGTGATTGAACTTTCTAAGCCATCCTCGTTTGAAGTGGAGGAAGTTATTCATCAATTAGCACAGAACATACTGCGAATATTTTTCAAAGAAGAGACGGACTCTGAGTCCGAAGAAAGCATATTGTTTGAAGCTGCTGCAACAAACCGCCAGACTGATGCCGAATCATGTGACACAATAGGCACATCACGGGATTACTTGGCAAAGCTTCTGTTCTGGTTAGTATATTGTTATGCCTCTTTTTCACTTCTGCTTCATTCCTGTAATTCACCTTATCATAATATCATCCACTTTTATGTTGGCACTATTGAAGCTTTTTTTTTTTTTTTTTTTTTTTTTCAACTTTAGGTGTATGTTACTTGGCCATCACTTGAGAGGCTTGGAGAACAGATTACATTTAAGTTGTGTTGTTGGACTATTGTAAAGTTAATCAAGGATAAACATGAATGTATATCCCTCTTCCTTCCAAATTTTGTGTTGTTTATATATCGAGAAATTAAGTATATAAAATGCCTATATCTGATTTCTCTGAAGAAAATGATAAATGTACTCTCATAGAATAAAACTCCGTTGGGCATTCAAGAATCAAGAATGAGTTTTTCATTTACAGTACAAATTTCCAAAATTGTGAAGAAAAATGAATGAATGAATGAATCATGGTAATCACAGTGATGATTGGTCCTCTCAATCTCTCATTGTCTGGAAAAGCTGGGACTTGTGTACAGATCGTAAGGTTTCCAAAGATGATCAACTGGGCATGGTCTGCCTTCATCAAGCCTCACCCATGGTTTCCCTTTCCCACTCCAGTGCAGTAAGCTGACAGGTCCAGGATGCAACTTCCGGCAACTATTAACAACGTTATCGCCACCGAGCCCGTGTTGGTTCCATCGATGATCAATGCCTTCAACTTCTCCTCCAAAAACCAGCAAGAATGGTGGAAGAGATCCCAAATGGTATATCCTCCTCTCCCTCTGTATTTCCATCCAGTTCTCTATTTTCTTGGTGTAATCTCCCTTTCTCCATTTACCCAAATCTATTACCATCACCCCTGTGTTGAAGTAACAGGCCTTCCTCCCCTGAAAATCACCTGAAAGCCCAGAATCCGACCAGAACTCGCCGGTAAAGTAGTTTCCGATATCTACGTGGCAGTATTCCGGAGCTGCAATGATTCTTGAACCGGTCAAGCTCACTGACCATAGCTTCTGGATATCATCAACCACAATAACATCAGAATCCAGATACACCACACGATCAACACACTGCTCGATTATCTCAGCCAGGTAGCTTCTCGCGTAGTTTAATGGGTTGTCAAGAGCTTTACGAACGGAAGAAGAAATCAGGGCTTTGACCCGCCCTTCATCGAAAGGATAAGCCTTGAAATTCAGAGACGGGAATGCAGAGCTGACAATCCTTGTCAACTGAGCCGGCGAAGAAGACGAAGTGGCGACGAAGTGGAAGAAGATGTTTTCAGGGCAAGAAGCGTGGCGGAGGATCGAATTGATCGCTGCAACTGAGCCTCTCAAGTACTCAGAATCAAGGGTCATAGCAACATGAACAATAGCCGGATCACACATCGACAACGAATCATATTCGCCTGCTTTGCTCATCAATCTGGGAACGCATTGCTCTCCGTTGCGATAATCAGACGCTTCAGAGTACCCACTATCAAACTCTATTATATTTCTCGGTTTCTCACCCGACAATCTGATAGCTTCTGCAGATACTAAAAGCAAAAACACGAACGATACTACTCTTAACATCTGCTTCGTAGATTGATATTCTAAAATGAGAAGCCAGAGATTTGATGTTATCCGCTTAGATCTTGACTGAAAGTTTGCGTGTATATATATCATATCAACGAGGATGGCACAAACGCTGAAACGCGTTTGGAAGGTTGAAAAAGCCTTTCAGTACTTGGTAATAGGAAGGTGCGAAGAAGGTTCTCATTGGACCGGACTGGTTCCCTGCGGTATTAAGCCTTATATTTTATTTATTTATTCTAGATGACAGGAGGCCCGAGTAAAACTTCGTAGTCAGCCGATCACTGTCGAGTAGGGGTGTAAATGTGTCGAGTCAAGCTCGATTTGTCGAGTAGGGGTGTAAATGTGTCGAGTCGAGCTCGAAATTGATCGAGCTTGAGTCGAGTTTTAATCGAACCGCTTATATATGTGTGTGTGTGTAATCGCGAGCGGCTCGGCTTGAGCTTGTGCTGAGCTTTGACTGAGTGACTCGTGAACTGCTCAGTTCATTTGTACCCCTACTATCGAGTAATAATTGCAAACCATATAGTTATTATCGAGTAATAGTTTGCAAACTACATAGGAGTAATTGCACAAAGATTTTATATAACAAGTTCGACGGAGAAGATATTGATGAGAAATGAATTTAATACAAAAATCATGTTTCACCATTAGATTATTATTTTGAGGCAATTTATATTTTATTTGAATTCGTAGGATGTCGGTTTGTTATTTCCAGGAATCTGTGCCTAACGTGTTTGGTACTTAGTACTTACTACTACTAAATACCTTCAAAAATTCAAAGAGCAGACGCGCACGTGTTTTATACGATTGCACTATATTTGACTCTCTAGAGTATGTATAGCCCTCCAGGCTCCAGCTGCAGATTACCAAATATTTGTACATTTATTTTATAGTTATTACTAACCCGTATCTATTGGTATACCGGATTCGATTTTATATAGCTTTTAATATATTTAATAAAGATATTTATTGGTACGTCAATGATTTTATTTATATCTTTATGAATTAAATATATTTAATAAAGATATATAATGGTACGTCAACGATTTTATTTATATCTTTATGAATAGTGATAGTAAAATTAATAACCTTTTTAGATAATAAATATACACAAAAGAGATTACAATCTCTACTTAGTTGAGTACAATGCTTGAGTTGGGTGGCCTTTGGCTTTGGAGGCTAACCAAGGAATAGTAGGCCCCACTTGGTCCTTTGGCCAGCAAGGACGAGTGGGTCCCTTTTTCCACAACTTTCCCCTTATCCAACACTGCAATAGTATCGCAATTCTGTATGGTGCTTAGTCTGTGGGCCACCACCACGCTCGTCCGGCCGACCATGACTCGCTGGAGGGCGTCTTGGACCACTTTCTCCGACTGGCTATCCAACGCGCTAGTGGCTTCATCCAGCAACAATATCGCCGGATTTTTCAGTACCGCCCTAGCGATGGCGATTCGCTGCTTCTGCCCTCCCGACAATTGTAATCCCCTGTCGCCGCACCAAGTGTCGTAGCCGTCTTTCAATCCCGCGATGAAGTCGTGCGCGTTGGCCACCTTGGCTGCTTCGATGATCTCCGCCTCGTCGAGGTCGTCCGAGGCGCCGTAAGTGATGTTCTGTCGTACGGTCCCGGCGAACAGCGTTGGTTCTTGGCTGACGAGCGCGATGTGCTTCCTTAAAGCTCGCAGGTGGTAGGATTTTACGTCGCGGCCGTCGATTTTCACCGCGCCGGTTGTCGGGTCGTAGAATCTTTCGATCAGGCCGATGATGGTTGACTTCCCGGACCCACTTTGCCCGACCAAAGCCGTTGATTTCCCGGCTTCAATTGATATTGAGAAGCCTTTGAAGATAAAGACATTAGGCCTAGCCGGGTACGCAAAATCAACGTCACAAATCTCGACGTGGCCCGTCACCTTCTCCGGTTTTTCCCCGTCGGAATCCTCCGGTTCGATCAGCGAGTACCGGTCCAAGACCGCGAAAACCGACCCGACGGAATCAGCTCCTTTAGCAAGATCATTAGTCATCGTTCCGGCGTCGGCTATGACTCGGCCGGTGCTAATCAAAACCATGAACGTCTGGAGCAAAGCTTTGGCCCCAATAACCCCTTCCGCCACGAGCTTTCCGCCGTACCAAAAATCCAAAGCCCAAGTACACGTCATGAGCCCATTGGACGTCCCGAGCCCGATCCCCGCAAACCATGATTGGCGAATGCTCTCTCGTTTCGGGCCTTCTTGGGCTTTCTTGAGCATCTGGATAATTCTTGCTTGGGAAGAGAACGCCGTCACCGTTCGGAGGTTGGCCACCGCTTCCGCCGCCAGCTTACTGCTTTCTTCTTGGGCTTTGCTGGCTTTCTTGGACATGCTCTTTAGCAAAACACGCTTGCAGTAGTAACAGATTATGATCAGTGGCTGCACTGCTATCATTACTAGTGCAAGTTTCCAGGCAACCACCAGCCCCATTGTGCACGCTATCACCACTGCTGAGATTGTTTGAATCAGTAACGCCATTCGATCACCGACCAAAGATCTAACCTGCAGTAACGGTGTATACAAAACATTTTATACCAATTAATATTCCCAACCATAAATTATTTTGTAGGCTACGAAAAAATGGCAGTTACTACATAGTGTGCACCCAAAGAATTACAAAAAGTAAATTATAAACCAGTCTAGTTTAGAGCCATCAAAACGGGTTTTTGCTCGCAGATCCCGTCTTGGGCCCTATTTAGATAGAAGGTGAGTTTTGAAAACAGCACTTTACCAAATAACGAGCTTTTCAACCCGGCCCGGCGCGTAAACTGGCAAGTTTTGGCCAGTCCTGCTAGCCCATATATATTGACAACTCTAGTGTAGTTGAAGAACACTAATATAATAGGTCATTATCATTGAAAATTGAGCCAACAATCTGACTAACCTAATTGGTTGAACCCATAATTGAAAGATGTATGGGACTATGGGTGAATTTTTAAATCAGGAGCCCGTCAAGGAGCGGGTTTTCTTGTCCCAGCCCAGACCGACTTGCCTAAGCCCACGGACTGTCGTGTTTTGGCCCGCCTTACTCGGCTAGCTCGTATGACAGCTCTAATATAATTGAGGTCTTAAGAAACACTAATATAATAGGTTATTATCACTGAAATTTGAGCTAACAATCTGACCAATTTCGGTTGGGTGAACCCATAATTGAAAGATGTATTCGTCATTTATAATGAATAAAAGTGACGTACCACATTGGCATCCTTGGCAAGTCTTGAGCAAATTGCACCGGTGGAATTTTCATCCTTGTCGTACCACCCGATTTCGAAGGTGAGCATCTTAGACAGCATTCTTTCTCTGATTCTTTTAGTTAAGTGCTCTCCCATGGCGGCGAAGTAGTAGTGCTGAAGTATGTTAATCAGAAAAGAGAAAACGGCCAACCCAAGAAAGAACAATGCATAAATTCTGGTTTTCTCCTTGATCTCATCATGGCTGGGCAGAAAATATACTGAAATCATTGAGCCCATTGCGAATGCATACACCGGTTGAACTCCACCAAACAGTATCGCCCCGATTGAGCCCATTGTGGCTTGCCTCCATTCTGGCAAATTCATGGCGAGAAGTCTCCTAAATGAAGGCACAGGGAGCTTTTCTTCTTCGCCGCCATTGCCAGAAACAACAGAATCATCATTTTTCTCGAGCCCTCTGCGGCTATGAGTGAAAGAGTTAGCGGAGCTCGATCTGCTCACCATCGACAGCCTTCTACTGCTGCTGTTATGCGCATCCACAGTTAATTGCGGCGGCGCTACGGTGGCGGTTTGTTGGAGGCGAACGAGTGAGGAGTAAAGCCCATTTTCGTCTTCAATTAGGTGGTCGTGGGAGCCAATCTCTTTGACCTGGCCGTTTTGGACCACCGCGATTAAGTCGGCGTTTCGGATGGTGGAGAGGCGGTGGGCGATTATGATGGTAGTGCGGCCAATGGCGGCCTCGTCTAGCGCTTCTTGGACTACTCGCTCCGATTCAGAGTCCAGTGCACTGGTTGCTTCATCAAGAAGGAGAATTCTTGGCGCCTTTATGATCGCTCTCGCGATTGCTATTCTCTGTTTCTGCCCGCCGGACATTTGGACGCCTCTTTCTCCGACCTGGGTGTCATAGCCCTCGGGCAACTGAGAAATGAAGTTATGGGCGTTAGAAGCTTTGGCGGCGCCGATGACTTCTTCCATGGCCGCCGCCTCCTTTCCAAAAAGAATGTTTTCTTTAATGGTGGTGGCGAATAATGCGGGCTCCTGGCTCACCAATCCCATTTGTGACCTCAGCCATTTGAGCTGTATTTTATCAATGGCGACACCGTCGAGAAGTATCTCTCCTCCGAGTGGGTCGTAAAATCTTTGCAGCAGTGCCACCACGGTGGACTTCCCGGAGCCACTCCCTCCCACTAGCGCCACAGTTTTTCCGGCTGGTATTCTCAAGCTAAAATCTTTCAAGATTATGCTTTCCGGCCGTGATGGGTAGGCAAATTCTACGTTTTTGAATTCTACTTCTCCGGCAACATTGTCCAGTATTTGTCCTTCCGTGCTGTCGGAGTCGATTTTTGGCACCCTTTTTATCACCTCCATTATTCTTTTCCCGGCCGTGCTGGCCTCCGAAAAATACTTCAAATTCGACAACGCAGATCCCAGCGCCCTGAAAATCCGATTTCCAGTTTAAAAATTTTGAAAAAAAAAACATTAGAGTTTTTGATAAATAGGGGTTAATTGATTGGGTTAATGATTTGACTATTTGATAGAATTAGCCAATTGAATGTTTGGTAGATTAGCTGTTAGCTTATAGTTGATTATATATAAAATGAATTTCTAAAAAAACTGATCAATTAAATTTTAGCCTTTTAGAGCAATAAATTGTTACAGAAAACTAATTAACCAAACATTTATATTAGTTGTCTAACCAAGTCAAACAACTAGTAGTGGTCAAAGAAGTCAAAATTGACAGATAAGTTAATTATATTACCAAACAAGACCATATAATTTTTGTTGAGCAAGAGAGTAACCTACAACCACTATAAGAGAGTGCGCTTTAAGTACATTTTATTTTGTGACTTTAGCAGTAAAGTAAGAAATTACAAAGAGATAAATAAACGGGCTCATCAAATTAAGATACTTACAGTCCGCCAATGGCGATGGCGGCACCGACGGCGAAAACGGTGCCGCCCTGGGCACCGTGGTACATGACCAACCTGCTGCCGTAATAGGACATAAAGGACCAGATGGCGAAAACAATGCCGTTGCTTCCGATGGCTAGGCCTTTGGCGAGGCCTTGTTTCAGTCCCAGTTTCACAGTGCCTTGGAGGGCAGTGGAGTAATTTTCAATGGTCTTGGTTTCTCCCACGAATGAATACACAGTTCTGATGGAAGAAATAGCCTGTTCTATAATGTAACTGGCCTTGCTATACTCCTCTCTCATCTTCCTCGCAATTCCCATAAGTGCCCTCCCGTACATTAGCCCCGGAATCACCAGAACCACGATGAACGGAAACCCCACGATTGCCAGCCGCCATATCATCATGAACCCCACCACATACGCCCCCACAAATGTCGACACGTTCATCAAGAACACCGGAACCTACCACATTTATATATATGCAAATTAAAATAGTGAATTTATTATTTCAAAACTGAAAACAACCATTGTATTATGTATTGAGTAATCTTAGACAAAGAAATTAAAGCAATACAAGGAGATAAACAACTCAGGTTGTCGAGCTCAAACAAGAAGACTAATAAATAGTTTCAAATTAGAGTTTAGTTAGAGTGTGTTTAGAAACAAGGATAATGTCTTATGAAAAATGAATCATTTATTATAAATATTTTTATATTTTAAATAAAACAATTATGGTTGGAAATCATTTTTTAGTCCGTGGAAAATGACTTCTACCAATTTTGACCGAAATCATTTTCCTCCAAAACAATCATATTTTTCCAAGTCACGAAAAATGATTTTTGTTGAGTTTTTTTTTCAGATAAATCCAAACATGGAAAACTCTTTTTTTTTTTTTTTTTTTTTGAATTTTCAAATATTAAAAACACTCTTGTAACTATATATTCTACCATATATGCACCAACCTTTTCACTAATGACATCTTGAATAACGATACTATCGCTGGAAACACTATCGATAACATCGGCGGTGCTGGTCACATGCAAATCGAAGTACCCAACGTCTTGCCGTAACACTGCTTTCAAATATCGTATCCTTAACCTCGACGCCTGTCTCTCTGCCGTTCTTGTCCAGCAATAGCCCTCTGGAAATTTAATTTTTTTAAAAAAAAATTGTTAGCACTCATATATGCAGATCATATCAGAAGAAATTATATTGGTTAAAACTTAAAAGTTTAGTTTAATTTGAGATTGTGACCCACCCAAAAAACAAGCCACCCATTGCGCACACGCCAGCAAACACAGAGCCAATGAATTCTGCAGCCGAAGAAATCACAGAAAACAGCTTTAATTTTATGCACTGTACGTACATCTCATGCAAAAACCAAAACCAAAACCAAAACCAAAACGAAACCTTGTTGATACGATGAGAGAAAGTGTCGGCGGTTAAAGCAGAGGCACCGCCGAGGTTGTTCAGAATCTTACTAGTAACGAGGAGCATAATCGGCATGGAAATGCCATCGCCGATGGCACCTACAACCCCGAGGCTCATCAACACCAGATCCACTCCGTCAGCATGGTTGAAAATATACCCAAACCACCCGTTTCTCTTCTTCTTCCCCATCACTCCATTCTTTTCATCACTGCCCATTCCTCAAACAGACACAACAAAAAACACAACACGTAAAGATGGAACTACGACGTTGTTGATATTCTTGTCTGTTTCAGACAGAAAATCGGATGGTGAGGGTGAAACCAGACGATGTGATGGAGGTTTGGGACTGAGATAATGGTTTTTAATGTTGGGTTGGTTACTTGGTTTAGTATATTATATTACATATGTATATATATAGACATATGCGTATACATCAAACAAATAGTTTACACTTTACACAGATCAGAGTATATGATAGACCGCGGATTCTCCATTATAAAATTGCAGTTCAGTGATCATGTGCCAGTAAACTATGGTAGTTGACTTTTCCTGTATGTTTTTTTAATATTTCCCTATGTTGTCGTCATTAATGACGATGATCTTCCGGGCTTTAAGGTTCCATGTCTTTCATTAGGGACAAGTGTTAGAAGACCGCATGGAGAGAAGCCGAATTGAATGTTCAAATACATTAGATGCTTCCATTACTTCCAAGCACAAATATAATTAAAGCATGGCATTAATAATGATCATAATCTTGATGATCATGGGACTAATGAATCATTGATTGTATTATCTTTCTTGGTTTTCTCATACTATGAATCTGGTACGTGTTTCTTGTTCACGTGGTCGATCTCTACTTTGCAAAATTTATAATTTGATCCAATTAAGTTCACATGCATCTTTTAATTAGGAGTTTACACGTAACAACTAATTGAGCCAGCCCAGCTTAGCTTTCCAAGAGTTGGATTCAAATCTCAGCATATATGAACAATTTAGCTGTCATATTTTATAGGGATTTTAACACTTTTACCCTCTCATCAATTGTTTCACTTTTAAAATTTTGGTCCCTATAAATTAATTTAAACAAATTTAGCCACTCAATCATGGATATAGATTCTAAATGACAAAATTGACCTCATAAAAAAGAATTTGCTAACAAAGTTTGATAATTATATAACAAGAAGGACTAAAAGTACAATATAATGAACAATTAAGGGACTAAATATGTTCAAATCAATTAACAAATAATAGAGACCAAATTTTCAAAAGTGAAATAATTCAAGTACAATAAGTGTTGTTTTTCCTATTATATATATATATATATATATATATATATTGTTACGAGAGAAACCCGTAACTACTACGTACTTGAGGGAGTTGAGGATATTCTTTCGCTCTGGATGGTGTAAAAGTTCGCAAACCACACATGAGAAATAAAATTCACTAGGATCATCATATGCGACAGGCTCGACCCAAAGCATGTTAACAAGAATTGAACTTGTGACCTTAATGTTCAATTCAATGAAAAATAAACTACACTACCGAGGGTGTGTGTGCATAGACAGCAAAGTAAATCTCGCTCCTATATGCTAATATGCTACCCAAAAGTGCACTTTACCTTGAAACCTTACTTGGCAAATGACCACAAGAATGTAAACTTACCTAAGTTAGTTGCTCATAGCTAAGCATACCTCCCACGTATACTAGAGTCAAAACATAAAACCTTGTCGGTTAGGGATTGCTCCATTCATCTCTATATTTCTTCTTTAAACATAGTGGCACTAGAGGCAGCGAGGCTGAAATCCTTCGCATACGTTTATACATTTTAGTACAATTACCTAAGTTATCTATATTTGCGAAACATGCCACGCATGCACACTAATTATTCATTAATTAATTATTGCTACTAATTTAGATTTTTACCTAATATGGTAGCCAATGGATCTTCATCAAATCCGGTCAATATTAATCGGGTCCTTTTACTGCACGAGCATATCTAATTAAGTTATAAATATGCTTAAGAAAATAGATATATTTTGTTAATTAAAAATAAAGAGTTTTCTAATAAAATACAGGTCTTAAATATTTTACAAAAAAAGAACTCGATCCATATTGGCCTTTTTTAATGATATGACATTTTCTCCTTCACCGCCGATGTATAGCATCTATACATCGACGGTGCATCAAATATTAACCCTTTGAAAAAATAAGTAAATAAATAAAAATAAAATCTACTTTTTGTTTTCAATGAAAAAGTTTTTAAAAAAAAAAACAAAACAAAACAAAATTCCCCTGACCATGTATTAAATCAGATTGTACACATACCATATAATACAATAATACATAATCATACATGCAATAATCTAATCTCATAGCGGAAGCTAATAGGATCGAGCACCTTCAGTCATATTGTCATCTTTATAACACTGTTTGAAGGATTGTAAGGAACTTTAAAATTTTGTCTATCATTTAATGTAAAATCACACTCCATAATTAAAATTACAATAAATAGTCATAGATAATCACATAATGTTATGCAATTGCCAAAATCATAAGCCTTTATAACGTGTTTCGAGAGAAGTTTTGAACCTTAACAACACTTAAATTCGAAAAACATTTAAAAATCGAAATGTCAATGACAACATAATTTTTACCAAAATATTATCCATATAAAAGCATATATGAAAACGGTTAATATATAAAAATTTATTACCATTATAAATAATTAACCGAATATGTAATTGTGTCCATAAATCAATTATAATATATTAACATAGTAATGATAATAAGGTTAATAATTAAAACTACTAAGAAATTAAAGGATGGTAAAAATTAAAACGGCTTCCTTAAGCTCATATAAGGAAACTCAATGTCAATCATATTATATGATGACCAATTTACCATAATAATATTCAGGCTCTGTTTGGCAGAGCTTATTTAGAAGCTTATAGATTATTTTAAGGAGTTAATACCCAAAATCGTCCTCGATTATAGTGGTTTTTCTCAATTTCGTCCTAAACGACTTTGGTGACCTAATATCGTCCCAGACTTTTGTGTTTCGCTCAATTTAGTCCTCCATTTGTTATTCCGTCAAATTGGTGTTAAATAAAGGGACAATTCAATAATGTCAATATTGACCTCTCTTTACTTTCAACTTGTGAAGTGCGAAATTCCTCTTTCTTGTATGAATTACACCCAGAATTACTCCTGGACCTGCAAATCAAATTTTATATTCGCAGTTTTAGGAGTAATTCTGGGAGTAATTTGTAAAAAAAAAAAAAGAATTTCGCAGTTCACATGTCTATGAGTAAAGAGATGCCAATATTAAAATTACTGAATTGTCTATTTATTTAACACCAAATGGACAAAATAACAAATGAGGGACTAAATTGAGCAAAAACACAAAAGTCTTGGACTAAATTGAGCGAAACACAAAAATCTGGGACGATATTAGGTCGCCAAAGTCGTTTAGGACGAAATTGAGAAAAACCACTATAGTCGATGACGATTTTGGGTATTAACTCTTATTTTAAGTTACTAATAAGCTATAAGCTCTGTTTGGTAATGTTTCCAAAATAAGCTCATAGCTTAAAATAAGAGCTTATTTTGAAACGCTACCTTAGGTAGCGTTTCAAAATAAGCTCCTAGCTTCCTAACTTTTTTCTATTTTTATCCTTATTATTTTAAAGAAATGACATAATTTATCCTTCCAAATTAAAACACTTTTCTCTTCTTCTTTATCCGCAACTTTCACCGCAAATATTATTATTATTATTATTATTATTATTATTATTATTATTATTATTATTATTATTATTATTATTATTATTATTAGATTTGCAACAATATTGTTACTTCATTATGAGATGCAAGATCATGATTATGCTAATAGTTTTATTTCAAAATGTTAACTTTTTTTAAAGACAAAATGTTAAATTTTAATATGTAAACAAACTAATTTAAATTTTATGAAGATGTCCTTTTTAGTCTTTTTACATTTATCAGCTTATCAAAAGTTAATTTTACCAAACACTTTCAATCATAACAGCTCTTTAATTTTCAGCTCCGAGCTTATAGCTTTTCAGCTTTCAGCTCCTAGCTTATAGCTTTTCAGCTAGGTTTGCCAAACAGAGCCTCAATATTCAATAGATAATAACAATAATTACCATTAATAATTAACCCATCATTATTTTTGGAAGGATGAGAATATTACTTGTATATATTAAGGAGTTGTATATATATGTCATGAAAATAAGTGTTGCCTATAAAAGATAATAGATAAACACTAAATAATTTAAAACTAATAAAATAAGGTGGATAATTAATCTGGGGGCGGGGTAGAGGATGGCAATTATGAGGTATTCTCTCACATCATCATTGTTCTATTATTATTTTGCAAGTAATCGCAATAATTAAAGTATTGCCAATCTGGTTGGCTGGTGTAGGTATATTGCTATTTTTGTAATTAATTAATTATAGAATTATAAACAGAAAATTAATGTACTCCATTTAGTTATACATATATTCAGGTGCCCAACAAAAAGTCAAACAAAACACAATTACTGTCCTCATTCACATACACACCCACCCATTACCCAATGTTTGTAATGTCTAATAAATTTTCTTTTTCTTCTGTTGTGGATGCAAAGCTTCTATTCATTAAAAAAAAGTAGTGTAAATTTGAACCCCTTGAATTGATTCCATAGGTTAGGATAACAGTTACGAATTTCACCAATAGATAAAAGATGAGAGTTCAAATTCGTGAGGATAAGCTTTCATTCTCATATGCTTTTGAAACGTTGGGTTTGATCCAGCACTAGTCGATAAGCTTGTCTTCCTAACTGTTTTTAAAAACTCTTAATATCAAGATTTACCTGTCATGCAATACTTTATTAAACATGTTTTAACTCAATTACTTAATTTCATAAACTAAGAAAGTTTAGTGCACATACTTGTATTATAAGAATTTATAATATTTGCACATTTTTTAGTAATGTATGTGAATTTTTGCGTAAAAAAAAATAAAAAATTATCATGTTTGCTTAGCTATTGGACTCATCCGAATGACTATAGGAGTCTACGTTTTATGATAGTTTGACTAAAAGAGAGGTTGGTAAAAACTAATAATATAAGAATAAATTACTGGAATAAGAAAACACAGCATACTGACGTTTGTGCATACATCGGCAACAAAGTACAGCTTAAACCAACTTGGTTACACGTCATTATTTTAAATTTTTAAATAAAAAATATTATATATACTCTCATTCTCTATTCCCAATTTTTACTCTATACTTAATTTTGATGTAAATACATTTACAAAATTACAAATACCCATATGAAGATAATAGTTTATCAATATTTCACATCAAATAATAAATTTAAGTGGATAACATTTGTGGCATGTAGTTTCTTGAAAATTCACTGGATTGTGTGAGCCATCAACTTTCTATTATTGTGTATATATGCTCCTAGTCCGAATAGAGTCTCATATATTTCTTGATTATATCGATTTTTTTTTTTTTATATAATTAGTTGACATACTAATTAAAGAGATAGATGCCAAGATAAGTTTGGGCCAAGGATTATTTTCAATTTTTACAGTATGGATGATTATTCATAATCTATTCCTCTTCCATTATTAAATTATATTTTTCCAACTCTTATTAAATACAACTAGTATTTTTTATGCGCGATGCGCAAAAAATAGGTGCACAATATTAATACATTATATTAAAATTTTAAATTTATTTAGATTTTAGATATTTAAATTATTCTAAATAATAATAATAATATAAATCATTTTTATAAATTTGATATTTATATTTATATAATAATTAACATATAACTCAATATTTAATGTGTATATATTATTATTAATGAAGAAGATAATAAAATATATGGTGGATGCATGTGCATGGTCACGGTCACAATTGTGGAAAAGATAACGGAAGTTATAACAATATGTGTATGTTTCTCCAAAATATTTTAATGTACAACATTTATAGCATAAAAAAAAAACTTAACGGAAAAATGGACATAAATCAGAGATATAACTTTCATTTAAACTTATTATGTTTTTTGATAATATAATTACTCTTATTCCTGCACATATTTGCTCATGGTCATGTGTACCGAGGCCAACTGGGTTGTCAATGCTTTGGCTCCGATTAGCGTTGATTGTGTCTTGCCTTTATTATTTTTGCTCATGAATCGTCTTTGCCGACATCTGTTAATTAAGAGTTTAAGACTGCTCTATTGTATGATTTGCGATGTTTCTCTTTTCCGAGACTCTCTTAATTAATAATTTTTTTTTTCTTAAGAAAAAATACGATAATATAATTATAATATCAAATTTCAAACCTCTAATTATTTAGGAGTTAATACCCAAAATCGTCCTCGACTATAGTGGTTTTTCTCAATTTCGTCCTAAACGACTTTGGTGACTTAATATCGTCCCAAACTTTTGTGTTTCGCTCAATTTAGTCCCAGACTTTTGTGTTTTTGCTCAATATAGTCCTTCATTTGTTATTCTGTCCATTTGGTGTTAAATAAATAGACAATTCAGTAATTTTAATATTGGCATCTATTTTATCATAGACATGTGAACTGCGAAATCCTTTTTTTTTTTACGAATTACTTCTAGAATTACTCCTAAAACTGCGAATATAAAATTTGATTTGCAAGTCCGGGAGTAATTCTGGGTGTAATTCGTACAAGAAAGAGGAATTTCACACTTCACAAGTTGAAAGTAAAGAGAGATCAATATTGACATTACTGAATTGTCCCTTTATTTAACACCAATTTGACGGAATAACAAATGGAGGACTAAATTGAGCGAAACACAAAAGTCTGGGATGATATTAGGTCACCAAAGTCGTTTAGGACGAAATTGAGAAAAACCACTATAGTCGAGGACGATTTTGGGTATTAACTCAATTATTTAGTATACATATACACATACATCTGCGCACGCCGTGGGTATACACATATTTATATATATTTAAATATATAATAATATTCCATGCATGGTATATATGTTTATTATTTATATATTTATTTCATTTCTATTCATCAAACCACTTAAATACTACACATACAAGTCATGATGCATGTTCATTCTTTTAATAAAGCAAACAAAGAAATACAATTAATATTATATTCTATCCCATTGCAAACAACTAAACTTGCTGTTAATTCTATGAAAAATTATTGTGTGTTATAATAATGTACATTATTTGTTAGAATAATGAAACTTCTTAGGTAAGATAATATACTTTATGATGAGTTAGAATAATGTATATTAAATTTTAGAATAATAACATTATAAGTTATAAAAATATATGTTGCAGTGAGTCGCGTGAAAGAAAAATACTTAAAATAATAACATTTTTAAATCGTGATCTACACAACTGTACGAACCACGTTCCACGCAATAACTATTGCAATTCTATACATTAGTCATATCACTCCGATCCCTCTTTCTATATAGTGGATTGGGTGGTTGAGGATGGCAAATTGAACAATAAACGTGGGTTTTTATATTGTGCTATATATGGAAAAAAGAACAAGTGGAGGAGTAGTGTAGGAGCTGAATTTCTTTCTTGTAGGAACAATAAAGTAATTAATATATAGTTGTGCATTTATTTTTAGGTGACTAGAAAATTTACAGTCATTATCTAATGATTATGATATGCGCTTAATAAACTTTAAATTTGTATAATAGCCCTCAACTAACATTAGAAAGTTAAACTATATAAAAAGATCTCATTTGACAAGCTTAATTGAAAAATTATTGACAAGAATTAAATTTGTGACCATCGGGAGCAATAACCACACAATTGTGGCACATTTTTTAAGTTTCAATTCGTTTCTGTTCCAAGTCTTCCATCTACTACCATCATATCATCAATCCATTTATATATCCACCCCACTTGCACACCCGACTCTTAATTTTAAAATAATAAATAATACTTAAACTCCTAAACAAATAAAGAATCAATATTCTGTTTCAGGAAAAAAAACAATATTATATTCTTTTTAATTACGATTTTATTTAATTTTTAATTAAAAAATACGCAGTGCAATATTATATTAATTAACAACATCTAGTTACTTATTATTGTTATGTATATTCTTTTTGGTTTGCCGAAAAATCTACTATACTATCTGAAAGTTGTGTATTCTCTTTGCATTATTTTAAATGAAATTGCCTACATACATGGCCAGTCAGTTGGTCACATTGGTGAAGTTTGGAAACAATGACCCGGGATCAGGTCTCACCAACGATAGTGTGGGAGAAACCTCCCAGATGCTTTGTCGAGTCGAGGAGTATTTTAAATGAAATTAAAAGTCCTTAGTATCGGGTTTATCCTACGGAACTCTGAGGGACATTTCAAATTCCTGGGAGTCCGCAAAGCTCAAGTCGAGTTCGATGCGCGAAACCTCCTAGATGCTATGAAATTAAAAGCCCTTAGTTTCGGGTTCATCCTGCGGAACTCTGAGGGACATTTCAAATTCTTGGGAGCCCGCAAAGCTCAAGTCGAGTTCGATGCGCGAAACCTCTGAGGGACATTTCAAATTCTTGGGAGTCCGCAAAGCTCAAGTCGAGTTCGATGCGCGAAACCTCCTAGATGCTCTGTCGTTTTCGAGTTCTGAGGGACATTTTAAATTCCTACTCTGAGGGACATTTCAAATTCTTGGGAGTCCGCAAAGCTCAAGTCGAGTCTGATGCGCTCACGGTAATTGACCATCTCTTAGCTAAGAGTTTTCTTAATATTAATTTTGTGTTTGCTTAACGTTTGCGAATAAGGCAGCCTATAGACTTGCTAGAGGGCTAGGGAAGCTAAATTCATTGCTGAGCATAGGGAGTAGAAGTTGTTCTCTCCTAACTTTCTTTGTGATGTTCTTTGTAATGACTTGATCTAATGAAGGTGTTGTTTGTTTTTCCAAAAAAAAAAAAAAAAAGTTTAATACTTCAATGTAATTTAACATGTTTTATTTACATGCATCCCATGCGTATGATGCGACGGCTGGCAATAATGACACTTCCAAAAACAACCTAACATATGCATCATATATATCCACGAAACATGTGAAATTTCATTATTTCAAGGTAATAATTAACGCTAGTGTGGTGAAATTGACTGCATGATGTTTTTTCATATGATAGTGCTAGGGAATTTGAAATGTGGTGTAAGTGAGGATTCCCATCATTCCTCGTTATCTTTAATTGATTAAAAATTTTAGAATAAGTCATCAGTAGTGAGATAATTAATTGTATAATACGTTCACTTTTTAACAAACGTAGTAAGCCGTCAATTTCACAAGCATTATGTGCAGTGTAATAGCTATCAATATAATTCTCCGATCCCTACAGATAGGATTGAATTGATGAAGCAAGGTGTTTGACAATGCCAAGACGAATTGAAGCCATTAACACCCAGCTTTGGTAGTGGAAGATAATATATGTATAGTGGAAGTTGTATATATTGGAAGCATATTTCAATCCATATATAGCTAAAGCACTATTTCTTGCACCATAAAAGCCAAAGCAACAACACGCCTCGAAAGGAGTGAACACATAAGTGGAACATGATTCTCGTACATATCTATCGCAGGTCTGATCTTTCTAGTGCAATTTAATTCTTCTGTATAATTTGCAGGCTATTACACATGCTGGAGTAGAAATTACCCAATACACTCTTGAATAGCAATTGCAAGCTAAGTTTCTATTGTAGTTTTAAAACAAAAAAAAATAACAAATAACAAACAAAAACAAAAACAAAAACAAAAAAAAGCAACAGGACTCCATATAATAAAGTCATCCCACCAAATATCTTTCTGTACTGTCTATTTTGAGGCACTGTTTGTAAGGATAAATATAATGCGCTCATATTTGTGGCCAACTGGTTGTAAGTGACAACCCGGTCCAAACAAGTTGTAGGAAATGAATGATTATTGGAGTGATTTCTCTTAATATATGATTATGGTATGATATACTAGCAAATCTTTAAATCTTTGTGCATATCATTGAATATTTGATTTCAATGATTTGTTTTTTTTTTTTTTTTGTGTGACCATAATTTTTTAATTACATAAATTACGACTTAGTAGTTGGTAATTAATAATATATATCAAGAAGGTTGAGTTGAAGAGGAAGTGATGTGTGGCAAATTATATCGTGCACCAGGCTCAAAACGACGTTGTTTTGTATTTTTTTCTGTTTCTGTCGTTAATTTCTAAAAAAAAATTCATGTTTCGTATGTACAAAGTTGTATAGTAGAATACACATAAACTCATAACATAAATACACATAATCTAACATAATACATGATACATATAAACTATTAACATAATACACATAAACACAAGTCTTAAAAAAAAAAAAAAAAAAAAAAAAAAAAAAAAAAAAAAAAAAGAAGTAACTGTAACAAGATCGGATGGACAGAACGGTGTCTGTCATGTTAACTTCCCACCAACTTATAAAAATATCGTCGTTTTAGGTGGCTCCGATTTTTGTTATATATATATATATATATATATATATATATATATATATATATATATATATGGGAAAACCTGATTTTTGTTTAATATAATTCTTCATTGCTCTCAATCAACTTTTGGTGGCTTGAGTATCTCGATCATTCCAGCTTAAACTACTATCTTGTTAATTGATTATTCAATTCGGTTGTTTAAAGTTTAAGTCACTCATTGCATCACATACCATATATGATTTTAATAAATTGTGTTGGACGTTTAGATATCTAATACGGACAAAAGTAGATTAATTAAAGCTGACACATTTACAATGGATTAAATAAACATATAAGTGATGGTTTTGTAAGGGTGTTTGGTAAATAATTGTTAGTTGGTTGGGTTAGTGAATTTGACTAGTTGATAGCATTAGTTGATTGTAGAAAAATATTTGGTAAATAAGTTGTTAGTTGATAGCTGATTAAATATAAAATGACTTTCTCAAAAAATAATCGAAAAAATTGTTCAGCTTTGAACAGTTTTTTGAATTTTAGCGTTTTAAAACAACTAACTGTTACAAAAAGTTAATTAATCAAACACTTGTATTAGTTATTGGTTGATAAGCTAAGTACGTTATCAAACAAAGTCTATAATTACTCAAATTACCAAGGATAATGGGAATGGTGACCAGCTGCGCAGGCAGGCAAGGACAATGGTCAAGTTGCAGTAGTCAAAACTCAAATCATTTTGTGGGGAGAAAAAACAGATTGATTATTACATGCCACTAATACAATTAAATCGCCCAAATGGCCACGTATATGAAGTTAACTTGTCTGCGACATGGGGCAAATGCCTAAAAAACAAGGAACCATGTCACGTGAACTTGGGTTTTGTACTTTTGTTGAAGCATGGAGGACGGTCGTTGGTGGTTGTTGAAAATGTCGTCCGTTGGAAGGGTTTCAATGGTTGGGTGCCACGCCGCCTGGCCTTATCGGAATGTTCCATGAAATGATGACACTATCTTAATGGACTTCAACTCACAGTACAGATGGAGAGGTGGTGGTGAATGGTGATCCACTCAGGTTAATTGAAAGCAACACTAGGGGCGGTTTTTGGTAAATGGTTGTGAGCTGATAGCTGATTAGGTTAATTAGATGGTACCTAGTTAATATGTCCTTAACTGAGTATAGAAAGGTATTTGGTAAATTAGTTGTTTGGTATAATTTCTGTTCTCAAATAGTTAATTGAAAAAGTTGTTTTGAACAACTTTTTAAATTTTAGTATTTTAAAACTACAAATTAAAGTTAATTAATCAAACACTTATATTAATTTTTTAACCAAGTTAAACAATTAATAGCGGTCAAATAAACCAAAATTAACAGATAGGCTAACTATTTTACCAAATAGGACCTATATGCACCCAATGTATGATTGTGTTTGTTTGCCGGTTGAAAACCCCCAAGAGCCCCTAATCACAAGACATTCAAAGATTATTTTTTAAAAAAAAATCTCTAATAATCACATGATATTTTTCATATACATAAAGACATTAAAGATTGAACATGAAATCCGACTAAATTACAAGGTTTCTGGACATGTAATTAATCTGATCTCACTAAATTACAAGGTTCTTAACATCAAACATGAGTGATTACAATTGCAAATGTGTGTTAGGTAAGGATGGTAAGATAAAAGAACACATAGGGCAAAATATGGGGTTGAGGGTCACATTTTGTGGACAGGATAACTTGGTTTTGGACATCCAAATTACAAGGTCATTAACATCAAACATGCATGATTAACCATGCTGAGGTGATTAGCACTAATCAGAGATGGCATCTTGTCGTTATTCTTTTTTTGTCACAGCCTGTGCAGAAGATTTGACTAAGACGACACTACTGTTTGAGGTGATAGCACATACAAGGTGGGTGTCTGTCTCTTTGGTTGTCATTTCGGATCTTCAAATCCCTCTACTCTTTTGTCTTGTTTGGATTCTGGTATCACTCTATGCTTCACAAATTTTCTTTTTTCATGTCTTTTCTGCTGCTACATCTACACACTACACAATTGCCCATTTTCTGTTTACTTAATGCACAAAATTCCTTGGGTTAGTATACCAGGCCCAATAAACAAACAATCTGGAGGTCCAACTTAACAGGGCCTAAATTTACAAGCCAATTACACTTAGACTACACAGAAAACAGAAATCTATATATCCCACTCTCATCAGCTTCTAAATTTAACTGTGATATGATCTAACCTAGCTACAAGTTTGCTTATGTGTTGGTGATGTCTCTATATCTTTTACAATCAATGATAACAACGTAGGAGTAACCTCTTCCTCGGCCCTTTCCACTGCCTGCCAAGAACTCAATCAAGTCAGACAACAAGAGGGATATATTCATATTATATGAATGAATCATAGGATGCTTTGCTTACAGTTGTGCCTGGGATTTTATTGCTGTTTAGAGCTTCAACCTGCGTGCAGAAAAGAGCAGAGACAGGACGATGATCTGAGAATTTGCTTTCGCTCCGGAGATAGGATAGCTGATGAATTCCCTTGCCATACCATAGAATCCTGTCACACCTGCACCCACCAACCGGTAGTCAATAGTAAATCAGCTTAAATTGTTCATAGCTGACTGACTCATTGGTCTATAGTGTTGAGACTTAGTTTGTGTTAGTTAATCTTTTACCTAATGCATGTACTTGTGACCTTGACCAGACAGTAAATCAGTCTAGGTTAGTTGTTCATAATTGACCAGATAGAAGGTGAATAAGTTGTAAAGGAGATGGGCTTATAAGTAGCATATGTACCATGCGGGGGTTCTTTGCTTCTCTCCGGCTGCATTTGGAAGGCCGCCGGAATATATATTTGCGTTAGAAGAAGAGTACTTGTATGTGGGCGCGAATTCTATGTTTCCTTCCCGCCAACCTTCAAACACGCCGCCGTCTTCCTGCTCCCGCCGGAGCTGATCGAACTTGTGCAGTGAGTTCCAGTCGTGCTTCACTATCAACTGCCGGGCTAAATTGTCTTCCAGGTATAATCTGTAGTTGAGATCGCCGAACCAGAATATCCGGCTGCTCTACAACAAAACACATCAGGGCTCCGGGGGAATAACGTCCAGAAATTAAACTTGGGATATGCTTTCTGAGTTTCCGCAATAACTTACTCGTGTCCCAGGATTGTGAGGGGATGAGGAGGATTACTGTCGCCGTCTTCAGGGCTCCGGGGGAATAACGTCCGCCGGAAAATCTCGGACACTTGGTAGTTTCTTCTCCCTTCATCGCCCTTCTTCTCGCCGGAGGCCAAATGTGCCACCACAAAGCAAAAACTGGTTCCTTCTATAGTCATGCTCACAGAAACTGATCCCTTGTTGCCCAAATATCCCATGATTCCACACGCCACTGATGAAACCTTCACGCCTGAGACTCGATATCTCCTCAACAATTCCTTTCTCATCCACACGCTGATGAACACGCCCACCATCTTCTTGCTAGCCATTAATTTGTACCTGCCGGAGTGAAGATCAGTGGCCTCATTGTACTCGTAATCGTCGTCGCTGGAGATTGGTTTAACCATGGGAGTTAACCAGGGACACCCATATTTGTCGTTCAAAGTCTTCCCAATCAAAAGGTTCCATTTTGTGGCTTCTGTTGGATCTTCTGCTCCTATCACTGTTTTTGCCTTCAATGGCACAATTTCTTGAAATCTGTACCATAATGTTAAGTTGCAAATATTCGACTTTGTTGAGCATATAATATATATAAATATAAATGTGCAAACCCACTATACGTTCAGGCTTTTAGTTGAGATAGAACACATGCTTCAATTTGGTATCAAGTAGCCAAAGAGGTGAAACAAATTTGACAGTGAACTTGAAAGTTATAACTATACTTACCCAAGAACATAAATGTCAGCTGCTTCTTTAAGATTCAGCCATTCATCCAAATCAACGGCCAAGCTCCCCACCGGAGGCTTTCCGGCGACGTTCCACGTTCCCACAAACAGTCTGCAAAACAGAGATCAAATAATAATATCTCCAGCCAGACAGACAGACAAATTAATATAGATTCATTGTTCACCTTAATTCATTGTCGGGAAAGCAGGGCTCTATCTCCAACGACCGAACACAGACTGCGCCCATGCCATCATCACTTTCATCTATCAAAAATTCAAAACAGAAAAGAAAATCAAACACACACATATATACATATAAATACCCGAAGAAAAGTGGACGGATTGTTATTATTACTAGACCTGAAGAATCAGTTAAACCAGAGAGATGAGGTTTCTTATGCCAGCGTTTGAACCACCACTCGAACCGTCTTCTCGAGTTATGCTTTCTTTTATCCATACTTGAGGAAGAAACCTTCCATGCCAAAAAGGGTAAGTACGACGTTG
Organism: Ipomoea nil; assembly: GCF_001879475.1. NCBI lineage: Eukaryota > Viridiplantae > Streptophyta > Magnoliopsida > Solanales > Convolvulaceae > Ipomoea > Ipomoea nil. The sequence continues at coordinate 751,753 of NW_017617454.1, forward strand.
TACTTTCAAATTAAAGCTTCAATTCTTGCCTGTTTCATCAAAGGGAGACAGCCATTTTGTTCTTCATCATATCATCGTCAGAATATTGACCGGCGCTGAGCGTGGGTTTTGCAGAAATCTTGGTGGTAATGATCGCCTTACCAGGAAGAAAATTAAATGGAGTGGACAGAAGGAAAACGACAAGCGACGGTTTTCTCAAGGTATGTAGATGAGAATGTCTGGTTGAGAGGCAGCCAAATGGGTCAAAGGTGGTTGAACAGCATCTTTGAGGAGCTTGTCTTACGTTTCATGGTGCTGTCTGGTCTTTTGACTGCTTCTTCTTCTAGCTGGAAGGAAATTGTTACAGAGAATATTGGGCTCTCAGATCTTGTACGTCTGTGCTTATTTTCTTGAGTTGATAACTATCTATGTTAATAAGAGGGCTAGCAAACACAAAGTTGGAAGATAAACTGGGTTGGTTTTATAACAAGGGCAAGTAATTACTAATTAATTTCCAGACTCAATATCAAATTAAAATACCTTAGAATATCCAAAAAAAAACATTATCAAACCCTGAACCCTATGCTCCGATGGTACTAATACATCTATTTTTCTCCTAAATAGACTCATCATAAATGTCACAAATTATTACACACGAATTTAATACAATAACTGTTACTCCGTATTATTTAAGACTCCATTATTGCGAAGGAAATCCAAGAGCCAGTTGCATTTATTTCATAATTGTGAACGCCACTGTTAGCCCTTTCGACTACAGAGCGGACCGAAGAATCCCAGTTGGCCAGTTGGCGCTCAGCACAATCATCACGCCAGGAACCTTGCGCAGTCTCCAACCCATCAAGCTCGAAACTTGTAAGCTGGTTCAAAAAGACCAAAAAATCAACGGGTTTAAGGCCGGTAAAAATTTGTACCCTTAGAATGAATGTAGATGTAGTCCTACAAAACATGTTAAATGTACGAGTTAGAATTGTAATCGAGAAAATTACCACTTGTAATGTTTAGTATCAAAATCAGCAAGAAAGTTTGGACACGTAAACAGGGGTAGCTTTCTCAGAGTTGCGACATTCTACCAACTCAGAGAAGGTGTCTTTCAAATCCACCATCAAAATTAATGTTTGATGTTTCATTCTTCTAATGACAATCTTATTCCATCCATTCCTCCCCACCAGTTCTTTGTTTGCCCTAGAAAACAAGCAACAAAATAAATAGCCATAAATGGGTGATTGGGATGTTGGGGCTGATAACATTGGGGCCAATGTTCATTTGGCGTTTCCATCTTTTTTGTTTTTTAGTAGTCACAATAATATGTGGAGAAGAGGCCATGGTTGATCTTTTCTTGACCAACTTGTCATTCTCAACCACAAAACAGTATAGAATAAATCAAGAACTCAGAAACTATAGTTAAAAATGATCTTTGAGTCTTGCATTTGTGTGTATTCTTTTCCTTGTTTTTTTTCATTTTTACATGTCAGATAAATCAGGAGAATTTTCTTTATTACAGTCATAGCAAGGATAATAATATCATTAGTCGAAGTAGCCATCGAGAAGTTGAGGATATTCTAACTGCATTTGCCTGTCACGAGCCAAGATGTTCTCCACGAAAGAATCCTCTGCCATGGATGAGCTAGCTTCTCCATGAGACTTATCTGTCAAGCCTTCAGTAATGTCTTCATTCATGCCTTCATTCGTGAAGCCACAAATAGGCCCCGCCTCACCTTGGACCGATGGTGTCATAGGATCATCCGAGGAAAATGTTCCTGGGAATTTGCTGTCCTGTCTTGGCAGTTCTGTGTCTGCCATTGGACAAGGATCTTGAAGGATAAACTCGTTCCAAGGGGTGGAGGAAGAAGAAGTTAGGAATTGACTCAGAGGTTGTTCATATGAAGAAGAACAATACTGGGATGAGGTGAAACTGTGCGGCGGTTGAATGGGTTCTCGGGGGAAATTATGAACCAAAGGGCTGTTCTGGATCTGGAGGTGTTGGTTCATTTCTGCGCTAACAAATCTGGAGTTTGTGGGAAAAGAACGCGGTTCTGGTTCGAAAAGCGCCTCGTTTTTTATGGTGTTCTTGAGCAAGGCGTTTTGGTTACTAGGACTAGGGAGGCCACTCAGCTTCCCAAACTCGGCAAATACCTGAGAAAAAGGCTTATGAGTTAAGGGATCAATTCCCATGTTCTTGAGCTTCTTCTTCAACTTAGTGTTCCAGTAGTTTTTCACATCATTATCTGTTCTCCCAGGTAGATGCTTTGCTATTAGAGACCACCTAAGGAGAAAAAGCAAACATTGGACAATTGATTCGATGACCGTCAATTTTTCCCAGAATTTATACACCTTTACCTGCTTCCTATCGTCTTGTGAAGCTCAAGAATGCACGCTTCTTCCTCGGGTGTAAAGTTGTCGTGCTTGAGATCAGGGCGCAGATAATTCGTCCATCTCAGCCTGCAGCTTTTCCCGCACCTGTTCAGTCCTTCACAAACTCATCCAAGAAAAGATTAAAACACCGAACAAATTCTTTAAGACACTGTACGAGAATAAGTAATGTAGTACCTGCTTTTTGAGGAACCAAAGTCCAGTTGCCAATCCCATGGCTGGCAACATAGGCAAGAATCTTCGCATCTTCCTCAGGAGTCCATGGCCCCCTCTTCACATTCGCTTTGTCACAACAAGGTGGCCTACCCATCATCTCATCAGAAACAGAAAACAAACTGAAACACAGAATGTATCAGAAGAGAGAGAGAGAGATAGATGCAATGGTGATGCAACTTCTCACAAGTCTTGAGAGTACAATTAAAGAAGGGGGGGTTGTATAAAACTGGCAAAGACAGCACGGAATGCATGTAATTTGGCTCCCCATATTAACAACAATTGCATGATTCCATCTTCGCCTCAAGAAAACTGCTTGACGTGACATGAAAAATATTGCATGCCACACTCTCTCACACACACCAGGAGAGAATAATGTATTTCAGGTACAGAATGAGTGAATTATTTGGTTAAGGTATCAGTCTCTTACAACTGTTAAAAATCTCAACAGTAAATCATATATACCACCCTGCCAAGATAAATTTTCTATGTAAAAATGACTCTGTAATAGGCAAGTTAATTTGCTCACTGTCAAGAGAAATTCCGATCCTTTTCAAGTATAGCATGTCTAAACCAAAGTTTCTATAAGATATACAAGCTGACACAGACTCATTGGGGAAAATTTCTCGCTTCATAAACCAGTAAGAAACAGAAACCCCCGTGTCGATTGAGTTTCCCTAAGATGAGCATACTTCACAGCTTTTCCTACAGTGTCCCGGAGAATCTTCGGTGCCCACCATATATAAAGGATTCTTTTCACATTCACCAGCAGCAGCCCAGCGGGAGCAGTTTGAGTTCTTATCAGTGCATCCACTGGATGGTATCTCAAAAGACCGCACGTGAATCCATTTTGTAGCCGACCACTTCTCGCCTTCAAGCACAGGGCAGCTTCCATGTAAGCTCAGAGGGTCAGTCGTAGCGTTGAGATGAAGACTGAAAAACAACAACGCATCACCCTTGTAAGGTTTCACTGCAAGCAAAAGACACAACACGGGTTAGATAACAGAAATCTAGCCCTAGAGCTTCGTTTAACGCCATGCTGAGCATATAACCATTAACGTGCAATCCAACTATTAGCTTAGGCTTTTAGTTGAGATGAAGCACATGCTTCAATTTGGTATCAGAGCCAGACCAAAGCTCATGGGTTAGAATGCAACTACGGTCCACGTGTTGCTTGGAACCCACCCCACACGTGAGGGGGCGTGTTGAGCATATAGCCATTAACGTGCAATCCAACTATTAGCTTAGGCTTTTAGTTGAGATGGAGCACATGCTTCAATTCATGCCACAACATTTTTCTCTTTTCCGTCGGATATGTATACCTGCATAGCCATTTTTAGCACAGTCGGACCAGTCCTCACCCTTTGGCTGAATGTCTTTGTTCTGCACGTTTTAAACAAGTAAAAGATGATTGTGTGTTATTAACTTGTATCACCAACTAAACTATTAAAAAACGTATGGCAATGTAGCACATACCTCGGAACTAGGGAATATGGTTTCCCCACCCTTCTCAACAGATGATAAGTACATAAGAACAGTAGCCACACGATGACCCCCTAGCTCTTGATTGGCCAAGTCGTGAAAATAATCAAAATGTGGTTCGTATTTTTGTCCGTGTTCATATCGCAAAATTTGGATAGATTCTCCATTCTCTAAACATCAAGTTCAGGTAGAATCTAGAGTGTGAGGATGATTGTTTTTACTATTAAAATGGGAGAAGGAACAATAATAGCATCTGCGAAGTTACCTGGAGGTAAGAAAGTCCAGGCAGCTATCCTGGCTTCAATATTAGCAACAATTTGATCCTGTAAAAAGAGGGACACGTTTTATTTTTCTCATTTTGAGATTTGGATCGGATATAATACGCAGCAGTTCATCTCAGTAAATTTTCTATCAGAACAAATAGTGGCACCGTAATAACTATTTCAAGATGTCAACTTGTAAATTCATGCACAAGAAGAGCTAAAGCTCCAACCAGAAGATACCACATCGTTGAAATTTCAAACCTTAAACATTTGATTCACTTATGTTCAACTCATTCACACACTATTATAAAAAAACAATCAAGATTTGAAACAAATTGTAAGAGGTAAAAAGCATAGAAAACAGTCAAGAACTTGTAAAATGTGGATAAATCCAGTTTCACGAACCTGAGCCTTTCTAAGAAAGGTGCCAGAACTTGTCCGAACTTCACTCTCGATGCTCTTTCCCGAATCATTGTCAGCCACCATGGATTTCTCCAGCTTATCTCTAGCCTATTCATCCAAATTCAATCACCCATTTACCATTTCAACAAGTCGAGCTAACGAATTTCCTAACATTAAACTTCGGTAACATTCTCATAACCCTTTCCTTTTCCCTTTAACCCGATAACACTGAAAAAAGTAAGGCGGTTTCATGAATCTTTTTTCCTCAACTGGTAACAGTAAAAGTAACATGTTTTCCATTTCACATTCTCACCAAACAGACATATTTGCTGATAAATTGCAACTGTATTGATTCCCATATTATATGAACCCAGGAATAAAACACATGCACCAAAGATTGCATTTTTACCAAAAAATAAAACATAAACTAACCAGATTGGTGAGATGATCACACTCCTCGTGTGTCAAGAATCCTTTATATATAAAAGCCCTGTAGAATTCAATCGCAAACAGATCCACATATTCAACACACTAACATTTAAACATATACATAAAGCTTATAACACATAAATAAACAATGAATATACACTATACCCATCTATATATACAGTTATGTTCCATATATATTTTGAAAGGAAGATAACAATAGACCTGGGATGCCAAGAGATTTGGGTGACCCGGGTCGGATCAATAACAGCTGACGAAGCTCCGGTAACCATTCGCAGCACCGGCTCTTTCCTGCCAAAATTCAGAAACGCAAAAACAAAATGAACAAATCAGCCATTGATCTGGACCCTTCGAGAAATCCGTACACAATGAGGGCGCGAGAGCAAGAAAGATACGTTTTTCCAGCTCCAACCCATCTGGAGGATTGGAGGGAGAGATCAGGGAAGACGGATAACAAACAGAGTGAGAACAAAACGAGCCGCCGACAATCCATCCAACAATGCGATTCAGAGAAAGATCTCTCGGTCTCCAATGATGGAAAACACAAAACAACAAAAGAATCAACGAGGTTTCAGTGCTGTGCCTCTGCTACTCCTTTTATATGACTTGAGGAAGAGAGAATCAAACTGCTGAAAACTTCGACTTCGACAAACTCTTCCCTCTTTCCATATAAGTATTAATTTTTTGGTTTGAAAATTCCACTGTTGCTTTTATATTTCCTTTCTGTGCTGGACCGCCCACAGCCCACTGGATTTGTGGATTTTGTGGGTGGCGTTGCTCGGTATTTGCATAGTCAAAAGTCTCTCCAGAACCTTCCTGTGCCGTGCGATTACGTTTTCGGCAACACCAATGGTGATTGATAACAGAAATATATGTACAGTTTTATTCCGTAAAAAACAATTTATGGGAAATTTTGAATCTTTGACAAAGTAAACTTATGCAATAAAATTCTTTCTTCTTTGTTGAACAATTTTACACGTTTTAAGTTTTCCTATTATCAGTTGACACTCATGTTGTTCCTCTACTTGAAAGAATGTCACAGGATCAACCCGATTCTTTAAACTGCAACAATATATATAAAAAAATATAAAACAGATATTATATTATAATAAAATAAATAATTTTTTCCAAAAAATAAAAGAGTAAATAGTACTTGAAAAAATCATTTTCGTATCATTCACGACGATTTTTTAGACTCAAATATGGTAATTAAAATATCATCATATTTAATAAGGACTCAAGAGTCATTAAGTTAGGTGAAGACAATTACTCCGTAAATCGAGTAATACCTTTGGATATTGCTCTGAAACAATCTAGATTGTTCATAGCTGATTGGTTCAAATACAAAAGATTAATAGGAAACTTTCACAAAAAATCAAACTTTGAACCTTGTGGTTACCAATCAAATTGTCTGACTTATTTGATCGGAATTGCTCATTTACTATGGCAGGTGTTTATTGCAATTTTGTTTAACCGATCAATTATAGACAATTTATACTAGTTTATCAAATTATGGTTATTTGCTAGTAAGAATTATAAGATGAACTCCTCTTAAAGTACACCTTTGAATAAAAATTGAATATTTTACCGTAAATCGGAACAATACCATAAATAAAAATAAATAAAAAATAAAAAATAAAAAAACTAGTTGTCTTATGAATGGACTTAGTCAAGACTCAAGTATATTAGTCTAGTAGGCATAAACTAATACAATATGAACATTTTTTATTTTAGTAAAACAATATTTCTTTTTTTTTAAATGAAATTTTAATGGAATGCCTCTGAAATAAAATAAAATGGAAGCCTTCATTTACATACATATGGATTTGAGTTTGATTCCAAAGTATTACAAATGGATAAATAAGTTTATTAATAACTTTTAATTATGATTATCTTTTCTAAAGCGGCGAATCATGCACTATGACCGTAAATTGCTCACAGTAAAATCAATCAATTTATAAAGAGAAATTATAATGCTTATCAGATAACATATTGTTTATTATGAATAACAATTTTAGTGTTATTTTTATCAATTTATTTGTGTTGAATTATGAATAAGTACCAATATAATATATGCACATGTATAAATAGGATACATGATTGACATTTTTTAAAAATTTAATAAATTCATTGAAATTTTTCAAAAGGAGTGGACAAATAGGTGAAACATAATATCGTATATGAATATTATGAATTTAATTTTTGTTAATATTCTTTTTGTCAAATATATTGTATAAAGTATTTTTGTATAATTTATAGTCTTATAGACTATTATATGGTATTAGAAAATAATTTTTTTTCACCGTAGAAAATAAATAAATAGAAAATGTACATATAAGTTTATTGATTTCATTTTTGTCTCATTTGTAATTTGTTTGTGGAATTGGCTTTTTGGAATTTTGGACGGAGTATATATAATAGAGCCATAAAGTATTTGTCAAACGCCTAGGAATCGTAGGATGGCCCACGGCTCGGTGAGTTAATGCTGTAGGTGGACAGTGGGGTACACCTTAACTTATAGGGTGTCTGAAATAGTAGAAACAAAGTAATTAATAGAGCCCAATTCCACCAATTTGGTTGGGCCAAGATAATGTCAACATTGCTAGTAGAAATCCTTAGTATAATTAATTCCAAAGCCCCATAAGAGTTAGGCCATAGATATCAAGTTGACTTTTTTTCTTTCTTTCTTTACATAGATTAAGCCCACTTGGTGGAGTTTGAGTTGTTATACCATGGATCAGAGTCCATCTAGTAAGGTGAATCCTGATTTTAAATAATGTATAAATTGAGTATTTTTAAAATATAAATTGTGTTTATAAGTCAAAACACATAACAAATATAGAAGGAAATTTGAAAATACAGTACAAGGTCATTAAATCATAATCTGTTAATATTGTGTGACACTAGTATTTGGAAGGAACTTGATAATCAATTACATATATGTTAGCATTCAAAAAAAAAAAATTACATATATGTTAACATTGTGTGTTCGTAGTATACAAATTGTGAATTTTTAAAATATAAATTGTGAATATTTAGACTCGGACACAAATTAATTTGCGGTGGACACCACTTTGCATCTCATCACAACAACTAAGGTAAACAGTTTTCAGATATAATTGAAGCATCTCATAAATGAAGAGGTTTGACTTAGTTCAGTTGAGACAGTGCCTCTTAAATGTTAGCTCAAAATGCTAAGTTCTCATCTGTCAATGACATACCAGAAAAACATAGGCTTGCACTTTGACCACCTGCCAATTAACTCATCCAATATCTCATCATGTCACAAGAAAATTGAAATATTTTCTTCCTATCCATTCTTAAAAGCTTAACGGCAACCAAACAAGATGGGTACCCGCCTTCTAAGTCAACTAGCATTTTCTAAAAGAGTATTGCTATTTTCATTGTTTAAAGAGTACATACTCTTGGGAACTCATAATTCTCTTAGTTTACATAGTTTGCTTATTCTTTTATTTACGAAAAAATCCCACTTGACGGATACTCCCGGTAGGGTACTCAGTCAGGTATGCACCTTGACAGATAGGACGTACAACTCGATTACTTGCTTGGAGGACGGGCCAAACTCTAGTAATCTGGCCTCGGTTCCATTGCGTGACTTGTTGACCGGCCCGGTTGAGCGACCAGATTAGGAAGTCAGAGACTAGGGGTCCCGATCGGGTGCCGCGCTCAGAGGCGGTGAGTGAAGATTCGGCGGGGATTCTTTCCTATTTTGGCGCGGGATTTTCTTTTTTTCATATTAGGAAGTTGATTTAACGGTTTGGAAGCTTGCCTAAGTTCAATTTTGTTAGTTTCTTTCTTCTTTTCTTTCCCAAAGCTCATATATCTGGTATAAATACCTATGGAATCACATTGTAAAGAGTTTCGATCAATTCTAGTGCAATTACTCTGTTCACGTTCTCTCTCAATTTTACTTAATAATTTTATAATTGTGTTGATCCGCCGTCCAACTATGATTTCACCATTACCTTACTTGTAGTTAATTTTCTCGAATGACAAATTTATATTTTTTTTGTACACTTTAACTTATAAGAAAAAGTGTAATTTCCCCTCTTGAAAAACATACTACATTTGTAATTGAAAGAGCAACGTGCAGATTTGTATTGTGTGTATAGTGGATCGTAATGGAGATCAGTGAAGAAGCTAAAAATGGCAGGGAAGGTATCAATGGATGTTAGCAGCCCATTACTTTGTTAGGAACGAGTCTGGCTTTATGATTCACGGTTCCATCGTTTCCGGCCAAAGCTCGGTACTTGTCCTTCCTAGTAAAGCCGGTGCACTCGTACGATAATGTCGCCGCAATTATCCTCTGTATGTAATTCGCGACATCGTGGCTGGATTTTCCGGCGCCGCAAGTGAGTTGACGCGGCAGCTTGTTCAAGAAGTTGACTTCGTAGGCGGGGCTGGGGTTCATGAAGAAGTAGAAGGGGTCCATTCCTTTCCACCCTGTCGCCGTCGTCCCGTGAAACACGCTCATTCTGTTCGACATCGCCACCGGCACCAGCTCGTCGGTTAATTCCGCGAACAGCGCGGAGAATCTCAGCAGTAATGGCTCCCTGCATGTTGTCCCTTCGGGGCATATGGCTAAGTCTCCTTCTTGCAATAGCTTCTTGATCATGTTGGCGTCGGTGACGCGGTCGCGGCTCAGGCGCACGGTTTTGATGGGGGAGATGATCTCGGAGAGGCGTGAGAGCGAGTATGTGACGGCCGGAATGGGGCGGCCCAGGGCGGCGGAGAGGAAAATCGGGTCGAGAAGTGTTCGGTGCGAGCATACGAAGAGGACTCCTGTTTGGCCGGTGGACTTGGAAGCTGGCGGCGGCGGGGTGCCTTTTACGGAGACTCTGACGCCCAGTGCCCAGAAAGCATAGTACACCACCGGCATCGGGAGGAGCGCCCCGGCGGCGATACGCAAGCAAGCTAGAAGAAAGCCTATTGGGATCCAGAGAATGATCAAAAGGGCCATTATAGGACTTGGCTTTTGAACCAGCCGGCCGTCGTGGAAAACTATCGGCCTTGGCAACTTGTCAGCGCTCAACGGCTTCACCTCCGGCTCCGGTGGAACCAAGTAACTTTCCTGCAACATTAACAAAATGGAAACAAGTTTTTGTTGAGTTTGTCTCATATAAGGATCAAGAATATGAATTTCTCTAGTTAATTTCAACCAACATTGCAGAGTTTCAGAAAATCACTGTCACGATAGCCCAGGCCAACATTAGGAGCCGATGAAGATCCAAATGCATTACGAACGGCGTTAGCTTTGTTTTCCCCGACAAGGATCCCAGGATGTTTCACGAACCCAGTGGCTCTGCCTTTATACGTCGAAATCTCTGTCCCCATAACCATATCAGCGCCCAAATATTCCTTCAAGAATGTCTCCGCCATGATTCTTGGATTCGCGGTGAGCACGCATCTCCTCCCACAGGACGAGAAAACGCGCCACGTCTCGGGGTGCAGGTCGGCGGAATAGAATTTGGGCAGGACGGCACGCGCCACCGACTCGATACTGGACACCTTCATCCCTGCAAACGTCGCGAATATCAGCACGCGGACTCCGGCGGACTCTGAGATAAAGTAGTAGAAAACTCCGGCGAGCGGAGTGGCCAAGAGGAGAAACAGCAGCCGGAAAATGCCGCCGGCTTCGAATGCCACGACTGCGTAATAAGGGAACGAGCTGCGTCCGACCAACAACGTTCCGTCCATGTCAGCCACCACCGAGTGATCGTCACGACCGTCGGAGGAACATCGGTCGATTGTGGGGAATTCACGAAGGACATTTGATGAATCTGTGCCGGCCATCATATCGCTGGTTTAAGTTCCTAGCTTTTCTAGTGAAAGAACGGTGACACTTGTGAGCATTAAATAGAGCGTGGGAACTAAGATATTGACTTTGGTCTGTAGGGCAAGTTTTGACTTATGCGATCAAGGCGGTCTTGCCGATATCTCCAAAAGTAGTTTGAATCGAGGGAGAGCCATCTTGGGAATTACCAAAACTGAATGTCAATGCATGGAAATTATTAGTGTATGGATCATGGTCCATAGAGTGTTATGTGTATTATATATAACAAAAATTATATTTTTAATATACTAAACGTACATTATTTTGTATTAAATATATATTATATAAAATAATATAATTTTAGTACTTATATAATGCGTTTTTTTTTAATATAATGTATGATGGGGTATGGACCCAATGGGTTAGAGGTCCAAGAGGAGAATGAACAAAGAAATGGGCTTGCTACAATGGGCTCAAAGAATAGGAGAATCTGCCCCGTGGACTTTGAGAAGACCTCGTGAAGAGCTCGAACTAGTATGGAGCCGAGTCCAGAGAGCCGACATCCACGAGAGTCGGTCTGACAGGTGACCGTTGCCACTTCAATGCCTGCCATTAATATGGGTCAATCCAGCCGTTGGAAGAGTCCCGTAGCGACGGCCCAACGTCTCTTAGACTTTATTTCCTATTACTGTGCATTAATGCTTGTATTTAACTAGTGTATAGGCCGGCCACCTATAAATAGGCCTCCCACAAAATGTTTGTGGGAGCCTTTTCCAAGTCCAGGACACTCGGAAATCACAAAGCTAACCATAGATTTTACAGCCACCTTTTTCTTACGAGTCATTTTCCACTTTTCTCTTTCGGTAAATCCACCAATTTAACAGATTGTGTTGGACCTCCGCGTGCTGCCAAAAGTCCTAAAACCAACAATGTACATTTTAAATATACTAAAAATATATTATTTGTGTACTGAAGATACAATATTTGATAATATAATCTACACAAATGTGTGAATATTGCTCCACTCAATAATGATTGATCAATGCAATACTTGGGTAGGATTAAGCATATTATTGGGAGAAGGATTAAGCATATTATTAGCATCCCCTAATATTTAAAAATTGAAAAAATGTCAAATTGCCTCTAAGCATTTGGTTCCCTAAATAAAAAAAAAATAATTCAAATATTATAAATTTGTAAATTTGTCCAATTGAGTTCAAAGTAACTTATTTAACAAGTTACTTCTTCGTATATTTGACGTGTGATATTGTTTTAAAACTTTTTCATATATCAAAGTGAAGATATAATGATATATCCAAGAAGTTGACAAGGTCTTGTATGCCAATTTTTCGGGCCAATTTTCCATCCGACCCTCATGCTATATAAAAGAGGTCAATAAATACAAAGTGTAGACATCTTCTCGTTATTGCCAAGGCCCTTTGAACAAACTATTACTATCATATCCCTGTTCAACAAGAAAAATGTATATATGTTACATCATTTATTTTTCTCTCATATATATATATATATATATATATATATATATATATATATATATATATATTACCGATCAGAAACATTTATTTTTTTTAAAAATGCGGTGATATTTTCGTAAATAATTAAATTTTTAAGTACAAGTTAATTGTGTTAAAAGTGCAAGTAACACCTTCATATAGTGCACCTAAGTACAAGTAAAATGTATTAAAAGTGCAACAAATAATGTACAATGAACGTCAATATTAAATGCACATAACATTATCATTAATTATACCAAACGTTATCATTAAGTGAACCAATGTGAAAGACATTATTATCAGGTGCACCAAATCACCAATGTTAAAAAGGTAAATTACTTTGACTATTAAGTGAAAATGATTGCACTATTAAGTGATTTTACTTGCACACTTGTGCCCAGTTACTTGATCGTACTTTTAACACATGTTACTTGAATCAAAGTTTGAGTTATTTACAAAAATATCATTGCATCTTTTTTATAAATTATATATGATCCGTTAAATGTGTGTGTGTGTGTGAGAGAGAGAGAGAGAGAGAGAGAGAGAGAGAGAGATCAAATGCGGTCGATGTGTTCAGGTGAAGCATATGGTTGAATGAGAGCCATTGATCTTATCAAAATTAACGTTTAAGATGAACACATAAAAAAAAATGGGGAACTGATTCCTGAATAATTTTCAGAACCGGTTCAGGAGATTAATTGGGGAGAAGGTGAATCCAGTGAGATGAATTGTTGAACAGTTTTTTTAATTTTAACATTTTAGAGCAATAAATTGTTACAAAAAAATTATTATTTAAATACTCCTATTGATTATTTAACCAAGTTAAACAGTTAATAATTGTCAAATAACTCAACATTGATTGATAGGCTAACTATTTTACCAAAAAGACACGTTTATTTCATATGATTGATAAAATTAATCTTTATTTTTTATAGAAGTATTATTTGTGGATCTGCAATAAAATATTAAATTGATGTATATTTATAGAAAGTGAGTTGTTAATTTTAAATTTATACTATTACCTTCTCCCATACTGATCACAAATTGCAAGTGTGTGCGCGCTTGATTTTTTTTTTTTTTTTTTGTTTTTCCGTCCATTTGATCCAAAAAAAAAAAAAAAAAAAAAAAAAAAAAAAAAAAACAAACAAACAAACAAACAAAATAAAAAAATTGCAAGTGCTTGATTGTCCTTTTATTTCGAGTAGGAGTTGGATGCTTCAAGGCGGAGGATACTACCTACTACATAGTGAGTTGGAAACTCAGCCTCGATTAAGCTTTATATAATAAAATAAAATAAAATAATATTAAAAGCAGTATAGGCTAGTAGCGTGTTTTTCTAGTCATACAAAAAAAAAAAAAACATTAAATTGTCAATTTTCCATAAAGACTTGTTTGGTGTTTGCAATTCGTTTTTTTTTTTTTTTTTTTTTTTTTTTTTTTTTTGTTACACCATGAGTTGTTTTGAATAGGTCTTAACTATAAAATGTCCCCATCGCACAAAATCGACTCAATTAAAAGGTAAAGTGCTGAATAGGTTGGCTTAGGACGCCTTATCTAAGTCAGGCTGTGTGAACTGTGTTTCGGTCTTTTTTCCTTTCGTTTCGCATGTTTTAGACCTTGATCTAGTTTAATATATTCTGCCTTCTAGTTTCAAAAGAATAAGAGAAGGATTCGAACTCCCGATCTTTCTTAAAAGTCAAGAGTCACGCCAACCAAGTTGGTTTGCAATTCATCTTTAATAATAAGATAACAAAGGATCAAAGGCCAAGTCATGTTCCTTCAATCTTGTTTCTTCCATTCAAAGATATCCAAACTGCCACCTTATTATTAACTTGAAGTAAAATCAAAGAAGAAATTGAAGTTCACCATCTCAACACTTCAATTTTACTTGCTATAAAACCACCTTCAATTCCCTGCTAATGCTCCATCTGAATTACTACAAGCAATATGAAGTTGCCAAACACGTCTCTAGTTTTCGTCCTCTCCGCTGCACTTCACTTTATAGTATACGTACATGTAGAGTCCTGTACCTTCTACGTTACTAACAAATGCTCGTTTCCGATATGGCCGGCGACCGCCCCAAACAGCGGCTACCCCGTGGTGGCAAACGGCGGCTTCTATCTCCCGCCGGGGAAAACCCATAGCTTCCGGGTGCCCGGGGATTGGAGCGGCCGCGTATGGGCAAGAACCGGCTGCGACTTCGACTCCGGCAACCACAAACCCGCATGCGAAACCGGCGACTGCGACGGGAAACTGGAGTGCGACGGCAGCATCGGCCTTCCTCCGGCGACACTGGTGGAATTAACTTTACAAGCCGATAAAGGCAAACCCGATTTCTACGACGTGAGCTTGGTGGACGGATACAACCTCCCCGTCTCGGTTGCGTCGATCCCTTCGTCCTCGAAATGCTACATCGGCGGGTGTATGAAAAGCATGAGGAATGCTTGTCCGGCGGAGCTGCAAGTTGTGAACGGTAACGGAGATGTTGTGGCGTGTAAAAGCGCCTGCTTGGCTTTCAACGCCGACTCCTTTTGCTGCCGGAATCAGTACGGAAGTCCCGACAAATGCAAGCCTAGTTTGTATTCCAAGATGTTTAAGAATGCATGTCCTTCGTACGTTAGCTATGCATTTGATCGGCCGTCTCCGATCGTTAGCTGCTCCTCCGACAAGTATTGGTTTACTTTCTGCCCGGAAAACTTCGGCAGCGGTTCGGTGTCCTCGTAGAGCAGCGTGCAAGCTGTGAAATCTGAATGATATATATAGAAGTCGTGCATGCATATCATAATTCGGAGCTTTGAACTATGCATTCCGAATATCTAGTTTAAATGTAATAAACATGATATAATAATGGAAAACTTTCTACAAAATTAGTTAATTGTAACTTTTAAAAATTGTAATTAAACACGTCTAACAAGTTATTTTATGCATCAAACTTAAAAAAAAATGAATTATTGACCTGTAATAATCGGTAGTTAAGGTTCTGACTAACTTTGACATGTAAACAATCACCGATCGTCTCCTATTGAGCTAGTCGCATGATTCGTTAGCAAGGAGGCAACAAGAAGTTGCATTCTTCAATGACAAAGGCAATCAACGATGGTGTGCAGGTCACTGGTCATTAATTTTTATGCCAGAGTTAGTCGATCAGGACATTATCGGAACTCTAAGACTAACTTTTACGTGCAATTTTGGAGCTTTGATGCACATAAATGGCATGTTGATGTGTTTAATTGCAACAATTAAAAGTTCAAGTATCTAATTAACTTTTTAAGTAAAATTTAATATTTTTTTAACTCTTTTTCCAATACTACTACTACTAATAATAATAAAACACTATAATTTTTTAAATATAAATATTTAGTTTATTTGGGCTTGTATGAATCAGTTAGCCCAAGCAAAACAAAATTCAAATTGGCACAATAATTAATAACAGGCCGAGCAATCTGTAGGGTTTGGCTCTTCTAGAACTTTCTTAGCCCAACTCAGGCAGCTAAAAGTAGGGTTTAAATCACCAAACATCCTGGTGCTTTTATAAGCAGCCTAAGCCCCAGCCGCATCCTGGTGCTTATATAAGCAGCCTAAGCCCCAGCCGCAAAACGATTGTAGTTCTGTACTTATCAGCCGTCTGCTGGTGAATAATCTTTTAGCAAAAATCTAAGTATTTACAACTCTTTTTTTCTACCATTTTGTGGCTTTTTTAGTTTTTAATTTTTTTTTTTTGAGTACTTTGTTTTTTTTAGTTATTTGAAGAGAAATCATGTGATGAGGAAAAAAAACTGCAACAATATGATAGTCATACATTGATTACTTTCCATGATTCATTGTATTTAAGTCTCTGATGATTTCTCTGGTTTTGATTTTATGTTTGTTTGTTTGTTTTTTTTTTAAATTTATACTACTATTCTTTTAGACTTTGGACATGGGAGAGATGATGAATGCACATTGGTCCGTGTTTCTGAAAATTTGTGATTGATAATATCTGTGTTATGCTGTCTGATCTCCCTTATTAATATATGTTTTGATATATTTGATTCTTATATTAATACTAGCAATTTGTATGCGCGATGCGTGAAAATTCATGCCCAATATTAAAATAGTGATAAATACAAATAATTAAAAATTATAATTTGAATTATTTATGCACAAATAATATATGTATTTTGTACACATACATATATAATTTATCATTGATAGAAATTTAATTAAAATATAATTAAGTACTAAATTAATATATAATGATTTTAATAGAATGATAATTAAAAGATAGGAAAAAGATATGATGGATATAGGTGTATAGTAATAATGATGTGTTATTAATGTTAGAATTAAAAACTAACGGTGTTATAACGGTGTAAGGGTAATTTTGTCTAATAACATTGGAATGTACAACAATTAAAGCAAAATGTATATATTTATTAGCATATAAAAAAGAGACAAAAATCAAGGACATAACTTGTATTGACACTTATTATGTTTTTAGATATTTGATTCTTATATTAAATGACTAAATGCTGTCTGGTCCTGATTTCATCAATTCTCAATAAATGATCAAATAGATAGAATATTTTTTATTTGCATAGGATAATAGTAAAATTTGTCTTTTTTAATATTATGGAAAAAATTCTATTGTGTTTAATTTGTGTACAAATTACTTGTCATTGAAGACAATGGGACATGACAAATTTAGAATCCAACATACAGTAAAAATGAGCATTCCAAGGAATTGAGTAACAACTATACTCGTTGCATACACTTCAATTATTTGACATGTAAACCTTTCCGGCATGCATGTGGTCACATAAAGTAAACATTATCATATTTTTTTTGATAATTCAGGTTATCCCACAATTTGGACTTTTTTATTTTACTTTTTAAAAGCTCTCACAACTTGAACTAAATTTTAAAGTTTATGAAATTACTCATCCAACCTATAAAAAATAAATTGAATTAATTTAATTTAAGACTCAACAGCATATTACTTGTCAGAAGGAGTCAAACTAAAAATCAAATAATTCATTAACTCAAATGCCCCCTGATTAATTTTAGGCTGCGCTGAAACAGCATGGGAATAAAATGAAATGTGAAAGTCAAAGAAATGGTCATGTAAATGGGATCAATTTTCCACCTAATAATGGACCAAGTAGTGATTAGCCTATTGATTAATTAGCGGACCAATTATATTATGTAATGCAAATTTTTACCTACCACAAAATGTTTTAAGCTATTTAATTATGTTGCATGTGGAATTGTCCACATAAGTTTTTGTGTTAAAAAATTACAATAAAAACATGGAACTAATGGAAGTGAAATATTGAAAGTGATTCTAGTAAAGAAAATTAGCATTTCTTGTATTTTAATGTGTAGTGAAATTTAATTTATAAAGTGTCTATATGTATATATAATAAATTAAGTTTAATAAAAACTATACACTTTGATGACTATAAGACGATTTTTAATCATGATTGATGATTGATGTTGTTAGAACTGTTTGATCTCTTTATCATCGTTCTTACCTGCATGTCAAACCCGCAATGAGGAAAGTAAGAAATAATAAAAAGTAGCTTACGCACAGGCTTAACTCACTGATTTAGTAGGCAGTATTTAAGAGATTATACTAACAGTGGGTAGATCTCATCCCTTATGTTGGGAGATTATGCTCAAAGTGGGTAGATCTCATCCCTTATGCCCACCGACATTGACATTGTCTGATCTCGCTGCACTATGAGTTGGGAATTCAACCTTTAGAGCATGCACATCAGTGCATTCAGTTTTTTGAGTTTTTATTTTGTTTTATCTTTTTTTTTTTTTCTCTCCCTTATATTTTCTTTTCTAATCACACTTATAATAAACTTCTCAAAAATCACAAAAGAACTCTACTATTATGAATGCTCTTAGGGTGTGTTTGGTTGGTGGGTTTTGCCCATAGGAATGGGTATGAAAGTGATTATTGTTGTTTGGTTGATAAGTTTTTAGAACACTACTATGGGTTTCGAATACCTCATGAATTGAAAAATCCATACCCAAATAAAATAAGGGTTTCATTCCCTTATTCATTCTCAAGCACTACTATTAGTAACCATTCTCATTCCACCCTACCACCAAACATGTTAAATACTTTCAAAAAAACCCATTACCATTACCAAGTATTTGATACCCATTCCGATTCTGATTCCGATTCCTATGTACGAATCAACACACCCTTAAATAGTTAGAAATTCAACATTTAGAGAGAAGAAATAGTAAAAAGTAAGATGGAAAGTTAAAAGAAATTGTCAGACAATTTGGTCAAAGTCGTGTTTGCCATTCTAATATTTTGTTTTTGGCAATGTGAAAGGAAGCGTTCAAACTTGGGGCGTGCATGGACCTTTGACTATCCACCCTCCACCTATTCCCCAATCCCCACCTGTCTCGTGTCTATTACCCATTCAAATTATTGTCTCCCATTCATTCAACCTACCAAGTCTTTACTCCTTGGACAAGTAACAAGTATAATTAAACGAGATACAAATTGTACAATATTTGAACTTCATTTACTCCCTAAGTATTTATTCAGACTTGATATATATACTCAGTCTAAGTAATCATCTCATAACAACAACAATGACAACTGTACTCCAATAAAATTATAAAATTTTTGGGGTAGGGGCCAGGGGAGTGGTCCCATTTGATCCTATCCTATATATAAGTGTGTGTGTTGTTGTGTTTGGAGCAATTCAAAGGAACTTGGAAATCATCAAAAGAAGTTGAGGGGTTTCTTGTCGCAGGAGAGAGGACACTGCGCTTTGCCTGCCTGCGGTGACAAAGCTAAGTGTCCTTCTCTTGTGACGAGAAGCCCACAATTTCTTGTTTAATTTGTTAATGGAGATCAGATGTGGGCATATCTTCAATATGTACTTCAAGAGTTGGTATAGGTCAGTAGCTTATTTTTATTGATTTTGTAATTCATTCCAATACAATATTTTGAGTTACAGGAAAATCCATAATGAATTTGGGTGAAGATGTCTTTGTAACCCTAGAACAAGCTGGGTGAAGCCATTTTGAGTTACAAGAAGATTCATGATGATCAACAATTGAAGTTTTGGCTGGGTAAAGTCTGTCTTCGGCATAAGCTAATAAGTTTTGGATGAAGCTTTTTTGTGACCTCTTTTGGGTTAACACCATCTTGTGATCCTTTGTGGCCTCTTTTGAGTGAACACCGTCTTGTGACCTTGGTCGCAATGGTGATCTTGGTCGTTCCTTTGTGACCTCTTTTGGGTGAACATCATCTTGTGACCTTGGTCGCTCCTTTGTGACCTCTTTTGGGTGAACGGTCGCTCCTTTGTGACTTCTTTTGGGTGAACACCATCTTGTGACCACCATAATCGACAAATGATCATATATAAGAAGGTAAACAAACTTAGAGTCATAGATGGACAATTCAAATCAAGAATACCATGCATATCAATAGATAGCTCATAGCTCTAACGGAAAGTCAAGAACTTTGTGATTACAGTTACATTAATTGTTCAATATTGTTTGATAATTGATAGTATGTAGATGAGCCTTATTTAATTGTCATTTTGACAATTTTTTTTTTTTTATTTGTTCACAATGTTTTCTTTCAGAAGCAAATAATAAAGAAATCTCTCCCCTGAGGTCATGCAATTAAGCAGTTCCGAAAAGTAAAATAGACAAAACCTGATCCCAAAATGAAAGAGTGATAGATCCTCTCCTGAGCTTTGACCATGTCTCCAAACACTCCTCAGCAACACTTGCAATCAAGATCAAGCTTTAAACATAAATGCCTCCAAAGACTCCTCAACAACACTTTGCAGAATGCATGCATCTCTTGCGTATCATCAGCATCATCCTCCTGTATTAAATCTAATCAAATTGTATAACTCAATAAGAGAAAAGAAAAGGACGTTTAGTAACTCATCTCTCTGCAACTTTGACTCTCATAAAAATTACAAAATTTTGATACACGCTGAAGGATTCAATTCAAACTGACCATTTCAAAAAGAACTACTCGGTAATAAATTACAGACAACTATATATGTTATAAGTGCAGTTACTAAGTGCTTCAATTCGGCAGCCTATACTAATTTATTTCTCATTTCCTTTCCTCATGTACAAGGGCGGGCAGTACTAGTAAGGCTATAATTAGTTTTATATATTCATCCATATATGTTTTATATATTGTGTTGCGTGCACTCCCGCCGCCTTGTTATCGGAGCCGGCAAAAGAGACCATAATGAGGTAAACTAGCCTAGGCTGCCGTGGTGGTAAAACTATTAAAATTTAATGTTATAAAAAATTAATAAATAAAATTTAAAAAATAAATAAATATGGGGGAAGAAGTCAAAATTAAATCTAATCCCGGGTGAGCGAGAGACCAGCGGCTGCATTCCTGAGATCAGTTTGGGACGACGATACCGAACTGCAAATTAAAGAATAATTGATTTTTAAACAATTTAGCACTACTGTTCTTATCTAGACTACAACGTTGTTGTAATAGGATGAAACCTCGAATTAGATGCCTCCTTGGTTGCAGGTTCGTCGCCTGGGATGAGACCATAATAATCTGGAAAGTTTTCATGCGGAAATATGAGCGCCGATGATAAGTCGTTGTATTCTGCACAGGAAATAGGATCCAAACTCGACAGATTCGTCCGGTCGGACGATAATACATCCGTCCAACCATAACCGCCGTCGCTGCAATTATCGTCATTTGAGTCCATAGATTTCAGTAGCTGCTCGCGGCAGCGCTCCAGCTGCCCACGCACGCACCGGAGCTCATCTTCCGCCTGCGAAAGTCGATGCCGGAGATAACAGATATACTCGACGCAGCCGTGAACGGGGAAGCGGTGGCGCATGTTGGCCTCGAAAATGATGGATTTCATGGCGTCCGCCTTCTTGTCGTCGTCGTCGATGTTCTTGAGCGTTTTAAGGATGTTGCTTACGCCGAAGAGACGGTGCGCGTTCTGGAATGTTTTTGGTTGGGTGGCCGGGAAATACTGCGCCAAGGCGCAGTCGGAGGAACACTTCCTTCTTTGGTGTTTGCAGGCTGCACAGGCTTGGCTGTTGCCACCTTTTACAGTCATGATCTCTCCTGTTTTCCTGCATCTTCTTTACTTATACTCTGTAAATTAAATATTAAATATCATTTATAAAATAATGGATAATAATCACTAACGGCCGATAGAAGCCCATCTTGAATTCAAATTAAAATTTCCCAAGACACCAGATACTGTACGGAAAAAAAAAGAGACCCAGCTGTCGTGTGGCTCTAAATGCTTGAGATGAATATGGAAAGGCAAGGCTAATACGCCTGCTGACTAGATGGCGTCAAAGTTTCAAAGTTCTTGGTTGATTATTGCATGTCTTTTAGAGCCCCTCAAGATCTTTATCATCTCCTTTGCAGCACATTTGGATCATAAAATATAATAATTAACATTAATGTGAATAGACATATTTCACTGTTAGTTTATTTTGGTTATTTATTTTTAAAAATACTCCGTATTATTTAGGGGATGCTTTTGCATGTGGAATAGTCATTTTTAGAGAATCATGGTATTAACTATTCTTAACAGATTTTTTATTATAAAAAATACTCCTTACACATATGCTTATATATAATATATATAATTAAATATGACAACATCTTTTCGGTGAGGCTGTGAGACACAACATGAATGTACAAATCAATGACAAGATATGCTAGTGCATTTAGAACGGGATAAAAAGAGTTTATTGTGTGCAAATAGCATATATATATATATATATATATATATATATATATATATATATATATAAATGCTTAGTTTAATTTGAATTAGTATTTTTATTCACTCTTGATGCCTGAGATTGAAAATGGAAGGAAATTCATTTCCATCCATTTTGGATGGATGAGAAATTCCGATTTTTCAGGTGTGTTGTTGTGGTACTCTTATATCTTATCCACGTGCATGAAATTGTATGCATGTTGCTTTAAATTTTAAAATGACAATGAAAATTAGAAATGTAGAACGAATTTAGCTCAATCTTTGATACCCTCCCTGGATCAATTTCATCATCATATTAATCTTGGGGGGTAATGATCTGATAGATTTTTGTTCTAGCTGAGCTGGATGATCATTGTTCTTGCTAATTAACAGGTTTTAATTTGAATAGAATATATATCTATTTATTTATAAATGTGCAGTATGGATCAAATGTTTGAAAACGCAAAAGTTGTTCGGCTGAAAGAACACAACAAAGGGAAGTATCTGGTGGCGAATAACGACGAGAAGACGTTGAAGCAGCGCAGCGATGGTTCCACAAGAAACGCCCTTTGGACGGTGGAAGCGGTGGAGGGGCAACGGTACCTGCGGCTGAGGAGCTGCCACGGGAAATACCTGACGGCATCAAACATGCCGTTAATCCCCCGGGGGAGTTGCCAGA
Source organism: Ipomoea nil (assembly GCF_001879475.1). Lineage (NCBI taxonomy): Eukaryota > Viridiplantae > Streptophyta > Magnoliopsida > Solanales > Convolvulaceae > Ipomoea > Ipomoea nil. Next base: position 774,660 of record NW_017617454.1, read on the forward strand.
GGGTGGTGGCTAGTTTGCCGGACAGATTGACCTCCGCCACGGAGTGGGAGATTGAAGGGGAAGGAATCGTGCGGCTCAAGACTCGGTACGGCCAATTCCTTAGGCAGAACGGCGGGATTATGCCGTGGAGGAACACGCTGGTGCACAACAACCGCGTCAACAGATCCTCGCTCTGGGAAATCGAGGTCATCAATGAGACCGCCGCCTGCGAGGCCGCGGTTAACAACTGCCAACTTGCTGTCCCTGATTCCACCATCACCAAATCGCAAGCTCTCGCTCCCATCAAATTTCCCAATCTCGCTAGTTTAAAGCTTAAACAACGTTCCAGACAAGATAGATGAAGGATCGCGTGATGTCTCTGAATTATGAAAAAAAAAAAGAAAAAAGTTGGTTTGACCAATAAATTAACAAACAAAATGGAACAGAGAGAGTATTATTATTGGAGATGTACTCTTCATTTTAGTTTTGGGAGGTTTTCGATTTTCTATTCCCCCTTCCCCATTTTTGTTTGTAATTGATTTTCTTTCCCCCCCTCCCCTTTTCCCTTTTTTTTTTTTTTTTTTTTTTTTTTTGTAATTGATTCTGATTTTATATGAATGAAACCTATTATTATTCACAAAATGAAAAATCCTGCTACTTGATTTCGAAATGATAATTATTAATTAATCTATAAGTATTCATGAAATCGAAATAATCCTGCTACTAATTATTATTTACATGATAATTAACCTATAATTATCCATGAAATTGAAATAATCTTTTTTATTTTTGATAGTCTAAAATTTAGGAGTTAATTATTTAATATAAATATATTTTTTGCTTAGCTTCTTGCATGGTAGCGTTGGGGCTATGACGACCTTGTTAGTTTCACGACTAAAGGACTCGATTTGTTAAGAAAATGGAATAATAGTAAAAAAGAATCAATCAAGCACAAATTAAAATATAATCTTTCTTATCTTCTTAGAGCGTATTTTTACACCGTTCCACCATAGCCGGTCCGACCGGTTTAACAAAGTCGAATTTATCGAGTCTTGTTCTAAGGCTTCTAGCAAGCAGTTCAGTTCGTTACTCGACAAGAAAGCCCGAAATGAGCATCGTGAGTTTCGCCTCTCCGCAGTACATTTACCGCGTCGGATTTGCTTCTCAAACTTCATCAAATCTCTCGAGAATCTTCACCAGCTACGCATTCTTCGCCCGCCATCGAAGAAGATTTAATGCAGTTTCGCTCTCTCTAACTCCAAAGGTAAGTATTAGCCGCCTGCGCATTGGGTTCCTTGTAATTCAGTTCCTGCTCAACTCACTATGTGTATTCACTAAGCAGTCGGATGAAGAGCTGCTGGTGGTGGTGGGTGGCGGAGCTGCCGGAATGTACGGTGCAATTAACGCCAAGACGGTTGCGCCGAATCTTAAAGTCGTTGTAATTGAGAAAGGGAAGCCCTTATCCAAGGTTGGTCTCTTCCTCTCTGACTATTGATGTGTTTTCTTTTTCCGGGATTATTTTATAAATATTCCAACACCTATATGGATCTCTGATAACTTGCTTGTATGCGTGATTGATATTTGCGTTTCTAAATTACAATTACTTATGTCGAGAATTCAGAAGTTTTTGTGCTGTCCTTCTCCAGGTGAAAATTTCTGGAGGAGGCCGCTGTAACGTGACAAATGGGCATTATGCTGATCATATGGTGAGTATGCTATAATGATCATTGTGTTACTGTTTTTTGTTTATCAATTAGAAACATACGAGGATTCTTAGTGGGTGTTATTTAAAACTTTAGTACCGTGCCTTGTTTTATTGTACCACTTGGAAAAGTTTGCAGCTTGGAAGAATATGTTTCCGTTATTTTCTTTATAGAAACAGTATGCAGTTATGCTTGAGATTCTCTAACATTAACTGTGTAGCTTTTGGCAGACAACTATCCAAGGGGCAACAAGGAACTGAGAGGCTCATTTTTCACTGTCCATGGTCCAATGGATACTATGTCTTGGTTCTCCAACAATGGAGTGGAGCTGAAAGTAATCTCAGAGCTACATTCACTTTGTTTTGTTTGTTTGTTTGTTTTTTTTTTCCCCTCCTGCTTGATGTTAACAAGAAAAAATTGTAATTCTGCCCCAGATTGAGGAAGATGGAAGGGTATTTCCAGTAAGCAATAGTTCGTCTTCCATTATTGATTGCCTCATGTCTGAAGCAAAGAAGAGGGGAGGTATGTACACTATCATGCTAGGAGATTTTAATGTCCTCTATGCTGGGATTTTTTGTTTTGTTTTTTTTGGTTGGGAAAGATGGGTGGGGTTCTTGAAAGTTTATGTTTTCATCCATTGATTTGTTAGTTCCTCAATCAGTCTCAGTGCAGACTGGAAAAACTGTCACAAGTGTATCTCACATTACTGGTGGGAAGTTCACTGTCAAGCTAGAGAAACGTTCTATTGACCATGTTGAGTATGTGGAAGCAGACTATCTATTGATTGCTAGTGGTAGTAGTCAGCAGGTATTTTATCTGATTGATAATGGTAATAGTGCATTGTTTAATAATTTGAGACATTGACTGAACCCCACTAATTTTACTTGGCATGTATTTGTGCTGCTTCAGGGTTATGATCTTGCCACTCAACTTGGCCATTCTATCATAAAACCTGTTCCCAGCTTATTCACTTTCAAGATTGATGATTTGCAGTTACTAGAGTTATCTGGGGTAGTTGCATTCTTGGTTTACAGTCTCTTATCACAAAGTTGCCTTGTACACTTTCTTTTTACTTTTTAGAGCCACAACTTTTGGTATTTAACATATGTTTTGATTGTCTTGATTCAACACCCTGTTTCTTTTTGGTGTTTGCTAATGACAGGACCCCATGCCTCATTGCATATGTTATAGATGCTTGTGGTAATGATGTATAAACGTAAAATCCTTATTCATATATTTCTGACGTATCTCTTTCAGGTCACATTTCCTAAAGTGAAAGCAAAACTGAAGTTAGAATCCCTTCAGAAGAATGTCCCACAGCTTACACAGGCATGCTTTTCTAACAAATTGTACATTGAATTAACTTTTTGTGTACAGAACCATAACCTTGAGTTGTTAGGTTGGTCCCATGTTAGTGACACATTGGGGACTTAGTGGACCGGTGATTCTTCGGTTATCTGCTTGGGGAGCACGTTATCTTGCAAGTTCAGATTATAAGGGTACAATATACGTTTTGAGTTTTATTTATTTCCAGTATAATTGTCCCATTTATTCTATCTAGTCATACATGAATGCAGGAACACTGTTGGTGGATTTTGCTCCTGATCATCATATTGATGATTTGAAGTCTGTACTCATTAAGCACAAGAATCAGTTTGCGGTACTTCTGTTTTCAAACCATTTCAACTCCATGAAGTTTCTTGTTCCTCATTCTGTTTACCTGAAGGAGATTTGGAAACTAATTTTAACTTCATATTTCACAATCAAATCTATGTTTTATTTTATTCTTTTAATGACCTTTTAACCTTACATCTCTTTCTTCCCATGCAGAGACAAAAGTTGCTCAACTCTTGTCCAATGGAGCTTGGTCTTGTCAAGAGATTTTGGAAGTATATATTAGACCGTGAGGTTGAATGACGATTCCAGTTGCAGGATCGCTGTTTATGTTCTATGCATCAATATCTTCTTGATTGTACATGTCCACTATTTCTTTGCAGGGACTAGATGGAGATATCTTTTGGTCTTCCATTTCCAACAATTTGGTGATGTCCATTGTGTTTACTTTAAAGCATTGTTCCTTTACTGTGAAGGGAAAGGTAAGCCGTTCTAGTTTTCTTGCTTTTATGTATTCAGTGGGTTGGTAACGGAAAGAATATTTGTGTTTTCATAATACTTGAAGGGACAATTTAAGGATGAATTTGTCACCGCTGGAGGAGTTCCATTGTCGGAGGTGCTCTCTTTTTCTTTTGCCACTACTTCAATGGGGATGCATCATATAATCTATATATATCATTTATATCAATTGCTCTCTTGAAACCTTGTGAGCTGATATGCATTTTGATTACTGAGTTCAACTTTTCTACCTTATGCCTTTCAAGCAGATTTACTTGAATACAATGCAAAGCAGGATCCATCCATGTCTATATTTTGCTGGAGAGGTTCACTATCCTGCTTATTATGAATTGCTTTATTTTGCTATGTATGATCTTATGTTTTGATACCCGATGATTTCTGTAGGTACTAAATGTTGATGGTATAACTGGAGGGTTTAATTTTCAGGTAATGGGAGTGTGTTCTATACTGATCTCCCACCATTGACAGATGTAGCTTGACATTTATTTATGCAGTTAATAAATTGAAATTGTATACAGCTTGGAAGGAGCAATAATTTAGCAGCTTCCTTTGTTATGTCTTATGAATTTGGTCATCTTCTTTGTTTTTCCTTTTTTCTTTGAGAGGGAGGCGGGAGGGTGGCTATAACAAACTTATTTTTGTTCTTCGCTTCTCTGTTCCTCATGTTCTAATTGTCTAAATTCCCAACTGCTGCAGAATGCTTGGTCAGGTGGATATATTGCAGGAACAAGCATTGGCAACCAATCTATAGCCAATATAGAAGGAAAATATGTTTGTGAAAGCATGCTTTGTGACAAGAGTTAAGGACAATATTGCCTTAGTCTCATATGATTCAGTTAAACTCCCATCCCTTTGCTTTGCTTTCAAAACCAGGTCGATGTAAATCACGGTGACTCAGTGGCTCAGCAGACAGGGTCAAATGCCGGTGCGCACAAGGGATCTACCCACTTTGAACATAATCCCCATACTGCCGCCGCAAAAGTTCGAACATTGGTCTCTTCTCTCAAATACTGCCTACTGAACCATTGACCTAAGCACATGCGGGCCACGCTATTTTTTATTCAATACCTAGGTGGAAGTTTTGTACACGAAATTGCTGTGAATGTTTCGTTTTCCTAGACAATCAATTATCATACATTTAGAGTTGTAAGTGGGATTTGTTGCATTTTCTTGACATCGACTTTGTATGTTCTGTTATGTCTTATTATGTGCTGATTAAGTTGCATGACCAATCAGATTAAGGGCGTTGCTGACTTTGCTTTGTGGCAATCCCTGTCGACGATCAATCAGTATAGCATAATGAAAACTTTATGTGAATTAACAGGAAATGGGATTACATTTTATATTCTTCTCACTTTATGTGTCATACCCATTTCCCATTGGCCGTGTACGAGTAATAAATTACTAAAGCAACACTATTAACGTAAGAAAAAGTTGGATTTGTTTAGTGATGCTTGCAAATCGGACTACTTGTGTTGTAGGGTGCACAAAGTGCAAATTACAGCCAATGTAAAGATGAAATCTCGTACATGGCACATGAACTTGTAAAGTATTAATAAAACTTACAACAATAATATATATCTTACATAAACTTGACTCTTGTAAGATTTAAATGCCGGTTTTTTTTTTTTTTTTTTTTTTTTTTTTTTTTTAAGAAATAAACAACTTCATTAATTAAGAGTCATCAGCGAGTACACTAAGAATAGTGGAGGGAGGTACATTCCTCCATTCGTTACAATCGGTATTCGCGGATCGTTTAGCAAACATAAAGTTAATGTCAAAGAGTTCACTAGCTAGATTCTTAATATCCTTAAGAATAAGATCAAAGTAGGAGATACAAGAGAGATCATTCAGTCTTTTAATGACAAACAGTGTGTGATTCCACAAGAGCCGATTGGAAGCCCAACGATTCAGTGCTTCTCTGACCGCAATGGCCTCCGCTGTTTTCGGGTGGTAAGAGCCTTCCCACTTCTTCTCTAACGTGCCCTCAGAGTCTCTAATGATGCATCCAATTCCTGTTCTTTTATTTTTAAAATCATTCGCCGCATCAACGTTCAATTTGAGCATATTGGAGGGGTTTCTTCCATATGTTCTCTGTAGTAGCAGTGGTCTCATCTTCATGCTTCATATTGGAGGGGTTTCTTCCATATGTTCTCTGTAGTAGCAGTGGTCTCATCTTCATGCTTCATATTGGAGGGGTTTCTTCCATATGTTCTCTGTAGTAGCAGTGGTCTCCTCTTCATGCTTGTTATGGATGGAAATGCCAGCTATCTAGTACAGTCCTTGACGTGAAATGTGCGGCAAGCAACAATTAGAACATTGAATCATTGTTACCATTTTCAGCTGGGTTGGAAGGCTACTTACCAACCGTAGTTTGAAGTCCAAAAGAGTGGCTTCAAGCTTGTAGAAGATGGTCAACTTTTCAATTTTCTTACAAAATTTGATATGATTTCCACCCTGTCATGTGCATGAGAAAGCATCTATACTATACAATTCAACATCCCCTAAAAGGATCTTATATATAGTGGTGGAAATCTCATTCTTTTTTCAATGTAGGACAAATGCTACTTTTAAGTATTTCTACATTCATTTTTCAACTCAAATGAGTTTACTTTGAAAATCAATTTCTCATTCACTGATTATCCGTTTTGAGCGTTCAATCTCTTCGTCTCATTACGAAGAACCCAATCCAAATTGAAAGTAGACTCTACATATATTTGTACCACAAAATAACCACTTACAATGCCACTTTTACTATTTTTTTAAACATTTTTAATTTACCAATTTCCTTTTTTCCACTTTTCTTGTACTCTAAAAAGTTTATTGCTGAGACAGCTTTTGTTATACAAACGTGATAAATGAGATAATTACTACAAATAATTTTGAGACAAAAAAGTACCCAATATAGGCTTATTAGTTTGTTAATTAATTACGGAGTATAACATATTGTCACTATTTTATTCTATTGACAAATATTAAAACAAAAAGAAAAAGAGATATGAGGATAATGGTTCGTTAAATTAGTATATCCTGTGATTTAACAAACATGTGCACTGACGCATGATGACAAGACTAGCACTCACCTTGTCCACCTTTACATCAGCTTTATGCTAATTGGTGCCCTTAACAAAAGCTTCATCATAATATTGGCCTATTGGCCTATTGGGCACGGACAGAGACCCCCATAACTACTTCCTGGAGCCTAAAGTTTGCAACTGGGAGTGTACAACCAAAAAAATCCCCACCCTTTCTAAATCCCAATTATCCTATAGTATACCCGTCAATTATTTGACCAACTCAACTAAAATTGTTTCAAATTAATCATTTTTTAAAAGATAAAAAATATTAAGTTAAACTAATAAAACTAGTGGCTAAATATACAAGGTACACATAATGATTCTATTCGGTAACATAATTAATTTATCAGCTAATTTTGACTTATTTGACCATTATTAGATGTTTGACATAGGTAAACATTCAATATAAATATTTGATTAATTAGCTTTTTGTAACTGTTTATTGTTCTAAAATGTTATAATTCAAAAAACTGTTAAAAATAATTTTTTAAAAAAGTAATTTTACATGTAATTCGCTATCAACTAACAGTTAATTTATCAAACATCTTTCTACAATTAATTAATCACTAAACCAATCAATTAGGCTATTTACCAAACAGCCCAATATGTAAGTTATTGTCACATAAATTGATCAATAGAGACTTCATGTAAATTGTCTGTAATCATCATTAGCCATAAGATAATATAACTTACCTCTATATTCTCTCTTCCTCCTCATATATAGATACCTATCAATTATTTGTAATAAATGACTTTCACTATCTATATTTAATACTTGATAGAATAGTTTCATTTATTTATTTCCTAACTTTTCAACCTCCTATGATGTCTAGCTACAAAAATTTTCTGAGTTGGATCAACCCCTTTTTATCCCTTTTATAGGAGAGAACCTGAATCTACCTTTTTCGTATTAAAATGCATATTCCAGAATCCAAAATTCTATCCACAACCACAAATGGCCCGCGAGCAATAGCCGGCATCCCTCCCTGTGTGCTTTGCAAATAACAGCTAAAAGCCCGCCCGCGACCTTTCCCCAGTCTTCTTTTGTTTTAATTTTTCTTTTTTCTGCTTGCTCCTGTTTCTCGTGACGACGTGACTCACTCCAGACTTCCGTCTTGGGGAAAGAGCTTTGGACTTTGGAGACTTGCGGAAAACGTCGGCGTCTTGGGTTATAATTTTTTTTTTTTTTTTTTTTTAAAGTTTCTTATTTATCGCTTAATCCTTTTTCTTGTATTGTATGCGCGGTATTGGTGCATCTCAGTATCTCTGGTTAACGATTTCTAGTGTTATTTCGTCGTATTTTCTTTCCGTTTTCTTTTTGTCTTTCTCATTTTAGCGCGCACACACATACACACCTATATATATTTATACACACGCGCTTTGCATAAGCTCACCTGTTTCTGTGTTTTTGAGCAGTTGAGCGGAGCGGAAAGGAGGGAGAAAATTAAAGCCGTTTCAACTCATTCCGATATACGTATAGGCGATAGAGATATACATAGATAAATAGATATTCATAGGTTTAGATATCCAGAGAGGGAGAGAGGGAGAAATGGAGGCGGAGGATAATGTGGTGAAGAAGATAACGATTGGAGTATGTGTAATGGAAAAGAAGGTGAAATGCGGCTCCGAGGTTCTGTACTTTTTGTTCTCAATTCGTATTAACGAACTCTTTTTGCAGAGCATGCACCAAGATTGTACTTCATTCTATTCTGATTTCGTCGCGTATCGGTCGGTAACTGAGTCGGTGATGCTTCCTTTTTTTGAACTGATTTCAGGTGTTTTCCGCGCCTATGGGGCAGATTCTGGACAGATTACAGTCATTCGGCGAATTTGAGGTCTTCATTCTCCATCCACGACTTTTCCGAGCTTAATCGTTTCGATAAAGCAGACGCGAAATTATTTGCTCTTGCGAGATTTTAGAAAATTAAAAATAGTACACTGAATAGAGTCGTTGTCAACTTATGTTTTCTTATTTATTTTAGATTTCAGATATAGAGTAGATTGGCGGTGTTTTTAAAGCTATACTATATTACTTTTACAATGCTTGTAGGTTGTACATTTTGGTGACAAGGTTATCCTTGAGGATCCGATTGAAAGGTATGGTTTACTTACCGATCTAATATAGCTTTGATTGATTCTTAGTATGCTGTTGCTGGATGTTTACTTTTGCATATGGATAGTCTTCTACTTATGCAGTTGTGCTAAGTTTAATACCTTTCTATCAGGATTATTGTATTCCTAAATCAGTCATTGCTACTATATTCACTTATGCAGCATAACCGGCTTCAAACATTAATGCATTATTGCTAACTTTGTAAACTGTTTTTCATTGCAGCTGGCCAATATGCGATTGCTTGATTGCTTTCTATTCTTCTGGGTATCCTTTGAAGAAGGCTGAGTCATATGCTAAATGGAGAAAGTATAAGTTCTTTTGCACTGCTTTATTTTACTGCTCTGTTGTATTTGGATGTGTAGGCACTTTGTGTAATTGTGTTGCTGCCCTATTGTACTTTGATAAATGGAATATGCTTATATGATGCATGTAGATGAGAGAGGTATACCAGTTGGTATGATTAAATTATATATTCCCATTCTCAAACAAAAGAAGATCAAATAAAAGAGTTGGAAAATAAGAACTTCATTTTGTTGAAGATAAGACTATAGAAGTGAAACTCTTACTTCACAAGAGTTGGATATTTAAGCTATTAAGTCAACATGTAACCATTAGATGTAACTTAGGGTGTTATTATATTTAAATCTTTTTCCTGTTTCCTCTGATGTTCATAGGATATAGACCCATGTGCTTTGTACTATGCATTCTAAAACAACTAGATTTAGGTGATAAAATATCACTTAGGTGCAGTTAAGCTCATATTTATATTCACAATCTTAATATGTAGGTATGTTTTTGCATTTTGAAAGCATGTTTGCTTATATTACTGTATTGACTCATTAATTCAGGCCTTTCCTTGTAAATGAGCTGGAGCCACAACACCTTCTACATGATAGGAGGAAAGTCTATGAGGTGCAGACAGGATTACTTTCTTTTCTATTTAGACTATCTGAAAACTTAAGAATCAAATGACGATGTTTTGGTGCTTTTTGGCTTCTCCTAAACCTTTTTCTTTATGGTGGCTGTTTATGTCTCCATTTTAGTTAGGACTCCTGCAAGTCCACCCTTTTGTTCCCTTCCAACATGTTGGGGGCACCTTCTAGGGATTTGTGTACTTGTTTGGGGAATGGGATTAGGTTCCTCTAAGTTAGCTTCAAACTAATAAAAAATGTTTTTCTTTTGCCTTTTCATTTCCAGGATAAATAGCTGTAAACATGGATAAACTTTAGAGAATAGGTCCCCTCCCCCTGAAGGTTGTTTCATGCTTCCTCTTCCTTTAAAATCTTTTGTGGTATTTCAGCGGCTTGAGATGTTTGGAATTCCTGTTCCAAGATATGCTTGTGTTAATAGAGAAGTCCGCTATCAAGAGCTGGATTATTTTATTGAGGAGGAAGACTTTGTTGAAGTTCATGGGAATCGCTTCTGGAAACCTTTTGTGGAGAAACCTGTTGATGGTAATTTCCATATATCTTTCTAGATTACTGAAGACAAATTGTTGTTCACAGAGCTTGTTATTTGAATTTTAAAGGTTGGTAGTGTTGTGGCGTAGCACCATTGGTCAACTTTCTTTTTTTCTTCGGATAATTAATGACTTCAAAAATAAAAAGAGGACACTAAGCTGGTGCTTACAAATGATTGACAGAAAGCAAACTTCTCTTAGAGCTCACTTGTTGAGTACTAGACGTCTAGACTATTAGAGTATTAGGTGCTTACAAATGATTTACAGAAAATGTTCATTTTTAGTGAACTAGTTGTTCATATTGTGTGCATTGATAGTTCATTTTCGAATTTTTTCACTTTGGATGTACTAAATGTTCATATTCAATGTTGTTCAAATTAGATAAAAATTGAGTATTCACAAGTCGTGCGACATGGTGCACCATAAATATAATTTCCTTTCTTATATACTTTAAAAGTACTCCTCAAGTCAAAGCCATATAATGTTGAGTTTCATTCCATGTGTGATCTTCTTGTCATAGCTTTTCATCAACATGCATACTCATATTCTTTTTGTTTTTGGGCAGGTGATGACCATAGCATAATGATATACTACCCCAGTTCAGCAGGGGGAGGAATGAAGGAATTGTTCCGGAAGGTGAGAACATAGTGCATTAGTGCATTACCATATGCAATTAAGACTGAGTGTTCTTGATGGTTCATGTATCACTTCTAATGTGCTAATGTATTATTAGATGTTTATTAACAAGGCATTGTATTAGGCTGGAGCTCGAATTTCGAAAGTCTGTTTTTACCAGTCAACAAAGTTTTAAGCTTGTACTTTCCATTACATTGGATTCTATTCCTTGGATAATATATAATGTTAGCTACCAGTTCAAATGACTAGATGAGCTCTGTTTATGAAGTATTGCAATTGGCCTACTTAGATGAATGTTGGTGTGAGGTGTGAAGTATTTATTTGGGCACTGAGAATATGGATGTTAAAACTTTTAATATAGGGATTGGTTCAGAGTTTGGTTTGTCTTTACACATACCATCTTTTACCTACAGGGATTTTATTTGAGCCTAGGCCTTAATTTGACTAACAGTATTGTCAATGATTGGGTAGTGTCTACAGTCATTTTCATGTGTTTGGACTATATCTCTTTCAGGTTGGAAATCGCTCTAGTGAGTTTCATCCAGAGGTTAGAAGAGTCAGGCGTGAAGGGTCCTACATATATGAGGAATTCATGCCAACAGGGGGAACAGATGTGAAGGTGCTAAATTTATTTTTCTGTATCTACTAGACCAGTGAGCTTTATAAAGTTCTATACTAGAAAAATCATGCTACATTCATGTATAGGAGCTACCTGTTTTCTATTGAATGACATGCAATTGTGAAAATTCATGCCATTGCAAGAGACTAAACTTTCTAAATTATATTCTCTTTACTAATAGCGTTTATTTATTTTTGGTTCACTTTTCCATATGCTCTGTCGCCTAATAGAAGACATTTAAGCAGGCTGTCCTTTCCATTTGTATATACTCTCCTACATCCTTTGCATAGAATTATCATGTTTTAGTGTGTCATTTTATATAGGTATACACTGTTGGCCCTGATTATGCACATGCAGAAGCAAGAAAGTCTCCTGTTGTTGATGGTGTTGTAATGAGAAATCCTGATGGAAAAGAGGTGATTGTTTTCTTTGCAGTTGCCATTTTTAATGGCGAACAACCAGTTGTTATAAACTAGTATGTTGCCTTCATTTGACGTGTTACAGAAGTCTTTAGTAGTTCACATGCATCCATGAAACAGCAATGGGGTGATGGGCAGACAGACTACTGGCTTTTAGTTAGGAAGTATCTGAGAGGTATTGGTTTGTTTGCAGGTCAGATATCCTGTTCTACTTACCCCCACAGAGAAGCAGATGGCCAGAGAAGTTTGCATGGCCTTCAGGCAATCCGTAAGTCACTTGTATACTTGCAAACCGTTGAGATCTTCACTTTTTGTGAATTAATTCTTATTGAGTTTTAGGAGGTGTACTATATTAATCAAATTCTAAGTAAATTTTGATCACCTCCAACTGAATGTGCTGAGAAACAGAAGCTGATATTTATTTGATAAATGATAAATTCATATATATATTTTTTAATAAACCCTCCCACGAGAGGAAAATTTGATCCTGGTTTTACAGGAAATAGTTTGATCAACTTTTCGTTAGCTGTGATGTCTTATTCTTTAGGGATAATTTCCCTTTTTTTTTTTTGGTTTGTCTCATTAAATTAGGGAAGACATATATGTGCATATATGGAAAAGTTTTCCAAAATGTGCATGTTTTGAAACCTGGACAAAATGTGTAAAGTGTCTTTGTTAAATGTGTTTATTGGATAGTCACATTTACCTTATGCGTTTAAATCATTTTTTAAAATTCACGAAAATTAATTTTGTGGAATTTTAAGAAATTAAATTTATAATAAATGCATTATGTTTATGCTTGTATACCAATTTTTTTCCCATGAAAAATAAGAGAAATACACCGTATGCCATATTTTAAAAAAATAAAACGCATAAACAAAACGAGTTTATGCCTTTTTATTCCCGCCCAAAGCTACTAACGTAGTTTTGTTTAGTTTTAGGAATGAAATGCATTTTATATAAAAGAAACATAACAAGCGAATTATTAGGGAACAAAAGGAAACAAAATCAACCTTCATAAGTCTACTCATTCCAGCAAACTTGTTCAAAATTCAGTTGCCATGTAGATGATTTTGCTTTTAAGGTAATTTTTTGAATTTTTGTATTTTTTGTTCTTGTTTTTCTTATTCAAATGATTTTTTCAGGTTTGTGGCTTTGATCTATTGCGTTGCGAGGGGCGTTCCTATGTTTGTGATGTGAATGGGTGGAGTTTTGTGAAGAATTCCTACAAGTAATTCTTTAGCAAGATTTCTTCTTCTTCTTCTCTCTCTCTCTCTCTCTCTCTCTTTTAATACTTTGTATACACCTAGAGTCCTAGACCTCCCTTTGTGTCATTAGAAAAAACAAGCTGTTTAGTCCCTAGTTTGGATCAAATATCTTTAATCTGTCAGAATTTTCACTATATATTTAGCTTATGGCACTGTGCCTTATACCCACCTGCTACACAAAAAATAAAAAATAAACATAGAAGGAAACCACTCGAGCAAGAGAGAAAGGAGTGATTATATGTGGTGGATATAAAAAGGATTTGGACCCCTGGTAATCTGGTTTTCACTTGGTCATTCTTGATTCAGCAAACTCATGTAAAGTGGAAGGCGTGTTGATAGCAATGGAATTCTTGTATGCTTTTTGTGTTTGTTCAAATATGCATGGTTATTGGTTAATGCTTGTGCTCTCTACTATCTACCCCTTCTGAATTTTGTTTGTTTAATTGGTATTTATTTGTTTAGAAATCTTTAAGGAATTACTGCTGACTGCAGATACTATGATGATGCTGCTTGCGTGTTGAGGAAGATGTTTCTAGATGCCAAAGCCCCACATCTTTCCTCAACTATTCCTCCTACGTTACCATGGAAGGTCAATGAACCAGTTCAGCCTTCTGAGGTCCTAACACGCCAAGGAAGTGGGCTTGGCACGTTTGGGCAATCTGAAGAGCTACGCTGTGTAATTGCTGTAATTAGACAGTAAGAAGACAGATTTTACTGTTTCTTAGTTTGCTATTCCTAGGAAAAAGTTGTTTGTTAGCTTACATAGTACATACTGTTCTGAATTGGTCCAGTGGTGATAGAACTGCGAAACAGAAAGTAAAGTTGAAAGTTACTGAGGAAAAGCTGTTGAATTTGATGTTAAAATACAATGGGGGAAGACCAAGATCTGAGGTCTTTTTCTGCTCTTCATTTTTCTACTTATTTTGTTTGTTCATTCTCAATGTTGTCCAAGCATGATTTTTATTCTTTTGCAGACAAAACTTAAAAGTGCTGTTCAATTGCAAGATCTCTTGGATGCAACAAGAGCTTTGGTACCACGAACTAGGTAAACTCTTGCTATAATTTCTCTTATATATCTATATTCACTAATTCTTTTTATTAATATACATTGTCTATGGTGATACTGTTCATGGAGAGAGAATCCAAAGCTGAAAAATATTTTTCTTAACAGAATTGATCTCCTAGATCAATCTGAACTGATTACATATTCTTGTTCTATAGACCTGGTCGAGAAAGTGATAGTGAAGCAGAAGACCTTGAACATGCTGAAAAGCTTCGTCAAGTTAAAGCAGTTCTTGAGGAGGTCTATATGATAAATCTTCCTATTTTACAATCTATAATGATCTTGAGAGCTTTCTTGAATCCATGAATTACATTGTGTCTGCAGCTAATGTGGCAAATCTTAGTGTTATTTCTTGTTTCTTTCCGAAACCTTAGTTCATTGTTAATAGTTGAGAATTTGTTTCCAGGGAGGACATTTTTCTGGTATTTATAGAAAAGTTCAACTGAAACCACTCAAGTGGGTTAAAGTTGCAAAACCTAATGGTGAAGGTGAAGAAGAAAGACCTGTTGAAGCTCTTATGGTTCTCAAATATGGCGGTGTTCTCACTCATGCTGGTAGAAAGCAGGTGCTTGATTAAGTTCAAAATCATTTGATACAGTTTTTGCTTGTGGTCATGATTGATTTTTACATTGGCTATAACTTCTCTGTTTGTTAAGGTGGGCATATACTTGCTAACCCTTCCACTATGTGTTTCTCAAATTCTTTTGCAGGCCGAAGAGCTCGGCAGATATTTTAGGAATAATGTGTATCCAGGTTACAATTTGACCTAATTCTCTCTCTTCTTACCAGAGAATGATGCCATGTTTAACAACTGAACATGTCATTATTCCATATTTAACTTGTTTAACAATATACTCTCGCTTTTTATTTATTTATTTTTTCATTTAAAATATAGCTTCAATATCCAGAGAAATACCTGCTCCCTTTTATTGTTTATTTTTCTCTGTTTGATTTCCATTGATGTGTTTTCTGGGTGAAGCTTCTGCAATCCATTACTTTTGTTTTGAAATTCAGGTGAAGGTACAGGCCTTCTTCGTCTCCATAGTACGTATCGCCATGATCTTAAAATATACAGTTCAGATGAAGGTCGAGTACAGGTGCACTTTATATCTCTGGATGATTAACCTATAAGTTCTTTCCTGCTTGACCTTGAATTTTGATGCATTTGGATTTGGTTGGCACTTCTTATTTCCTTGCTCCCTTACATGTCTTTTGATTGTTCTAATAACATTTACTTTCTTGTCTTCGATTATGAATGTTGCCTTCTACATGGTCTGTCATAGATGTCAGCGGCTGCATTTGCTAAAGGTCTTCTGGACTTGGAAGGACAATTAACACCTATACTGGTATGTTGTTGTTGTTGTTGTTGTTTTTTTTTAAAAATAAAATAAAATAAAATAAAAAACCAGACATTTTATTAAGCATCAAGCAAATACAAAGAAAGAGACTGGACCAAACCAAAGTCTTAAAATAAACGGGAACAAACCTGCTATATAACCATCAAAACCTGTACCTAAACTCGAAGTGACCATGCCTCCTCTCCCGGCCACCACGTGCCCGTGCTCCACTGTGCCCCCTAGTGCGCTCAAACTGCTCAACATAGCCCTCATCATCAAAATCTTCATCATAGTCTGAAAATCCAAAGCTCGGCTCATAATCCGAGTCCGAACTCGGGTCTGCTGAATGTAGCTCCGAGGTGATCCTCGGACTGAGTAAGCCCTCCAAGTCCCTCGACCCTAGTAGACTAGTCGCAGTAGACCTCAACAATGCCAACTGATCCGGTGTGCTCATATCCGAGGTATGACAAAATTCCCATGTCTTATTCGACGGAATAGACACGGTATCCATATTAGTTCTACACAAGTGAAATGCCTTAGCATTTGGATTTAAAGCCTTAGACTCAATTCTGCTAGCTTGGCCCAATTTATTTATCCTAGGCCCACTAGGAATCAAGCTTGATCTGAATGGTGTTTCTTTTGTACTTTGTGTTTGTTTATATCTGTGTGTAAATGAGACTATTCATTCTTTTGCCTGTGTTTCCCTTTATAAAGGTGTCCCTGGTTAGCAAGGATTCTTCTATGTTGGATGGACTTGACAATGCTAGTATTGAGATGGAAGAAGCAAAGGTTTCTCTTACCTTGGCACTTGTGCTATCCATATTTTCTTAAAAAAAGTTAAAATTGTATGTATATATTCACATTTGACTTAAACTCCATTTAGTGCAAGTTACTGTCAATTCACAATATGGTTAAAGAAAAGTAGTTGGCAAATAGAAAATATGCGTTTGATATAATGAATTGAGTGCCACGTAGTATGCATTATACTATTATAGTCAATTAATTCTAGGTTCACAATGGACATTCTTGAAATTTCACAGAATGCTCTATAGAGGTAAGCTAGTTCTTGATTGATGATATTCATATTATACTAGTATAGTAATATGTATTGATAATAATGATTATGCTGCCGTAATTGTATGGCCTGGAAATATCTCCTTCTCTGTATTGAGTCTTATGAGATGCAGAAGCTACATACTGTTCATAATTCATATCAGCTCATGTATGACACATAATATATAGATAAATAAGTTTCATTTCTGGATCTCATTGACTCCGGAATTGCGATATTTTGCTTTTATAATTTTAAATTGAATTTTCCTTTGTTCCCCTCTCAGGCGAGATTGAATCAGATAGTAACTTCTGGATCAAGGACCATTCACAATAATGGATCATCAGTGCAACCTTGGATGGTTGATGGGGCCGGAGTCCCTTCAAACGCACATGAACTTTTGCGTGAATTGGTAAAAGTCTAGATATGAATCTAATTTAATCAATTTTCCTGGCTGAAATGAGAACTCATTGTTCTAGAATCTTGATGGTGGTCTTGCCAATCTTTCATGCAATCTATATGAGATCTGAAATTGACTAATCTTTGTTAGTAAATATTCTAATCTTTGTTTTGAACATATATCTGTGACCAGGTGAAATTGACTAAGAAAGTGACAGAACAAGTGCAGCTTCTTGCTAAGGATGAAGATGAAGAACTTGCTGAAACAAGCTCTTATGATGTGATTCCACCATATGATCAAGCGAAGGCACTTGGTAAAACAAATATAGATGTTGATCGGATTGCTGCTGGTTTACCTTGTGGTAGTGAGGGGTTCCTTCTCATGTATGCAAGGTGGAGGAAACTTGAAAGAGACTTATATAATGCACGCAAGGAGTAAGTCTTACTTTACCTGACTATTGTGGCTTGTTCAGGCTTTCAAGATTCTACTTAATTCATGAAGTTTTTTTGCATCCACTTTCACTGCCCAAGGCTTGACATTGCATAATGTGCAATTGGTTGAGATGTTGATTTCAAAGATCAGTTGTGTTGGCAGTGGACAGCATTATTGAGATTTTTCCCTAATGCTGTGTATTTCAATTACAGACGATTTGATATTACCCAAATTCCAGATGTTTATGACTCCTCCAAGTAAGTTATCTAGCACCAGTTTAGTCTCTTTCTTCATGTGGAACAAGTATTCTGCATACACCAAGGTTGCTTTACCTTACTTTTAGAGGGTACTAATGATATGCATGGCATCTATGACTTTGGAGGTGATTTTTATATGCATCTCCTTCTCTCATTTCCCCCTTTTCTTTTGCCTGGCTGCTCTACCTTGCCACCTTGGGTGAGCAAATCAATTGCACTGCTCGAATAGACATGCATTTGAAGAGTGTATCCAACCCTTCCGGATTTAGATGTGATTTCCTGAATCTTGCTACCTTATGCAATTATTTCAGAGGGAAGTTTTTCTTCTTAAAAAAGTTTCCCATCATTGATCAGTGACAAAACTTTCAAGACTTCTCTTTCATTTCTCTGTCAAAGACGTTTAGATACGGAGTACCTTTTATTGAAGATGCTGGAATTCCTACATTATGACTGTGTTTGCTTCTAAGTCTTAACGTGTCCTCCGTTTTTTTCTCTCTTTTTTTTATTATTATTATTTATTTATTTTTAACAGGTATGATCTTTTGCATAATTCACATCTAAATCTGGAAGGGTTGGATGAACTCTTCAATGTTGCACAGGTACGAATATAATCAATATCTAACATGAGTTACTTCTTATGTAAATGAAAGAGAGATAAAAGTGATAGCTGACACATGCTCAAAGCATTTTTCTCTACAAATTTCTTTCTATCAATCAAACTACAAATATGGCAAACCAATGTTTAACAGTTTATATAGGCTATGCTTCCTGTCTCCAGATTCTGTGCATTTGTATATGTGAGGACCAGCAGTGTCGTCAGAACAGTTGTTGTGGTTCTGTATGATTTTATGATTCTACTTCTTGTTTTTCAGTTACTTGCAGATGGGGTAATTCCTAATGAGTATGGAATTAATCCAAAGCAGAAGCTAAAAATTGGATCAAAGGTAAAGATTGCCCGTGCCTGTTAAAATTAATTGTTCTTTTTTGCATCCTAACCCCTGCATAACATACACTTTTCTATGTATGGAATGTTAGATTGCTCGGCGCTTGTTGGGTAAAATTTTGATTGATTTGAGGAATACAACTGAAGAGGCTGCCAGTGTTGCTGAGTTGAAGAATAATCAAGAACAGCAGTTAACAGTTAGCAAGAATGGGAAAGAAGAGACAGAGCATCATCTCAAGCCTCATGCAAGGTCAAAGGAAGAGACAGAGTATCATCTCAAGCCTCATGCAAGGACTGAAGAACCTAGAAGAACGAGCTTCACTAGTGAAAAATCAGTGGATCAGGATGATGATGATGACAAGGAGACCAAGTACCGTTTGGATCCAAAGTATGACAATCCTATGGTTACCTTCTGTTGGCTAAGTAATCTGCAAAGATTTATCTTTTCTGATAAGGAAAGTGAAGATGGAATACCTTTATTATACATAATTTCTTAAATTTTCTATTCTTTCAGATATGCAAATGTGAAGACTCCAGAACGGCATGTCCGGACACGGCTATACTTTACATCAGTGAGTACTTTATTTAGGCCTATTGTTTTGATCAACCAACTGTACCCACAACTACTAAAGTACTGATGCTCTTTTTTACAACCTCTCCTTTATTCTCCTCCTTCCCTCAAAGGTTTGAAATTGATTGTTCTTGATATTTGTCAATGAGAAAGTCCCAATTATTTTTGTTCCTGATTGTACCCATCCCTACAATTCATTTCTTAATTAATTTTCTCATGGCAGGAATCACATATTCATTCCTTGATGAATGTTCTGCGTTATTGTAACCTGGATGAATCTCTTCAAGGAGAGGGGAGCCTAGTTTGTGATAATGCTTTAGAACGCTTATTTAGAACAAAGGAGCTTGACTACATGAGTTACATTGTATTGAGAATGTTTGAAAACACAGAGGTTGGTATTCCATAAATCATTTTTAGAGGATTATGATTTTCAAGATATTGACATTGTCTCTGTAATATTTAGCTCATTTCCTGGGTTCTGATTGGTCAGGGAAGGGGTTAATATCTTGTGATTCTGCTTATTATCTGAATTTGTATACAGGTGAATTTAGAAGACCCTAAAAGGTTTCGCATAGAAATGACTTTCAGCCGTGGTGCAGATTTATCGCCTTTGGAGGTAATTAGTTTGCATTTTGGAGATTTCATTCAAATATTTCCATAAGAAGCAATTGACCTACTTGATTATGCCTAACCATGTAATCTTTATTGTGCCATGTATATAGCCAAAAGATGAAAGATGTTTTCCTATGAATTTGCAGAATCAAGATCCGGAGGCTACTTCATGGCATCAAGAGCACACATTGCCTATAATGGGTCCTGAAAGGCTTCAAGAATTAGGATCATATCTGACATTGGAAAAGGTTGAAAAGATGATTCGTCCTTTTGCCATGCCTGCTGAAGATTTTCCACCACCATCAGTCCCTCAAGGATTTTCAGGATACTTCTCAAAAAGTGCAGCAGTGCTAGAGCGTTTGGTAAACCTTTGGCCATTTCACAAGAATGGGAGCACCAATGGGAAATAGTTCTCAATTTTTGTAGTTTTCCTCGCCAGGGTGAAGCTCAAGGCCATTTTCTGCACACGGATGATAACTCTCATTCTTCGCTCATCATTTGTTCATATATTCATATATAGAACGTTGACAAGGGTGCGTTTATTTTGTATTGTTTCTTCCACCCACTTTGTCTGTTAAAGACTGTCAATGTAAAAGAACTACTATACCTCCTGCCCATACGTTGGTGGGCATGGTTCATGAATGATGAATGAACAGGAAATTACTTGCCCGGATGCAATTGTTGGCGATGCATCATGGATTTTGTGATGGTTTGTACTAAGTCTTTTTCTGTAGTCCCCACACCCCTCTCATTGCATCAACAGTTGCGCAAGTATGGATCTTGGTTTCTGTTCATTGCATCAACAGTTGCGCAAGTATGGATCTTGGTTTCTGTACTCGCTGAAGTTGGCTTAGTTTTCTTTTTTAATCTTAAAATAAAGAACGGCTGCACTTAGAACTAAGCTGCTCAAAAAAGTTAAGCTGTAATCAATAATTAATTAACTGATTAATGATATCCAATATCCCACAATGCATGTGTACATATTAACACGTGGATGATGGACATATGGCATACTCTAACTAAAAGTTTCAATATTAAGCACTCGAGCAATTACCTTTCGTCCAGACTAAAAACACAAATCCTAAAATCCATGGGAATATACAATAAAGAGGAAAGTAAAGGCATAGTCAGGTATATATCAAACCACAAGCTTTGAACAACTGTAAGTAGAAAGTAGCATATGAAGTTACCACAAATCCCCGTCAAACTAAGGTTTAATACTACTGGCCTGAAGAAGACCCTCCCGAATTTGTGAGGAAATGTCTTTCACAGCACCTGGACCATGTGGGATAAACACAGAAGAGGACTTTGAAGATGAGCCAATCTCCTTCATTGTGTCGAAATATTGAGTCACCAGAACCATGTCCATGATGTCTTTTGCTGTTGTCCCGGGAACATTCTCTGAGAATGCAAGGACACTGTCTCTTAGCCCATCCACAATCGCTTGGCGCTGACGTGCAATGCCAAGTCCTGACAGGTATTTTGACTCTGCTTCACCCTCAGCTTTCTTGATCTGCAGTATCTTCTCAGCTTCAGCCTTTTCATTTGCGGCAACCCTAAGCCTTGCAGCTGATGAATCCACAGATCATTAGACTAATCAAATTTGTGTGAAGCATTGACAAAAAAGATCAAGTTGATTCATATGAATGACAAATCCAAGGAACAAAAAACATCAAATGCAAGGCAGTCAAATATGTAAACATGCAAAACATAGTAGTTGCATAGTCCTAAAATTTTTGCATTCAACTTATATATAGACTTTACCAGCATTTATCTCATTCATTGCCCTCTTTACATGAATATCGGGCTCTATATCCACAATGAGGGTCTGGACAATCTCAAATCCATAGGTAGACATAGCCTGCAAAGTAAACAAAAACAAAACCTCTCAATCTAATGATGTAAGATACAAACATCAGTATATGTATGGACTCTTAGTAGCCAATATCATAACCTTCTCTAGCTCATCCTCCACTGCTTTAGCTATTTCATTCTTCTGCTCAAATGCAGCATCCAAATTCAATCTAGGCACACTGGCCCGTATGACTGCCACCATTAGTAGACAATAGTTATTTCCCAAAGGCAAGATAGTCAATATCCACATGACAATCTTATGCAAAACTAGACAGGTACAAACTGTTCATGCACTTTCTAATTCCTTAATATTGCTCAAATAAGGGAATAATGATAAGAGTGTAACATAATATATAAAAACCAATAAACTAAGAAAATGTTCATGCAAGAGAAAATTACATTAACATGTAACTAGGAGGTGACAGCTAACAATAAGGAACAACCATAGGGAATCCTACCATCAAATACATATGATTGGATCTGTGACTTTGTGTTCGAAAGCTTGTAAAATGCATCAGAAGCCTTTTCTGCCAAGGCTCGGTACTGAATGGATGCAACCACAGTCACAAAGACATTGTCCTGTAAAACCAAAACCAAAGCATCCTGAGTAATTACAAAAAAATGTGAAATGAAAGATAAGTAATCCCACCTAACACAAGGATTATCAACCTTCTGCAATTCAAAGTAAAATATCATCCAATTTTTAAAGAAGCTATGTAGAATTTCTTTCTAAAATCATACAATGGAAAAGGCAGAATGTTAATATCTCAAATCATATTTCACATTCCAGAAAAATATATAAATGTGTGTGTGTGTTTACTAGTTCCCTTATGATTGTTTAGAAAGAGAACAGAGTTCTTGATTGTGAAAAGATAATTGAAATTAAACTGATAAACACCTTTGTTTTTGTTTCACAACGAACATCAATCTGTTGCACACGCAGAGAAAGAGTACCAGCAGATTGATATCCCAAACACCAAGGAACACAATGACACCCAGGCTCCAACACATCATCAAATTTGCCAAAGTGCTCCATCACAGCCACAGTGGACTGATCTACTTGAAGACATCCAAGTGATTGACCCATTGTTCAAACCTACAAACACCATAATACATTATAATCATCTAGATTCATTCAAGATGCCATCATTGTTCTTTCACTTCTCTGATTCATAATTACACAAGCATCAATAAAACCTCCCAACAACCATGATAGCAACTTCACTGATTTAATTAAGAAAACAAGTATCAACTGTTTTCCCTCATTTTCTTTTTACATCTAATTAACCAGGCATTTTTTAACTTTTAAAAACAAAAGGAAAATGTTATTTACACCAAGCAATCATGTACATCTGAAGTTACTTTTAACAAGTGTTACAATCTTTTCCTTCATTAGATATTCATAAATTGGTGCACGTAGTATTATTATATAAAACATACACAACAACAGATCAACAAACTATGAAAAACAGAAAGATCTACTGAAACTCAAGGAAGGTAACACATTACACACACGTCGAGTGCTTAGAAAATTCAAGGAGAGAACATAATAATGGAATAGCAATCATAATCCAAGCATAACCTAATTCACCGAACCACAATGTTCGAAGATGAACATACTAGAATTCGCTAACAAGAGAAAGAAAATACAAAATAAAATTGGCAGGAAAACACCAGGCGTTCCAATTCTCAAGCGTAAGCGAAACATCACAGTAAAAAGCTCACCAAATCAACAGGGAAATTCCAAAAGAAAATCACAATGATACATCAAACGAGTAGGATTCATAATCATAAAAATATGCAACAACGTAGCTGAGGTTCAAGAGATCACCTTCGAAGAAAAGACAGCAACGAGGGAGTTAGAAATTTCCGGCAACTTTCCTGGCGGTAAAGTAGGGTACAATTAGAATTTACAGAGTATTTATACGCGGGTAGGAATTAGAATACCATACCACGAGCTGTTAACAAACCAGCGGACTCCACTTATGGCAAAGGTGTGATATCAATCGTGAATCGTTAAGCTTGGGGGACACGTGGCATTATTCTCTATTCTCATCAAATTTCGAAGACAATGGTCATCTCAATTCTCTAGTGGAATGAGACCAATTTTAGTACTTCTATTTTAATTTTTAAAAAATGCTATTTATACATACTTTTATTACTATTTTTAAAATTTTTTAATGTAGAGGATGTGATATATAATATATTTATATATGTGCTATAATTAATTATATTCATTAATATTTATTTTATTAAAATTATATATATATATATATATATATATATATATATTATTTGTGTATATATATCAGTGTGGGTGTTAGCTTAAGTATTATAAATAACTAGTTATATAATTGTAATAAAATGATGATTAAATATAGAAAAAAGATATAATATGTGTAAGTGTATAGTAAAATTGATTTTTTTTTTTTTTGAAATAGTAAAATTGATGGATTTATTAAATAATAACGGTGTTATAATGATTGTAAGAGTGATTTTATTAAATAAAAATAAAATGTACAATATTTAAAGCATAGTATATACTTATTAGCATACAAAAAAGGAACAAAAATAAGGACATAACTTGAATTGCACATATTATATTTTTGAGCAAATATCGATTTTGGTCCTACATGTTAAAATTCATCACACCGATCATCCATCCATTTAAGTCATGTTCAAAATACTTAATTGTATTTTTGTTCTTTTCAACTTAAAGATCGCAATTTGAGTAACTTAAATATTTCAATTTGAGTATGAATAAAGGGATGTAACCCCTAAGATTGATCCCAATTCGCAATTCTCTTCCTCATAACTGCGAATTGGGATCGATATTAGGACTTAAATTTCTTTATCCATACTCAAACTGGGATCTTAATTTGAAAAGAACAAAAATATCTTAATTTCATATTTCTGCTTGTCTTAAACGAAGGAGTGACCAGAGTCATTAATTTTGGCACTAAAACAATAGTAGTGGGTGAAAATTGGCACTAAAACAATAGTCGTGCATAAAAATTGGTAAAAATTAAACATGTATCCCAAAACTCTCATTTTACTAATATTCGTGGGACTAAAATTGGTATTTGCTCTCATATTTTTATATTAGATTAGAAGATAGATTAGATCCTTCCAAAAAAAAAAAGAAGATAAATTAGATGAGATGATAGTGAGACAAATAAAATTTCAACATAAAATAAAAATAAATTTTGACTAAGAAAACCCAAAGTCAATTTAAGAAAAAAAAAAAAAAAAAAAAAAATATATATATATATATATATATATATATATATCAATCTCAACAGAGCATACGGAAAGTTTAGTAAAGAAACCTGAAATCCGGTACGAAAATGGGCAGAAGTTTCCATGTAATTTCCCAGTGATTTGATTTCTCCTTTCCCAATGGGGTCGATAACCCTTTGCCGAAGTTCCTGTATAATTTACGGAGAATCAAATTGCAAGTTCTTCGTGAAAAATGGCGCTTAGCTTAATAATCTTGGAAGTTGCTGAGGAATAACGCATAAATAAATACTCTCTATCTATCTATAATCTATATATACGTTATATGTTTGTGCACACTCAATATGCAAGAACGAACTCAACACAGCAGAATAAAATACATAAGCAAGCTAAGGAAGCACTGCAAAGGTTTCCGAGAAACAGAGAGTTTATTAATTAATTTCATGGCTTCGTTCAGTAGTGAAAACGACAGCGGGAGGAAATGTAAGATCGTACCTGCGATCGCTCATCTTCTATTCACAGTATCCAACACGATGCTCATAATCTTTAGGGCCTACGTTAATCGCCAGTATTCCCTGCTGGCTTTCATATTTTTCATGTACTCTAGTTTCTTCATGTTAGACTACTTCTCCTTCGTGTACCACCGCCTGTGGCTGTCGGCGGACCAGAAATCGCAGCGGTACAAGGATATGCTGGGACTCGCGATATGGTTTTTGTTTTCGGTTATGATGTTTGGGTTGGTTCACCAGCTTGGCCCCCTTTTCTCCTTCTCGTTTGGGCTGTTTCTTTACGCCATTGTTGGCGCTGGCAGTTGCATTCTTTTCTATCTCTACATGATCTACGACGACCGTGGCGATTGTCGATATGATCACAAGAAGTTTGAGGGAAAAGTGTGCGATAATGTTTGAGTTCTGCATTTATGATATTGTATATTTACTGCATTATATATGGAATTTCACCAAAACTAAAAACAAAATTAGCATTGATTATAAAAATAAAATAAAATAAAATAAAAGTTATCTAAAGAGAGCTAAAACTCTTTTTAGTGGTTGATATCATTCGAGTTTTATGAACAAATTTTGAATTGAAATTAAAATTTTGTTGAACCTTGATTGGTGGGTTTAATCTATAAGAATAGGTATGAAAGTTATTGTTGTTGTTTGGTTGATAAGTTTGTAGAACACTACTATGTGTTTCAAATACCTCATCAAATGAAAAACTCATACCCAAATAAAATAAAGGTTTCATATTATTCATTCTCAAGCACTACTATTAGTAATCATTCTCATTCCACCCTACTACCAAACATGTTAAATACTTTTACCAAAACCCATTACCATTACCAAGTATTTGATACCCATTCCGATTCCGATTCTTATGTGTGAACCAAACACACCCTAAACTTGCATTCGGTGTATAAAAAATACATGATGTCCATAAAAGCAAAGTAGAAATCTAATTTAATTTAGTTTCTAAACCTTAACGTGCTACTTTAGAAACATTCACAATACCTGTTTCATTAAAATTTTCAAAAAGTACGACACCCTCTTCAAGGGTGAACATTTTTTTTATACAAATCTATAGATTTCCCAAGACATCCACCCATTAGAGAGGTAAGAGCACAAGGCCCCAATCACAATAACCTCTCAGGATGAACATAGACCCATCAAAAAGTTCAAAAGTGGGTCAACTAAGAATGTCAGAACATGTAACTGAATAATTGAGGCATAGGTTCTCAACAAATCACCAAGAATTATTTTTTGAAATCTTACTCCGCCAAATTAACAGCCGAAGAGGACATTGTTCTTTGAGCACGTTCATGTGACTGTATAACGTTCCTCAACCTAACTACTCCAAAACACAATTATGGCTTGAGAGCCAAGGCCAAACCAAACTTTGCCCTCTTGTCAACAGACTTTGTGTCCACTTCTCCGGATACAGTGAAAAGGGACTTGGGGCGCCACTCATGCTGAACAAGAGCACTTGCCTTTCCA
Source organism: Ipomoea nil (assembly GCF_001879475.1). NCBI lineage: Eukaryota > Viridiplantae > Streptophyta > Magnoliopsida > Solanales > Convolvulaceae > Ipomoea > Ipomoea nil. Next base: position 801,817 of record NW_017617454.1, read on the forward strand.
AAGTTGTTAACCCTTGCCTTCACTGTCGTCAATGGATCCAACTGATGCTGGGTACCAATAGTGAGGGTATTCTCATTGGTTGAGAAACTATGGGTCACCTCAGCACCAATGGAAGTATTTGTCAATGGCTTCACATTGTGGTAGTACGAGGCACTTAGAGTGTCACCCTTATTATTCCTGACACCAATATATGATAAAGAGTCAGACCAAAGACAAGCAGAAAAGGAAAATAATTGCAACCTTTGAGTCGTAATTAAGACTCAACAAAGTTGAATTGAAGTTGCAATTTTTTTCACTGCCTGACTTATGATAAGCTACATGTTCAAAGCTAGAGACTATCCAATTATATATTTGAACAAAATAATCACTTACAAGATCAATGCAGCAATGAGGTCGGAATTTGTGAAGCTTACAGCAGCATTATATTTGGTAAAGGCTCCTGATTTTGTGTCAAAAGACACATCAGTTCCAAGTGCAAGTGCATTACTTCCCACTACACTAGAGAAGTTGATAACAGGGCTGGCTGTCAAAGCAACACCAGCGCTTATTCCAGCATAGTCATGTAAATATTGAAGTTCAAACTGTATGGCCAAGAAAATCAGGTAAGTACAAAACTGACTACACACTTAAGGCAGACATAAAAAGTGGGCACTTACAAATATTATATATTCTTTTACAAACATAATGACCAAAAATAGAATAGCTACTTACCTTTTCTGATCTTTGATCAGGAACTCTGAAGCTAAATATTGTCTTCAAACCAGGAGCAGGTTCATCAGCAGTGATAGTTGTGAAAAGCTGAAATTTGAGACACCAAACAATTAGGTGTGCTCCTAAACTAAAGCCGACCAGTAGAAGAGCATAAATTAGAAGATTGACTCTTCCAAAGTCCCTAGGGAGGGCTAGCAATGCTAGAACTCTACCATGACAAGGGATGTTAGAAAAATGATCAGCTACTCAACAGCAAAGGTAAACATTCACAGGATATAATATTGCCAGAAGATCCAAGTAGGTATGTACTGTGATCAAATAGCCATACAAAGACAAATGATAAAAAGCCTTATTAGACTACATCCGTGAACATTTTGCTTTAATTGTCAAGAAAATCTTTGCACGCAGGTTGCAGTGTCCCCCACTACCCAATTTACACAGAAGTAAGACCAATAACAACTTGCCATGCCAACCACAGTGGTGCCAGGCTGGCAGTGATTTACACATTCAAAAAAAGAAAAAGAAAAAGGAAAAGTCAAAGCACTCCACAAACAAAAAAGCTAAAAATAACTCTGATGGAAATGACTTTTAAAACAAAAAATAGAATCAATGTATCAATCCTGTCCACGATACTGATAAATAGAATATTATGCAATAGGCATGATATGAGGTGAAGTAAATGTATAAGGGGAGGCTCACATTCGAGTTTGTGTCCACTTTAATATCTGTGGTGATATTCTTGTTCTTCAACTGAATGTTAACATCACCTTGAAACAGATCTCCTTTCTTTATTCCCGATGAGGTAATAGCCTGTTAAAAAAAAAAAGATAATGAAAGAGAGAACCCCCAAATACATTAGCAAATATAAATGACTGCAGGCAATCTAAAATAGCAATCACAACTTCAAATATTTAGGAGCAATCCCTGACAATCTCAACAAATGATTTTGCAGCTGAACAACACTAATGCCACATATGACAGTAGGGTTTTATCTACATATGGATCAATCACATTTCACCCCTGAGAAGATGTACATATTTGACCAAAACAACCAGAAACACTAAACCACTATAATCACCACCTCATAAAACTACACGAGTGCTCTTCAAGCATGTCAATATACTTTAATGAAGCAAATGGTCTCATGCTGCATGGAGTAGAGAATGATTCACAATTAAACTCTCAATAATTTTGGTCAGACAAATAAACTTCATAAACTCAGTAGTTAATATTATCTGTTCAACTAGACAAAAAACAGCAACCATTCCTATGTACTTAGAAAATCTAAACTACATTAATATTTACTGCACAGATCCAACTAAAACGAAGGAGAAACTCACAACTCCAGTGGGAGAGTACGTAGTGATCGTGAACTTGTGGTCGGTCTGGTAATCCTTGTACAGAAGATCTAATTCAACAAAAATGAAAACACTCCAACATATCAGCAATCATAAACTAGAAAAGAAGAATCCATCACGGCAAAAAGAAATCGAGCTGCATGCATCTATTAATAAGCTTCAATGCACAATTCTACGCCTACGAGTCTACGACTAGAGAGAATAAGCTTCAATACACATTTCTACGCCTATGAACAGAGAGATAGAGAGAGAGAAAGAGAGACCTCGAGCTTTCTTGCCGATGTCGGTGTAAAGACCAGGCCCCTTGCCCATGCTTGAATCGGAGACCAGAGGTCGAAGGACGCAGAACACCGGAGAAGAGCTCTGAAGCTTCGGAACACTAGTGAGAGGAACAGAAGAAGTGTAGATCAGTATACAGCAAAGCCCTAATTCGGAGCTCCGTTTTGAACGGTGTAGGGGAGTTTCCTGTGTTTCTCCGAGCGCAAACGGAACCGTTGATGTGAAATTATGTGGCTTGATCCCATCCGGACCGTCGGTTATCACTCTGAGAAGCTGGAAAGAATCTTTGTTTCTAGGGCTATATATGGAATTTAACTTACACGTGAAGTATGATTTTATTTTTATTTTTTTGTCACAAAGAATACCGCAACCATTACTCGAAAGTGTATACAGAGTATTACGTAAAATAAATGATACAAGAAAGTAACTTCAATACAAGAAAATAACTTAATTTAGATTGTTATAACTGATCGATTTAAATAAATAAGACTAATAGATTATTCCGCTAAAAGTAATTGTAACCTCATTGTTATAAGTCAACAACATATTGTGATGGTCCAAGCTGAGGAAGAAAACGTTGTCGTATGAATCGTTGAGAAACAAGAAGCAGTTATGGCAGTTGTAATAATCCAATCGCAGCGTTTTGAAGGAGGCCACTGAAGTAGTTGGAATCAGACCACAGCGACATCGTTTAGACTAATAGCGGTTAGTGGTTAGGAAGTCTGATAAATGTAATAAAACAGTAGCTTTGAACTGTAATGGCTATTTGTGATGACTAATGCAACTTTTAATTTGATTCTTTACAAGGTCTTATGTAGATCTCTTATGGCCTTCCATCTGGCTGCTAAGATCAGCCATCGCAAGTTCCACTTGGTTCATTCGTGCCTCCATTGAGGGCTCTGGTATGTGGTATCAGATGTAGTGTTCCTTAGGAGTCGTTTGGTTCACGGAATGTCAGATTACCTTAGGGAATGTTAGATTGCTAGGAATATTAAATTACTGGGAATGTTAGATTACTGTGTTTGGTTAAAATTTGGATATGTAATATAATGGTTTAGGGTTATTTTTTATACACACTATAATATCCTTAACATATTTTCATATATTTTAATAAATTTAAAAATTAAAATAAATAAATAAGATAACGGTATTATATATAATTACGTGATTTTAAAATATTAACTAAAATCTTGAACTTGAGAAACAAAATTATTTTATATGCTAACATAACATAATAAAAATAAAAAATATATATAATTACAAAAATAATTATATATATATATATATATATATATATATATATATATATATAAACTAACATAACCAATGTTATCTTACATTACCTAAGATTTTGAAGGGAATCACATTCCCTTCAAAATCCTATGTGGAGGGAATGTGACATTCTTTGGGAATGTTAGATTTCCTATGATAATATGAACCAAACACCGGAATGTGAGATTTGGAATGTCACATTCCCTTGGTTATGTTATATAACCTGAACCAAACGCCCCCTTAGGGTTTAGATGTAAGAAAGAGGTGATAGAGATTAGAGAGAAGAAGAAGCTTAGAGAAGAAGAGAATCAAAGTTGCATTAGTCATCACACATAGCCATTACAGTTCAGACCTACTGTTTTATTACATTCATCAGACTTCCTAACCACTAACCGCTATTAGTATAAACGACGTCGCTGCGGTCTGATTCCAACTACTTCAACGGCCTCCTTCAAAACACTGTGTTTGGATTATTACAGCTGCCATAACTGCTTCTTGTTTCTCAGCGATTCATACGACATCGTTTCCTTCCTCGGCTTGGACCATTACACATATCAACTTGGATGTGCCCACATGGTGTATGCTTGTACTAATGTAAAATTGCACATTTAATGCGGACAAATTTTTATGTAGACCATAATAACATAATTCATACAACGTTATATGACCTATAAAAAATTTATTTTTAATATATTAAAAATAAAAATTCATTATTGATATACTGACAAAGTTTTTTATTTGTTATCAGTTGTGTAAAACATAGTCAATATAATAATGATTGCTCAAAACTTGGCCCAGTTTAGCGGAGAGTGTCGAGGTCCAAGCTCGCAAATTATGCTATGGAATCGTGTTCACCGAGAATGGTGAACACAAGGCAAAACGACGTCGTTTTTAGGCAAAAAAAAAAAATCGCGAATGTGGAGTTAACGACGCGCGTTTGATCAAATTATGAATTTTCTGTTATGAGATTATGAATTTTATGAAAATTCATAATCGCATAACAGAAAATTCATAATCTCACAATTGAAAATTCATAATCTCATAACAGAAAATTCATAATCTTATAACAGAAAATTCATAATCTCATGGTTCCAAAGTGAATGTGTAGGCATGGTTCCCAGGTGAATGTGCAGGCATGAATTCATAATTTATGAATGTCCGTGATTTCGGACGGGAATGTGTAGGCATAATTCCAAAGTGAATGTGCAGGCATGAATTCATAATTTATGAATGTCCGAAATCTTTGTTCACCTCAAATTAAAGTGAAACCGCAAAATGTGAAAATAAAGAAGAAAAGTCACGCAATTAATTAAGAAAAAAAAGAAAAGAAAAGAAGAAGGTAACGGTGTACTAACACCATTGGAACGGTGTTATCCATGGCATAACGTCTGGTCCAAGCTCCTTCCACTGTTCTACATTCCGGGGAAGGATAGTCGGCGATAGTCCAGCTTAATCTCCGGCCGCCGGTATCCTGCAAATCGGCGAAGTATGCTCTCTCTCTCTCTCTCACTTCTCTATATCTCGTTTTCTGAGAATATAATTGCTTCTTAAGCTTTAGTTTTTGTTGTGAATAGTTTGTGCTGGCTTGAATGCTATCTACTGAAACCGAATTGCGGAACAAGAAGAAGTGTATGAGATAAAACAATTCAAGTTAATGGCTTTCTTCTCTGTTTATTATACATGCTGCCTGTATGCTAATATAGGAATTGTCATCAGTTTCTTAAAGAATGAAAAAAGTCTAAAATTTACATTCTTTTTTTCTTGGTAATTCTTCATGCTACACTTAGTAATCAAGCTGTTTTCTCTTAATCGGTTGAGACTCCAAGTTCCTTGTCAAATGTGTCAACTTATATTGTCAAGAGGAAGTAGTATCCCAATGCAATTGGCAAGGCAATCAGCATTCCAAAGATTACCCTGAAATTAAAAAATAAAAATAAAAAAACAGATGAGAACTGTAGGTGTTTATTATCGACTGTCTTGAGGTATTGAGAAGTTAGAATGTTGCACAAGTACCCAGTGCTGAGGATGTCTGGATGCACGTTATACTCTTTGGCGAACACAAATGGAACAATTCCTTGTGGAAGAGCTGCCTGCATTATGCATATGATCATTAACGTGTAGAGTATATATACAATAGATTGTGGAAAATAAGTAATATTTTTGCACCTGCACTATGGCAATTCTAAGCAATTTTCCCCTCGCCCCAATAGCAAGTGATGATGCTGACATGAGAATTGGTCCACCTAAAAACTTCATGGCCATGGCCAATATAGCCTTTCTGGTACCACATGGTATAATGCTAGCTTGCGAAGCCATGAAAAGGCCTATTAAATAATCAGAGTGAGAAGCCTTGATATCCACTTTATTTACAAGTAATCTACGTTATTTTTGTTGATTTTATTGTATACCTAGACTGAAAGTTGCCATTCCAAGTCCCCCATCTGACAATATTGATATTGATTTTTGAACAATTGTTGGCAGAGACAGTCCCCACCTGCACCTCATTTCTTAGACATGCTAGAACAAACAAAATCTGTATTTATTGATTGGTAAAGCAAATCTTATCTATGAGACTGGTTAATTTTAGGTTTTAGTGAAGATCAGTAAGGGTTTTACCTGAAACGGATGCTTGCCCAAATAAGACCCGCCAAAGTTGCATGGGTGTTGGGATTGGCTATGAACTTCTTTCCTACAGATATTAGGATATGCATAAGTTTCATCTTTCTTGGAGATCTGGTTTCTCCTTCCTCTTCTCCTTCTTCCTTTGCCTGTGCTTCTTCAGGTGCCTCTTGCTCCACTTGGAAATGAATAGGTGTTTGTTAAGGAGAAAGGCAGCACAGAAACATACATTTCTAGACTATATTTACTCTGAACCATTTGGTATCTTAAGACATGATTCATATGTAGCCTAGACTTCTGGAAAATGCTTGCTAAACTAGAGAAAATTTCTGAAATCAAAAGGTGTTTTTGAGCAGTTAAATGTGGCCTCGGTGTTGTGTGATTCAGGGCAAAAGATTTAGAAACCTGCAAAGGTTGGGGTTACTTTTCTAGGAACCTATCAATAATAGTAATTATTAATTATTGGTTTGTTTATTTTTGAAATCAAGTGTTCTTTTATGATTCCTGGTAGGATTAGTCAATTAGCATTCGTATTTCCTCTATAAACACACTTGTAGCCTTTGGTATAATCATCCAACTTTCCACAAACCAATATTCTTCTTAAATTTGAAGCTAGTTGCTTATTTACATTTCTCCCTAACTTCTTTCAACCAAAAAAAATCTCTTTGGTTCTAAAAGCCTAAGTGAAGGTTTTCACTTTCAAGGGTGTCAAAAACTAACTTGATTTCTGCTTCATCATGGTGTAATTCTTGTAAGGAGGAAACTTCTTGTTTATTTTTGGGAGAAAGAAAAATCTTTCTTTGTTATTGCTATTATTATTAATTTGCAAATTCAAATAATATAAATCTGGTGTTTACTGTGCATAGTCATTATAGCACCTGAATAGAGAGGCCGGGCAGGTACTAAATTTGTGGGGGCCAGCTAGGAATCTTGATCTTTTGGACCAGGTTATTTAACGTGTTTACAGCTCAACAATAATCGAGTCTTAAGTCTTAACAGTGCAAATAGAGTAGTTTGATAGAGGATTACTGTAAAGATGCCAACTAAAAACAGATTCTAGATTTGGAAAACAAGTTGATATGGGAATTCGCTTCACATACCTTCAATCTCTGATGATGGAATCAAGTAAGATTCTTTTGTGGCATTGAGTTCGAACAAGAACAGTAGGAGGTTGTACCAAATTAAACTCTGGAGAACGATTATCTGGGAAAGAAGGTCTACTGCTTCCTCTCCGAACATGGCCTTCAGAAGCGGGATTCCCAGGATCAAAGTATTAGGCAATGTTGAGACTGAAAGACCCGTTACAACCCAAACCAGGCTTCCTCTGGAACTCAGTTTGGCTGCAGTTGCCAATATAAAGCAAGCGAGAAGTTTTTGAAGGAAATCTGCATACAAAATCTTGAGGTTCATTTTGTAGAGGTTGTTGTCTGAGATCACTTTGAAAGATAGTAATGGGATTGAAAATTTTGCCACGAATTTGTTGATGCCCAAGCATTGTTCTGGCGTAAAAAGTTTCAACCATTTCACAGATATATAGGCTAAGATCATGGCAAAATATAAAGGGACAGTGGCTTCCACAACATGGTAGACATCGGCTAGGGATATCATGATAGTGTTCTCTATCTTTTCATATCATGAAACAACTGTGAGACGCCCTTTTATTCTGTTGGGGTTTGATTCTTTCTGCTTAAGCCTTTTGAATTGCCTTTTGAAATATAAGGGCAGATCTTATATTTATTATTATGTTGCACAAAAGCGTGTGCCTTGTTTTATCAGTTTGTTAATTTTTGAATAATATATTTAAGCTCCTCTTTTACATAATTCACTGTTCCCACCGTTTTAATGGCTGCAAGTTATTCATACAGTTTTGATGGTTGCATTCTTTGTTGTCCAAATTACTGAGTACATACGCAAACACTTTAATATTGCTTTTAACCTGGCTATTTCCCTCTTGGCTCATCGGTCCCTTTGTCAAAGACTAGGGTGTTCACCTAACCCTAGCCCAATAGGCTTTAATTGTTCTTGCATTTCAAAGAAGGCTAAAAATGACTGGATTTTTGTTCCTTTATTCTTCACCTCCTTGTTAAGTGCCCCATTTCTTAGTGGTTATATTAAATTATAGTCTGCTAATCTGCTATGCTTTTACTTCCCACCAAAAAAAAGGAAGAAATATCTGACAAATTGTTACGACTTTGCTAGATGCTATTTTGTAAATTAGAATTATCTTACGAGGGAAGTTTATAGCTTAAAAATATAGTCCTTACATGATTTAAATGAGCGAGCCATGTGTGAAGTATTTGATATTTTCTTTATTTGCTCTGCCTTTAACTGTCAGGTTATGATGAAAGTACAGAGGGAATAAAGAAGTGAATTGCAAAGAAAGTAACTGAGTTGATGAGTGAGCAACAGGGCAGAATGGGGAATTTTTGCTATATATAGTCAAAGTGCGAGAATAAGTGATGTTGGGTGTTTGCTTTTGAAGGTAAGAACTCTTGACAGAGAAAAGCCGGGATGCCTCTTTCTTTTGGAGTTTATGAAAAACGCATGGATGTTTCTGAAGCGTCATGTAACACCCGACTCTCTTTTTGTTCTTTCGTGTCTATCTTGAATAAAACTTGGTGTTTATAGCTGGGCGATGACGAAATGTTTTCGAGTGAAATCGTGCCCCTTTGTGGGGCGTTATCTTTCTTGGAAGGAAGGAATGTTACAATGTTGTAACTTCCTTCCTGCCTTGTACTGATGGTGTGAGGGCTGCTAAGTGAATATTTTTGGCAGGGAAGGGCATGGGTGGATGCCTTTTTTGGTCAAGCCATCTTTTGCTTTTCAGGTCATGTTATTATCTTATGATAATTATCATATCATGTTACTTTTAAACCCCGCTCATGTATATGTAATAGTCTGCAAACCACATAGGATAGATAAATCAGACTAAGATTTTGTTCGGACATAGATATTTTGGTATGAGAATTGTGTTTCATCCCCTTGCTGATCCCTTTCGGGGCGATTATGTTGCTTTTTTCCACATATTAAGCTTGTTGTATTCAAATGTAAGAGATGAGACTAAGATTAGAACATTCCTTCCTCCCCGGTAAAACTGCAGGTTTTTCGCACCTTTCTAAATTCCTGGGAATGGTGGTGGCAGAAATGGACTATTGACATGTCAGCATCATATGCAACACTCACATATTCTCTATGTTTTATACCAAAAATTATAAAAATTCTTTATCTCAATTGTTGGCCACTTTTTCGAGTTTATTCCACTTTTAATCACTAAACTATGGTGTATTTTTACCTTTGATTTGTTTTGGCCATTTGAAGAAGGAAAACAATCATTTTTGTGACTAATTAAGTAGTATATTTACATTATGGACTAAATTTACATTTATCTTATAATTTAGAGACCAAACGTACAGTTTTTCTTAAGATTAAAAGTGGAACTATTTTTAAAGTTATTATGAATTAATAGCGAAACAAATTAAAATTAATGGTAAAAAATAGAAATTACACCAACACCCATAGATATGGAATATGGAAACTTATATGGGGTCAATGGTTGATCATAAAAGGTTTACCTTAGTGGTGACTTCTATTACACTTTGAAGAGGGCATCAACTTAAAGTTGGAGCTTATACCTTCATTTGTGCTAGCGGGGACCTAAATTTATGTGGTCCTTACTATTTATAAACAGGGAAAATAGAAGCTTGGCGATGTTATGATAATTTTAACTGCACGTTTAATCACATAATGAATTTAAAGGGAATAGGAATATGAATCAGATTCCATAAGGAATTGAATAAACAATGAATAGAATATTATTTCATTCTATTGTCGGATCGGTACAATAAACATTTAAAAGATAAAATTATTGTCCAAACAAATATATCTATATATATATTGCACGCATTATAATACATAACAAAAATTTGTAAGGATAAATTAAATATTATAAGAAATGAGTTATTATTCTTAAGAACTCAAAAATAGTCTAACACCCGTCTTTTCCCGATTGGAATAGCTACTTCCTTTATAAGGAGTTATACACTTATAATGCATGTGCTCCCAAATCTTACTCCCTCAATTTTACTCCTTGATGCGGCGGACTCTGATAAGTTATTTTTTTCATGTAGGTCTGGGAGTATAAAGTGGGAGTACACGTAATACTTTCCCTTTATAAGGAGAATATGAATAAAATGACTTTTTTTTTTTGAATGCTACTAGCTCAACCTAATGAAACACAAAGAGCTAATAACGCATTCATTGAGTCTCAAACTTACAACTTTTCAAATGGAAGTTCAACCCGGGTACCATTAGACCACATAGTCCTGGACTCCTGGTATGAATAAAATGACTTAATAGCTATATTTTTCAAAAATGTTATTCTATTATATATATATATATATATATATATATATATATATATATATATATATATATATTCGGTGAATCAAAATGTTTTAAGATATTTAAATGAAAGTTTTTGTAGTATGATATGACAATTCAAAAAAGAAAACTGTTCCAATAACGACATAGCAGACAATAAAATGTTCTGGAATGATTAATGGTCACATTTAATTTCACTGTTTTTTTTTTTTTCTTTTTTCTAGTCCTTATCTTTTTTGTGTGATTAAATAATTTTGCTCCATTCTTAAACTTGTGTTTTGTTGACGAGATAAAATATTAACCTTAAAAAAAGTTGTGGTTGTCCCTAGTATTCGGACACATTATATCACTATATATATAGATTTTACACAACATTTTTGAAATCACACTTAGCTCTGTTCACAGAGCGTCAGAGCAACAAATATTATTTGTTGCAAAAAATAAGTGTATAAATATATAAATATCAATTTAAATTATAATATTTTTGTTGGGAAAAAATATTATTTGTTCCAACAAAATGAAGGGATTTATGATCATTTTGTTTTTCACTTGTGTTGCCATGGCTCCCGTTCTCATGGCTCATATTGGTGACTTCGATGATGTGTGGCGGAGGCGTCACTTAGAAGCTCGGGAGCATGCCCTCAACACATATGAATCTGATCCTTTTAATGTCACGGTTGCATTCAACCGTGAAGTTCAGAAGTACGTTTGTTTTTCTGTTAAGATAATATTGTTACTACTGCGAGTTTGTCTGTCAGTTTATTGCATTTTTAGTCTCATGACTATAGTGGTATTATCAGAAAATGGTCTTTTCGGTTTATTTTCTGTCAATTTTTCAATCTGTTTTGGTCGAAAAATGGTTTTTACCCCGGTGAGAAATTGACAGAAAATGGACTAAAAAAATAATAGTCATGGACCGAGATGGTAAGGTTTAAAAGTCGTGGATAATGCCACAATAATCATAAGACCAAAAGTGCGAGTTTACCAATAAAATTTGATTCTTATTTGGAAAAATGTATGACTAGCCTGTCACTAAATCAATCTATATGAGTGAAACTTGTAACGTTTTAGTTACTAAGTTAATTATCTGACAAACTTTGCTGCAGGGTATTAGAGATAAGGGAAGCCATAGCAAGTAACAGCACAACTCGGAGGCTACTAAGAAGCAAGCATTATAAAGGGCCATGCAACGCTACAAATCCAATTGACCGTTGCTGGCGGTGCCATTCAAATTGGGAAAGTAACCGGAAAAGGTTGGCGGCGTGCGGGCTAGGGTTCGGGCGGAAAGCCACCGGCGGCAAGAACGGGAGGATCTACGTGGTGACGGACAGCTCGGACAATCCGACGGACCCCAAGCCGGGGACCCTCCGTCACGCGGTGATACAAAAGAAGCCATTGTGGATCATCTTCAAACGCGACATGATCATCAGGCTTCACCAGGAGCTGATAATGCAGGGGGACAAGACCATCGACGGTCGCGGAGCGAGGGTCCACATCAGCGGCGGCGCCGGCATCACCCTCCAGTTCGTGAAGAACGTCATCATCCACGGCATTTACATCCACAACATCGTGCGAGGCAGCGGCGGCCTGGTGAGAGACGCGGAGGACCACTTTGGGCTCCGCACCATGAGCGACGGCGACGGCATCTCCATCTTCGGTTCATCTGATATTTGGATCGACCACCTTTCCATGAGAAACTGCCGGGACGGCCTCATCGACGCCATCGAAGGCTCCACCGGTATCACCATTTCAAATAGCCATTTCACCGACCATAACGAGGTAATTTAACCATAATATATAATTCTGGTGTGTTTGATTCTCAATCCTATTCTGATTCTTATGTGAGAACCAAACACACCATGAGCTATTTGTGGGTACATATCCTCCCATGCATCTCATGAGTCATGGTTGCTGAGTTAATTTATCAATCCACCCACTATTCTGTTGGGCTGGAGTGTGGGCTCCTAGGGTGAGATCGAAAACTTGACTGTAATACATGCATGCATGGGTGCAGGTAATGCTGTTTGGTGCTGCAGACAGTACCTCAATAGATAAGATGATGCAAATCACGGTTGCATTCAACCACTTCGGAAAAAGATTGGTGCAGAGGATGCCGAGGTGCAGATGGGGATACATCCACGTCGTCAATAACGATTACACTCACTGGAATATGTACGCCATTGGGGGTAGTAAGAACCCGACCATTATCAGCCAGGGAAACCGATACATAGCCCCTCCACATGACACCTTCAAGAAAGAGATAACTAAGAGGCTTTACGCGACGGAAGGTGAGTGGAGTCAGTGGACATGGAGATCACAAGGAGATGTGTTCATGAATGGGGCATTCTTCGTGGAATCAGGAGATCCAAACTTCATCAACAAGCATCCTCAGTTGTATGATGGCATAACAGCATTTAAGGGAGAGGAAGTGACTTGGTTGACCAGGTTTGCAGGAGCACTCCACTGCAAGGCAGGTCGAAAGTGCTGATCATTCACTCTCATTATCGATCTATATATTCCCATTTAATGGCACCAACAATATGTATAATTACGCCAGCCTAGCTCTGTTACTAATATATGTACCTAGCTAGCTAGCTAGTCTTCCAGTTTCATTTCACAATTAAATTGTAATCATTCCCATATAATATATGAATCCCTTTATCAACAACTTCTTGAATCTTGACTATGTACTACATTAATCAATAGTTTCAAACCAATTAAGGAATCCCCAATTGTGAATTTTACTTGATTTTTTTAGAGTTCGTGGTTGAGGTGGAAGAGAAGAAAAAGGGAGAGAAGAAAAAATTAAACAAGTGTTGCATGAAGATTGATTTTTTGTCTCAAAAGTGGACCCCACAAAATGAATAAAAAAAAGTTACTATCGTTACGCTTCAGAGCACCTCTTTTTTTTTTCTTTAAAAAAAAAAATTGACATAAACTTGATAACCCACACAAATGGAGATGTTCTATATTTTAACAAAATAATATAATATTAGAAGGAATTGGAATTATATAATATAGAAAATTATATATCATTGGGAGAAGTGTACGTCAAATAGACCCATTTACTATTTCGAAGTGTTCAATTTCCCCATCTAAAATATATTGTAATCAAGTCAGGTTTTTCGCAGGCTCGGTTGCTAGCAGGTTGATGTGGAAAATATCTTTAATGACATGAAATTACTTAGCAAACCTTAGAACACTAATTCACTCTCCATCTCCTATCCTCTCAAACACGAAAGTACATAGGAGGCTCATACTCCAAGTTAGTTCGCACGCTAGATGAAGCAGAAGATGATGACATTAACTGTTTAAACAAGGATATAAACACACCTTCCATTTTTTACATCCATAAAATTTCCTCCCATAATCTCGGGTCACCTTCTATTTTTTACATCCATAAAATTTCCTCCCATAATCTCGGGTTGTGCAAAGGGAGATGAAGCTTGACGAAACCCACATCGACAGTACATAGGAGGCTCATACTTCAAGTTAGTTCGCACGCTAGATGAAGCAGAAGATGATGACATTATACAATTGAAACTTGACGAAACCCAGCTCTGTTGAAACAACCCTCACAAATGGCGAATCGCGATTGAAGATTGAAGAATGGAGAGCTGATTTCGTGTTCTGAACTGAGAGGAGATGGAGAGTGATTTAGTGTTTTAAGGTTTGCTAAGTAATTCCATGTCATTAAAGATATTTTCTACGTCAACCAGCTGGATAGGCAACCGGGTGATAACCTGCGAAAAAGCCTAATCGAACAAATTTATAAGTTAAGTGTGCCGACCTAATTACAATATATTTTAGATGGTGGGGGAATTAAGCATTTCGAAGTAATAGATAGGCCTATTTGACACTTCTGCCTATATATATGCATGTTCACATGGGAATTTGTTGATTCACTTTTGTTTTATTTAGATCCAAATTTTATTAAGATCAGGAAGAAAGTTGAACCAAAATTGGTTGCAAATTAAAGTTTGAATCAATTCAATTCTTTACTAACTAAGCTAGGCATATGTGTATGTATATATTCAGCATCTTCTTCAATTCAAGTGGTTCTATGCTGTTGTATCCATGTTTGTTGATTGTTGATTTTTGTAGCCAGTGATCTCCTCAGTGTAGCGTTTCTTATCAGCCCGTGCCATTGCCTCATACGGTTCTTTATCCTCAGCTGCAAAACACATTTGAACATTCGGTGTCTGTCAGCACAAAATCAACAAATTATGAAATAGCAGTCATCTATCTAGATAGATATGAGCTCTCACCTGACAACTTATTCCATTTATCTCCGAGAACCCTTCCAATTTCAGTAAACGGGATTCCAGGATTAGATTTCTTCACATTCTGCAATAAGAGATCGAGGAGAAGTAATAATCAGAGCAATATATACACACCTATATATTAACCATGAGCGTGGCCAGGCAACTAAAGTAAAAGCCCTATGTATTCATAAATGCATTGCTTTCACATGTTAGCAGAAAGCAAGCAAGAAAACTAGACATTCAATAGGTGGTAGATTATACATAAATTAAAATGCTGAACACCAACCTCTCTTTCACTCTGTGAAAAGAACATGAAAGCACTGATAGCCCTCTTTGGAGCATTTGGATCCTTCTTCTTCTTCTGTTTCTTCTTCTTTGAACCGTCATCGTCGGCGGCTTTTTTCTTACTCGTAGTGGGTTTAGAAGTAGAAGCAGAAGGATCATTTTTGGGCTTCTTTACAGGTTTCTGAATTCATAATTATATTCATCACTTCTTAGCCCCCCGTCTAGAAGCATCAAATTACAGTGAGTGAATAATGGAAATATAAAAACAAGATACCTCTTTCTCGCCCCCGCTTAAGCTGCCATCAGATCCCTCTTCCCCAGAATCATCAGTAGGTGAGCCTTCATCATCCTTGTCCGCAACAAAATCTTCATCCTGCAAAGATAAAAGAAAAAGATATATTAAGATAAGATTCCGGATGTTTACCTCATCCCCCCTTCTCTACCTTACAATGTAGAAACAAAGATTTACCTCCTCATCACTCTCATCATCACCAGCTTCTTTCTTAATTCGCTCAAGATGTGGGTCAACAGCATCATCATCCTCATCCTGCAAAACAGCTGTAACACCATCTGCAGGCCGAGAGTCTCTGAGGTTCATTATTTTCAGACCCTTTGAACTGCAAATTTTATAAAAAATGATGTAAGGAGAACTACCAACAAGACTTTTCATGAACATTACAAGGAAAATATCAGGCCTCAGAAAGACTGCTGACCTGATGAAATTATAAAGACAATGGTATTCACTTCTCTGGACATTTCGGAAGAGATGTTCTTGTTCAGTCTTAAGTCTGACGAGAAGATCAAAGTAATGCATATTTGCTGTACCAGCAGCATGCCTCTCAAACTCCACATAGTCAATCTAAGTGCACAGCCAAATACTAGTAAGCATCTTTGTATATGCAGTCAACAACTAATCACTAATATCAATGCAGCCTCTTGAATTTTACCTCATCATATAGAATAAGGGTGGGAGGCTTGGGCAGAAAGAAGAATCCCTTTTCAAGAGGATATAAGAGTCCATCTTCGGCTTTCAACGATGATTTCACAGCTAAACCTTGTGTATGGCTACGGAACTTGCCAGGTCCAGTGATTTTAGCTCCAGACAGGCCACGCAATATTTTAGTAAACACATCGTGTATAAGTCCCTGATAACCCAAAGGCAAACATCCAACACAGCAACAAGTGTAAATGTCAAGGTTCTGCCTTACAATTTTTATTACTTATAAATGCATTAACCTAAGCATAAATGGAGCAAGATTTGAAGGCAAGCCAATTAAATAATGCACTTCGAGAAAACCTTATATGTTGGCTCTAATTTGTCCTTGTATTTCGCATTCAAAAGATCTTCATTCATTGCCAAACCAGTGTCTACCACATGCTCCGATTCGAACTGCATTACAATGTATAAATCAGTTGTTTAATGCTAAATCATAAAAATACATCACCATTTATAATGATGCATTACATACCTGCAAAACAATGTGTGGGTACAAAGTTTGACCTTTCCGAATCGGTGGATCAAGGGTAACAACGACAAAGGTATGTGGTTGACTAACCTGCACAAAGAAAATTGTTCCTTGCAGAGGAAGGAAGAAATATATTCTAAAAAAGCAAGTAGAGCTCAATAAACAATACACCCAATCTTTATTTCTCTTTTATGGCTTAAAAGTCAGGAAACCTCCCCTTCCCTTTCCACCCTAGGCCACTTGAGCGAAGGGCCATAGCCTGATAGCCATAGACATGGTAGATGAAAATCTGATAACTATATAAATCAAACTATTATCAATGATTTAACATCACGAGGCAGAGATTATTGATGCATGACCAGCATGTGGAATGTAACAACCTGAACCATTGTCACTACTATATCACTTTTTTAATTTTATGCAAGCAACAAAAAAAATATATATATAAAAAATATAAACAGAAGAGAGGAAAATATATAGGAAAATGAGTGCAATGAGAACCTTGGGCAGTAAAAAAATACGGACAACACTGCTGTACTGAATTTTAAAGTCATTAGCTTGCCCTTGTAGGCGCAAAAATGAAAGATGAAGTTCAACATTATATCGACCCCTACAAGAAGAAAACACATGTTAACTTTAAGGAAGCAGATACAACAAGAACAATCAATAAGATGACAAGAACTAAAACATATACCTTGGAGTCAGTATAGCAATACCATCAAACGTAACAACAGCCTCCTCTCCATCTGTAACATCAGCCATTGCCATGATTCTGTCACGGAATACCTATTTGGAAACACATTAACAACCCTCTCTTACAATACATGGAAAAACAAGATTTTTGTTCACTTCTTTTAGGTAGGGCGGGGAATGGAGTGGTGTTTGGTGTTTCACCTGAGCAGGAGGATGGTTTTCATCACCAACGAACTGAGTGTTTGAATTAGGTATGTGAAAACTTATCTCCATTAATGAATCTTTCTGAAATCATAAAGAGCAATTAGGGCCAGCTAGGGCATAAATGTTAAAAATAAACAAAGAAGTAAAGAACAACCACATACTTCATTTGCTCCTGTTGTATCATCAACATGAAACTCCAACATGACATCATTCTTCCCCTGTAGCTGTGTTTGTGAGACATCTGCCAGTGATATCTCAAATGCTTGCTTAGCACCAACAAGAAATGTAAGCATATTCCCTGAAAGTACAAGAAAAAGTAAATTCCTCACAAAACCAAAATAGGAGGCTCATATATAAAATTGGCAGACATAGCTCAAAGGCATCATGATGTATGCAAACACAAAACCGATAAGAGGTACTCGAAGATAGATTGTAGAACCACAAAAGAATCACCAGTGTCCAAAAAAAAACCCACTAACCATTTAAATCAACTTCTCCCCAATTTTTCCCACTAATTGAGAGCTGCTTCTCTTCTGCAATTATTCCACAAGAGCTCTGGAAAAAAGTGGTCAAACTGGAAATATCCTGCACAGTGAAACCAATCATCTCTAAATTAGTACTTGGATCAGATCCCTCTACAATGACAATGTAGGAATCTTTAATTGAATTTGTAATTTTTTTACTTCATAGTCATTACTATTAATAATAGTAGCATTCAAATAATGCATGTGGTATAAACATTTAAAAAATAATAGTGCAACATTTTAAACAATCAAAAAACAAAGAGAGCATTTTACCTGGTCACGGAAACCAGTAAATTTGTAGTAAAGACCATCCCTAGTTCGAACCCCAAGCTGATTTGATCGAGGAACTTTCATCCAAGTAAGGCCCATGATTTCAGACTTGTCCACCTCTACAGCCTTACCTCCGCCCTGCTTCTTCCAGAGAAGACCTCCTGCATGAACCTTAAGTTGTCCTGAGTTCTACATTTTTCAAGCAGAAATATTGTTAACAGAATTACTCCGAGTGTAAAGACATATTTAAACTGCATTTCAATGATCTCCAAAACCTATCATCCAGAAAATGATTTCCAACCCGATTACTCATACATTTAACCTAAAATCAAAACAATAACCCGAGAAAGCACTAAAATCGTAACAAGAGATTCAAGTCACATTGTATACAAAAATTTCATAATAATTAAGGTAAGGATGCCAGCAACAATGTAAAAACATATTTAAACTGCATTTCAATGATCTCCAAAACCTAACATACAGAGAATGATTTCCAACCGGATTACTCATAAATTTAACCTAAAATAAAAACAGTAACCCGAGAAAGCACTAAAATCATAAGGAAAACAAGTGATTAAGTCACATTGTATACACAAATTTCATAATATTTAAGGTAAGGATGCTAGCAACAGTCCATGGAGATACGTAACACTAATCTATATCCATGAAACCATAAATTAAAGTTGGAATTCACTACAAAAACAAAAATCGAGAGAGAGAGAGAATGAAAGAACTCACAGTGCCTCCGCGGCCGCCGAGAGAGATATTGTTGAATTGGTGCCCGTCCATCAGAGCTGTGCTTCAAAGTCCGTATGCCGATGAAACTAGGAGACTAACCGATTGGAAAAAATAATGGCTACAAACGGAGAGAAACACTCCAATCGAAGTCGGTATTTATAGACTGTCCCGTCTGCGCAAATCTGATCGTGGCGCGAAAAGTGGTGGAATTGGAAAATCGAGTCGGTTATGTACCTTTAATAATATAAAAATGTACTTTAAAAAAGAGTAAATACCACCTATGGTCCCTCGAGTTTGGTGGCATCGCCATCAATGGTCCCTAACTTCCGTAATTACCATCCGTCATCCTCCGAGTTGTGAAAAGTTACCTTCTAGCGTCCTTCCATTACTTCCTCCTGTCTCAGCCGTCAAAATGGAGGGTAATATTGTCATTTGACTTATACGAAAAGAGTTAATACCACCCAAGGTCCCTCGAGTTTGGTGGTTTGGCCATCTTTAGTCCCAAGTTTGGGTGCGTAAGGATGGAATTGGATATCTTAGCAAGATTCTGTTGTCAAATCAAGGTCCATCGAGTTTAGGCACGACCTCTCAAATCGACCGCCTCCTCTGTTCACCTACGCCTCTTCATTTCCTCCGCGACAATGTTTCCCCCAACAAGCCATGCCTCATCTCCTCCGCCATCAACCACTGGTCGGCCACCACTCTCTGGCACTCTACCCAGTACCTCCTCGACGCCCTCTCCTCCTCCATCGTTTCCCTCCACCTTACCCCAACCGTCCGAGCTGACTCCGTTACCTCCCTTCCTACCTCCCCTTCTTCCCTCTGCTTTGCCTCAGCACATGTCGAGCAGCTCTCTTTCCCTGACGCTCTGTCAAAGGTTCTCCAATCCGACAACAGTTCCACCATCGCTTACCTGCAGCAATAGAATGATTGCTTCCATTCAGAGTATGAGGCTATCGGTTCGGACTGTAAGCCCCATTTTTCCTAGGTATCTAAGGCCTTGGGATGCCTTCCTGATGCCGTGAACCTCTGGATTGGGAATGATTTGTCGGAGACATCGTTCCATAAAGATCATTATGAAAATCTATACGCCGTGATCACTGGAGAAGCATTTTCTGCTTAGCTTCTTCCTCCCACGGACTTCCACATGATGTATATTAGAGAGTATCCGGCTGCTCAATACCACTATTCCCAAGTTTAAATTTCTTCTCTCATTATCATATCATAAACTGTTTTTGTGTGAATATATATGAGTTCTGCTAATATGTAGGCAATGGCGGTGAGAGAAATTAAAGAAGAGAATATTATACATTTGTAAATTTTCTTTAATATTGTATAGGAGAAGAGGGAGTTCACGTTGGAGGTTGAGAAACCACCAACTTTCTTTAATATTGTTTGGCCAAGTTTGGGACTAAAGATGGCCAAACCACCAAACTCGAGGGACCTTGGCTGGTATTAACTCTTTTCGTATAAGTCAAATGACAATATTACCCTCCATTTTGACGGCTGAGACGGGAGGAAGTAACGGAAGGACGCTAGAAGGTAACTTTTCACAACTTGGAGGATGACAGATGGTAATTACGGAAGTTAGGGACCATTGATGGCGATGCCACCAAACTCGAGGGACCATATGTGGTATTTACTCTTTAAAAAATATACTTTAGTAATAAGAACCACGTATTGACTAAACTGAACATTTTTATCTTTCAGTTAAAATTTCAAAATGAAAAATGTAATGAGACTGTTAGAGCATCCACACCAAAGGTGAATGAGGAGTTAATGTCAAATTAAAAAACTTGGATGGAGATAATAAGAGATGTGGAGTGGAGATAATAGAGGAAAGAATCCTCCTGCAAATACACAAATAATGTCAGAAAAAAGATAAAATAAAAAAAATAAGCAACACAGGCTGTGCGCGTTTGCGCACAGCCTGTGGCCACACGGGCGCGTGCAGTGCACGCGCCCGTGTACGCGTCAGGCGCGCTGACAGCGCGCCTGACGCTTCATTTTTTTTTATTTTTTTTTTTCAATTTCAGTTTTCTCTTTTTTTTTTTTTGTTTTTTTCTCTCCTCTCCCACTTTCTCTTTCCTAATCACTCTTATATTATCCCCCAATTCTCCCCAACTGATGTGGATGCTCTTACAACACTCTATTTTCATTGCCATAACTCATAAGAGCATTATAAATGATTAGTTTTTCATGACTTAACTGGTTTTGGTTGGAAGGAAGGAATTAGGGAGGAAAGGAATTGTAATTCGGTGGGAAAAGAATAAGGTGGGAATAAAGTAGGAATTCAAATTACGTTGTTTGGTAGAGAGAAATAGAATTATTGGAATTGAAAAGGAAATAAGTGGTATAAAGACTAAAATACCCTTATGTAATAATAATAGTAATAACAACCAAGGGTAGTAATGTCATTTCATATGTTTTTCCTTTCTCAAATTCATTGAATTGCAATTCATGGGGGGTACTCCATGAATTGCAATTCAACAAAAGGAGGGAATTGCAATTCCCTCAAACCAAACAATGTAATTGAGGCATCCACTGAAATGCAATTCAACTACAGCTAAATTATAGTGAATCAAACGCCCTGTAAGTGGATGTGAAATGAGAGATGGAAAGAAAAATGGCTCCATATGCTAATTTGGATTGTGACTTCGACACCTAATGGTACGTTAAGTTCATCGCTAACAGGTAACCCACCTAAATTTTAATTTTGATTTTATTTGTATTTATTTGACTTTTCTAACAAAAGCTCAAATAAAAACACAAACCAATAAGTTTGCTTTAAACCACAATGCATCAATTTATCCCTTAGAAGACAGTATTGTTATGTCATGGAACTGAGTTCACTTTGCAAGGTGGATCTGTATCAAAATATACAATTTATATACTGAACATTCAGTATGTAAATTGTGAATATTTAATATGTAAATTGTGAACATTCAGTATATAAATTGTGTATTTTTGGCCCCGAATCAACATAATAATTTGCCTAGAAAACACCGCCGCCATGCATGGAAGAAATCAAACAAACAAACCTTACCCCCAGCTGAAAAAACACTTTCATAAACCTCTACAATCAAGAAAACAAACATTTCTGGACGAAGAATCCTATGTAAAGATGCTTAGACATGAAGTATGAATAAGTAACCATGCCATTAATTTATAGTATTTAACTATTTATAATCCCACAGATAATGCGTACAATGCTGTTCTTATTCCTGCTCAACAAAAAACTGGAATCTTGATTCATTTGTATATTATATATATATAATAATAATAATAGAGTTCCATTTTCAATCATTTAACTAATAAATAAATGCTAATTCGCTGTCAAATTCGATAGGATTGTGACCCTTTGTTGTATGACTATGTCCTTGTTAAATATTGTATTTTGACTTAGACGATTCGAGCCTCTTCTTCATGTTAATTAATTGTACTTTTGAAATTTCAAAAAATAAATAAAAGAAAACTCTAACAAAGTGATAGATGTATATAAATTGTTAAATCATGTAAATACTACTCAATTTAATCTTTATAATTAGTATTCAATATGTGATGGGTGAGTAGAAGTGATACCCGACCTCCAATTCTTTTCATAGTTAAAGTTGGTCTTGTCGAGTTCAACTTGTATTTTCAGAACATCATTTCTTATTCATATTATTCACATATAATATATGAAAATCCTATCATGAAAGCATTTAAATTCTCCAGCTCTCAATGTGTCACACTTATTCTTCAACCACACTTATTTACCAATTGTATTCGTAGTGTTTGTCAGCAGTCTTTACGAACTGCGTACTTTAAACTATTAGTTTAAATTGAAATTCTTTTTTCTTTTTTTTAAAAAAAAAAATTTAATACCCCAAAACCATGAACTCCTGATTGGATAGGTCATAGGTAGTCATATCTGGTGTCCTTAAAAAAAAAAAAAAAAAAAAAAAAAAAAAAAAAATTGTCCCAAAAAACATAGTATTAATCGCCGTGTCCCTGTCGGGGAGCCAGTTGTTATAGCAACAGACAAGACATAATACGTCCAAAACAAGCCCGCAGGGCGCAGTGTATATAACTACACACGCATGGTTCTTACATTCTCAGAGGCAAAGATCAAATTAAAGAACGCTGCTGCAGAGAATATATATATATATATAATTGAAGTGGAAATGTATGCCATGGCTGCAAAGGAGATGAAGAGTGAAGGCGCAGAGAGGTGTGGACGGCGGCGACCGATACGCGGCGAGGTGGAAGATGAAGCCGCAAACCCCGGAGGAGACAGGCGGATAAAGAGACGAAGACGAGATGCAGAAAGCTGCGAGATACAGACACAGAAACAACAAGATTTAGCTGTTGAGACGACGAGGACCACAACAACGTTGGCGGGTCCTCCTACTGTTAAGAGGAGTTCGAGGTTTCGAGGGGTTAGCAGGCACAGATGGACTGGCAGATATGAAGCGCATTTATGGGACAAGCTCTCCTGGAATGCCACCCAGAAGAAGAAAGGCAAACAAGGTTGATAATTGATAAACATTTCTTTAACTCACAGACTTTCATGAACAGTACAAGCTAGACTGATTATATTGTATGATTCTGATTCTGATTCTGATTCTAAATTTTTTTCCTTCTCTTTTTCTGCCATTTTCCATGGATTGGACATGCTGGGATAAATACCTGCAATTCAACAGTTTATCTCGGTGAGTATCTGCCAAGATCTCGAGTTCTTGCTAAACAGCATGTAAGCAAAATTATGCAGAAAAAAAACTTTACACTGAATCTAAATCATATATGCAGGAGCTTATGATGAAGAAGAAGCTGCAGCAAGGGCATATGATTTAGCAGCAGTCAAGTACTGGGGGACATCAACTTGCACTAATTTCCCGGTATATATTTCCATTTTTTCATCAAGAAAACATAAGCCAGGCTATTAGCTGGGTAACCACAATGTTTCAAGTTCGACTCCCAATAAAAGCAGCCTATAGACCTTGGTTTGAAACGGTTAGCTATGGGCAACCTAGGCTGGTTTATCTCGGCCTTTGCCGGTTAAAGTCACAAGACAGGGTTTACTCAGTGCACACTTTCGAGTGTCACTCAAAAAACAGGAAAACATATTAACTCGGAAGGAATAGCTAACAGTTAATTGTGATGCAGATCTCTGAATATGAGAAAGAAATTGAGTTCATGCAAACTGTGACAAAAGAAGAGTACCTGGCCACATTAAGAAGGTATAAACATCTCGCATATATAACTGCATTGAACCGCATCAGATTATGAAAAATTATTTGTTGAAATTTGGTTCCCATTGTATGCTGCAGAAAAAGCAGTGGGTTTTCAAGAGGAGCATCAAAGTACAGAGGTGTTGCTAGGTATATTTCCATGGCTAAAAGATAAATTACCAGACTCATTTTGTGGAATATATTTAGCAGTTTTATCAAGAAATTCTGTGTTTCCATGTGTGCAGACATCATCATAATGGAAGATGGGAAGCAAGAATAGGAAGAGTTTTTGGGAACAAATACCTCTACTTAGGCACTTACAGTAAGTAAAACTCGGGATATATATACACATATATATAAATAATACGGAGTAAATGTGTAATCTCACTGTCGGGTTATTTGACAGGTACCCAAGAAGAGGCAGCTCGAGCATATGACATTGCAGCAATAGAATACAGAGGCATGAACGCTGTCACGAACTTTGATCTGAGTACTTATATCAGATGGTTGAAGCCAGGGGTGAACAGCCCTCTACTCGATATTTCACAAGAAAGCAAGCCAAACGCGGTGCCTGAGGCATTGCTAGCCTCCAACTTCCATTCAACAATGGCGGTCAACATCTCCCAAACAGAACCTTACAGGGCAGATGACAATGAACAAGTATTTGAAGCAAAATTGCCTATTAATGGATGCAGAAAGTCGTCTTCTCCAACCGCACTTAGCCTGCTCCTCAGGTCTTCCATATTCAGAGAACTGCTCGAGAAGAACTCGAACATCTCAGACGAAGAAGAAGACGACAGAAAAACTGTATATGGAAACCAACAAAACGATCTGGTATGTAACGGAGATGAGTATGGCACCACCGCAGATATCTATGATGCAACTGCAGACGAGATCCCTTTTCTGCTTTCAGTTCCGTTTCAACTGTGACAGTTCAGAGAATGTTGTGGGAACAATCTTATAAGCAAAACCACTGAAAATGAAGTGAAATGAAATGTTATCATTGCTTTCTTGTGTTGTGTGATAACGGCATGTTTGGCAGACACCTTTTAAAGTTAACTTTGTCAGCCCAAAAAGACAACATTTGAAAAGCTGGTTGGATTGTAGTTTTCATCTTCAACTGTTAAAAGCAAAACTGGCATAGAAATCCCAGAATCTATTGCTAAGAAATTAAAAAGAAAGAAAAAAAAAAAAACACACAGCAAACCTGTAGCAAGAGATTCATGAGTCAAGCATCTGCACATTACAAAACAGAAACAAAAAACAGCACACCAACTGTAAAATGACATTCTCTCGGAGTCTATCGCTATACATTCCCCTTTTAACAGTCCAAGCCTATGATGGGAAGCCTGGGAGTGACACAAATTATATTAAGCTAAGTTCAGTCTAATCTTTTACACAACAGAGATTGCACAACCAAATGAAACAGCCTCACAATGGACCTCCACACTCCGGTGAGAGGATTCTTGAACTCATCTCCTCCAACCAGGCTGAAGCGCCTTTTCTAAAATTTAGAACATCCAAAAAAAGAAGTATTTCGTGAGAATGCTTTAAATTAATGAGTTGACTATAATCAGAAAAAGAAATTATATCAATCAGCATGACTGCACATGTACTAGATTCGTACCATCTCTAGTGGAAGACACTGATCTGTTGGGTTTGTTTCCTCCTTTGCCATTTGCTTGCACTGGCCGCTGCACCCGAGGAGACAGTGAGTTGAGTTTTCCATTGGTCAAGGATGGTAGTGAATGCCGTCTGACAAATCCATTTTCAGCCTCATCTTCAGTAGATCTAGTAGTTCCCTGTGCTTTAAGCTTAGCCTTTGCAGATTCAGTCGCTGCCATATAGCTAGGCAAGCTTGGTGCATTTTGTGAAATATTTTCAGTCTGTTCCTGCTTTGCTGGAAGAGATCTCCTTCTCCTAGTTCTCTGGCTTTCCTTGCTAGTTTGATCCTCCTTGGAGGTAAGTTCCTCCATTACTGCGGGTATTGTCTCGCCCCTCTCACCATTTTCAGGCAGCAACTGTTCAACAGGGATATGATTCTGCAATACATCTACTGGATTGTCATCAACTGTAGAAGGTTTTGGAGAGGGTTCAATCACAGCCAATTCGTCAACTTCAATCTTAGAGTCAGTAGTCAGGTCTGAAGAATCAACAACTACTTGCTCGCGAACCTCCGAGTCAGTCAAGGATTTTGGTACTTCTACAGGAGGAGGTTGCACCTTCTCAATTTCCGTTTCTGACTTTTCAGAAGCCACTGTTGTGGATGCAGAAACTTTTCTTAGACTTCGTTTTACCCTCTCTAGTTCAGACTGAGGTTCTTGTGACGATTCTGTCTGATGATTTATGACTTTCCTAGGAATGCGTTTAGGTTTTTCAGGTTCCAAGGAACTTGATCCATGATTGTCACCATTTGATGCAATAGGAGCCTTCCGGACACTCCTTTTTGGTCTTCCAGTTTCAATCTCAGAGCTCTGCACACCATGCTTTCTTTGAGATTTTACATTAAGATTCTTCTTTGGTCGTGGAAGTGGTTCCCAAAAGCGAGATGATGACCAACGTTCAAGCCAATTCCAAGCAGAATTAGGTTCAACCACATCATACTGAAGGCTCAGGGGCATAGCTGTTGGCACTATAGCAAGAAGCTAGCCAGAAAAAAATAAATAAATAAATAAATAAAATGGAAGTGATTGCAACAAACGCAGTATAATTCATATTTTTAAAGTTGCATAGGGAGTAATAATTCCAAGGCATGAATCACAACTCAATAGTTCCTTAACTTCTTCTGAAATCTTTTTTCCATGAATAAAATCAATTTATTAAAGGAACCAATGAGTGCCACATGACAAATGTTGTGTGACCTGCGATGTTGGTTCTTAACTAGACTCCTGAAAATTGATGTAACCAGGTCAAGATGACAAAAGAAAAAGAATACCTTGCACACAAATGCATTAGCTGCTAGCTTCTCAGATCTTAGAGACGCACTTATGACATTTGATTCTGCCGGCTTAGCATCCTGGTAGTAGAGAAAACAAGTGAAATGTGAATGTAGAAATGTAGAATTGACACCAAACAAAGAAACAATAAACACCACAGGATAAATTAAGGAAATCAGAAAAAATGAAAGAATGCCAGGATAGGGGAAAGTGATAGGGAACTGAAGTAGCTGATGAGGTCCTATTTTGAGAGTTACCTTTCTTTCTCCCAAACTGTAGTTTCCAAGCCCCCGAGACACAGGATTTGAAAGTCTGACTCTCCGTCCACGAGCCAAGGCCTGAGACCTAACAATTGCGTGCATGCAACGCAATGTAGCAACTGCCTGCCGCCTAACCAAGTGCCCGCGAATAAGTGCTTGCAGCCTTATGATTCCCTTAAGGGCTCGGAAAGCACGACGAGCCTATAGGGAGACATTAATTCATTAATCAAAAGTGAAAATTGAAAAATAAATAAATAAAAAAAATATCAAGGTAGGTGAAATGATTTAAAAAGTCAGCATAGTCACCTCTAATTCTAGTAAATATATAATTGGAAACTAAATTACCAAATAACCCCTAAAGACCGCTTGTGCTTTTGTTGCAGCTTTTTCTTGCCTTTGCAGTTCAGCATCATCAACTGACACAGTGCCTAAGGTTAATTGTGAATCCACACCCTGTGCCACAGAGGACAAAACAACAGAATCACCTGGTAACCCAGTGGTTGTGCCCTTATCCAGTTCTGCCTTCTCTTCACCTCTATTAATATTGTGACTTGATGAATCTGGGATCAATGGAGGATCCTCCCCAAGATCTGACACAGGTACTTTCTTGGTGGTGCTTTTGTCAGTAGCGGCATCCTTCACAATGAAGTATGGATCGAGAACATTACTCTTAGTCATCAAATTCGTAAGGTTATTAATTCAACAGAAACAACTAGCTTTTTTGGGAAAAGTAATTTGGACAAGAATTTACAATTCATCCCAAATCAAAACATTAAAGTAAAGGGGAAATTTCTTTATTAAAAAATATAAGAGTGAATGAATCTTATCAGCCGGGCAGACCTACTACATAGACTCTGCAACATTTTACATCCAGAAATTAGTCAGCACATTTTTTATACTCCATAGTCGAACTTATTTCCTTTGTTCCCCTGACTGGAAAAATGACACATTCACACTGCTATTTTGGATCAAATATTACCAATGAGCTCCACAGCAAGGAAATGCCCTCAAAGCTTGCATTATTTCATTAGATTAATGTACTCAGGTTTCTAAGCATCAGTTCATACAATCAGGTGATTTCACTGACATCTAGTCATTTGACAATGTCAAGAACATGTTCAATCAGTGATGACAGTTGATGAGATCTGATAACAAAAGGCACTACCTAGCATATGAAAAGGTCAATAAAATGATTCTCACCTTTGATAAGCTTGACTTGGAAGATTTCTTCCCAAAAAGCACAGTCTTGATCCACTTTCCTGGAGATTTCCCCATTGCTGACAGCCTGCTGCAAGGATCAGAGGGACTTCAATTTTTTCAGCCTGCATTGTTTCAAAATTGCAAAAAGACCAAATTTTGAAAGAGCTCTAAGGTGTGCACATACACAATTTAACGCAACCTCACTGCAAATGAACTTTTACCCATAATTCAAAAAATCACACACTGAACTAAGCAAATGCATGCACCACAAACGAAAGAACACAAATTCTAACTACTCTCAACTAGGAAACTACACAAATAACTTCAAAAAACAGAAATTCAGCAAGATCTACAATGACCCAACACCGAACAGTGAAAACCCATAAATATCTATACACATGCAAGCTAAACGAGGCAAGGACAACCCGGAGAGGGTTCCGTGAGAAATGCGTTTCAGATCTGAGACGTACCTCGAGAAATGAAGATACTCAAGATCCGGGAACCACCATAGGTGAAACTGAAACAAAACATCAAACAGATAACGTGCAAGCGGAAGAAAGAGAGAAAAACAAATGTCACTGAAACGATTGACTGAGCTAAGAGCTCAAAGCAAAAAGGGGATAGCTCTCAGAGTCGGTGCACTTACCCCAAACGGACCCTTCTCCACCGCTCGTCTCCGCCTCTTCTCTTCGCTGTGTACCCGCAGACTGTAGAGAGAGTAGAAACCCAACACTCTATAGTCTATAGGCTATTGCGTGGTTACAGAGTCGCTTTTAGTAAAGTTGGTGCAGCCTACTGGCTACTCATCTGTAATAAGTATTTGTTGTGTTGAGGGAAAACGGCGACGTCTTAAACTTTTTCATCTTATCTTAAGCTTAAACTATTACACTACAATTTTCACCCAATCATTATCTAACTTGGAGTTCAAAGGTCATGTCTTTTTAATCATCACATCATCTCTAATCTATTAATATGATTTGATTCCAGTCAAAAGTTTAAATTAAACTATTGTTACAGTGCACTATGTAATATTTAAGTCTGTTTTCTTTGGCATTAAACACAAGAATAGTTCACAAGCGGCAGAACAGTATGATTTTCGACAATCAAGTCAAGTTGGTAGAAAAATTAGCTGAATTCAAGGTTTTAAATTAGTTTGAGCTGAGTCTTGTTAGTTTGAATCGATTAGTTATGAACAATCTGTATGCTTATAGAAATAAACCAGCGCACATGGAGCTCCCACACTTCTGTTGGTGAGACTCGACTCATAGTCATTCTTTCCAAACTTTACCCATGTGACCAATTGTGCTGCTCATGCGAGTATCACCATTTATACTATTCGAGAGCTTTTAAACTGTAATTGAACATGCAGATAAAACACGCTTTCTTTTTCAGTTTTTATGTATTTGAGAGCTCCTATTATGGTATTCGTTCTTTTGTTAATGGTCAACTTTGTTGGTGTTGTGTATATATGATGATACACCTTCACATTTAATTGTTGTAATTGATTATAATAAGGTACAATATGTAATTGAATCTCGAATGTTGATTAGTCAGTCCAATATAATTACTTAATGTGTATATATCACTGCATACATATATGTATCCGGGAATGCAGTAGAAAGCAAAGAGAGGGTCCAAAATTAATGTGGCTAGTTGGCCATCTGCTTGACTTAACGTGATGGTCCCCACGGGTTTATTAGGTTTAGGTATACCAACTGCTAAGTTACCATCATTGGGAGAGAGGGCAGGGGCCTTCTCCTCTCCTACAGCTACAGGGTCAACGCCCAATTATAGGCTTATAGCATCTGTTAGTCGCAAAGAGTTCGATTAAAAAGTGATACATTGATTACACTTTCAGTTAAGTTGGTCAAATTGTTAACTTGATAATATCTTACAAATTCAACTCTCAATGTGAACGGGGTTTTTGGTTGAACAACCTAGATTAATTTACATTATTGTAATCATTTACCAGTAATAACCACAAGGCAAAATTTACAATACTCTCGGATTGTTGTTACGAGTTTTTCTCGTCACTCAAAAAAAAAAAAAAAAAGTGATACAATGCATAAAATTTTCATGTACACACACCGACACTGAAAGAAACATAGATGGCAAATTCATTAAATCAAATATAGAGCTTGGGAGATATGTGAATTGGCCGACATATTTGGGTTAGTATAAAGCATGGACAGGGTGTAAAATGCGTATTCACTATCACACATAATTCTTGACCGACCATACGACAAGTTTACAGTTTACCAACTCAATATATATTTGAATATAAATAATAAATAAAAACTAGAAGATAAAGAAAGCATGATAGCCCTCCACTTGAAAATGACAGCCAAGCGACGATGAGGGGAATGGAATCATCTGCTATTCTGCTGCAATAGGTAGCGCGTGACTTGCCTCCACTTCAACATTTTGGCAGACACGTACTGCGTCTCTAGGCCACCCCTGTTCTTTATGTCATTCCCAATTCCTCATCTTATTCCATCTGGCACCATTATGATGTAACACCAACACGTTTCTTAACATTCGAGTTACCAACAATGAACTTGTTACATGAAGTGACTCTTTCAAATGAAAAGTAATAGGTTCAGGCCTTAACGAAGGCAGTATTAATTATTTGTGCTTCAATCAATTGAGAAAATATATTTGAATAGTAGTAACAGAGTCGGTAATAAAAATAAAAAATAAATAAAAATAAATAAAAACCATTCAGGGTTACCTGTTGTGTATTAACAAGTTACCACCAGCCCTGCCGCGGACAAATCTTCCCTGCAATCAACAAAGGAATACAGTTAAGGTGTGCAGTTTTGGGTACTTGGAAACACCTTTCCACCACAAACTGGCACTGAAATAATACCCTCACCGACTAATTGGATCTTATTACAACATTTCAATAACAAGCTTATATCGGCATCCATATTTCAGAGATGGTTCATAGGGGAAAGAATGGTAAAACAACAACATTTATTTAGTTGAATTTGCTCAGGTCTTAACAATGATTATGGGAATAAACATTCCATACAATTCCACACTGGATACAGAAGACTATATGTACAAAAAAGTAGCGCAAAATAGCAACACAGTTTAAAGACCATTAAAGTTCCTACAACACTTGAAGAAAAGGATAGAATGTAGTGCAACATTAACAAGTAATGTAGCACTAACACTACAAAACCCATTTTATAAGGCCAATCTTCACCCCCTACCAGGAGCAGAACACTTCGAACTATCAGACATTTAATCTGCTGTCCAGCTCTGCTCAACAATCTCACGCACCTTCCTGTTGTATTCACGCTTGTTCTCGCTAAACATCCTTGCTGCTTCGGAATTGGCTGGGGAATTGGGGTTCGGATCACAAAGCAGTGACTGCAATTGATAAAGATAAAGATAATCAGCGAAAGGCTATGTATTACCTTAATCATATCCAAGCTTATTATGTAATAAATACACTAAGAAAGGTTCGTCTTTTTTTCTTTTCCCTAGCCTGTTCAGTATACTGACACCTAAAGTGTACTGAGGACCTCCCTTTACTTGATTTTATGAATTTATACAGATTAATTAATAAAGGCATGACCTCAGAAATATTTATAAGATTAAAGTGAACAGAATAAAGGTATGTCAGCCTTAAAGCAAATTCTTCACATCCAGTCCTTGCTTTATCCTTTCATTTATTAACTAATTAAGCTAGAGACGGAATCTATTGGCAAAACAATATTTGCATTTAACTCAGACCCCAACCATTAGTTCCAAGGAAAAATATATTGGAAATTATTACTACATACAAGTAATAAGACTCCAATTTTTCACTAGTAATAAGACCACACTTCTACAAGGCTCAGGCTCGCAATCCCACAAAAAAATTTCATTTTCCCGGTGGGTTAATTTTAGTAATTCCAACTCTGCTTATACAAATAATCACTATTGGGGAAAATGGTGAAATGATCCCACTGCCAAAGCATTAGCATTGCATCTGCACCCCAGCTTTCCAAGATAATAATTCATCTACAGATCACTCCTCTCTTTTAATTTTTACACTGGGTCTTCAACATGAAAATAAGGGTAATCAATCGGTAAAAAACTCTTCTACTATAAAAATCAAACAAAAACCAAGGTACAGTAAGCGCTAGAGAGCACACATAGATACTCCCATGCTACAGAGAAGCTAGAAACATCATAATATCTTAAAAGCTAATGGCAAGACTAAAGGTTGCATGCTCAGATTGTTGTAATGTTCTTTAGCAGCCCAAACATTTCCCATACAGTTTTTTTGGGGTTTGTGTGTTTTTTCTTAGGGGGAGTTTGGGGGGGGTAACACATTTATAGAGGGAAAGGGGGCTTTAGAAGGTGGGTATGATTTTAAATGTTAATCTTTAAGCTGTAACTCATACCTGGATTGAAGTAAGTATAGCAGCTACATCATATATCGGACTCCATTGATTTTGTAGGATATCCAAACAAATGCTTCCATCAGCATAAACTGACAAATAATTTGATTTGAAGAAAGAATGACATGAGAAAGCCGTGAAGTGCAATTTCATGCAACATTGTATTTCAGTTGATAAATGAAATGGAAATAGAAGACTAATGCGAGAGATAGTATACAAGAAACAAATAGCTTTGAGTAAATAAAGAAGCATATTTGTGAAAATATAGCACATGGCATCTTATATACGGCTTATAATATCACAGAATACCAGCAATGCTCAAAATGCTGGAAATGATCAAGATATATTGATATTCCACTTGAAATAGGAATGTTTTGTGACACAATTACAGTACTAAGAAAATGGGGTTAGTTGGAAACCAATCTAACAGAATATATGAAAACATGAAGCCACATCAGATAGTGCAAATAGAATAGCATTGTCCAATAAGAAAATGCAAACATTAAAATGATATCTAAAAACATAATAAATCTCAATCACCTCTGATTTATGTCCCTTTTTTCTGTCAATTTTTTTTTTTTTACATTATGCTATAAGAGTTGTAATACACAACTTTTTGGACAAAAATATCCCTACTATTATAACTTTTGTTATCTTTTTCCATTATTGTTGCCATGCACATGCATACACAATATCTTTTCTTATATTCTTCAATGGTAATAAGGTATGTAGACATTATATATTGGAGTAATATAAGAAATAAGTTTAATTTCATTTAGATTTTAATTAAATGTTAACATAATTATATTTAGCAATTTATCACATATAGAATTCTTACTTTAATACTCATAATATTAATCATACCTTACTTATTACTCAAATTATCAACTATACTTTTAATATAATATGAACTCTACAATTATGAATTTAAAAAAAATAATAATAAAAAATTATATACTATATTTAAAAAAATATATATATATAATTAAAATTTTAACATTGAGTATTAATATTGAGCATATATTTTTGCTCATCGCGCATATAAAATACTAGTATAGGAGATGTATGTCATAAAACACTTTTCACTGTTATGTCCCTACTCCCTATCCCTTAAAAGAAGACATGAAAACTTGGCCAGTATTGATTTGCTTTTGATTGAAGAAAACTTGATCTCAGTTGATGAACCATGCAAGTATAGAGGGGCACCAAGTATTGCCCAAGAATGAGGGTGTCAATTCTTATAGCCCAAATAGCTCATTTGTATTAGGGAACTAGATTAATTGAATTGTACTTTCTTCAAAATCAAGGTTTAGGACTTAAAAACTAGTCAAATTGTATATTGTCAAAAACATGTTTCAACCACATTGCAGGTTATTAGACTTCTGAAGGAGTTTCTGCTTAACATCTAGAGAACTTAAAAACTAGTCAAATTGTATATTATTATCTGTAACATATTTATATTAAAGAATGTACTTTTGTCTAAATGAGCATCAAGATGCAAATGATAATGCCAAAATAGTCACCCAAATTTGTCTCAAAATAAAACCCCCTAGCTTTATCTTAAAAATATAATAACAAATGTGGTGGCGAAGGATCAAAGTCTGAAATGATAATCAGACTGTTGGACAGTAAATACTAAGCCATTGTAACGAATATAACACCAAGGTAATACTGAAGATACTTACTGTTAGGATGGAACATTCGGGAAATAAACCGCACTGTTGGTGGCTTATTTGGATAATCCTCAGTGAATTGCAGTGTCAACTTAAACGTACCTATAAGTAGACAACAGATCAAAGAAAAATGCATCATGTTTCACTATTATAAAATTAGCCCATGTGGGATTTTAATTACTGTTGTGAAGAACACAATATGTGTAGGTTTTGGAAAGATATCCGCAGTTCAAAGCATTCAAGCATCCAGAGTGATTTACAACCCAACTAGACATTCAATTACCTAGTATCAACAAAGATAAAAACTTAAGCACAGATACACAGCTAAAAAGAGGCTTGGGAAGTACAACATCAAAGCCACAAACCATAGGAAACACAGATTCGCTATGGGCCTGATTGGTTTGAGGTACTGGGGAAGATTGGATTCCCGCATTTTCTTGATTGGTTTAAAGTAAGCATATTTCCCTTGTACACTTCAATTGGTTCAAATATGTTATTTGGGATTAGAAGGGTGGGCAAATATTGCTATGGAAAAGTGGGGATATTACACTTGAGACTTTATTAATAAAGTCCTAAGCTGATGCCACTTGAATAGCAGTTAATAGGGAAAAAAAAAAGGTAAAAATATGCAGTGCACCTGAGGTATGCTTTATAACAATATATAATTAATGTGTGATTATTACAAAAATAAAGGATTAAAGATCCATTAGGATAACTCTTTTTGACTTGTAAATGCATTCCTATAATCACATGATTCAGATATGTGCAAAACCATAGACATGTGAATATCCAAAATCCCAACAAAATGAAAAACAAAAAGGGGAAATCTCTAAGCAATAAATGCCTCACCTCCATCCCAAGGAGTGTCATCAGGGCTGCAAATAAGAAACAAGCAAGGAAAGTATGCAGTGAGAAATTTAATCTAAGAAACATATGAATACACAATATTTGTAAATGTATAGAAATCATACAACACATGCAAGCACATATACAGAATATGCAATCAAGTTGTAAGGTGATACCCAAAAATAACAGCATTCCATAGCATGATGTTGTTGTCA
The DNA here is from genome assembly GCF_001879475.1 of Ipomoea nil. Lineage (NCBI taxonomy): Eukaryota > Viridiplantae > Streptophyta > Magnoliopsida > Solanales > Convolvulaceae > Ipomoea > Ipomoea nil. The sequence continues at coordinate 837,621 of NW_017617454.1, forward strand.
TAAGGAGCACCGCTGATGCCTGCCGGAGGATCCTGTTGCAACCGCTTGAAATCCCTCATCAGTCTTTTCCTCGCTGGTGTCGACATCCTTACCGCCTAATTAGCAATAACAGTTTGCAATACTATCATTTCAATATTCGAATGATCATTGAATCTATGGAGGAACAGAAAACCTAAATCCAAGGCAAGTAATTGAGGTATCTCCAAATCAAATATATGTTTTCCCTATACTTAATTTCCTACCTAGACACCTTGATTGGTAGGGTTCGTGAGAATTCGAGGAACAATTCGTAAAATGACGGAAATTAGAGGAGAAACAGAGGGAGCAATTCATTACCTGAGAGCAATAGCGGCAAGAATTTCAGAACTCGACGGATTAGAATTGAGCGTTGACGATCGGCCGCCTGGGACTTCTTTCTACGCTATGCATCGGCTCCTTATACGATATCTGAAAACGCGATTTCGCGTAATATATAAGCTGTGAACGATATGCGCGTATGTACAGTATTTTATAGGGGCGGGTCCGGGGGACTGATTAAGTACCCGAATCCATCTTATGAAATTTTAGATTAGAAAGTTGGGTCAAATTGGTCATCAAACTGCATAGCAAAATGCAATCAGATCATTGAATTCAAAAAACATGTAATTAAAATTTTGAACAAGATGAAATGATGCAATTGAATCAAAAGTGATCTATTTAGTGTTAATTTGCTGACGTGTAGATTATCTTATTAAAATAATAATTTTTTATTTTAATAATTTTAAACAATAACAAATTTTTTATTACAAAAATGGGAGTCTTCAACTCTTCGTCTCCTGCCGGAGACGAAGACCCTCCGACACCCTGGAGACGAAAGGTGCCGGAGGGCACGAAGAGACCTCTTCGTCTCCATGCTGGAGGAGACGAAAAATCGTCGTCTCGTCTCAATGCCAGAGACGAGGGGACCTCTTCGTCTCCTCCAACCGGGATACGAAGCCCCTCCCTTTGCCCCTACTCCCTTTTTTAATTTGTTATTTAAAATTATTAAAATAAAATAAAAAATTTATTATTTTAATATGATAACCTACACATCAGCAAAATAACAGGTAAACATGTCATTTTTGTTTCAGTTGCATCATTTTGTGTTGTTCAGAACCCCAATTACATCATTTTGTGTTGTTCAGTGACCTAAATGCATGTTATTTGAGTTCAATGACCTAATTGTATTTTGGTGTGTAATTCGATGGTCTTTTTTTTTTTTTAAGGTCAACCAATGGGTTGTATTCATAGATAAGCTGAAATAGCGTCAGGCGGGATAGCATCCCAATACATAGCTGTGTCATACTGGAAAGCTGTAGTAGCTAAACTATGTGCTAAAATATTCTGCGATCTAGGTAAAAAATTAACATGACAATAATTAAAAGTAGATAAATAGTTCCTGCATCCGTCAATTGCGTAGCCAACGTACGATCGTGTCAGCAGCTGTGGTGTAACTAAGTAACTCTGCAGTACCTGGCAATCTGTAAAAAGCTCTATATTTTGGTCTCCACGGTCGCGTAACCAAGATAGAGCCTCCTTAAAAGCATATGCCTCGGCCATGAGTGGGGAAAAGCATATGCCTCGGTCGTGTAATTCGATGGCCTATTTGACCCTTATTCCTAAATTTTATAGATTATAAAGGAATTAATTAGATTTTTTAAACTATATTTGTAGGTAACCGTCCACTTTTTACCAAGAGAATAATTGAACAAGTACCAGATTCGAAACCACCCGAAAAATCAAAGGTCACTTAACAAAAACATTTACTCCAACACTAACCTATTCAAGACGAAGCAATTATGGTGAAGACCTCACTCGATGTAGGCTCGACTCCTCATTACTATGGAAATCATTACTTAAGCATAGAAACATTGCAGACATTAGTATAAGCATAAGACTTTTCATTAGACAATAACACACTCAAAATCTTGTACTTATACTTGGCAATACAAAACTACTTTCTATAATTATTCCGGTAGCTTATTTACTATCAATGGTGTTATCCTTGAGAGTCTGGGATCAACTCTCAAGCATGCTAAGAACACTTACATTTCAGACCAATCAAACTAAATTAATGGTATGTTCAAGATCTAACATCTCTCACGATTCCCGCTACTTGAATTGTATTGGCAACACCTCATGTGATCTTCGAGACCAGCTCAATAACAACTGCGAAGGAAATCTCCACAACCAGCTCACATAACAACTGCGATGGAGGCCCCGATGCATCGGTCCAGCCCATGGGCATCCAAACAATGACCCATGTTATTCAGCAAGCATCAACGGTGCTAGTCCAACTAGTAACATGTATGTAGAGTTAGCTGCCCCCGTCGCATCCCAAAGAAGTCAAGGTGGAATTCTCATGGAAAAAGAAACCCCAGCAACAAGGCACGACTCGCACAAAGTAGGGACCCAAAACATCACACCAAAGCAAGAGAATGATGGGTCCAGAGGAAGGTAGATAAGCTACCGAAAATAATTATATAAAGTAGTTTTGTATTGTCAAGTTTTAGTACAAGATTTTGAGTGTATCAGTGTCTAATGAAATGTCTCATACTTATACTAATGCATGCAACGTCTATATGCTCAGGTAACAGTTTCCATATTAATGAGGAACCTAGCTGACATTGAGTGTGTTATTCACCATAATTGCTTATTCTTGAATAGATCGGTGCTAGAGTAAATGTTTATGTTACATAACTATTGATTTATTCATGTGGTTCCGAGTCAATTACTTGTCCAATTATCATGTCACCAATACCTATACTCCAGAATACACGAAGGTATTTGAGATGACTTGGTTTTCAAATCATACTTCCCACCTTGTGGTTAAAGCTAAGAGGCCGTTTCAATGTATGATTCCACGTTGAGTGGTATAGTGAGCCACTGTTGTATTTGAGTGATCTTTTAATTGATGATTTAATGTATTAAATTTTGTCTTTTTGTACACAAAAATAAAATTAATAATTTATACTTTGGTACTTTCTCATTCTAAAATACAATTAATCAAAAATATGTCGACCATCTTCCCTTCTTCTTAACGCATGGTAGTGCCCTAGCTGGAATACGGTAAAACCTAATCCGGCACCTTCTCTTAGTCTCCGGCTGGCCATTTCTCGAACGATCTCTTAAAGACTATGCCCGGACGGCGAAAGACATAGGGAGGTTCCCATTCACCATACTCGTCCAGCATCGACAATGGGCTCTTTCAACAGAGCCTCAAGAGCCCTTAGATCGAAGCTAACAGCACTATCTGCTTCAGCAACATTCACAAGCAGAACGCCTCCCGTTATTGATAACGCTCGAGCAATTCTCTCCCCCTTTGGCTGGAGTCTAAGTGCCCCATTCTGCTCTCGTTCTCGGCAGAACAGTAAAGACGCTTCGAACATAGACTTGAGCCAGTACCCTTCTGACAACATTCGGAACTTTTCGATTATTGCCCATGTTGACCATGGCAAATCAACGCTTGCCGACCGTCTTTTGGAGCTTACTGGGACTATCAAGAAAGGTCACGGTCAACCTCAGTACCTTGATAAGTTGCAGGTTCTTTTTTCACTCACTCTTAATTAGTATAAGATTTTGATTAGCCCTGCTTAGGACTGGACGTCTTTCTCGAAGAAGATAAAGTTTCGAGCTTGTTAATTTTTGCATTGCATTTATTGAAGTTCAGTGCTTTAGATTATGGATTCGATAAAGTTGCAAACTTTATGAGCTTTCTTGGGGTACCATGAGCCCTTCGTGTTGCTTCTTATAATCTGGAGTTGAGCTGATACCAAGCCCCATCTGGGGAAGCTCTCCAAACTTTTGTTGCTCCATTCAGAATGCTCAACTTAAGGGAATCAAGCTTCTTCCAGTTGAACCAAAATATGTTGGTTCAAGTTTTTATGATTGAAATAGAATAAATTTAGCTTCTTTATTCATTTACATAAATGCCTGCAGTGTAAGAAATGTGCAAATGAAGTAATGTGAATTGTCCTAGGTAGAAAGAGAAAGGGGAATTACTGTTAAAGCTCAGACAGCTACTATGTTCCACCGCCACAACTTCCTTGGCAGTAATACTGATTTTTTGTTGAACCTGATTGACACGCCTGGACATGTGGATTTTAGCTACGAAGTATCGAGATCTTTGGCTGCTTGTCAAGGTGCTCTTCTTGTTGTAGATGCAGCACAAGGTGTGCAGGCACAAACTGTTGCAAATTTTTATCTTGCTTTCGAATCAAACTTGACGATCATTCCTGTCATAAACAAAATTGATCAGCCCACAGCTGATCCAGATCGTGTGAAAGCACAACTAAAATCCATGTTTGACCTTGACCCAAATGATGCACTGTTAACATCTGCAAAAACTGGTAAAGGTCTGGAGCATGTTCTTCCTGCTGTCATAGAGAGAATACCACCTCCTCCAGGAAAGATAACTTCACCTCTACGCATGCTTTTGTTGGATTCTTATTATGATGAGTATAAGGGAGTTATCTGCCATGTAGCAATTGTTGATGGTGTTCTCCGTAAAGGTGATAAAATTTCATCTGCTGCAACTTGCCAAACTTATGAAGTTTTAGATGTTGGCTTCATGCACCCAGAACTAGTTCCTACAGGAGTCCTTTTAACAGGTCAAGTTGGATATATTGTTAGTGGCATGCGGTCAACTAAAGAGGCTCGTGTTGGAGACACACTATATCATAATCGAACCACCGTAGAGCCTCTTCCAGGTATTTTTTTTTTTCAGATAGTTATGTATCATTAGTATCTGGAACAGACTTTCAGCACTGTTTTTTAAGGGCTCAATATTCCAACCCTTATCACCTAGAGAAATAAAGGGTGATGAACTGGTGATAAACAATGCACATGGTTTTTTCCTAGAGAAAGAAAGGGTGATGAGCACGTTCTTTGTTTAACTTAGCTTCTACTGATTTGTTTCTTTGTTTGTATGATATATTAAGGTTTCAAGCCAGCAAAGCACATGGTTTTTTCTGGTCTATATCCAGCTGATGGATCTGATTTTGAGGCTCTCAACCATGCAATAGAGAGATTGACTTGTAATGATGCCAGTGTATCTGTTACTAAAGAGAGCAGTACAGCACTAGGTCTGGGATTCAGGTCTTGATACCTTGCCTTAGGCTTCGGTTTAGATACATTTATCTCTCCAGCGTTTTGAACTCATTTTTTTTTTTTTTTTTGTCTTTTCTGTCCTGGTTGACAGATGTGGTTTCTTAGGTTTACTTCACATGGATGTTTTTCATCAACGTCTTGAGCAGGTTTTTTCCTTAAATCTTGTATTTTACCTTAGTATCAAGCCATCAAGAATTTCATACTTGACCCTTATTTATATTGTTCACCACTCTTTCTGCACTTATGGGTTCTCTAGGAAGGATGATAGAAAAGGGGGAATAAGCGGAAATGATGTATGGGGATTGATAAACACACTATATACATGTATGCTATCTATGTAGGTTTTAGGGCAATTTAACATAATAATGGAAGCTTTTTGAATTCAAAGATTTGCTGACCATGGCTTAGAATACCAAATTAGAGTTTGTTTGGTAGCCCCTATAAGCTAGCTATTGACGGCTAAATAGTTGGCTACAGCTAGCAACAGCCATAGCTTGCTTAGCAGAGCTAATTTTGTCTAATAGAGCCTCGATCTATTGCTACCTTTTTTTATTAGTTAAAAAATGAAAAAAATAGAGTGAGAATCTAATTATCACAGCTTTTAAGGTCTTTGCTTTTGACTGCAATTTATGTAGTTGTTGATATTATTACTGTATCTTGAATGATAGGAGCACGGAGCCCATGTCATTTCCACTGTTCCAACTGTTCCATATATTTTTGAATATTCAGATGGAAGGTATGAAACAAACTTGTAAACCTTTTGGATATTCAGATGGAAGGTATGAAACAAACTTGTAAACCATAAATCATTGCACCTTTTCTAATTGTCTTTCAGCAAAGTACAAGTTCAGAATCCTGCAACTCTGCCTTCAAATCCCAAACATCGATTGGTTGCTTGTTGGGAGCCCACTGTACTAGCCACAATTATTATCCCTAGTGAGTAAGCCCTCATGAACCGCAAGCTATGCTTTGTATTTTTTTTTTTTCCACTTAACATGCTAGACTATTTTGGTAGTTTTTGGGTGGTACTAGACATTTACTATTTAGTTTCATGTTCCCCTGCTTGAAGGTATGTGGGGCCTGTTATAACTCTATGTGCTGAACGTCGAGGGGATCAGCTGGAATACTCATTCATTGATAGGTAATTTTTATTCTTAAAATAATTTATATCAACCTGATCATATGCTGGTTCATGAGGCTACCGTGATTCACTGTATAGTAGGAACTGGGTTTGTTTGGTATTGTGTGTGATGCCTCATATGAATTGGAACTTTGTCTTTGCAGAATGTTTTTATCTGTTCACTTTGTCGTTGAAGAAGTTTAGCATTTTGGTATATCAGTTTTTCTCTTGTTATACTTTGCAGTCAACGAGCTCTTATGAAGTATCGCTTACCTTTGAGGGAAATTGTTGTTGACTTTTACAATGAATTAAAAAGCTTAACGTCGGGGTATGCTTCGTTTGATTATGAGGATGCAGAGTAAGTCCCGATGCCACTTCTCTCCCTTATAACTCCCCACACACACGAGCGCCCACCAAAGCTTTTTGCTCTATAATCTGATATATATGCAAAATCATCAGCTTTATGATTGCCTGCAGCCTATATTAGCATGTAATTGTGATTTTATTTAGAAGCATTGTTATCTTTAAAGAAACGAGTTTCTCTTTTTAATTAGTTTAACTACCTGCTTTAACAGTTATCAGGCCTCGGATTTAGTGAAGCTTGATATCCTCTTAAATGCACAACCAGTTGATGCAATGGCAACTATTGTTCATAAATCAAAAGCGCAACGTGTTGGCCGTGAACTTGTGGAGAAGCTGAAGAAGTTTATAGACAGGTCTGTTGACTGGTGGAACTCCTGTGAATATGTTTATGTTCCGCTCTTGATGTTTTTTTAGTTGCTTACATGGCTCGCTGTACAGGCAAATGTTTGAAATAACCATACAAGCTGCTATTGGATCGAAGGTCGTTGCCAGGGAGACGTGAGTATTTATTTCTTTCTCTTAGCTAGAGTTCAATTGAGAAGACTCGAATAATTCTTTAGTATCTTTGTCTTCAATTAAACACTAGTTTAAATATCTCGGCCCGCAATCTTATGTTGTGTTCTTTCTATTTTTAGGGTCTCTGCTATGAGGAAGAATGTTCTTGCAAAGTGTTATGGTGGTGATGTTACTAGAAAGAGGAAACTATTGGAAAAACAGAAAGAAGGGAAGAAGCGCATGAAGCGTGTTGGCTCTGTTGATATTCCTCAAGAGGCTTTTAACGAGTTGTTGAAGGTCTCTTGATGGATCTTTTGTCTTTGTTATATTGTTTTTCCATTAGCAACTTCTCTTTTCTAGCTAGGTGAGAAATTGTAAGAAAGGAGAAAAGCGAGCATGTTAGAAGTAAACTCCAAATAACACCCACATTGCTTCTTATAGAGGAATTTGAGAAGAAGAATGTTTTTTGTTCCCCATGTGGTTTTATTCATAACAAAGTACCATAGAGTATAGTTCTTGGAAGTCGCAACTTTCCAAGGAGCCATCATAGCATACAATTGTTGCTGTTATTATTATGAATATATTCATGGAACCATGTGAGTTATGCTACATATTATTGATAATAAACAAGTTACACAGGTATCAAGATGTCTCTCCACAGCTCTGTCGAGAAATCTAATGGCCATTTCCAACACCAAAGACTGTCGACTAGCTTTATCTCTACTTTCAGCACTTGACATTGGAAAGGCTGGTGGGATTAGTTGCAGCTTCAAGTTTCCAGTTCTCCGGGCTCAGGTAATTGCCGTCTCAAATAATAGCTTGATGCGTGCCCATAACTTCATCATTTACCTTCACTCGTTTGTGTTGCATTGGCGGATTGTTACCGACCATTGATGTAATTGCAGCGGCTATTACTGACTGGAGACTAGGATCTGATGTGATTGCTTTGGTTAAGGTTTCTGTCAGTGCCTGCTGGGAAGCAGCCGCTGCCTGGCCGTAAAATTGTTGTTCTTGGGATGACTTTCCTGGCTGTGATGTGCCTAGGATGTTGGTGTTCCTGTTGTAGATGGTACTATAATTCGTGTACCCTCCGGTGCTCCAGATTGCAGGTGAAATGTTGGATTCCGAGGAAGAAAAGCTCAGGTTTGTTGAAGGGAATCTGGGGGTTGATTTCATGACATTCGAGGAAAACATGCTGGAAACGTTGTTGGATGAAGTGGTGAGGTCAAGGGTGATGGTTGGGAAAGGTGGGGAAGAGGAATTAGGGAAATAGAGAGGTCTGGTTCTTGAAGTGTCTGCAGGGAGGCTGAAGTTCAGGCCGGGGAAGAAGTTTGTAGCGGGGGAAGGCAGCGACCTGAGTCCGGTTTGAGAAGTAGTGGAGCCGGAGAGGAGCATGGAGGCGGCGGCCGAGGTGGTGGAGGCCATGGCGGTGGCAGAAACCGGGAGGGGATGATTGTGCGTTCCTTCGTAAGTCGTGATCAAGACTGACATGTTGTCGGAGCATCGTTGCACCTGTTTTCTCACCGGGCACGACGCAGCCACCGTGCAGCGGTAGTAAGCACGCGGGCATGGATTCCCTTTCGCTACTTTTTGACCATATTTTCTCCATTGGCATCCATCATTCATCTGCTCCAAAATGTCAACAATTCAAACATTAATTAAGAATTCGATCTTTTAATAGAGATATAAGTATCATAAGGCAATAATCGATTAGGATTTTTGTAACTAGTAAAGTAAGCTAAATCAACTTAGATTATAGCTGATTGACTCAAATCTAAAAAATCATCATTAACAAATAAAAAATTAAAGGAAGTAAACTAGTCTTATTCATAAGTGACTTAAATTAGAAAGTCAATTTTAATTGGTAATTAAAAACAGTCTGTCAATATCGGTAAATTTAAAACCTTATAATTACTAAATTAATTTTCTGAAAATTGCTCTAATTTTTATACCATCCTGATCAACATTTATCATTTTTCACAAAAATCTTTTTCAAAACTAGGGTAAGTCAAAGTTGCTTATAATACAAGTAAACCATAGAAAATATCATGCAAGAACTTACCGTTGGGGTGTCACATCGAGCCCTAACAGAAACCCTAGCTCTCTTCACGCTGGGCTGCGACAGTTCATCGTCTCCACTTCTCGTCGCCTTAAGAGCTTTACTGGGGGGCCATGTTTCTCCGGCAGCCGCTGCGTCTTCTTCTTTCGTCTCCGACGCACTGTTGTCCGGGCTTTGACGGTCCGAACTGAGCTCCAAGTTAGGCTCAGTTGACTTATTATCCGGTTGAACGCCGCCATAGTCAAGCCCAAGTTTCAGAGTTTGATTGTGTTCTTCATCTTCATCAGTGCTCTTGGCGGCGGCGGCGTTAATATCGTCAATCACTCTGGAATGACGACGATCAGGACTAGGGCTTCGTCCTAATCGAAGAGATATCTATTCACGACGCAATATAAAACAATAAATACGAATCAGTTTCAAACTCTAAATCGAGATCGTGAAAACATCCTTTAATTTTAACAATATAATTACCTGTGTTTCTTCATCATCGTTAATTTTGCAGCTTTTCTTCTCGATTTCTGCAGGTTGATGAGAGAAAACATCGAAGAAACGCATCTGGAGAGAGCTGTAATCCTTCTCTATCTTCGCAAGGAGAGTCTTCAACCTTGCGTTCTCCTCCTTCACCTCTTTCATCTCCGCTTTCACCGTCGCCGCCGCTCTACCTTCATCCTTCTATACATACATATGTTCAATTCATCATCAATATTCAATTGCACATCCAAAAACGGAAATTACAATACATATAATGAAAGATAATTAAGCAGCAACGTAACTTTTATATATTTACCTTTAGAACGGCTGTGATGAATCCTTCTTGGCGGCCAGCTGAAGAATTACCGGCTGTTTGTTTTGCAGAACCGTCGCCGGAGATATCCAAGGAATCCGCCATTTTTAAAGCTACTGAGATCTGTATGAAGAAATGAGATTTTGAAGGTGTTTTATAGTAATGTACCATAAAGGAGGCTCTTGTAATGTAGTTATAGCCTATAGGCTAGCTAGAAGAGTATTATTTTATTATATACAAAAAATATAAATAAATTAAAATTGTCAACTGACGGCCCATCATCTTCCACTTTTATTCAATTGTTATTATTATTATTATTATTATTTGAGCGTAAAAGCCGATAGAAATGGAAGAATTCAACTTCAACGTCTGTGCCAGATCGATCCATCCATGAGCTTTAGACTTTTAAGACTGCGTACATTTCGCCCTTCTTTTATTCATACCACTGTATTATATATATGTATATTTCTAATTCGGTGAGAACCAACCTTAACCTGCGAATTTGTGAAGGATTGCACCGCATTTACTACATGATTACACTGTTACAGCTCCGAGACATACTTGGAGAACCTTGCGGTGCAACCGTATTTGGTTGCAAATTACAAATTCAGTTTGTAGGTTAAAGATTGGTTCTCACCTGAGATATATATATATATATATATATATATATATATATATATATATATATATATATATATATATACGGAGTATATATTATGGTATTATATAGTATAAAAAACCAGATTGCTCAGTCAAGCTTTTTGTTTATCCAATACATACTCTCGAATAACCGTGATTTAAAAAAAAAAAAATCAGAGTACTGGCCTGGTTTGAAGCTTCGTACAGAGAAAGCGTCATATGGCAAAAGAGTCAAACGTTGTTTGAGAAAATAGGCAAAATAGTTTGTCATGGCCGGTGGTGGTGGGTTTATATATATATATATATATATATATATAGGCTCTATATGTATGCATTTCTTTTATTAGTAATTTATTTTTTGGAAAAGAAAAATTCATTGGTTGTATATATGGATGGATAGATTTTCAAAATTAGGTCAAAACGCTGCTTAGACACGGTGAAACACTCACTGTGAGACACGGACTTAATTACATTATGCATATATACTACGTCAATTGCTCCGTGGTCTCAAACAAATGAAACCTATAACTAACATGGATTAATAATTATGTATATTTTGGGTGCATAGCCTAACTGGCTAACTAATCTAAAATAGTTTTATAAACATTGCTTTGTTGTGAGCATAAAGTATATATGAATTGATTTTGGTGTGAGTATTATTAGTGTATAAGTTCGTAACTTATTCTTTCCACTTGTCTTCATATAACAGGAGTGATATGATGGGGCTTGCATAAGTAACTCAATTGGTTTGTGGATGCGAGATTATGGGCAAAGAGTGATGTGATGGATCTTTAAGTTTTGGATTCAATTAAAGGTTTTAGTGCTCGCAAGAGAGGTTCAATTAGTTATTGCGTAATAGACTTATAGACATAAAATCAAGCATGACAACCATAATGTGGTTGGCTCATTGTGGGCACCAAATACTGATCTTTCATTTATTGGGTCATTGAGTCAATGTGATTTATCATTGCTGAAATTATGCATAATGTAATTATTTAACTGACTCAAATCGAAGAGATCAGACCAAAGAGGATGCACTAGGTGTCAAATTTGAAACTAGAGAAAGAGATCAGAGATGGTAAATTTATTGCATATATATGCTCCACCTTTGAAAAACAAAAGAAAAAGAAAAAGAAAATTAAACCTCCGATCCATTGCAATTGGTTGAATACTTGAATGAGATCAGAAGCCTACCCACCGAGTCTGAAAGAAAACGAATGGAAGAGAAGTGGTCAGATCAGTATTTATTTAATAAAGAGTAAAAAAGAAAACAATAAATTGAAGATATATTCATATATCAGAAGGAGAAGCCATCCAAACTGGCATGTTGAAAACCTAAAATATATACAGTTGAAAACATGATATTACATACGTTGCCTCTTCATTAAACTACTGCGAACTGCTACATACGACTTCTCTAACCACAACAAACTATTATTATCATTATTATTATTTTTTTTTTAAATCTCCGAGTCAATATTATTTATATGCTGCAGCTTAGATGCTCTAATTAACAACTTTTTATCATATATTTTTATGGAGCTGATGAATTCCAGTTGACTTACAACCCTTCACCTCTCTATGATTACACATGCACAAGCAAGCTGTACATTAATCTAATAATCTATTCCATCCTCAACTTCTCTATAACTTCTTTTTATTTTGTTGTATGACCCTAAGTTTTCTCGATCACTCAACTAGAATCACATATAAAGATGAATTTCGTTCATTTTTGTTCGTATCCGGGTGACCAAAAGCACTACCAGCAACGAGCACACAAGAAAAGATAAACAACATTAGAAAGATTCACTACTGGAAATTATGAAATTTCCGACTACCTGAGAGTGATCTTAAATCAAGTTGAAAGCAAAAGGTGGTCGGAAATAGCATCCGGATACCAAAAGTGGTCGGAACAATGCTTTCAACTTGATTTAAGATCACTTTCAGGTGGTCGGAAATTCCATAATTTCCAGTAGTGATTCTGTGCAACGAATTTAACTGAAAAAGTGTTGGCAAGAATCTACTAGTGATCAACCTTCTAGTACGAGAATCATGCTTCATCCGTTCGTCGACCCCTTTCTGACCTTTTTTTTCTTGCAATTCTTGTTGTTTGCATAGTTGGGTGTAGATAAAACCTAGAGTAGAAGCTATTGAAACTTGAAAGGGAAATAAAGTGGAACAATAATTAAGAATACTATCAAATAATATAAAAAAAAAAAAAAAAACCATTTCACACAGTCAATAAATCTCAGTCCTCTGCTGTCCATTATATATACATATATATATGATGCATGCAGCCACTTATATAATGTTTTTACTATGGTTTGGCTAACCACTCCAAGATTTAAAATGTATTCAACACTCTATACAGCCATCAAAATTATATATATATACACACAAGACAGACAAATATGTATGAATAAAACAAAGGGTTGATTTGATAGTAGTATAGTACCTAAAACCTCAGAGATATAGTAAGTCCAAGGTTGTTGTTTAGTCAATGTATTACACCTACTGACATACAGATGATGACCAATTATCAAATCTAACCCTATATATATTTAAGTCTTCCTGTTTCCAGGCTTTTGAAAATACAAAAGGATATATGATCTTAGTCAACTCAGTAAGTTGACAACTAGTCATTAATAACTCGAGGTGACGGGCCCCACAAGTGAGATATATATTTAGAGAGAGGGAGAGAGAGAGAGAGAGAGACACGTTTTGATATAAATATGGTTCCTAAGTGCAGACTTTGAGGCCAAGTTGGAGTATAATTTATAGGTTTTAGGTCAATGGTTTTAGATTAGGTTTATTTTATATTGGTTCATTTCAACATTTTTATTTTTTACGGCATATATATATGTTTCTTTTATAATGGGATTACATAGAAAAACTAATTAGATTACAATGAGATAGCTAACTAAGCTGCTGGGTAGCTAATTGTCTGGGACAGTTAAGGATTGACCTAGCTAATTAAGCCGGGGTTAATTAGTACTTAGTAGCTAATCAAGTTGTGGCCACTCTAATGTACTCCAAAGCTACCATGATGGAGACACCAAATAATTTTCTGATAATTCAATCAGTATAAGTTTATAACTCAATTGAATCTGCTCCAACCCCATATGGTAGTTAAACTGTACTGAATCTTGGTCGAACCTCATACCGAGTAAAAACTGCTTATTCTTTTTAAATATGAGAAAAATCGTAACCATTAACTTAAGAGTCACACTTGAGTGAGAATATTTCATGGCTCTTGAATTCTTAACTCGTGAGACGTGTGGAATTTATGATAGTTGCTTAAAATCATAATATTTATTACAGAAAATTTATTACCAATTTGAAATAAATAAACTGTTATACTTATAATAGATATTGTAATATTTATATGTGAAATTGTGATACTATTTAAATGATTGTTACTAATGATACATATTGTAATATTTAAATAAAATTGCGATGCTTTCAAAGTGTAATTCTAATGGGAATATTGAAATACTTATATGTGAAATGTTATGAAAGAAATTGTAATACTTATTGTCAAAAATTTAATACCAATTCAATATGAATTAAAAATAAATTGTTACTTATGATAGATATTACAATATTTATATGTGAAATTATGATACTATTTAAGGTAAACTTAATTGTTACTAATGATAAATATTGTAATACTTATTCTTCCAAAAGGAAGAACCCCAACCCGACAAAGCATTTGGGAGAATGTAAGATGTAAATCATGGTAACTCAACTGAACATGAACCACAGAGGCTAGACCTGTGCTCACTGCGCACAAGAAACCCCCCTCACTTTGAGAGGTTGCTTCCACACTGCCGCTAGTGAGACTCCATCCCTGGTCATTCTTTCAAAGTTTCACCTCTGTGACCAGTTGAGCTCCCCATGTGGGTAATATTGTAATACTTATACTTATACACCTAGTTGTCTACACCTAGTTTTTGCATTAGCAAACCCATTGCTATGTGACCACATGCTTAAATGATTAAGTTCCTCTCACATGAATTTATAATTCTAGATAAGAGTGTTTTTATTTTGTGACAACTGATACTATACAATGCATAATGTTTTTCATAAAATATTTGAAAGAATTGGGAATTAAACCTACGCCAATATAACCCCTATTTAGAATTTAGATCAGTTTTATGTCACTCAACTAAAAAAAAACCTTTTTATCACATTATACACAATGGGTGTTCTTATGGAATTGATGTAGGTAATAAGATCAATGTGTGACGAAGGTTGGCGCCTCTGCAAGGACTTTCTTGATCATGATTCATGAATGATAAAATACAACTCAAGGCGGGGAAACAGTTAGAAAGAAAAGTACAAATTCTTTATAGAAATGAAGGTGGTAGCGTTTCAGTGGCCAACAAGGCAAGCTAGCTGTAACAATACATACATTACGCTCTAGAACAACTTACTCCATAATAATAACAAATTGAGATACAAATAATGAAATCAAACCTGACTCGAGTTCAACCTTACATACATTGACTTATTAAGCAGCAAATGCTTTAAGGGCGGAACAATGTATCTTTCCAACTTATTGTCATCGGCCAATCAGCCTCCAAGACACAGAACGAATAGAAGGGGCAGAGGCATAGCAACATAAAATCAAGGGGGCTGTCGGCAATTACATCCAGAAATAGTTCCCCGAAAAACTTAAGATTATGGAGAAGTATACCAGACTTCCTAATAAATTAAGAAAAATTAAAATATGAAAACAACACTGTCGTGCACTCTGGATTTTTGGTTCTGAGCCACACATTCAGATATCCACATCAAGTTCCTGATTTCCTGCTCTCTCAACCTTACATATGCAAAGAATACGCCATAGTGGAACTACAAATAAAAGACATAACAAAGCCATTAATAACAAGCAGGAATTAGAAAGTAGAAACTAGAATTTCCTCTAGATTTAAAATATCAAACTAGAATTTTATCTAATGGTTTTACCACAACTCTCTAGTCTACAAGCTTGTCAGAAATGAACATACCTGCTGCTCAAATGCCAAGCAAAGACGTTTGACTTCTTCCTCATAGAAAGCCTTGTCAAGAATCTGGCTCTCCCCATAGGATAATTTGGAAAATATGGATTGATATGGAGGGTATTTTTCCATGACACCACGAACCTGCAACAGCAAGCAGACAAAATGAGGAAGTGCAATTGAAAATTAGTGCAAACTACATAGAAGATACTAACAAGGGCTAGGCAGAAGACCTCCATTTTAACTAATGAGAAAATAAATAAATAGTTGGGCATGCTGTATGACACGCAATTCAGAACAAGGTTGCTTGCATGGCAAAACGGTTTTTCAAATAGATAGTATTATTATACTCGTTTTCCCTCTTTAACTATAGACCTGTCCCACCTTACTCATTCTCATTCATTGCCTCTGGTGTTGCAGGATAGTTCATCCAATAATTACACTACATCTGTTCAGCAAAAACTCTCTGGTTTAAAAAAACACATGAGATAAGAGAGTATTTAATGCACTGACTAAATGGTATATTTCTGATATTGTCCATCATAAAACCACAGTATTGAATGTATAAACATTTTATTGCAAAATTCTATTTAAAGGGTATTGTTGGTAATGAAATAATAACAGTTTTTAACAGATAGAGGGAAAAGTTTTTGGGGAGAGGGGAAATTGGGTGGAAGTCTTTAGAAGAAGAAAGCAACTTCACACAGAATGGAGTTCAGTGAGAGTGTAGCAGCACCAACTGTTATGGACATCCAACCAGATGAGTAAAAACATATTCTCCATGGGAATTCTATTAGTAAGAGAGTGAAACAGCTAAAAGCAAGCATATACCTGATCAATATCTTCGCAGATAGCAAGCTCCTCATGACCATAAGGATAACTATTTGACAAATAACAGCATCAGAAAGATTCATAGAGGCTCACACACACACACATATAGAGAGAGAGAGAACAGAGCTAATGCACTTACAGTAGACCAAAATTAGAATATAACTTCTTGCGGTCTTCCCTAGTGAGCTCAGTGCCAATGCTGTTAAAAAACCAAATAAGAAAGCAATAAACAAAGTGCCTAAACAGTATGGATAACATCACCAAGAGAATACAGTAGAGGATTTGCAATAATTAATTTCAAGGTCTCTCAAACATCAGAGGAACTGAACTTGTAAATAGCAAGAAGAATAGTTCTGTTCAATCACTGTAGTATTGTGCATCTGTCCAGCATAATCTTGAGAAGAATATCAAAGATGTTGTAAATGACACACCTGTTTATGGTGATATTAACAGCTCTTCTGTCAGCCTCAAAAGAAAGCAAGTCTGACATGATTTCTGCAGTAGCACCACCCAGTTTCTATTTGAAAATTTTCACATCAGATGAAGTGAAAAAAGACAATGACTTCTCAGAAGTATGAGACATTGATATGTTAGAAATTTATAATCCACACCCACCTGGCAAAATTTGTAAAAATCCTCAAGGTATGCCTTGTACAGGGTATTCCTCATAATCTCAATATTCATGTCATCCAAGTCCTGCAGGACACTAAATCACATAACATATACTATTCTATGAAACTAAACACTGGAAAAAGTGTGGATGATATCCCCCTCTTACAAATTTACACAATTTTTTTTTTGAAGTTCAGACTTCTAGAGCTGATTCAGCGTAAATTTGCCAAGTTATGATAATTGATCAAATAAGGAGATATTAATTTGAAAAGCATAAAGTCTATGTTACCTCTGAAGTAATGCACTCAGAGAAATATGGAGCCAAGGGGGTATCAACAAGCACAAGCCTGTAAAGCTCCCTCATATTTTGAGCCACTGCTAAGGAGGCAATGCTGTAAAAATAACACAAAATGAGAGTTGCTATTGGCTAGACAAAAAGGATTACATAGTACTTCTCATGATACCAAATGGGCACTATGAACAATACCTGTCAAACATGCCCAAAGGGTGGCATTTCTCCAACAATTCCTGAACATCTCTCTCATGCAATGTTCCAGTAACAATTAGAACAACATTGTCAATCATGTGACCATACCTGAACCATAGGACGAAATATCAGCAAGGTAAAAGGTCAACCAGTTTACATCAGCAGGGGGACACATGGCAAGCTGGATGAACAACCTATATAAAAAGTACGATCTTGTATTGCCATCTTTATAGTTTATACAACTACCCCACACTATTTTAATAATGCAGACAGTGCATTATTGTCAATTAGAAGTGAATACACGGATGGAAAATGGATAGACAATTTATATGAACAGTGAGTAAGTGATTGCTATAGCAAAAGTCGGTCACCAAAGAAGGCAACTAAAGGCACCTTACAATTATATAATTACACTAAAAAAAGACTAACATTAATCATGTACCAACTTCTACATTAGTAAGCAATGCAAGTGCTGGAAATAGAAATACAAGAGATGACAAAGTTTCAATTCATAAACCTGATGTACTCCAAAAAGGTTGACAAGGGCTCTGTAGCTTGGCATAACATGTGGTTATACTCATCCACGAGTTTAAGAGTGCACTTCTCCACAATTGTAGTTGTGTGTAGAGGAGAAGGTTCTGCAATCAACAAGATCAAAACCATTGAATCTCAGAAATAGACTCCAAAATCATAACAAAAAAGGTTGAAAAACTGTTCATCAGCAGAATGAAGAATCATTGCTAGCTTATAAAAATTCCTTTAACATAGTCCAGCAAACAACATCAATAGATAAACTAATTAGCATTAGTGATCAATCCAAAAAATAAACAAATAAACAACCACCGGAGATGAAGTCAGTTGCTAATATTCTAGCATTATACAACAATGAGCCATACTGGCTTGTAATCCAATGCATCTGCAAGTAAATTCCATCCTACTAAGTGTAATTTCCAGTTGATTCTGAGAATTACTCCTATATCCAATGCCTGTGAACTATAAATTCCAGATCAGAGCCAACAACGCAAAGTATTACAGCAAATTACTGAACAATCAAATTGAATTTTGTATTTGAATCAATAATTCACATTCTAGCGGGGTAATTAATCTGATAAATCAAATTGGATACCGGAACAGACCATTCTGGAGGTACGGGCCGTATTCGGTGGCGGTGAGGTGCATCTTGATGTCATCGAGGGTTTCGCACTGGCAGAGGTTGTTGTAATCGGCGGCGGTTAGGAGACCAGCTCGGTGGCCCCTCACGATCGCCTCCAGGTATCCACTGTGGATGTTGAAGGTGAGCGCTTCGAATCCGTACATCTTTTTTTCTCTCTCGGAGATCGTTATTGATTATAGATCTGAATCGAAATCGAGAGATTGAAAGAGATAATAGAGACCCTTCGAGAAAACCCTTAACCGGTGCTCCAGAGAGGGAGGGGTGACGGGTTCCGATCTTATGAGCGTGGGGTCCTGAAACTCTATGCTGTAGATTTCGCAATAATAGTAAAACGTGCTTTGCCTGAGCGGAATTACATTAAATTTACTTCAAATATATTCAGATATTAATGGTTTATTCAGTAATTTTTATTTGTAATTATTTAATTTTCACCATCCCGATTACAATAAATAAAACATAATGCCCCGAAAGAGTAATTGATTGTGTATAACCTAATTTTTGTACTTAATTTTTGGATCTTCCCACATTTAATTTGGTTGTGATTTGCGAATTATTAAACATGAACGAAGTTTATTTATAATACAAAATATAATATAATTAAAGACAACATTAATCAAGTTGAATAAATTGTTAATTTGATAATGACAATATTACAAATTTGATTTTCATTAGGAGTGATTATTTGACATTATGAATTCTAGTCAATTAACAACAGATAATTTATGTTAGTTTACCTTGATGTTCTTTAATTCTTTGCCGGCTAAAAAAAATTCAATATATACTTTCAAATAGTGATTATAAATTTATATTGGTCAAAAAATATAATACTATTTGTCTATCTTGTGTATCTATGATAAACAAGTTGGTCTGTTTAATAAAAAATTATAATTTATATCCCTCCATAATATGTTTTGTATTATTAATAGTGTAAATGATGTCTTTTAATTTTTAAATATTGTATATATATTATCCTTCTCGTACTGTACAGAAAAAAATTAAAGAACAATATGTATATTATAGAAGAATCAATATATGTATCATTTTAAAAATTAAGAAACAACATTTACATAATTAATCACTAATAATTAAGAAGTGATCTTGACGATGGACGATATAAATTAGAATTTTCTCTGCTTATATAAGTTCCTACATCAGTTCATTTTGACCCAATGAAAGAGTAAATAGCCCATTTGATATTTTATAGGCTTTTAACAGAAAGGCCGACAGCTTTATCCGGTTAGACTCAAAATCAGCCCCAATTGTGATCCGGATGCACAAGGTTCTTGCGATGGATTTGCTGTTATCTTCACTTTCCATTTCTCAGCCTCAACTACTCTGTGAGTATGCTGGGAACTGCACGAAGAAGTTATGTTTTTGGCTTATCCACTGATAATTCTCAGTTTTCTGATCACTCTCAGTAGGGAATTGGCGAAGCAGCGGAGGTTTCGCAATGAGCGCCAATATTCCGAAGAAGAAGAAGCAAGTATGGATATGGACAGAGAACAAGCAAGTGATGACCACCGCCGTCGAGAGAGGCTGGAATACGTTCGTTTTTCCGAAGAATCGTCAAGACATTGCTCATGAGTGGTCATGTAAGCTTATTACTACTCTTTCTTATTTTCTCTGTGATGATCTGAGCTTAGTAAGTAAAATATGCGTGGCAAATTTCATAACAAATTAATGAGATTAAAAGGATTTGATGTCTTGATGGTTCATGCAAACTGCAATTAGATCAAAGGCTACTACTTTTTGCTTTTACTGTCACAAAAGTATTTAGATTTTTAGTTAGGTTATGTATGGTGCAGCAACTGCATTGATATGGCCTCTATTTATTGAAGAGGGAGGGGTTTTTGATCATGAACAAAAGAGGGTTGCTGCCTTTGCGGAGATTTCTTCTCCACAGCAGTTAGAACATTTCCAGCAAATGGATGAGCTAGCTGACAATGTTATTGTTAATCTATTAGATTGGCAGGTATCCCTAAAGGATTCTTTTCTGCAAGATTTATTCTTTTGCACAATGCTAAGAAGATTTGTATGGACTATAAGTGCATTCGGATATTAGTTCCCTCGTTATACATCTTGATTCTTCAAAGCTGGTGTTATTTGCATTTCATAGGTGATACCTGCGGAAAATATTGTTGCAGCTTTCCAAGGCAGTCAGAAAACAGTATTTGCTGTGTCAACATCAACAACAGAAGCTCAAGTGTTCCTTGAGGTAATACCATAAGTTGGACTTTTGCCCACAAAAAAAGTTGTTTTTCTGATGAATCAGTTGACTATTCCAGGATTTCTCATGTCCTCTTTCCTTTTGTGTGTTTGGGGGAAGGTGGGTAATGTACTAATGTAAAAAATCTTTGTTTCCATGGAGCTAGCAAACTGTTAGAGGTGTTCAGGGGCTCTAAACAGTGCAAGGGATTTAGTGTATTTGATTGCATTTCCTAGGTTTCATTACTCCCCCAGAGTACATGACCGACCACTAAGACTCTAGGAAAGACTCTAGGAGGAGAGACCAATCAAATGACTGAAATTCTTTATTAAATTGAGCTTTAATCTTCAAAAGATAATTTGTTGATTTTGGTTTTGTGCTTTATCAGGCCTTGGAGCATGGTCTGGGTGGTGTTATTATGAAAGTTGAGGATGTTGGAGCCATCCTTGAGCTGAAGGTAGTGCTTTCTAAACAAGTTGATTTTCCTTGGTTATGCATACGTTACGATGTTATGATGCGTAGGACTACTTTGACAAAAGACTTGAGGCTGGAAGTTTATTAAACTTGACTAAAGCCAGAATAACAAACATTCAAGTGACTGGAATGGGTGACCGTGTCTGTGTTGATCTCTGCAGCCTAATGAAACCTGGTGAAGGTCTTCTGGTATTCTCCGTCTCCTTTTGTGTACAAAAGGCATTTGTTTTTGACATGAACTTCTTGTGTCTTATTTGACAGTTACTTCTATTACACAATTTCAATCATTTAGGTTGGATCCTTTGCAAGAGGTCTCTTCCTTGTCCACTCAGAATGCTTGGAGTCAAATTACATCTCTAGCAGGCCTTTTCGAGTCAATGCGGTGAGTTTTGGATTAATCCTATTAAAAGTTCCTTCATAGAAATGGAAAGAGATTGAGCAAAGTATTCAACTTTCACTACTGTTCTTCATCGAGTTGAATAAAGTTAATTGCACTAGAAACATTAGCGTAATCTGTGTCCTATGGTATGAATATTACTCTGCTGTTTGCAGGGGCCAGTACACACATACGTTGCTGTTCCAGGAGGAAAAACTAGCTACCTCTCGGAGTTAAAAACAGGCAAAGAGGTTGTTGTGGTTGATCAAAGCGGCATGCAAAGGACAGCAATTGTTGGACGTGTGAAAATAGAGACTAGACAATTGATTCTCGTGGAGGCAAAGGTTAGTGTGTAGACATTGGTAAACTTATAAAGACCCATGATCCTTACAGTCTATACTGATAAACGAGATTATGTGAAAGTGTAGGTAGAATCAGAAAGCCATACCTCTTACTCGATCCTCCTACAGAACGCTGAAACTGTTGCATTGGTGCCTTCTCCTCGAGGTATATGATGACCATGGTGTAAATTTAGTCCCAAAATTGGAAATGTTTCTATTGTCCTGATCGACACAATTGATCTATGCAGGTGAGGGGCGCGAAAGAACAGCAATTCCTGTGACTTCTCTCAAAGTGGGCGACGAGATTCTGCTTAGAGTGCAAGGAGGTGCTCGACATACTGGAATAGAAATTGAAGAATTTATTCTTGAGAAATGATCAAGTTGTTTCAATTGTACATCTGCCTGCCATTTTTGCCTTTTCAAATGTTTTAACATACAAACTCTTTATGAGATTGAAGTATATCAAATGAAGATTAAAAACATCTGCTACCTACAATCAAGCACAAATGGGACAATCCCAGCCAAGTTAGTCGGGTTTGGTAACCACAAGGTTCTAAGTTCAACTCGTCATAAGTACAAATTTTATGATAACTGAACATTGCATCATCATACGACTAAAGATACACTTTTTAGATTTGAAAAAAAGGGCCTAATATTGATCAAAGATCAAAAGGGGTTCAAATTAAGAAGAAAAAGAAGCAACAGCCTAAAATTTGGATGAAAACTTGTATTCAAGGGAGCAATCAATTTGTAGGTTGAGATGGTGGTGCAGCTGTCTTCTTGAAATCAATCTTGTCAACCTTGACTTCTCCATCAATGAGTTCATAAACATATACAACAACGCGCAGGCCATCAATATCCATGAGAACAAAACTTGGGTTCACGTCGTAGGTGATGCTACTATATGCACCAGTCGCAGACCCAGGGTTTATCACAACGCCAGCCTCGTGTTTATAAGCCTTGAACTGGTGGGTGTGGCCACTTACTAAAATGTCGACATCAAGCTGTCTCTGGAGCATGGCTAGCGAATCCAGATCTCCCCATGGAACAACCTTCACAACCACAAAAACCACAGCCTGTTAGGCATTCCTCAGCTTGAGAGACTACAATTAATCTTATCAGATTACAAAAATTATACGGAGCATATAACAATCCTGCTGATGCAAGCATTATGCATCTGTCTACAAAACATTTAAGCTAAACAACATTTCAGAATATCAGTAAAACGAAAAGAATGAAGAAACAAAGACTCGGACAATTATTTATTGAGAATGAAAAGTGTGTCAAGTTGTCCTCTGAATGCAAATAGATATCAGTCATTAGCTTTAATCCATCAAATGCATAGATTCAAACCTGATGACCATGGCATAAACCAAGTTTGAATTGTCCAATAGTGATAGTCTTCGTCTCTGGATATTTGGATTCTTCATCATACTCTCCCCTAGTTATATGCAAGCTAGGGCACAAACTCTTCAAATAATCATGAACCTCCTGCACACAAGAAAATTTCACAATCAAGCTCAACAGATTTCTTCACGGAATGAGAAAATGAAAACGAAAAGTAAGTTCTAATTCTCAGAAGCATTTAGCACATGCTACTGATCTCATCCAACTTTCTAAATGCAAATCATGCTACTATAAATTTATACAATAATCTTCTTAGCATGATGCTTTAGTAGGAAATATACAAAAACCTTTAAACAACCAATTAACATAGGTTAACAAATGTATTCTAAGTAGCTATTGCATTGCTTTTATATCACTAACCAACAAATCCAATTCTTTCTTAACAGTAGCAGATGCTACTCCGTACATATTGTCAATTCTCTTCCCACTTCATCGCAATAATACTATGATCAACAGCCATGACAGTGGAACCTTGAAAAACAAAATCTGTTATGTTTTCTCAACGTGTAGGCTAACAATCATACAAAGGCTGCTACACAACACACTGCATAAACCCTAAAGTCTACACGGAGGATAATCCCCAATTAGAGGTATAAGTAGCAAACTGACTGAGTCAGGTCAACTTCAATTAGGTTGAAAACTGATTGATTTTTAAACCAACAAAAATCGCGAGAATCCCAATGAATCAATAGAGAGAAGTGTACTTTGATGCAGAGATTTCCAGTGCAAATTATGTGTTGAATCTTTCCCGGGACGAGCATGGACTTGAACTTTGCCGGAAGATCAGCGGCTCTGTGAGGGATATGCAGATCACCGATGGCTAGTACCAACACCATTTTTAACAATTGTTTTTTCCGCTCAATCTCCCAATCTGTGAAAGTTTGCGGCCCTGGAAATCAATTCAGAGTTAAACAAAAAGAGAACGAGGGAGATAAAGTGAGAGACTACGAGGGTACCTGCAATTACGGAAATCTGGGCAACCCGAAAAAATTCGAATTTTGGGGTTATTAATTTGAATAATTTCTACGTGACGAGAATCAAAATGGCCGAGTCTGTCACCAGCCAATCATTATTGTGTGGACCATGGTCTACACAAGTTGTGTAGATCATATTTTGTCTACTGTAAAATAATGTACATTTAATACAACAATAATGTACATTCAATACAAAAATAATGTACATTATATTCAGGGGATGTACATTATTTTTGTTCTGAGTGTACATTATATTGTACAATGTACATTCAGTACAAAAATAATGTACATTTAGTATAATAAAAATGTACTTTTTGTTATGGTGCACATAACATTGTGTGGACCATGGTCCATACAATAATTTGCCGTAACCAGCCAATCGTTATACCGTGCACCACGGCGCACATAGCATTGTGCACCCCACGTCTCTCAAAACGACGTCGTTTTGTTAAGTTGTTAAAAAAAATCATCTGTTTCAAATGCATATAAACTCATAACAGAATACACATAAACTCATAACAAAATACACATAAACTTTTAACTGAATACATATAATAGGGTTTGGCCTGGTTAACATAATACACATAAACTCTTAACTGAATACACATAAACTCATAACATAATACACATAAACTTTTAACTGAATACATATAATGGGGTTTGGTTAACATAATATACATAAACTCTTAACTGAATACACATAAACTCATAACACAATACATATAAACTTTTAACTGAATACACGTAATGGAGTTTGGTCTGTTCGGACGGACGGAGTGACGTCAGCAAGACACGCGCGCGTTTTGTGCCTAAGCGCACATTGTTATGTGCGTCGTAGTGCACGATATAAATTACAGCTATAGATGTAAGCTGTACCAAATGTGATTTTAGAATTGAGGAAGTTAAACATGATTCTTATATTAACTGGTTGGTTGGTGGGAGGAAATTAAGTGGAAATGAATTACTCCGTATAATTTTATAGGAGATGAATAATGTAGAATATAGTAGTAATTTAAATTTAGTGTTGAGTAAATATCACTTTTGGTCATTTGACTATCATAGCTAAAGCATATTTTGTCTTTGACTATTGCTTTTTCAAATTGGGTACATGACTTTCTAACTAGTATCACTTTTGGTCTTCCGGTCTAATTTTTCAGTCATATATTATCGAAATTCCAACCAAAAAATAATATGTTATAATTAGAAGGATATTTTGATCTTTTCAAATTTATTTCATTTTCTTCTTTTATTTTTTTTCTTCTTCCCGCTTTCTTCCCCAGCTCTCCAAAAGTTATGCATAACCTGAACTAGTCATTGATGATCCTTAACTATTTTATATCTACTTGTTTGGCTCAACTAGGTAGATAGATGTACAATTTTGTCGTAAAAGAAACATAGAATGCTGAATGTCCAACCAACCACCAACCCATGAAGTCATGAACCCAATAGACAAATAAAAGACAAATAATGTACCAATTAATTAAATTAAATTATACCAAAATATACAAAATTCATATATAAATTAGATATATCTAATATTACCATTTGTTTTCGTACATGCATCTAGCATTACCATGTTATCACCCCCTCAAATATTTCCAAAATAGTTGATAATTGTTTCTTGATACATGCATCATTTCAGTACCAGATTACATCTATTCTGGTGTCTTCGATCATCGGAGATTGACACACGTAACATGACAGGTCATTTATTAATACAACATCTCAAAAGCTATTGTGAAAAAACTAAAAATATACTTCTGTTTATTTGGATTTGAATTATGAAAAGCTCCATAATAATATTAACAATCTATAGACAAATAAAATTAAATATTATTATAAAATTCATTTTCGACGAAATTTATAAGTAGGTAAAGTAATCAGGTGATAATAACCTGCCCATTTAACAATTCCGAATACCATTCAAATCCCAAATCAAATGGGTCTGGTTGCAAATTAAAGGGAGTGAGAGTAAGTTATTTTTTGGGTAACTTATTAGTTGGATAATTGACTTGATAATTACAAAATTTGAAGTTTGATTCTTTGTAGAAATTACATATTGACCTTCTCGTTTTGAGACCAAACAACCTAGGTCAGTTAAATCATTATGTTCTTTTGTTGGCTAAGGTCACAACTCACAAAGTGAGTTATAGTCTTATAGACAACCTAAACTGATTTATCTGCTTTTGCTCCTTTGCCGATTAGGTCACAATGCAAATGATGGCGACATATTTTCTCGTAAATCAAATTAAGGTAATTTTTTCCAATTTATTATTATTACTAGTTTTTTCTATGCGCGATGCGCAAAAACATGTGTCTAATATTTATATCTTTTAAAATAACTAACAAATTCCTACTAATTAAAAATTTAAAATCTATATGAAATCCATTTTTTATTATAATATAATCTAATATATAATGTCTACAAATATTATTATCATTAAAGAATATATAAGAAAATATATGGTGGATGCATATGCATGGTAACAATAATGGAAAAGATAATGGAAGTTATAACGGTAGGGGTATTTTTGTCCAAAAATCCAAAAAATTATATAGTACAATTCTAAAAGCATAATGTACAAAATGATTAGCATTAAAAAAACATTAACATAAATGGGGAATATAACTTTGATTGAGACTTATTATGTTTTTAGATTATTTTTTTTTTTAAAAAATTGACTTCTTAATTTATAAGGTACGTAGTGTTTAATTATAGATTAAAATTATACCCACTAAATTCCATAATGATAAGAGTTGAAGTAAAACCTACTTTACTTCATCGGCTGAACCATGCATGCAATGATGTATTATTGGTTAGTTACTGTACAGATCTCATAACTTAATACACCAAACTTCATTTATTTACGTAACATCCTAGCTAACACTAACAGAATCATCAATCTAGTACATACTAACATTAAACTATTTAATTAACTAAATACTCACATTTGATTATATTATAATATTTTTTTTTCACATTAAATTTAACCTATAAACACCAATATAATATGTTGAATTGATGGTTAAATAGAAATCACTCGTCGTCCTTCCTCTTAAGTCTTTGCAAGTTTGGTATTTCGTTGGAAGGAATTTAATTCAGTCGTTACTTTTTAGATATTGTTTTCTTTTTTTGACATTTAATTAGATTATGGGGGTTATTCAAAAAAATAAATAAAATTGTGGGGTGTTTGGTAAATAGTAGTTAGTTGATTGGGTTAGCAGGTTTGACTAGTTGATAATATTAGTTGATTGTAGAAAAACGTTTGATAAATTAGCTGATAGCTTATTAAATATCAAATGACTTTTTAAAAAAGCTGTATTGAGCATCTTTTTAAATTTGTAGTGTTTTTAATAATAAAATGTTACAAAAAAACTAATTAATCAAACACTCATATTAATTGTTTAACCAAGTTAAACAATTAATAATGGTCAAACTGGTCAAAACATGCACAGATGCGTGAGAGTGCTTACATCATTTGCTACGAAATGCATGCACATTGGGGAATTAAAACAAAACATTAAAAAAAAATAATAATAAAATAAAAAAATAAAAAACCATACACGGTTGTAATCCTTTAGTAAATGTGAATTGAATTTATTGAATAAAAATCGTGATAGACTGATTTTATTGTATTTATTTTAGTAGACATTGAAAATGGTAATTTAATTTCCGAAACAATAACTATGCCGTATATGTTACTTTATTGAAAATATATGCTAATAGTTTCTTCATTTGTCATTACTCTTATCATGAATAGACAATTTAATTTTTAACAAAATTGACTAAGAAATATGCCATTTCACCAATTTGTAATGAATTATAAGAGATATGTACTTCAACCACTAATGTGGTTTACAAAAGCCTTGTTTAGTAAATGGCGGTTAACTGTTAGCTGATTGGGTTAATTAAAAGATATAATTAGTTGATAATATTAGCTGATTGTAGAAAAGTATTTGGTAAATTAGTTGTTAACTAATATTTGTTTGTTATAATTTATTTTCTAAAAAAGCTAATTGAAAAAGTTACTCTGAACAACTTTTTGAAGTTTAGCATTTTAGAGTTACAAAAAACTAATTAACCAAACATTTATGTTGATTTTTTAACCAAGTCAAACAACTAATAGTGATCAAAATTGACTTATAAGGCTAACTATTTTACCAAACATGACCATTTTTTTTTTAAAAAAAAATAATTTGTAATATTCATTTCCTTTTATTCAACTATTTATAAGAATTATTATGTTTACTAATTACACATCCCAAATTTCTAATTTTAATGTAATATGCATTCAGTTAAATTTTAATATAAAATTATACTAGAAATCTCATTTGCTATACCTTTTTTTTTTTTTTTTTTTTTTTTTTTGGGTTTTGAAAAGTATTTGCTATACCTAATGAATAATACTATATCAATTTCACTTTTTTTTAATAATATCTTATCATAACAATATAACTTATATTTTTATAATAAATCGCCCGAGCATTGCACGGGGTGACATACTAGTATTATGAATAGACAATTTACCAAATTAATTGAGAGGTGTACCCCATAGTTATAGATGGCTAACTCAAACTTGAAACTTTATGATTGTCAAGTCAATTGTTTCATCATTGTTAATTAACTAAATGTATATTTACTAATTTTATGTTTAAATTAAATAATTTGAAACACACAAACATATATATGGACATGACCAAATGAAAATCACATTTTTCCTGTGTGAACGTGCGAACTACTTATTGAATCTTGTAATGTCTAATTGTGCATTTACAAATAAGTTATTGTGCATCCTGAAAACACATTTCTGTAATTACTTTTCAAATTACGATTGTGCATATTGTACAGTTGTACTGTATAATTGAGCATTTCTATATAGCCTAATATAGTAAATAATTAATAAAGAATCATTTTAATGTTTTTTGGGTTACAAGTTTAAAAAGTTTCTATAGTAGCGGAAAGTCGAGTCACGTTCTTCTGTCAAAATTACAAGTTTAAAAAGCTTCTATAGTAGCGGAAAGTCAGAGTCACATTCTTCTGCCTAAATTATAAATCTGGACTATCAACTATATTGGGATAAATTAAAGGGATAAAGTACAAATAAGCCACTGAACTATTTGGGAAACAACAATTAAGCCATCGAACTCAAATAACCATCAAATAAGCCATTGAACTCAGAAAAAAAAAAGAGCAAATAAGCCATTGAACCCTGAAAAAAAAGAGCAATTAACATTTTTATAGGTTAATTCCAAGTTTTTTGCTGATTGGATTGCCAAATCAAGAACTAAAATGATGAATCACTATAGTTGAGAGACGGTTTAACAATTTACTTTATTTTTCTCACATAAAATGTTGATTTTTAGAGTAAATTATTTTTGATAGTATAAGAATTTATAGGGTGTCTACAAATGTTGTAGGGGTCATTTGACCCAAATTTGTGTTAACATTTTAGCAGCTATTCCTTCCGTCCTATTTTATATATCGGGTTAAGTTAATGAGATTTAATTGGAGTTATTTACAATTTAATTTTTCACAATATTAAGTGTAATATTAGCATATAAAATTTATATATTTAGAAATTACATTAAAAGTACTATTAAACAAAAAAAATCAAATTAAAAAATTATAAGAAAATGTTAATAGAAATAAGCAAAGAAGAAAGAGTTGGTTTGACGAATGAATGGTAAATAAAACATATAAAATGAGACGGATGAAGTATTTTTTTTTCACTTCCCATGTAAAGAAGGAATTGTAGTTTGTAAGTTGAGTCATGTGTGTGTGTTTTTTTCTTTCCATTTTTTGTTTTTGGTTGTAAATTTGGTGTATTACCTTAGGAATTGTAATTCTACCAATTTTAAACATTGTGACAAGTGATTTCCTTCTTATCCTACCAAACGCTACCTAAGTATCGGAGTTCGACCAAGGATGTCGGGCCAAGTTATATGGGTCAGAAAAGGGCTTGTTTGTTTTCTCTCATATCTTCCCCACTGGTTTTCAGTTTTCACCACCTCTCATTTCTATCCTTTCCAAACCCCTCCTTCCCTTGTCCACTCTCCCCTGTCTTTCTACTTTCTTACCCTTTTTATGCCTCTCCATTTTCCCCCTTTCCCTGACAGCTTCTTCTCTTCTTTCCTTCCCATTCCCCCCTGGATCCTTCGATCATCGCGAGTTTTTTGTTCGTCTTTCGTTAATTCCAGTAAATGTTGTTTAAGGAAATTGTGGGTTCTTTAATTATGGTCTTTCTGCTTTCGTCTTCCTTTTCTGAAAAGGAAAATCGAGTCCACATGTGGAGTTTGATTATTGAAGCAGTAGTATAATAGAAGAACCTTCGCGCTCTTTATCGATCGGAGTGATTCTTTTCTTAAACTCTGCAATGGATGAACAGTTATCTTTGTATTCTCAATTTCCCCATTTTTAATTTCCTTGATTTTCGGTAATCTGCTGGATCAGATGGGAATGTTGTTCTTGTAATTTTTATTTACTTCAATTAAAAATCCGATCAAATTCTTCAATATCGCGCAACGGGCGTTACGAGTGTGAAGAAATCAATAATGGGTTGTGCGAGTTCGAAGCAGAGAGTGTGCCGGAAATGCCAGGCGGCGTATTCTCCGGTGCGGCGGAGCCACTCGATGCACTGGCATCAGCCGCCGTTGAATGACGTGGAAAGTGATCACGTGGTTGCGCTCACTTCCTCCACCCTTGGATCTTTAATGCTGGATCCTCTGAATCAGAATTCCGGCGAAGAAGAAAACGGCGGCGGGGTTACCACCGTCCAAGCTCCGTTTGGTAGTGTAAAGAGTGTTTCTAGTGACGAGTTCGCGGCGGGGTTGACAGAAGCAATGACGTGGTCTCAGATGATCGACAAGAAGATTGGCGGCAGAACTCCGGTGTCCGGCGAGCCGGAGATGATCAACGCGTGGGAGTTGATGAAGGATCTTGAAGATATTAGCCCTCTGAAACCTTCACGAAGCCATGCCCGGAGCTTCTCCTTCCATGTTTCTCCAAATCCAATGTTTTATCCTCCCATTCCTAGGACGAAAGACGACACAGAAGCTTCCCCGAAGCAACAATGGTCGTCGTCGGAGGTCGCCGATAACGAGTCGAATTCCACGTCGGCTTCAAACGACACATCCGTCGGCTTCGCATCGGAGTTTGACCCGGAAGTGATCGCGACTTTCAGAAAAGCGCTCGCCGAGCTCCCGCCGGCGACTCCGTTCCGTCTCAAACCACTAGCTCCCGACAACATTGATAGCCCCGAAGTAATCACCGACTCCTCCGACCACACCAAATCACCACCGGAGAGTGGTAATAAAAACAGAGTGATCGTCTACTTCACCAGCCTCCGAGGAGTGAGGAGGACGTACGAGGATTGTTGCTACGTAAGAACAATTCTGCAGGGACTAGGAGTCAAAGTTGACGACAGGGACGTGTCAATGCATTCCGGCTTCAAGGACGAGCTTAAAGAGCTTTTAGGCGAAAGCTATGGCGGCGGCGGCTTGCCCAGAGTGTTCGTCGGAAAAAATTACATCGGCGGAGCGGACGAAATCCGGCGAATGCACGAGGACGGGCAGCTGGAGAAGCTAGTCGAATTCTGCGAAACGGTGGACGAAAGCGGCGGCGGCGGAAAGAGCGGCGATTGTGGGGCGTGTGGCGATATCAGGTTTGTGCCATGTGAGACGTGTTCAGGAAGCTGTAAAATCTACTGCGAAGGTGGCGGCAATGGTGAAGAAGACGATCAAGAGTTTGGGTTTCAACGCTGCCCAGATTGCAATGAAAATGGACTGATTAGATGTCCAATTTGTTGCGATTAATATTACCCAACAACGTTAGTTTTTCCTAATTACATAGCGTTTTGGTTGTCCCTATGTTGTGCAGAAGTTTTCAAATGTTAATTACAACATTTATGAATTGAAACATGTTTAATTTTACAGGTATAAATATACTATACTAAATATATATCATCAATGCACCATTTTCTGATCAGTAAACATCTATCTTAGGGATGACAATTTCAATCGGCCCCGTAGATATTCACCTGAATTCACTCCGCATGGATCGAGTTTTTTGGATGATGGTGGGTGGTGGGTCGAAGGTGGGTCTTAAAAATGTAAACCTACAGTGGGTCGGGTTGGATTCAGGTTCTATGTGCAAATCTATGTGTAAAACCCGCTTAGAACCCCACCCGACTCACCATGTGTGATCTATCTTGTTGGGCGGAGGCCGGTAATGTCTTTTAAGGTACTAACCCAGCAGACCAGCACTCAATCTGTCTCGAACAATATAATGGTGGTCTATAAGTAAGAGAATAAGTTACGCATTCGCTACCAGCTATAGCTTTTGGTGTGAGTAGTAAGCGCTTAATCCTAACAAGTGGTATCAGAGCCAGATCGCTGAAGAATTGTTGGGTAGGGCCAGTAGGCCTGAGTGGTATGCCCTAATCATAACATATTGATTATGTGTGTATCAGTGTATCACTATATATAATTGCGCAAACTATACAAGAAAAATCAATCGTACTAAGAGAAATATGTGTGTCAAACTCGATTAAGAGAGGGTTGCCAATTGATAAATTTCTCAACAAAAGAGTTTGCACATTGAGAACATGGTTTTGAGATGTTTGCAGTCCTGCAAAAGTAGTTAATGTTGCTTTATCTTGTTTAAGACTCCTTTAAGGAACATTGGTCCCTCAAGGCTAGCTTGCACTGCTATATATAATATATGATTAAACAACTTAGCCAAGAATCAAGATGGTGACAGTGTGACTGACACTGCCACTCAAATGACTCCATTAAGAATGCACAAAAGGGGAAAAAACAGATTGGAAAGCATCAAAATGGGGTGTTGGGATTATTATACTTTTGGATCCTTTTTCTTGTTCCATCAACTTAATCATTCTCCTCATTTCATTCACCACTTAAATACAATATACTAAAAAATAAACAAATATATACAACTACAGCCCTTTGATCTTATCTTTTGGAAAAAATAAGAAAGTTTTGTGGTTTAACATATTACGGAGTACATATATATCACCACTCCTTAAGATTGTTATTTTTTGGTTGATATGAATGGTCATTTCATTCCTTGACATAACCACAAAAACAAAAAGCTGATGGAGTTATCATTATTATGTATTGTTGATTGCATATGTACTACTGTTAGTTAGGAGTGTTACGGGCCAGCTCTAAACTGCTCCACGGTGGGTGGGTCAGGGCCTAGAATTTTTTGTCCGCAAAAATGTGGGCCTTGCGGGTTGGCAGGTTGCGTGAGCTGGCCCGCGAGCTTTCCTAAATTAAAAAATAAATTTTATATATATATATATATATATATATATATACACACACACACACTAAAATATTAAAAAATGTAAAATTTTTAAAATTTTAAATAAGAAAAAATTTAATATTATTTAGGTTAAATTATTCGAATATAAAATAATAAAATAATATTTTTTAATTTTTAAAGGTAAGCCCGCAGGACCCACGAGCCCGCATGGGACGGGCTTGGGCTAAGTATTTTCCAGCTTGCGAGCTTCGCGGGCTAGCCCGGCAAAAAAAAAAAAAACCGTTGTGGGGCAAGCCTAATGAGACCGGCCGGCTTGCATTGACACCCCTTACAGTTTGTGTTGAATTATTGTTTCAATTAGATTACAATGTTTGAGTGAATTCACTTCCCTTATAATCGGGTCAAAATATATTTAGATCCTCATTTGATGCGTTCAAAAATGAACAGTCCATTTGCCACCAATTGTCATCAATCTCTTTGGATAGTTATGCTGTGCATGTATGGTGCATACGGATGTCAAAACGACGTCGTTTTATTAAAAAACACGCGTCTCCCCTTTAAAAATAATTCAGGTTCGATTCCCAGCAACAACATTATATTGTTCATTCATTCTGGAATTTTAGTTCATAGATTATGGAATTATAGTTCATTGATTATGGAATTATAGTTCATCGATTATGGAATTGTAGTTCATCGATTCTGAAATTTTAGTTTATAGATTATGGAATTTTAGTTCATTCATTCTGGAATTTTTAGTTCATAGATTAGATTATGGAATTATAGTTCATCGATTATGGAATTTTAGTTCATATGTTGTTGCTGGGAATCGAACCTGATTTTTTTTTTTTTTTAAGGGGAGACGCGCGTTTTATTAAAATGACGTCGTTTTTGCATCCGTATGCACCATGCATGGTGCATACGGATGCACAGCATAATTTGCCAATCTCTTTTATCAATTCTAAAATCAGTTATTCATTGTTGGGCCTCAACATTATAAATAGACTTACGAGAATGTTTAAGGTAGCCCAAAACACCCCACTTATTAGGCCCATTGTTTATCACTAAGATTATATTATATATGGGCTTTGACATCATTCTCCTCTTCTCTTATCATTAATTGTTGAAACAATGAAATATATGCTTTAGCACTTAGCATATCCAAGCTAGATTTGCACCTCAACCAAGGGTTCTACTTTTCTTTAATTTTCTCAATCCCGTTCTTTAATTTTCTCAATCCCGTTTGGTAAATCGCAGAATATATCTTATCTTATTGAATAAAAATTCGAAATCGGTTTCTACCTATTTTTTTTTTTCCTCAATTCCACTATGATTAAAGAGTAAATCACGAAATATATCTCAATAATTCTCTAGATGTAATCTCTCCGAACATCATTGTCCAGATTAGGGAGCGATTGTCCATTTGTCCATCATTGATGTTAAGCAAGTCGTAACTTCCCAAAACCAGCTAGCTTTTGCCGTGGGTTACGTATCTGGGTGGCTGAACAGTGCAAACAATTCGCAAATAAAAACATGTCTTTGATCTTGTGTCCTCTCCCAAGGTGACCATACTACGTTGTGAACAGCACGCAACATAATATCACTGTCCTTATCATCCACGAACCCGACCTGGCATTACGTATATACTCTCCCTCCTATTTTATTTATCTGATTCAGTTAACAAAACTTGACTCAAGTTATTTTTATTTCAATTTTTTTATAATATTATGTTTTGTATTACTATATAAAATTTATATATTTAAAAATTACATTAAGGGTCCGTTTGGAAAACAAAAAAGATAACTTCTGAAAAATTTTTCTGAAGAATGAGTCATTTCCAGAAAATATTTTCCTTTTCCATGATTAGTTGCATTTGAAAAACTGCATTGGTGTGTTTGATTATTTTTTAAAAAATGAGCAAAATTGTATAATTAAACATTTAAAATATTTTATTTAGAATAAAAAAATATCTAGAAAACATTTTATTCATCAACTAAAACTTTGGTTGTGATTTGTGCCATCACTGCACACCTATATAATGGTGTAAAGAACATGTTAGTTCTGGGAGCTTGGGTGAAGGGATGCACACCTATATAATGGTGTAAAGAACATGTTAGTTCTGGGAGCTTGGGTGAAGGGATGAAGCATAAATGGAGGTAATGAATGTTGGCGGAAAATGACTTCCGCTAAAATTTGGCGGAAGTAACTTTTAGCCAAAATGCTTTCATTTTCTGCAGCAGTGAACATAAAATATTTTCTGTTGATTGGATTTTCCTATTGCATCTAGCATTGAAAACTCGAAAAATATTTTTCAGAAGTTATTTCCTGAATTTCCAAACGGACCTATTATTAAACACAAAAAATTAAAATTTAAAAGTTATTAAAGAAATAAGCGTTATCAATGAATAGTAAATATGACAGACAAAATAATACAGGTGAATGGAGTATATGTTTTGATTGATTTGGACATACCATACCGGCCGGATTTATCTCAACCTCGATCGTCGAAAGCTACCATACATAACGTCGCTCTTGGTTCCTAGTCCTTTCCGTTCTTCAAGGGATCCGGCCCGACGCTGTCGTCTACGGACCACATATAAAGACATCCTAAGCTACTCACAGGCCCGCCAACGGAAAAACCTAATTCATCACTAGTCAACTCTGTATTGCATAATGGCATGGGAAGTTGGGAACATAAATAGACGTTGGCGGAGCTTTCCTTCACAAGCTACCACACTAGTATTAATATTCCAAAGGCAAAAGAACAAAGTTGTGGTGTCGTTGTCACAATATCTAAAAACCATGTTTATTATATAGTCTACTATACATGTTCAATCACAAGCTGTTGAGGCGGAGGCTATAAGGGATTGGATGGTGTCTGAACAACTCCCAAGTAATTAAAGCACTGGTGATGATCTTATCTTGGCGATACCAAGTTAAATGTGCTGAGTTTGGAGTGGTTTGTGCGGGATTATTAAATTTGGCTGGTTCTTGGACAGAACCGTCGATGTAACTGAGGAGATTAAGGTCAATCAGTGGGGACTGAATTTGGTGTCTCTAGCATAAAGGAAAGCTGATGGAGGTGGGTTTGATAGGGAAGTTAAATGGAGTATTAAGCTGGACAATTCATTGGTGGTTGTAGCCATGGATATAAAAATGGCCAAAGAAAAAAAAAAATAAATTTCTTAATACCATGTAAGGGAATGAACTGTATATTTATTGATGTAAACAACCTGCTATAAATAGTATATGAGAATAAATAGCAGGGAATTATAACAAGTATTCTAACAGTTATATGTTTTATTAATGGTGATTTTGACCGGTTGTTTAGATGTAAAACCAACACAACGAACCATGCCCCGTTCATGCAAAAGTGAATTTTGTGTCAATTATTTGCAATTCAATTATGTTCTCTATATACATGATCAATTTGTACCTTCCACATCGGAACACTTATATACCGTTAAAACATTACAATGTTTTATATATATTATTTATGACAAATAATATTTGTATGCCGGGCGAATTAATTAAACTATATATATTTTTTACCCTACACATACATATCCCCCTGGGCCCCCTCCCTCCCCTTCGACATCTCATGGTAGATCAGACTTATTAGGGAATCCAAGAATATATACACTAATATGTACACATAAGATTTGTGAGATCTGTTGGCAAGTGGCACCAGGCCATTTTACAAGTAAATTAAAGTAAAAATGAAGACTGAAACTTGACCATCGATGAATATTTACTGTCATTGGTTTTACATCTTATTAGGCAGGTGATAGTCAACTGATAGAAGACTCAAACTTGACCATCGATGAATATTTACTGTCGTTGGTTTTACACCTTATTATGCAGGCGATAGTCAACATATACTGTAAAGACTTAGTTAGTGATTGTTATTTTGTTATTCTCTTTTGCCTAGTCCTCAGGTTTTTCTGTAACTAGTTCCCTGTTTCTGTGCTTTGTTCCCTATTTATTCCTTTGTTGGATAGTGAATAAATCAATTTAGTTGTCCCTCTCACAGATACAACCGATCATAAAAGAAAAAACAAGAAAAAAAAAAACTGCATAATTGTTGCAAAGTGTTTATTGCTTTAGTAAAAATGTGTTCTAACCCCTTACTACCGTTACAAGTCTTTTTCTATGGTACTTATACAGCTCCAACTTAATTATGGCACACAATTTAAATTAGGAAAGTAAATAACTCAAATCGGACACATTAACTACAAATTGATTGTCAGTAAGAATTAAAAAATAAAAAAAAATTTCGTAAACTCAAAAACAATTCGTTCACACCCTCCATTACAAAAATAGATAAGCACTCCACGCCAAACCACTTGTACTCAACCCATCAACTCTTATTAACAAATAGCTTTAATAATTTGCATTTAATAGATAAACAAAAGCTTAATTGCATAACTAGGGTAGACATGAGATCTGACGGTCGATCTGTCGTTTAGCGTCAGCTCCATATTCTAAATCTTGGTTTGCCATCAACAATCTTCTTGAAAACATAACATATATATATCGTACATCGCATTGAATGCTAGCTAGCTAGTAGCGTACTTTAACGTTAACTAAAATGCCTTTTGTCGTATCCACGTTAATAAATACGTAGAAAATCTCGAAGATGTAGCCAACTTCAACTGCGTACGCTATGTCTAAAGCCCATATAATAATAATAATAATAATATGAAATGTTGCATGCATGCATGTATTAATGCATAGCCCACATAGATAGCTCAGATTAGTTAGTTGGGTAAAATTTAAAAATAATGATTCAGATTAAGTCTCACCAGCTACAGTGACTTTGAGAACAACAATATATAGCAAACATTTTCTTATTGTAAAAGGAAATCTTAATTATACCAATTAAGCGCCCGCACATAACCCATGACGAGGATTAATTAGCTACAAACATATATTTCACCACTCCTAATTAATAAACGTACGTACGTGCCCTACTACAACCTACAAACATATCGAGTTGGCCAGCCAGGACTCGGGACACCAAGCCACCCACAAGATCGAGATCGAGATCGAGATCGAGATCAGTATCCCCTTATGATAATGGGGATACGATTGATCATATATAGATATAGATATAGATATATATAGTATGATATGACTGTATTTATGTGTAATACAACAACGATTACGTAATCAAACTCCTGATAATTGCAGCCTCTGGGCTGTCAGCATCTATGGTGGAGAGGAGCTGGGAGAGACGGTCGCTAAGATCGTCAACTTCTCTGTGCAAACTTCTTATGTAGTTGCAAGTCTCCTGAAGCACCTTTGATGCAGACGCCTGCAGTTTCATTAATTAAAAGGTCCAAGAATAATGTTACTTTTGTTGTCAGGAAACATAAAATCATATATGATTTCATACCAAAACCTCGTCGTAACAAAAATGTAATACTTTTCTCTTGACCCGTAATGAGAAATGTAGCGTGAGTACCACAATGTTAACCTTAGACGTACTTACCATGGACCATAAATTTATGCTAAGGGTTCAAACATGTACTTTGACAGTTTGACATATATATACATTATATATTGTATGTACAATAAGGGTAGTGATGGCCCGCATGAATAGCTCGGTTAACTTTTGAGTGATAGATTGTGTGAATAGAGCCCTAGTCAATCCCAGTATAGAAGTTTCAGTTCACCTATATGAGCATTCAATATTATCGTGATTTACCCTTCCATAATTCTGTTGCTGGAATGTAGGGCTTACGGTGTGAGGAATTTTGCCTTTTGTGGGCCCTACAGGCGTGACAAGAAAATCATAGAAAGTTGAAAGCATGGGTTTTCGATCTTACTTTTCTATCCCTCTCAACATATTTATGCATGGTGGCCATACTTTCTGGAAGCATGTAAGTTTTGACAAATTCAAATTCAATTATGGAACGAGTGTCAATTCACATCTCTAAGTCTAAACCCATAAAGTTACACCCTGCCTTTTCCTTTCCCGTAGTGCACCCACAACGTCGTATAAAAACTTTCCCGTAATATGAAACCTTGATTTCATCACAGACACACATACATACGGCGCTGCTAACCTTGTACTATACACTTACAATATGTCGATCCATTACTGTATACCTCGCAATTTACCTTTTCTAGCTACTTTTAAACAGGAATACTTTTAGAAGCGCTTAGAATTAACAGCACTGCTGAAAATTATGAAATTTCCGACCACCTGAAAGTGATCTTATATCAAGTTAAAAGCAAAAAGTGGTCGGAAATAGCAACAAAGGTTTGTCCGGATACCAAAAGTGGTCGGAACAAGACTTTTGACTTGATTTAAGATTATTTTCAGGTGGTCGGAAATTCCAAAATTTTCAATAGTGACGATCTCTTAAGTAGGGATTCTGGGTATTTAGGATTATTCTGAGCTAAGTTGGAAAACCTAATGTATCTGAACAGGGAGAATGTATGGTACCTTGGAGGAGCGGCGGCTGCGGAGCTCCGGCAGGAGCTGCTGCAACTTGGAGACGAGTTCGATGATCTGGTCGTCTGAAATCCTGGAAGTCCCCGAGGACGACTGCCTTGATCTTCTGCTAGACATCTTCTTCCTAGAACCTAGTATAGCTAGCTCGAACAGTACAGACAACGTTAGTAAGATGTAACCTGCGATTCTTGTGGTTATTGTTGCAGAGGATGATAATGTGAGGTGTTGTGTTCTTGAGTGAAACTAAAGCAGGAGAAGAGAGTGAGGATCTGAAAAGGAAAGAAACAGCAGCTTAGGTTGTGGGAAGTGATCTGAGGACGATGAAGAAGGGTATGGTAGTTAGATATTGACTAAGGAGAAAGTGATAACTAACGAGCTTTAAAGGGGCGAAGGACCACAAACCAAAGAAGAGAGAGAGACAGCGATGTTGGATGGTAACAAGACAATTGCTTTGGAGAAAGTAGAGAACGACCCCTTCCTGTTAAGTAAAGTCGCTCCCTTCCAATTCATGAGGACCAGGGAAGTATTAGCATTAGTCTTGAGAGAGACCGTCTCACCGTCCCACACTCGATCACATTCTCAATCTGCATTTTGCACGATAAGACTAATTCAGTTGAGCTGAGATTCAGTTCAGTCCAGTCGTCGCATTTTGTTCGATCAGAAACATCTGTCTTTCTTTTAAGGGAGTTGCTGCATACACATTGTCAAACATCATGCCATATATGTCATATGTGTGTTTTCAACTTTTCTTTAAAAGGGATTGAGGATCTAGGGTTGAAACTAAACTCATATAATTTGGTGTCATTTAGTCAAACTTTTAGTTGCACATACATAAATAGCAACTAGGTCTGCAGTTCAAATTTTACATGTTATTATTCGGAAAATTGTAATTTATGCCCTCACAATTATGTCAATTATTAATATCACCCTTGATTTATTAGTGGTGTAAATGTTGCCTATCAATTTTTAATACGTGACATATATTGCCCCTCCCCTGAATAATTAGTGGTGTAAATATGGTTACGTGACGTTTTCCCTGTTTGAAGACCATATACTTTTCCTCAATTTTTCTTTCTCCGTTTGTTCTCCTTCCGCCGACAATAATGTTTCTCTTTCTTCCTATTAGGGGAGAAATAATATATGTCACGTTTTAAAAATTGAATGATGATATATATTTACACCACTAATTATTCAGATATGACATTCATAATTAAAATATTTGTTAGGGAAATAAATTACAATTTTTCCTATTATTCTGTATCAAAATATTTCATCCTTTAAAAACTTGTTCAGTTCACACATGTAACAAGACCATGTATGAACGAACACATTCACTTCACACGCGTAAGAAGATCATGTATGTATACATATATACTTTTTCTTTTTTTATTCTAAACAATACATATATACTTTTAGTAACAATTTAAGTTATAACAAATGAAAAGAGAAAACAACGATAGGATCACAAGATGATCGAGTTTTATCTAAACTATACATCTAGTAGTATTTAGATTGACAATTCAAATTTTATATGTTATATCCTTTAAATATGTTCACTCCATATTCAGTATGTAACAAAATACAATTTAAATACATACATATATAAAGTTTCACTCAAAATACACTTTCAACTATCGATTGATTGATATACAGTGGAGCTCATTGATGAGGGAGTGTGAATGATAGGCATTCAGGTCACAGACCACTACTCGAAAGATCAGAGTGACCTTTTAAAATTAATAATTAGTTAATAGATATTTCAAAATTTCTGATTGTGTTCCAAACTTGGGTTTGAGCACAAGTGGTATTAGGGGCAATGTGTTTGTTATAGTACTAACAGTGTGGGCCTTCATGTGTATGTCTCCTTGTACAACATCATGTGATCATTCCGCACTCATTACATCTTTGTTCCTCATAAATTATCTTTTACTGCTACTATAGATCCATAGGTTTTACTCATACACATAAAAATAAACATTTAGATTTTTCAATAAATTTAATACCGTCATAAAAAAAAAAAAAATTTAATGTCAGGGCCAAGTGCTTATTCGGCCTTCAAGATTAAAAAAAGTTATTGTTAACATATAAGAAATTTTATTTCCTTATATTGGTATTATAGCAGTCAATAATGCCACGGTGTTCTGACCAATTGGAAACCAGGGAAATAAGGGATTTACTAGCAAGACATTTTGATTTTTCTTATTTACGTATTTGGTCTGATCTTTATGAAGGACATGATGCTATATTATCTTATGGTGGATTGGCGAATTATTGAGCAAAGCTGGATTTGATCCATGTGAATACATATTGCGCGGCAAGATGTTGGATTTAACCCATCATGGCTTCCTACTGACAACTGGTTGTATATATTGACTTTTTTAAAAAATTGATGCAATCAATAATATTGTTTCTTTATGTCACTGTCGAGTTCAGATTTGAATATGAAAATGGATATATATATATATATATATATATATATATATATATATATATATATATATATTGGTCTAAAAATAAAGTTTGGGAGTTAATAATTGTTGAGGCAAATTGTTTGACTATCTCCCCCACCCCCATTGCATGCAATTTAAATTTTCATCATTGATTTACCTACCTTAGACCACACATATATAACAGTTGCAACTTTACCCTGATCTAATTTCCAACATAATCTTCATTAACTAACGTAATTATGGGCCATAACTCATGGCATTGAATGTGTTCTTTCCTCAGCCCTCAAAGTTGAAGATAATGTAAAATTATTTTGGTGAAAAATTTTCACCACAAATATAAAATAATCGATATGTATTAGCATTTTAGTATGTAATACAATTTAATATCGATGTAAGACAAAAAGATAATTAACCAAAAAAAGGTCATTCAAAGCGCATATATACTTTATCAAGGTTTATTGAACCAGCTGGTCAGTTATATGACAACTTAGACTGATTTATCTTTTTGTGGTTCTTAATTAGCTAGGGTTACAAGGAACATACTTTAGAGTAGCAACTAGCAAGACTTTTTTTTGGTAAACCAAATTTGACTAGCATTAATCAAGCAAATTAAGCAGGCCAACCACGCATAACGGTAAGATAGAAGAAAAAACGGTCTCATGCGCGGCAGGTAGATAACGAGTGTTAAGGCAGTGATTGGGCATGTTTTACTTGTACTAATCTCATCATCCATTGACCATTATCTTTGAGAAAAAACTTCGTAGGAGAAATTAGGCTCTTGATACCATAATAAATTATGAACTTAAAAATATCCTTAACACGATGCACTCTTGTCTCTTAAGAGATGTCGGTAGTTCGAAACCCTCTCTCGTATAAAAAAAATTAATTAATCTGGCCAGCATTTTGTCCTTTAATTGATTTGGTCTGGTGTGAACGGGGATTAGTGAGTATAATACACATAATATAGGGAATGTTTAGCAATTAATGATATTATTACGTGGTAGAAATCCTTTAATTTGCACTGCACGTAGGTTGAATTAAAGCTAAATCCAAGTAGGGTTTGACATTGTAGATATAGATCAGGGCATAATCACGACACAAAACATCTTGGTCAAACTTACATTTTAGTGTAAACATGCGTGCAAATCTCATGGATTAACATCTCAAGATTGTGTTTTTTTGCATTTTAATTGTGTATTATTAATATTAATTAATATTAATTATTAAAGTAGAGGCATGCACACTGTGGAGTCAAACACGTACTACACCTTAATCTTGGCGTTCTCTGCCGACCATGCCAACTCAATAATTAATACTAGCCACTTTGTACTTTTGTGTCTCATTTTATATCCTTTTTCACTATTTAAAGGTATGTAGTAAATAAATCATCTTTCGATATAATAGTTTATAAATTATACAAAAAGGTAATTATACTAACAAAATCATGTGGGTTAGGCTCGATCAAGAAGTTATGTTCCTATATAATAGTTTGTAAATTATACAGAAAGGTAACTAATTGTACAAAGAGAATCCTATGGAATAGGCTTGATCAAGATCAAGGGTGTTGACGAGAATTGATTGTGTATTGTAATTTTAGTTATATGAAAAATTATTTGTTTATATATAATTTTAATTTTATATTAAATAATTTAGTGTCAAAATGTTATATTATAAGATATATTCAACGATGTTTAATTTGTAAGAGTTCTATCATGTTAAAGAGTTATGGGTCAAAATTTTCTCTTACTAAGC
Organism: Ipomoea nil; assembly: GCF_001879475.1. NCBI lineage: Eukaryota > Viridiplantae > Streptophyta > Magnoliopsida > Solanales > Convolvulaceae > Ipomoea > Ipomoea nil. The sequence goes on from NW_017617454.1 coordinate 882,041, forward strand.
GCCAAATTATGTGGACATACCTCAAACTAAATCTGTATTAATTCGACATTGATGGGATACCATCATACTAGATGTTTTATACAAATTAGAAAAAATTATTTATTTTGCAATCCATTATTTAGTAGTATTTTAAGTTTTAACCTCCCCTATCCCAAAATTGATTTTTTTTCTCCACTTTTGATGCTTGACTTTTCAAAAGTTTCACATTTAGTCTAGAATGTAAACGTATTTTCAATATTTTTAATTTTTTTTTTTCAAAATATGTGAAATTATGTCACATGACAAATACAATTAGACAAAAGAAAGTGTGTGACTAGTTTTATTGTGAATATAAATAAATCAAATGGTACACATTGCCATATTTGATTCCCCAAACAACCAAATAGGGAGCCATGCAATTTGATTTTTTTTTTAAATTTTACATTTAATTACTTTATAGATCATGTGTGGATTGGTTTATTATATTCACAAATGTAATTAGTAAAAATAAAAATTTTTGGATGTTTCGGTCTTAAGAAGATTATATTTTTGATGATTCTCCTATAGACCTTTTAAAGATATTAACTGTGGTTGAGGGTTCAATTCTAACTTCAATGTAAAAATTGAACAGTACATTTTACTTTTTTGGTGAATTCTCGTTTCGAATTTAAAAAATAGTATAATTAATGTAATGGGGGGACTTAGGAACGAAAATTAGAGAATGATTTGAGCAAGGGAAATAGAATCTTTAAATAAATTGTGTTATAAGTTATATTTGTCAAAATCATAAAATTTGTCTCAATAATCAAAGAGAAATATATACTACCAAATCACGTGATCGGAATTGAATGACAAGGACTAGGGGGGAACTTGTCCTCTGCCTCTTGCCCTCTTGGCATGTGGATTGATACACTCATACATGAGAACTCATATGCCAAATAACTATATACTACTTGCTTTACTCTATTCATGAATTTTTGCAATACATTAATTATACCCTACATTATAAAATGTATCAAAACATCCTATATATACACTTTGGCCCGACAGAGTATTTAGAAGAATATAATTTACGGTGACTCAATGGCTCAGCATACAATGTCAAATATATACCGTTGCGCACAAGGGATCTGTCCACTTTGGGCATAATCCTCACACTGTCGCCGTCAAAGTTTAAACATTGATCTCTTCTCTCAAATACTGTCTAATGAATCATTAAGCGACAATCTTTAAAATACTGGACTTCACCAGATTTCTGTAGTCTTGTCTACATTAGCTCGTTATCTCATAAACCCGAGAATGAAGAATACGTATATAAATTATTATTGTTTCTCGAGCGATCTAGTACAAGAGCTGAACACATAGATTTGACTTTGACGTTAACTTAATTACAATATATATTATTTGGATACCAACATTTATTATGTGATAACAACATAAATTAATGGGTGTTTGGTTGAGTGAGATTGTTAGCTGCTAGGGACATAAACACAAGAGGGTATTGTCAAGACTTCCATATCACATGCCATTCCTCTCCATCTGCGACATTACGCGTGGCATAGTACCAACATTATTTAAGGACGAGATTTCCTAAACATGGCAATGAGATTTTAATAAGGGATGCAGTCTGTGGACCGTCGTCACATGCACTTGTGTTATTTCACACACACATTTAACCCTACTTTCATTTCATTGCGTCTTATATAACGTTTCATTTTATTTCTTTAATAAATTTTTGCCCATACTAGCTGCCGGACTAATTCAGATCAATTAATTCGATTAATCATTTTAAAATCTTTTTTTCAATGATAATGTGAAGATTTGAATCTCTTAACTGATCAGAGATAATGAAGACCCATTGTGTCCTGACATGATGACTTTAGGATTAATTTAGCGGAAACTAAGATACTTTATATATATAAATTTGGCCAAAGTACCTAAGAGGTTATTGTATGATGTTCTGTCGATGTAATTTGGAGTTTAAGAATAATTACTAACTATAGGAGTATCAATGCGGACTGACCCGCCCTACTGAGAATTAGGATTATGCAACCCTAACCTACCTCATGCGGGCTCGCGGGCCTAACTTAATAAATTTAAAAAGTATTATATTATTTTCTATATTTAAATAATTTAACCTAAATAATAATATTTTTTGTGTTTAAAAATTTAAAATTTTAGTTTTTTTTTTTAATTTTAATGTTTTGTGTGTGTGTATATATATCTAACGAAAGATTTGCGGCTGCTCAGCCCGCGAGGCCCGTATTTTCACAGGCAAAAAATTCTAGGCCCTAACTCTTCCTACCACGAGGCTCGTTAGGACTGGTCCGTGGGTTTTGACCCATCTTGACACTCCTAACGAACTATATTCGGTGGCAGGCTGGTTCACAATGCTTTATGTTAATTAGTAACATGCGTTTATATTTGGATAAATTATACTATAAATCATAAATAAATGTTTATTTCTAATGTATTAAATATATACCTAAAAATAAATATTCAATATCCTAAAAATGAATAGTAATTAACAATATAATGATTATCATATTTGGGTCTAGATCAATGGTTATGTCGTTGGGCCTGATTTAGTGGAGGCAATCTCCATTAGGCCCAATCCTGACCAATTATTTACTGGAAAAAGTGAAAGAAAGAAGAAATAGTCTTTAACACTGGCCTAGCTCATTAAGTTTTGGGTTTTATTCCATAGACTGGGCTTAAAAGTGGCCCAGACAATTTGGATTCCTGTTAGCGCAATATGTAATGATCCGTTACTCCGTTTCTATGAGTGAATCATGCACTCACCTTGAGAGTCAGAAGTGTCACATGACCTTATGTATATTCTTTCCTTGGAAAATGTTATTACGTATTATTTGGCTCAAAAATCGAGCAACTTAGACAAAATTTCACTAAAGCACAAAGAGTCAATATCATCTTCATTAGAGATCGAACCAATGACATTCAATTTAGGGGAGTCACTTCGTGCTATTAGACCACAAGATCATTGTCCACTTTACGGGTTTTAATTTTTGATTGTTTGATAGTATTGACAATGCAAGTTGAATGAGAATTCTCTTACCAACCGACCCTTGATAATAAAATTTATCTTATAGTAACAATATGCATTGTTTAATCAAAAGGATTGGACAAGTTGGAACTAACTAGGTCTAACCATGATCGTTCTAGTTCTCAGAATCTTAATATATTCATCTCATTCGAAGAGAACGCGTTTTCGATAGGACTCATCATTTCCTTCCGACAGATGCCGTTCTCACAAGCAATTGATTGAAAAGTTAAAATGTCAGCCGTGATATATATGTACATATTGAGAAATTTTAAGGTGTCGATCGATACCGGTGACTCTTACACCAAGTACAACTAAAATTGCAAGAACAAAGTTATACTCATTGCAAATGATACCATAGACTTTATACACACTTGTTACTTTATATTTATTTACATCATGCTCTTGATGTATATTTTGTATATTTTACAAGAAAGTAAAATGGTAAATTGTTGTGATGGTGAATGATGGGATGTACCAAAGGGCAGGCAGGGACAGCAGTGGAATAGATAAGAGATGACCAAAAGAGAACAAAACACTACGGAGAGTAAAAGGACAATTAAGCCCACTGCCATATGGACCCAATCACCCTCAGGCCTCAGCTCTCAGAGTCAAATTTGGTAGGCTGCTTCACCAGCACAATGGAAATCTGGAACCCTTATATTTAGATATTACTTGTACCACCATCATACCCAACTTGCATTATTTATGTTTTATAACCCAAGATTTCAAAATTTTGGGTTCAAAGAACTATATATAATTGAAGTATATGCTCCACACGCCTCTTCACGTGTGCAAGACGTTTCTGTTATATGTTCAACATGTCCCCCACGTTACAAACTGATTACTTTTGACTGATTTCAAGCAACACGTGAACCATAGTCTCTCATCTGTCATGGATACCTTATACCTACTACTCGTTAGACAAAAGCTCCAACACCCAACCACCACCACCAACTTATAATTGCCATATATTGTGGTCTGTCAAGTGTCAAATGGCACCATACCACACACATCTCCAAAACACTGCACTGACCTTAATGTCTGTCACTGCAACCCCCCCCCCCCCCCCCTTTGTTTCACCCCTCCATGTTCATCTTACCTAATCAACTGTGGAGAAAGTTAAAGCTCTTGGCAAGACTGTACTGGGGTCTGGGGCAACCCCACTGACCATTATATATAAGTTGGAAAACCTTTTATAGAATAGGAACAAGTACAGATATATGTTGATATGGGGCATCCCTTCCTGCTAGCTTGCCTTCAATGCAATTATCGAATCCAAACTGGCCATTAGACCCCACTGCCCTTTATGTTGAGATACGGAGAAGACAGGCGTGGTAGGGTAGTCTCTGCACCTCAAACTACAGTGTTTTGCTTTGATTGAAACAAAGTGAAAACAGTCTTCCTCTTTACAACTTTCCTTCTTTCCAACTCTTCTTTTTTCTCAATATTTAATAATTCAACCCATCACCCACCATATGTACATGTGTTGGGCCTCTTTTTTTTTTTTTTTTTTTTTTTTTTTTTTTTTTGCACTGAGTAAATCTCGTTGTTGTGTAATAGCCGGTCAATCACCAACCAGATGTATGTGTGTCCCCATCTTTTTTTTCTTATTTCTAGTTGTGGTTTTTTGGGGGGAAACATGTACGACTGACTTGACTAAAAGGGTGTTTACAATAATTGAATTCGTGACCAAGTACAAGAATCATGCTGTTAATGACTTTGTGGTCAAGTATAGGGGTGTCAAAGTGTACCGAAACCTGCGGCACGAAGTGGTTCTCCCAAATAAAAGGACATGAATTCGAGTCTCAGTGGCAGCAGTATTAACTCTTTGTGCTTCAGTAGATTGAGAAAGTGGTGCTCTGAAGACTGAGCTACCTATTTTGAGGATTTTTGTTGTGGCTTTTTACCCTAAAAGAAAAGATGGCTTCTTCTTATCAATTATCATATATCTAGAACACATGCAATGAAGAAAAAGTTGAGTGCATTATAGATAATGGTGCATGCCCCCAGCTGGAAAGTTATTGGGATATCAGATATGGCTTTGTGAGTGATTGTTTAAAAGTTGCAGGGAAAAATATTATGAAATAGTTACAGTTAAGCCTGCTTTAAAGAAAGTTGAATATATTAAAGAAAAATGTTCTATATATCTCCTCCTCGTAAAGTATTCAGTTCCAGTTATAAACGACACTAAGACCCAATTTGGTAAAATAGTTAGTCTATCAGTTAATTTTAATTTGACTTATTTGATCACTATTAATTGTTTGACTTGGTTAAAAAATTAATATAAGTATTTAGTTAATTAGCTTTTTGTAACTTTAAAATGCGAAAATTCAAAAAGCTACTCAAAGCAACCTTTTCAATTAGCTTTTTGAGAAAAGAAATTATACCAAACAACTATCAGCTAACAGCTAATTTATCAAACACCTTTCTACAATTAGCTAATGTTATCAACTAGTTATACCTTCTAATTAACTCAATCAGCTAACAGTCATTTACCAAACATGCATGACCTAAGTATATGCATTAGCCATGAATGGATGAAGATCTAGTGTTGGTTATTCTAACAAAAACTTAACCTTAAACCCTTGTTACACCTAGCTTTAATTATTATTTTTTTTTAATGACCAGAAAAACTCCACCACTATTCTATGATTTGTATTAGACAATCTCATTTAAGTTGTCTCAACTCAAACAAAAAAGATCAATAGACGACTTTCACTGGGAGTTCGACCAACTTACCTTATGGTTATCAAGTCAAATAATCCGATCAAATCAGCTGAGGTTTTGGCAACCTCAATTGTTTGAACGGCTAATTAACCTCGTTGCAAAGAAGTCTAGAATTGATTATGAGTGATGATAGATCAATCCATCTTTGTTTTGTTAGTAGTGTATATAGTTCAAATTAAAGTTGCAAAATATAAAGTGTTTGGTTATAGAATTAGCTAGCTAGGATAGTGGTGGGGATAAGTAATCAAAAGATAAAGGCTATGCTCCATAGACAACATCAATATTTTAAAATATGTTCTCTCCATTGGGAATGAAGTTAAAAGAGGAGTACATAGAATATCACAGAATATTTTGACTTCATGCCCACACATATCTACAACTATCACCATCACCCTGAATAAAAGATGAAAGAAAAAAAGAAAAGCTACTGTTAATGGGACCCAACAACCAAAGCTCCCCAAACATTCATCATCACCATTTCCATGCATGCATGATCCATCATATGCGATGGTGCTGAAGTTGCAGCAGCCTTGAATATGCGCCTTCCGGCCGGCCGATCAGCTCGGAATGGCTGCCGTGCTCGACTATCCGGCCGTCTTGCACGACCCCGATGCTGTCCACGTTTCTGATGGTGGATAGCCGGTGGGCGACAAGGACGGTGGTTCTTCCTCTCATTAGCCTCTCCAGGGCTTCTTGCAGGACGCATTCGGATTCCGCGTCCAGGGCGCTTGTGGCCTCGTCGAGCAGGAGGATCGAGGGGTCCTTAAGGACCGCCCGGGCGATGGCGATCCGCTGCTTTTGGCCGCCGGAGAGCTGGACCCCGCGCTCGCCCACTGGGGTTTTGTACCCCTCCGGCAATCCGCTGATGAAGTTGTGCATGTTCGCCGCGCGGGCGGCCTCTGTCACTTCGGATTCCGTCGCGGATTCCTTGCCGTACGCTATGTTGTCGAAGATGCTGGCGGCGAACAGCGCCGGCTCTTGCTGGACCAAACCGATCTTTAGCCGCAGGGATTTCAGGTTCAGTCTCCGGATATCTTTCCCGTCGATCATCACCCTCCCGGCGGTGGGATCGTAGAACCGCTCTATCAACGCTATGACGGAGCTCTTCCCTGACCCACTCGCCCCGACCAGCGCCTGGCTCTGCCCCGCGCGGATCCTGAGGTTAAAATCCTTAAAAACACTAACATCCGGTCTGGACGGGTAAGCAAAATCAACATGCCGGAGTTCAATGTCGCCCCGGATCGTCTCCACGGGATCCGCATCAGGATCATCGGGGTCAATCCTGGTGGGCCGATCAAGAATGGAGAACACAGAAGCAACCGCTTCGCCGCCCCGGACAATCTCCGGCGCCAAACTGACCGTTTCCGCAACCGAATTCGCCGTCACGACGAGAACCACGAAGACCTTGATGACTTTCGAGAATGTGGACAGTCCTCTGGTGACGAGATGAACGCCATACCACAAGATCAAAGCTTCTGAGGAGTAGAGGGCGAGCTGGGAGAGACCAAACAGGAAGCCTGAGAGTAAACTGCGGCGAAGGCTTTGCTTTTGTGGGACTCTGAGTTCTTGGGCAAATAAAGAAAGTATCTTCTCCTGCGCGTTGAAGGCCGCCACTGTTCTGATGTTGCTCACGCCTTCGCCTGCAATCATACTAGTCTTTGCATGCGCCTTAGCCGTGTCTCCGGCAAAACCTTTAAGTGAGAGTTGCTGTTCGCCACAAAATAACCGTAATAACTGTCAGGATACTATACAAAAGTAACTGAACTATTCTATCGGCACCGACAGCTCAATTGGTTTCTAAATTATAAATTATGGGCAAGAACACATGATCGAGCCCTCCCTCATCCACAATGCCATTCTCATTATTCAACAGAAACCAATGGGAGCAACTATGGGTTAGCGACCCATTAAGTGAAAGGACCAGTGCCTAGTACACACAAAAGTGGATGACCAATGTCTGGTGCACATGGTAGCTACCACTCTACCAGAGTTTGGTCTAATATTTTTATCCACAGATTTTTAATCAGGTGAGAACAAACCACCTGCGAACTTGTGAAGGGTTGCACTGCAATTACTACATGATTGCACTGTTACGTCTCCTAGAAGGATTGCACTGTTACGTCTCCTAGAAGGATTGCACCGCAACTACTACATGATTGCACTGTTACGTCTACCACAAGTATGGTGCAATCCTTTACAAGTTCGTAGGTTACGGTTGATTCTAACCTAATTATGGACCTATACTCACAATCTACCACTCAGAAACTATGGCGTGGGCTGTATGCCCCACATCTGTTACACCTTAATTGCTTTAATGTTGTATAGTCAATGGGTCCATTCTTATCATTCACCATTCACCAGACTCATACAGACATACAGTGACACTCAGAAACACCAGACTGATAACAATAAAGACAGAATCTTGTACTGTTTACAACCAAAGATTTTAGCCCGATTTATGCGCACTATAGAAATATCACTGCCCAAGTTTATTTCTTTGTGAAAATGATTATAAATCATCATCATCATGAATAGGTATTTAAACTAATCTATGGGGAAAAGGGGCTTTTTTTGAGTGCTATTAACTAATCTTTCAGAGCATCAGATGCCTGTATAATGACACTTCTCCATGAAAAATATAACCGAGCAGTAAAAAGACAAGGAAATGGAGTCACAGTAGTTCTATCATATTCAACACGATTCACGGGTAAAGAATCTCTGAGCCTTCTGATATCTAATGAAGATAGTGAAACAAGAAATCAAAGTATGTGCCAGACTCTCCCACCCCCCAGGGGCCCTTTGCTTTTGAAGACATTTTACCCAGACCTCGAAAGAATCAAATTTAAGACTTAGGCACACTATGAAGGACTGTCAGGGCAGGGCATGGTGAAAATTATTAACAAAGGAACAGTGAGAAGAACCAGACAACCTAAGATTTCACTTGGGCAATTAAGGTCAAGATCTTAGTTTAGTGGCATTGAAATTGATGGTGGTTGTGGATTCTTGGCTACCTTTTTCTCTTTTTTTAAGTTGCAAGATGCAATTTTATATTCGATATTTGATGTGAAGTTCGAAGAGTTGGAGGAAGCACATGCAGAACACCAGCATGTTAACATGTTGTATTCTCCCTCTTGTCTTTTTATGCAAGGAAATCAGTGAACAGATTCCAGCTTTCCCCGAGACCATAAAAATTCGTTCTTTAAAAAAATTTCTGATGATACTATAGTCGATATGATGCCCGAAATGGGGTAGGGTACTTTCGTAGTTTTAGCATGGAGCAAGAAGGCATTACCTGAGCAAAATTAGCCAGGACGAGAAGTGGAAACGTCCCGAGGATGAGTAGTGAGACCCTCCATTCCACGATGAAAGCGACGATGAATGAAGTGAGAAGAGAGGTCATGTTTTGCAGTATCACAGAGATTCTCTCAGCAATGGCAGATTTAACATCTGCAGCATCTGTCGCTAAGCGGGCTGCAAGAAGGCTCGAATTGTTCTCCTCCTCGTCGAACCATCCAACTTCGTTTCTTAGAATTGCTGGAGTAATTAAAACGAAAAGTTCACGAAATGGCTCGAGTAATATCTTATGTGATGATGAAAATTATAAACGAGATTATGTATACCTGCGAGCATCATCCTTCTCACCCTCGTGGTAAGATTCTCGCCCATAATGCTAAAGAAGTAATGCTGAATCAAATATGCAACGACAGCGTAAAGGCCTATTCCAATGTAAATGAAGACGTACTCCTTGGTCTTTCGTTCCATGCTAGCGGGGTTTGTGTAGTAGAAAACCTCGATCATGTTGCTCATGACGATTGCAAAAGTTGGACCGATGAAACCCGAGAGCAAGGACCCCACGGCCCCCATTACAGAATAGGGCCACTCGGGAGCATTTAGTTTGAGAAGGCGGCAGAAGTAGCCATCCGGTGCCCGAGTTTTCTTATCTGTCTCAGCGTTTGATATCATCTCTATGCGCCCATCGGCTCCCGTGCTGTAAGAATAGCTCAAGTTTCTCAAGCTGCCAGACCGGAGACTCAACGACTTTGTTGACAACGAGTGACTTAGCCTCGTGGAACGTGAACGACGGGTGGATGGGTTCGAGAAGTCTCGGTTCCCAACCATTTCCTGGAACCTGATTAAGGAAGAATACGCCCCCGCTTTGGCTATCAATTCCTCGTGGTTCCCCGTTTCAACGACTTTCCCTTGCTGTATGACTGCAATGGAATCAACGTTTCGAATCGTAGACAGACGGTGAGCAACGACCACAGTCGTCCTGCCAACCATTAGACGGTCTAGAGCCTCCTGCACGATGCTCTCCGAGCCTGCATCGAGGGCGCTAGTAGCTTCATCTAGCAATAGGATCTTCGGGTTCTTTAACATAGCTCTTGCAATCGCTATTCTCTGCTTCTGACCACCCGAGAGCTGGACACCACGCTCTCCCACCTAAGACATGAAAATGTCAAAAATGAATCCAACCAATTAGCTAGTATAACGCATGGTCTTATAAACCCATATGTTCTCTCTTATTTTATCAATGTGGGACACTCTTAACAAGGTGGTTCTAACAAAACCAACCAACCTGAGTGTTGTATCCGTTGGGAAGCAAGGAAATAAAGCTATGAGCATTAGCAGCAGCGGTAGCCGCCTCGACTTCGGCCATGGTTGCATCGGGCTTTCCATATAGTATGTTCTCGAGTATCGTGGTAGCAAATAGTGCGGGTTCTTGGTTCACCAAACCAATCTGATCTCGCAACCAACTAAGCTGGAGAGTCCTTATGTCCACGTTATCCAGTAAAATTTCACCTACAACAATCAATTACTCCGCATTATATACAAAATATAAGTACTACTATTTATAAATGGCTTCAAAAGGTCTGAATCTTAGAATCATATATACCTTCGCTAGGATCGTAGAATCTTTCTATCAATGAAACGACAGTGCTTTTCCCCGAGCCACTGCCACCCACAACTGCAACGGTCTTCCCAGCAGGGAAGAAAATGGAGAAATTTCTGAAGATAATGACATCGGGCCGGGAAGGATAGCTGAACGTTACGTTTTTGAACTCGATATTTCCCAGGACCTCAGCCAGGGACTTCCCGTCTGTGGGATTCTGAACTATCGTCGGTTTCTGCTTGAGAATCTCCATTAATTTATACCCCGCTGCTTTGCCTTTACTAAACGCTCCAAGGTTGGAAAACGACTGCCCCAAACTCCTGCAGATAATCGAAACAATTATCAGTTAGTTCCAGTTCAGTGTCTATAGATATAAAAAGCAGTTTCAATTCGTCGCTTTGAGGTCTTACATGCCACCAACTATGGCTGAAAAAATAGCCGTAAACGCCTTTCCACCGTCACTCTGACCATTCCTGATGAAAACGCCAGCATACCAGAACACAAGTGCCCATGACATACACGCTATTCCATACGTACATCCTAACCCCAATCCTTTGGCCATCCCCGCCTTATATCCAAGTTTGAGTGTGTTCTGGATCGCATCCGAGTATGAGTTTAGGGCTTTGCTCTCGCCAACATACGAGTAAACTGTCCTAACTTGTGCAATAGCCTGCATTTAGAGAAGTCCCCACTATCATTTACTATAAACTTTTTCTAAAATGTTTACCTTAATTATCTTTCGAAAAATTCTAAAAAAAAAACAAAAGAATGGTGGAGTTAATCACTGCCTGAATGATGAGGGCGGCTCACAAAGGTTCAATCTTTTTTCTCACACTCAAATTAGTAACCAGACAGTGAACTAAAGTTGAAAAAGGTGAAAGATTTCAATAATAATTTCTAGAGGGCATGCCATACTCCAAAAAGGCACTAGAAACAGAAAAAGGCAAGAAAACTTGATGATGGCTTCACATGTATCAGAACTCCATCATATTATCTTCGGTAGCATTTCAAAAATTGTACACAACACTGAAGCAACTAATTTTAAACAAAAACAAAAAGCAGGTCGACAACAATTTGAAATTTCAAGAGAAACCATTCAATCTGTCTGATAAGACGGGAAAAAGGGATCATCATCATCACCTGCTCTGCAATGATCCCAGCATTGGCGTATGATTCACGGCTTTTGGACGTGAGACCCGTGAGAGTATAAGCATACAATCCCCCAGCAAATGCGATTCCGGGTATTACAGCCACACTGAGAAGAGCTAACCTCCATGCTGACACAAAACCAACCACCAGCCCAGCCAAGAATGTTGATAGATAATGAATGAAGTTTCCCACCTAAGATTTTCAAAATCCAAACATACATATATCAATAATAATGTCTTTCATCACACATTATCATTAACCCACAAAAACACCTAACATGATTTCGCATTATCACAACCCATAGCTCATAAAAGTACAGTCTTGGCTACAGAATAAATGCCCAACCATCCAAAAGACACCAAAAAGCCATAAAAATGAAAAATTTAGGTCGTAACTACAAAATTACAAGTTCGACTCACAGCGGGTTAGGGTTAGATTTTCACCACATCCAAAAAGAAGGGGAAATTTAGTTAGTGGGTCCTGCATTAATGGAAGGACCAACAACCCATATGATGAAAAGTTTCCATCTTGAGCTTTGAAATTTGAAGAGTACAAGAGTTCACCGTTACCGTTCAGAAACCCCCCATTCATACTAAATGAAGGAAAGCAAAAAAAGCGCAGTAAATGGAGTTGCAGAAGCTTTACCTTCTCACTTATGGCATCTTGGACCAGAAGAGTATCCGTTGAGACGCTAAAAACAATATCGCCAGTCCGGGCGTCAGTGTCATAGAATCCAACGTCCTGTTTCAACACTGCTTCCAAATACTTCCTCCTCCATGCCCCCGCCTGCCTCTCCCCACTGTGCATCCAACACGCAATCTCTGCATTTTTTTTTTCAAGATTCTTAGATTCCCAGGAACAAGAACCCAGATTAATTAAGGTAGAAATTTTTACTGCTATTACTACGTAGTAGGAGTAATAGGGTACGGTCGGGAAACCGAAATTTCACTGTGGAGACAAGAGAGACAGAGACGTTTGATTGCGTGAGTACTGGAAAAAAATAATTTATTAATGCTTGGGAAAAACCAAAAATTGACCGGTGAATGGACTAAACGACATGGACCACGTGCAAGCGTGCGGGCCAACTCAGACACTGAACTCCGTAACGTAATAACTAACTAATTTACAAATCATACATTGAAACTATCACCGGAGAAGATGAAGATGAAGTTTTTAACGTTAGATCAGCTTACCGGCGTAGGATGATACGCAAACGATCAGGCCAAGATAGACAAAATACAAAGCGTACTGCAATTAAGCAAAAAAAAAAAGAACAAGAAAAAGAGAGTTCAGATCCGATGTTCCACTAAGAAAGACGACGACTTTGATATATATGATGGATTTCTGACCTTAGAGACTTCATGGGTCATGCTATGGAAATCAGTCTGGTTTTTGCCGAACCCATTCACCATCTCCCCGAAGAGGAGGAAGAAGACGGGCATGGAAGAGCCATGAACAATGGCGCCCAAGCTTCCCAGGATCATCAGCCCCCAATCATATTTATCAGCGAAACAAAACAGCTCGTGAAAAGGAACGCTCTGCTCCTTCTTCTTCTCCGCCTCCGGCATTGCTTTCCCGTCAGCACCCTCCGCCATTAAAACACCGCAACTCTAACACCGACCAAAGCAACTAACAGCCTCTTCCTCGCCGTGAAAATTAAACACCAAGTTCGGAAACTCAATCAGTTCGCCATGGCAGACAAACACGCCGGCCGGAAATGAAAAGCTAGCTAGCTGAGCCGGCGGATCGGAGATGGATCTAAAGCTTAATTAAAACGCACCCTTTTCGAATATTCTTCTCTCCGTTCGCCAACTCGATCTTGAGATTATACGGAGAGAAGCCGGAGTTATAGAAAGAGAGAGAAAGATTGGGTCGCCGGAGAAAGACCAGTAGTCAAATGACAAGTGAGAAGGAGAAGAAAAGAAAAAGAGTGAGCGGAGACTGAGTTGTTGACAAGCACCTCTTATATAGAGGCCATATACTTACTTTATTATTTGCTCAATCACGGAAATAGAAAAAATAACTTATCCATCTTTAACCAAAAGCCCGAGTTAGCTAGCCAGCTGTTGGAATTAATCATTATGTCCGACAATAAAAATAAAAATACTATGAGAATATTTTTAATTAATGAAAAGTCGATCGTCACTACTTGAAAATACACCAACATTTCATATTTTCTTAATTAAGAATTAAAGTAAAATTGTTTTTAAATTTTTTTCACATTTAAAGTATCCAATATTTTCGCTACAAATAACTTAGAAGAGATAAGTGTATTCGTTCCTATATATGCCTTGTGACACTAGCCAGCAAAACCTATGTTGCTCATAGCCGACCAACTCAAACTAAGAAAGTCAATAGATAATTCTCATTATATGAAATTGAAACCTTGTTATTAGCAAGATAACTGTCTTACCAAGAGTTACCTCTTATACTAGTGCATACCACTATAGTCTAGTTATATACTTAGTACAATACGTCAATCAAGAGTTGAGTATTAATATTAGTGGGGTAAGAGTATAAATATTTTAAAATAAACTCTATCTAGTATAAATTTAGCATATTTATGTATATGGTTACAAAATTTATCCGCAATATACTTGCTCAAGCTTATTTGAATCAAGTTTCAAGTTTATCTATTATATATTATAAATTTATCATTTTCAATTAGCTTTATTGAAAATTATTCCATTAATGTGCTCATTGAAAGTTGTCACATTAATGTCTAATAATAGCATATTAGGAAAGTATATATGGGCCCTGTTTGGTAAAAAATTGACCTATAGGCCAATTTTAGCTTATTTGACCACTATTAATTATTTGATTTAGTTAAAATATCAATATAAATATTTGGTTAATTAGCTTTTTGCAACTCCAAAAGGCTAAAATTCAAAATGCTACTCCAAGCAACTTTTTCAATTAGCTTTTTGAAAAAAGAAATTATACTAAACAGCTATCAGCTAACAGCTAATTTACCAAACACTTTTCTACAATCAGCTAATGTTATCAACTATTTATACCCTCTAATTAACACAATCAGCTAACAACTAACAGCTATCAGCTAACAGCCATTTTACCAAACAGGGCCATGATCTATTGAGACACGAAATTTCTTGCAAACTGAATGATAATGCACATGACCATGTTTATTTGCAATTTGTGGATGCTTCTCTATACTGTAGGTGTAGCTTGACCATGTTTTGCTTAACTAGCTTAGTTAATTGTGTTACGGAGTATTATTATTGTTATTATTATTGAAAAAGCTAGGGAATAAAATTAATAAGAACAAAAATGATAATGATAATAAAGTTGCATTAATAGGCACAAATAATGTTGAGTTGTCATTGTTCTTATTGTATTTTTGCATTTATTTGTTAAGTTTAAAAAGAATGTTTGATTTATATTTTTTTATAACTCTAACCTAACTTTTTTAATAATAACTTTATTTATTTATTTATTTATTAATAATTAGATAATTGTGTTACTAAAAAGAGATTTAATTAAAGGATGAGATAGGATAGGAAGAGACATTCCATGCAAGATTGATGTGAAAAAACATAGTTCTTTATAAAAACTTTTTTAAACATTTTTTTAGTATATAGTTGATACATTGCTTTCTTCATATATTTCTTTCTTTGTAAAAGTGAAGCAGTCGTCCCACAATAGTACTTACATTGTTGTTACTATTATGTTTTGGTACAACTGGAATTAAAGCATGAAAGCAATATGTGCTATAAATCCTGTAATATAAATAAATAAATAAATAAATAAATAAATAAATAATGCATTATTATCCGGATCATAATTTTAGAAGCAGACAGGGAGCACATCACGATGACTCAATCAATGGTATTGATTGGATTGATTTTAATGCAATCAACATTTATTTCAGTGAAATAAGTTTTTGTCCCTCAATTATTGAGAAATAACTTTTTTGTCCATATATTATAGAGAAATAACACTTTTTGTATTTAATTATACTAGTCGTCACACTTTGTCCTTTAATTGTATAGGAATTGGCTTTTTAATCCAACCGAAACTAACATAACTCAAGGACAAAAAAAAAAAAATCCCAATTCGCATACTATTTAGGAAAAAAAAAAAAGTGACAATGGGTATTATTAAGAAACAAAAAAAGGTGTTATTCATATATAATTTAGAAAAGAAAAAGTGTTATTAGTTTAATTTCCCCGTATTTTATTTTTGTAATCATTCATATAAGTATTATTGTTCACAATTCAGGACAAATTCTTAAGTACTTACCAACGTCCACGGTCATTTGTACCGTATATCATTATTATGATAATTTTCATCATCATTCGAGACAAATTCTTAAATATCACGTGACATACGCCATTATTTGTCCAGTATTTTTATTATTATGATAATTTTCTTTATTATTATCGGAGTATTAAATAAATACTTATATTTTTTTCCCTCTTAAAAAGGAATTGGTAATTAGAGGCTTAGAAGGAAATTAAAGAGACATGCCATATTGCCATGCAAGATTGATGTGAAGAAACATTAGCATTTTGGAGTTGTTGAGGTGCCCTAATCAGCCACAGTGCCAAAAAAACAAAACAAAAATCATACAATTCAGAAAAATCTCTTTCCCTTTACTAAAATCTATACATGTGCCTCCAGCGAAACTTTGTATCCGGTCTAACGTTATCTTTTCTGCTTCACTTTTTTGTTCTCGGATTTGTCGAAAGGGACAACCAAACCCAAACATTTGCAGTCCTAAAACTTGGGCTCTCATTATCATCCATGTAAGGTCCATCAGCAATAGCCCAAACCATTGAAAAGAGTTTACTTAAAGCCTTTTTGTTTCTATTTCATTCCTTTTTGGTAATTTGTAGATGGAAAAAATACATTTTTTTGCACAGGTATCTATATCGGCAATTTATATCGTGGACCAGGGTCATCGTAGTATTGTGGACCTTTGATTAAAATGATGTTGTTTTGATATTTAAATTTTAACATATTCTGTAATTTTTCGTTTCTCATGTTTCAACATAAATTTTAATTTATTCTACGTACAGAATTCATACGGTTAAGGTACTGAATTGCATAACATGAGACATAGAAACGTATAACACAAAACACATATACATGTTTTATATTTTACTTATTATCAAATTTGAGTTATGTAGATAATTTATGTTATAACACAAGACACATATCCCATCATAACGGTTGATCTATATCCTGGTCCAGTCAAATCTTGATCAGCCATGTTTGAAATGATTTGTAGTCAATCATATTATGAGGGAAAATATATTTTTTATACTATATTAGAACCCGTATTTCACAATATGAGACTAATTCAATCCATTCTAGATTAGACTTCATTCGATAGCTCAACTATATTTTGTGGAAAATATTCTCCAAAAAAAAAAAAAAACTATTGCGCTAGTATACAATATTTCAAAGGGTGGGGGTGTCGCTGGGGTGTGATGGGAGCAATTTTTTTTATTTTTTTTTTCTAAATATTGCACTCAAATATCTGTATCATGTAAGATGAAACTAATTAATAATCAAGTCGAGTCTTAATCACTCTAAATGAGACCAGTCTTCCAAGAACATTATTGGAGTAGTTCAAACTTCTGATATAATTTTTAAGCGGGTATATTTGGCATTGGCCTATTTAATTTAAAGGAATGCATTTTATATTTTTATGGCTTGGAACGACCTAAAGCCCACACGCCAGACATTCCGTCACCTTTGTCGTCCGATTGATATGATGTTGTGTATAAAACATGGATGGAGCAACATTTTTACATCATTACATTGTTGCTTCAACGTTGCATGACCAGGGTCCAGGGTGGAACACCTAGGGCACCACTTATGTATGTTCAATTCAAAAACATCAAATACTAATACTAATAATAATAAGATATCAAACCTCAATTTGACAACCTAACCTCCAACTCTACTAATCAATACCTAAGTTAATTTTGGTTAAGCAACAACTAATCACGTAAACATTCGTCAACTATGACAGTTGTCCAGTGATTGATGAGAAACTCCATTTAAAATTCAATTCTAGCATCAAAGTTGACAAAAGTGTATACTTCGAACGGTGTTAAATTTTGAAATTGAACACGCTCGATTTACCTCCTCATGAACCTTAGGAGCGAGTCCATCGTGATGTTCCTATGGTGCACATGACACATGCTTAATATGTACACATCAAAATGTTTCATATGCACAAGCGTATTTTTAATTTTCTCAATTAATCTTATCCATAGACGATCTATTTTTTTAATACACCAGATTGGTTCTCATAAATTTATGGAAAAGTTAGTTCTCATAGGAACATCAGTACATCACCATATATATATATATATATATATATATATATATATATATATATATATATATATGGTGTAATTAGAATGGTCCATGCATGGTCCAACATGTTAGTTAAAGACTGATTATATCATAGCTAATAGCTAGCTTATTAGCTTGTTCATAGCATCTTCTAGGGAACAATGTCGCCACTCACCCATACCGTAATCTTAATTAAGTACAAACATTATTAAATTATTTATAACATCCTACCTAGCTAGTAGTAATATTATAACATTCTACTTTTTTTTTTTTCTGCTTATTTATTGCATGTATTATAAAATAAAGTTAAACTAATAGCAAATCAAGTCAGAAAAGATGACATTTTTATTATTTATATTTTATCAATTAACTAATGATGGTGTGATTCACACAAAATGGTAACACCCTAGCTAGCCAATGGCGGGTGCTAAGTAATTTGATTCTCGATGATATTAGTGTCTTTTATTGTAATGTTACATATATACTGAACAATTGTTTAGTATGCTCGAAAGATGTTATTAAGTGGGTAGAATATGATTATTGTATTTGAAAATTACGAGTTTAATTATTGTCAGCATTTTCTCAGTTGAGCCCGTACTGGGAGGTTTGTAAGTTATTGTTATTATTATATTAATTATTATTTTCTTAAACTTTAGTATTGTATTGTATGATCTAGCTGACGAATCATGACCATGTGAATGAATTGATAGGTATACTATACTCAACTTGTTTAATGACAACATATGTCCTATGAAGGTACAAGGAAGAAATGGTTTGGTCTGCTAAATATTTGACACACAAATGTACTATATTTGTTTTGTTAGGAGATGCTCTTTTTTATTTTAATATCACATCCAATATCTTTATCTCTATGACACTAATACAGATTCACATAACGTACATTTACAAGCAGAATCAAACATCTTAATTACCTTGTAATTGCATTAACAATCTGCTTACCAATTGTTTCAAGCTATTGAGTTTTTTAAAAGAGTTTTGAAGAAGACTAATTCAGAGATTTGTTTTGAGAATAACAAGATTGAAGTAGTACTGGTGGAGTAAAATGTGAGTGGTTAAATTACTTTAATCGTCAATCGCTATTAAAGATAGCATAAGGATCTGCCCACTTTGGGCATAATCCCCAAACTGTCATCACCGAGATTAGAACCTTGCTCTCTTCTCCCAATTATCAAATAGTGTCTACTGAACTATTGAACTAAGCTCGTGCGGACAATGTTGTTCAAACTCTTTTTATTGTAACGAGGAGAATCTGAAGTCACTACATACTCAATGATAAGTATTGGGTAAACTTCACTATCATGTAATAATTCACAAATCACAAATGATAAATAGACCATACTAAAAAAAGCCATGCATGTATGATACACTCAACAAAAAGTATATTAACAATAATCAAATTCATAATGAATTTTTGTCAATAATATTGTTACAACGATTTAAGTCTTTTTCATTTGAGTTAACTTGTTTGAAAGTGATGAATTAGGTACACATATGATGAAGATTATTGTTACTCAACACTAGCTAGCTAGCTAACAAACAAATTAAATTAAAGGCTATTGTTTGTAAGCGAAAAGGATTTATTATTGAAAATGAAGTGGCTATGGTTGTGGTAGTGTTGTCACTTTTGGCGACATTTCAATCGGTGAAATGATTTAGACCTTAGTTTAAGCTTCCCTAATCACATTTACTAGACTTCTACTTCTTCCTAGGCATGTGCTAATACTTTTGGCCGAATGCCCTTTAATTAAACCTCTTACTATATATTATATGTGATTAATTAAAGGATATGACTTTAGTTAGAAAAGTGTTACACATGAAAAATAAACTATATTCAGAAGATCCCATGTGACGAGCTTAATGATGTTAAGATTAAGCATTTATCACTCACACCAATTTTTGATATGAGAGGTAAGCACTTGATCCTAGTAAGTAGTATCAAAGCCAGTTCACGAATTCGATTCTTAGTAATAACAATTAAAATTGGTTGACGCTGGCATGGGGAATTGTTGGCCAAGGCCGGTAAATGGGCCATGTCTAGTACCTGTTGGTTGGGAGATTGTTGGGCGGAAGCCGGTAAAGCTCCTAAGGGCTAAGTCAAGCACCTAGCCTGTCTTGAACAATGTGATGGCGGTCTATACGTAAGGAAATAAGTCGCGCTTCACTACTAGCTATAGCTTCTGGCGAGTGGTAAATGTTTGATCCTAACAAGTGAAAAAATATTTTGGTAATAATCAAAATCGTGATTTTTTTTTGGTATATGAATCGTGTTCGACTGCACATATTCAACGACCATTTTAATTTCAAGGCAAATTTATCTTTTTATTTAAATTAGAGATAATGTTAAGTACAGTTATGCATGATATACCTGATTATATTGAGTATTAATACACAATTATATATTATATTATCGCAATATAGAGTTTGTCTTAAAATGTTTTATACTCTTTTTTTTTTTTCTTGAAAATGTGAAAATCTCGGTCAACATAATTCCTAATTCCAATATATAATTGTGTATTTAATAAGTCATCATTTATAATGATGATAATCATAATTTTAGGATTACGATAATAATTGTGACAACAAGATTAGTATAGGCTATACATTGGTAACAGCTAAAACCTCAAGGCAGTATGGCCATGGACCACAACGTGGAAGGCTCGAGGTAGATGATGCCCATCCAAGATACTCCTAATCTTTATAATATTCTTAATTTTTTCACACCGTAATATTTTAATTGGGATAAAAGAGAAAGCAACTTTTTGCGATTTTAAAAAAGAATTAGATCCATTTATCATGATTTAATCTTGTATTGAAATCGCAGTTTTAAATAAGTGGTATTAGAAAATAACTCTGTGATGACGATTAAAAGAATTTGTCATTCAAGACAACAAGGAATATGCATTGCCAATTTTCCATATCGTATACATGCTATTAAGGACCTTTTAAGAAGAATTTGACTAGCCAAATACCTTGTGCTCAGATGTCACCTCTGTGACTCCTTTTGTGAATATAGAGTTCAAAAATTGTGAATATAATCCGAATTTACTTGAGTCCACAACATAATTTGCTCTGTTAATAGAGTCGTCAGAACGGGCTTAACCCGCCGGGCTAGTTCGCTTCGCCCTGCGAAAAGGGCAGGATAGGCTTTGATATTTTGAGCCCGTTTTTTGGTGGGCTTTCTAGCCCGCCTCCGCTTAACCCACGGGCCGGGGCCCGGCTAAATGTATAATAATTAAAATTTATATTACTAATATTAGTGTATATATATAATTAAGGCCAAATACACATTATGTATTTGGTTATTTATTACTCCGTAGTTATTATTGTGTTATATGTTTAAACTATCTAAATTATTTTAGCATATACTTATTACATTTTTTATATTAATTTTTATTTAAAATTAAATTGTTTAAAATTTGGCGGGCCCCCGCGGGCTTAAGGCGGGACAGGACGACCTACCTTAGGCCCGTATTTTGACGGACTTTTTAGTTTGTCCCTATCATATGGCGGGCTCGTCGGCCTGTTTCAACAGCTCTACATGTTGGTGTAATTAGGCCTACTTTTATTTATTGTGCTGTTTAGGCCCATAACGCCCATTCTCATGGGACATTGGGCTATGCATTTCAGATCCAAAAACATCCTTAGACCAGACTTACTCCAGAACAGGATCCCAACACCCAAAAGCCCCTTTGACTGTTTGGTGTTTTACATTAGTATGACAGTCCATATCTTCTTCTTTTTTTCTTTTTTCTTTTTTTTTTTTTAATTTTTTTTATGAAGAAATTCCGTAGTTAGATATACACTACGTAAATTAAAAATTCATAATTGAAATGTGCACTAAGTAAACATTGTTCTTTGTTCTTATGTAATAATTTATAAAACATTCGTTTGTTAACGAACAATAGTCAAACAAACAGCACAACTACATAACTAATATAATATAATATAATATAATATATATGTTTGTGAACATGTTCACGAACATTATTAAACGAACACAAACGAACTTGTTCATGAACATAAACGAGCCTGTTCATGAACATTAGTAAACGAACACAAACGAGCTTGTTCACGATCTCTTAGCAAACGAGCTTACAACTGTTCAAGCTCTGTTTGTTTATTAACCGGGTTCTAAATTTTGATTGTTAATGTTCGTTTACCTTAACAAACGAACGCTTACCGAACACGAACGCGAGTAGTTTGCCTAAAGCTCTATTCGCTAACACCTCTATGCAAGATAGATAATTTTTTTTTTTTATATACTAAAAATTAAACTCCTTTTCCTCTCAATCACCCTTTTTAGTGCCTAGTTTTAAATCAATATTGTAAAAATTGGTCTAGGTGTTGACTAGGCGCTAATTTCACTCGGTGGCTTTTAGTCGGCTGATCGACTAACCACCCTAGGTCCCAACTCGACCGAGTTGAGTACCTAACTCAATCGAGTTGACGCTTAACTCGGTCGAGTGATTATTTTGCCTACCTATCTGCTCATCTTCTATATTTTTAGAGTCATATACTCAACTAATTAACTATCTAATGAGTGAAAAAAGTGAAGACGATATACTCGGATTATTAGGCGGCGCACCGTCTAGGCACTCTAAGCTCTAGCCCTTCTGCAACATTGCTTTTAATTTTTTAATATTTCTTATCCAAATTAAATCACTGGAGTATAATGTTGTGTTTCTTTAGTGGATCATCAGTTCAGTTCAGTTCAGTTCAGAGTGTACATATATAAAGGTATTTAAGCCGAACGACTTTATTATCTCCGGTCACTTTTCCATTACCTACTTTTCGTCGGAAAATCAGAACTCAAGATTTATATATCCACCGACACAGACATCGATCTTTAACAACTACGGTTGTTTTTTTGTTTTTTTTTTCACTATATTTACAACCTCGTACTGTACATCAGACCCGCATAGATCTTTTATACCGGAATAACTCTCTACGTCAAAACGTTCATTTTTATGAGCTTCAGAACCCGGCCATCCAGCCGCCATGCATGCATGCCGTCGTCATCATCATCGTCACTGTAATAATCTCCTTGCACCTGAGATTAAGAATCATTTTTAATTAAATTAATAATTTAAGGAGGAAATGAAATTAAATGGAATTGAATTGAAGAAACTAATAACCTTGAAGAATTGAAGAAGGTAGCAGGTTAGGTTGTGATTGTGGTGTGGGCGGCGCCGAGAGGGGAGGCGGGGCGGATGAGGACGACGGTGGAGGCGACGTGGCCGGCGGCGGAGACGACCTTGTCTTTGAGACCGCTGAAAATCTCGGCGGTGTCCTCTCCGATGTGGGAATCCTCGGCTCTGATCCTCAGAATCTGGCTGTGAACGTACACTTCGACGTATTTCCGCCCCTTCGCCGCCACCGAGCGCGGCGACTCTATCTCCTCCATCGACCCCACGCTCTCCTGATCCGTATCCATCTCTCCGCCGGAAACTATCCTCTTCAGCTTCCCCTTCTCCTGCGGGGCCCAAACGTCGTCGCTCGTCGTCGTCATCATCATAATAATCTCCAGATATTGGCCGCCGGAGAGTGATCGGAGCTGATGAGAATAGAATAGAATAGAATGCTTTAGTCTAGGCCTCTAGGTCCTTGGTGGCCGGATTTAAAGGAGAGTTTTGAATGCGTGGAGTTGATGAGACGCTCCTCGTGGAGGGTCACGTGTACGCTGATGTAAGACATGTGGTGATTTGGCAACGTGGGACCGTTAGTTGCCGTTTCCACTTGGAAACTCTGTCGGGAATCATTTATTTCACGACACGTCACCTCACTCATTCCCTATTCTTTCTCAAAACCGTTTTAACTTGGATCTTTTCTCATCTAAATCAAGATTAACCACTGCCACGTACGTTAGACAATTCTAAGCCAGATTTTTCTCTCCCAAATCAAATTTTACGGATGCAATTCAACTTAATTAGATCTGGATTAGTACAGTGATTAGTGAAGTGAGGCTATGAAATATTGTATGTTAAAAAAGGTATATAAATTTAATTTCTCAATTCATAATGTAATTTTAATAATAAGTTTTTAACTAAATATATAATAAAATCTACTGAAACTTCAAGTACCCAAAGCAACATGTCTTATTATTCTTCTTTTTTTTTTTTTCTAGGCCATGAGGTGTCCTGAGCTGACTCTAACGGTAGGAGACACTTTTAACCCCGTATCATACCCAGATTCATTCGCACCGAACCGATCCAATTAATGGGCAAAATGCTGGCCATATTGATTTTTCCATACGAGATGAGTTTCGAACAACTGTGTCTTATTATTCATACTTGCAGTGTTTCGTAGATTTTTATGATACATGTGGTTCTAATGTTGTTTCGCATATTATTTGATATGATATTTGTGACTGCAAATGTACTATCAAGTGTTTATTTTACTTATTTTTCAGTTATCATCACCTTAAATTTCTAGATAGACAGATGTGATTAGTCTGCAAGCACTACTTACAATGCAGGTGTTGGAATATGGACTACATCTGAGAAGCGAGCAGATTGGAGAAGAAGAAGATTGTATATTGAAGTTAACTGCATAGCTTTACATGTTGGTTTATATACACAAGGTGAATGTATGGACAGGTTACAAACGAAAGAAGGAAGGATATGGAATGACAATATGGAATGACAATAATCTCCCTATACTAAGCTTTTCTGCTTCTTTATTTTCATCCTCCAACAGCAGGTTATCACATAATATATTATTTCGCCAATTATTAATTTTGCTTTGTCAGCATATGGTAGATTTTTAATGCGAAGGTGGACCATAGATTTTTTTTTTTTTTTCGTTTAGAATGGGGAGGACAGATTAGTGGTGTTTAACTAAAATAATGACAATTCGTAGTGTACGTGGAAAGGGGTTATTGGCGGAGTGTCCACGTCAAACCTGCCAGTTGGCGGCCAAGACAATTAAGCAAAGAATAATGGAGTCCACATGGCAGGCGGAAAACAATTATGGAATCCAGGTGGCAGATGGGGTCACCTACCAGCTAACCAGCCTGAGATAATTGGCCACGTCAGAGTTTTGGCTTGCAAGACTGGTCCGGGAACAGGTGGCACGTTTTTCAGGTACTTAATCCCCGGATCTACAAACTTTCGGCCTAATTTTCAGATATACTGCCCATATCTTCTGTTCGATGATGAAATCATAACTGAACACGTGGCTGATGCCCCGGCTTTGTAAATAATGTAGTGTACTTAACTTGTATAACCTTTTCCAATACGCAACATCGTGCTCGCGATATCTACCAAATGGCTTAAATATGTAATATAAATCCGATAAAAGTAACACTAAATAGTAAGAGTTCTACTACATGGACTCCCAAATTCTACTCCCTCATTTGTACTTCCTGAGGTGGCAAATCAAGATTGGTTATTTTCAACATGTGGGTCCACAAAAAAGTGTCTACATCAAGACCATGTGAGAAAGAGTACAAGTTGGAAGTATAAAATGGGAGTACACCAAGTATTTTCCAAATAGTAAATACGGTCCAAATTTGATATTGGTTTGTAACAATAAGTTTAGTGTTTAAAGTTGAGTTGGATCGAATAAACTTGGATTGAAATTGGGCATTAGTGGATGGCAAATAATGTTGTAGAACCGTGTTCACCTTGCAAGATTGCATGATTTTGTGTTGTTCAAGGATCTAATTGCATTGTTTTTACGTTCGATGGCTTGCACTTTGGTTTGCACTGACCTAATTGCACTTTGGTATGCAGTTGAGTGGCCTATTTGACTTAAGAGGGTGCAATATTGCCCCAAATGTCCAGGAAACACAACGGCACAGCCAATAAAGAAAGCAACCCAATTAAAACCGAAAGAAATCAAGAACGATAACCACATTTACACTAATAAGTTGAGCAATTAGACATTCCTGAGACGAACAATCAACTACACATGGAGTGCATTGCAGGGTCACTGTGATGATGGTAATAGCTCATGCAACAGTCTGGTCCTAAATTCTAATACTGAATTACCTAAGAATCCTCTGTTGTGCTTGATGCCACGTTGAGCACACGAGATGGCCATGAATCCGAGGGTGATGGGTATCGAGGGCGAGGTCTACTCACACTGGGTGGGAGGTTCTGCAAAGCCTCGGGGTTGTCAGCCGTGCTGTACATTTGAAGGTCATTGTGTAATGGCACAACCAAAACGGGCCCGGTAGCTGCAGCTGAGGATGATGCATAATCATGTATACTTGTTCTAAGATGGTCCTCTGTCAGCTGTGGCGGAGAAGTAATGTTGGTAGTTTGGGAACGAATTGTTTCGTTTATTTTAGTCAGCAGGTTCTCAATCTGGACTTCCAACGCAATTTTTTCTTCTTTAAGCTCATCCTTCTCAACAATCATCTGTTCATATAGCATTAGCAGAAATGAGCAAACAGGTACAATGTACCATGATATGTAAGTCCAAAAACAGAAGAATAATTAAGCGAAATCTAGATTTATTTCAACCATATATACACTAATACACCACTTCAAAAGATCAATAGGTGATGACATTGATATCCACAGGAAAACTACCATAGTTTTCTACGCTAAAATCAGGCTTGATATCATGATATGTACCACTTATAAAGAAAGCAGAAATGCATATATGTATAGCTTATACAATTGCAACTTGCAAGCCATGATTCTGTGTTGAGTGAGCTAGTGAAAAAAGGCCATTCTAGTTCAGTAAACAGAGTACTTTCTTCAATAAAGAAGTGATGTCCTTACGTAATGAGATTCTGAATTAAGAGCAACGTTCTCCTTTCTGAGATTATCAACCTGCACAATTAGTTCCCTCACTAACCGCATCGTTTCTTTTAATATGCAAGCCTTTCCATAATTCTGATGAGATGGATCTGCTAAAAGGCAAAGTTATAAGTGCAAATGTACAATTAGTATGCCGAACAAAGAATATCAAGTTGCAGCAAAGTTCTATACTTGGCATAAGAAAGAAGAAGGTGGAGGAATACCCAAAACGTTGGCTAGCTCTGCAAATAGCACATTCATATTATCACGCTTCTGTTTCTCCCTCTCGGCCTTGTGGATTTTTCTAGGAACTTTATTGCTTGGCTCCCTCTCAGCCTCGTGGTTTCTAGGAGCTTTATCATGTTTTCTTTTTCTGGAGCTGAACCATAAACAGATTACCCACCAGCAAATTATCATCAAAAGTGGAAGATTGAGTATAACAAATCACAGTTATCAATAATAGGAGTAAAACATTCACTCAAAAAAAAAAAAAAAAAAAAAAAAAAAAAAAAAAAACTCCATTGCACAATTATGCCAATTTTCATGAACATGAAATTCATAGTACATTTTGCAATTTTAGTCCAGAAGGAAATGATGAAGAATAGAAATAGCTAGACTAACCTGCTGAAAACATGAACAGCGCAATCGTTAACAGGAGTAGAAGCTTCACTAGCCATTCTCTGAGTATACGCCAATCAACCAGATTCCAAAACCTAATAATATTAACAATCTCAGAAATTTCAGACTACGCTTAGAATCAAAATGAACTTGTTTGATATTGATCCTATTAAGGACCGGAAACTCGCAATTCAAAAGGCGATATGGATCAAAACAGTTTGATTCAGTTTGTGCAAGCGGTATATTCAGGTGGCATTGTGACCACATACCTGGCGAGATTGGGAGACGACGGAGGAAAGCTGGCAGAGGTGTTTGCTACCATTTTTATATGCCTTATCCATAATTATTAATGCAGACGGACAGAAAGCCATGAGAGGGCGGAGTGCCCGAACCACGCGGCGGCGTGTGGCGAGCACCCGATTCTTTCAGGCATTAGATTCCACCATTTGAGGCCGTCACGTGCCGTGAGCAAGCCGAAACGACTAGTAACGGCAAATTATTGTGTATTGTGGTCCGATGTTTACATGTGAGACCACGGTCTAAAATGACGTCATAAAATTTAATGTATTAGAATAATAAAATTGTTTGATTAAGATAATGTATTTTATGAGTTAAAATAATATATATTATGAATTATAAAATATATGTTGTTGTGGGTCGAGTGAATTTTTTTTTTTTTTAACGTGAAATGCCATCGCTTTTGGATCGTGATCCACTGTCCATGCAATAACTATTGACTAGTAACTGTTCTAGGGAGAGTTATGCTGTGCAACCGTGTACACCATGCAAAGTGCACACAGAATTTAATCTATAATTTATATACTATATATTCATAATTTCTATACTGTATATTAATAATTGGAATAAGGATCAAATAGGTCATCGAACTACACACAAAAATGCAATCAGGCCATTGAACTCAAAAAAAATGCAATTGGGTCCCTCAACAACACAAAATGTTACAATTAAGCCAAATGACTTGTTTACCTAATGAGTAGGTTACCATATTAAAATAATATTTTTTAATTTTATTTTAATAATTTAAAATAACAAAACTAAATTTAAAAAAAAAAAAAAAAAACGGATTTTAAGTCTTCGTCTCCGGTGCCGGAGACGAAGAATCAGCCTGGAGACGAAGAAGGTTCTTCGAAGGTTCTTCGTCTCCATGCCGAAGACGAACTCTTCGTCTCCGGCAGCCTGGAGACGAAGGGACACGAAGAGGTCCCTTCGTCTCCAGGTTACCGGAGACGAAGAGGTTCGTTTCCGGCATGGAGACGAAGAATCTCCGGCCAGGAAGAGCTCTTCGTCCCCGGTCGGAGACGAAGACCAGGCTGCCGGAGACGAAGATTGGTTCTTCGTCTCCGGCGGCAAACCTGTTTTTTTTTTTATATATAAATTTTTGCTATTTTAAATTATTATAATAAAATAAAAAAAAATTATTATTTTTAAGTGATAACCTCCACATCAGCAAGTTAACAAGTAAAAAGGTCATTTTTGGTCGAATTGCAACATTTTACGCTATTCAGTGGCCCAATTGCATTCTTTTTGAGTTCAGTAGCCCAATTGCATTCTTTTTGAGTTCAGTGGCTTAATTGCATTTCCTTGTGTAGTTCGATAGCCTATTTGACCATTTTTCCTTAATAATTTCTAAACTGTGTAGTTATCAAATTATGAACATATAGTTCAGTGATTTGTGAATACAAAGTTCAAGAATTGGGAATATGAACATTGAAAATTATGAACATAGAGTTTTGTAATTGTGAATATAAAGTTCAATAATTATGAATCTATAGTATATAAATTATGAATCTACACTTTAGAACATGGTACACACGGTTGCACAGCATAATTTGCCCGTTCTAGTTATTGGGCTGATATGCATTGAATTCGTTTACAGGACTAAGGCCTTTGGGCTGATTATGAATGGGCTTGGGCTGCAAAACTTCCTCTGGGCCTGCATATCCTTGTGGGTTCTTGGATCAATCACAATCATCGATATGAGGTCGGGTTCACAACGGCAAATTATGCCCTGGACCCGTGTCCACATTGAATTGTGGACACGGGCCCAAAACGACATCGTTTTTTTAAAAAAAACGCGTCATTTAGTTAAAAAAAAAAAAAAAAATTCGCGCGCGTTTTGACGTTAATGGCGTTAATTTTTTTTTTTTGGATTATGAATGTACAGTTATGCCGTTATGAATGTACAGTTATGCCGTTATGAATATACAGTTATGAAATTATGAAATTATGAACACAGAGCTCTAACATTATGAACTTACAATTATGAACATATATAGTGATAAAATTATGACCATGGAGCTTTAAAATTGTGAATATAGAGCTTCGAAGATTATGAATGTACAGTTATGGAGTTATGAATGTACAGTTATAGAGTTATGAATCTACAGTTATGAGATTATGAATCTACAGTATGGAATTATGAATGTACAGTTATTGATCAAATTATGAACAAAGAGCTCTAACATTATGAACTTACAATTATGAACATATAGTGATAAAATTATGAACATAGAGCTCTAAAATTGTGAACATAGAGCTTCGAAAATTATGAATGTACAATTATGGAGTTATGAATGTACAGTTATGGAGTTATGAATGTACAGTTATGGAGTTATGAATGTACTGTTATAGAGTTATGAACGTACAGTGATGGAGTTATGAATGTATAGTTATTAACATATAGTAATAAAATTATGAATATATATACTCTTACAATGAAGCGCTCTGAAATTTTAAAAAAAAAAAAGAAGAAAAAGGAGATAACAGTGCCTAACGGCACTGTTACCCGTGTCTAGCAAGCATGCTGGACACGGGTCCAACGCATAACGATTGGTTCACAACAATCATTATACTATGAACTATAGTTCAAAAAATAAACATTCGATGTATTAAAAATGAACCTATATTTTTAGTATATTGAATATTCATTTTTAATATATTGAATATTTATTTTTTTTGTATACTCAAGTTCATTATTTGATACAATACTAAATAATAAACCTTAAATCTACAATAAATGAACATACAATATACTAAAAAGTACTCCGTAACATTTATCATGGTCGACATTATAATTTACTACAACCAACTGTTCTAGTTATTGGGCTGATATGCATTGAATTTGTTTACAGGACTAAGGCATTCTGGGCTGATTTTTAGTGGGATTGGGCTGCAAAACTTCATCTGGGCCTCAATATCCGTATGGGCTGTTGGATCAATCACAACCCTCGATATGAGGTCGACCATAGACCATGGTCCACTTCGTAAGGTGAATAATTGATATAAAATTTATTTTTAATATATTAAAAATTTATTATTAATACATTGGATATTATATTTTAAAGGTTCATTTTCTATATAATGAATTTACTTAAAAATAAATTTTTAGTAAATTACAATTAAACTTTCAATATATTAAAAATAAATATCTACTCATAACTCACATTACATCTTGATTGATAGTATAATTTGTGGGCCTTGATATGTACGTGGCGTACAATAACACGCTATTGTAGTTGGTCGTGGGTATCGTTTGGCGAACAATCCTTATACCATAGATCAACAGTGTACTGTGGACTTTGGTGCATGTATATGTATCTTATGTTGTCAGTTTTTGTATATTGTGTTATGAAATTGTATATGAATTCTGTATATGAAATAAATTAACAGCACGTTTGGTTCACAGAATGAATTTTGAGGTAATAGGAATGCTATTCCATAAGGAATGGAATAGGCAAGGAATAGAATATGAATTGTATTCTATTGTTTGGTTCGCGGAAGGAATAGACTTTAGGAATTATATTACAGTGTTTGGTTGATTTAAGGAATAGAAATGAAATATGCTTTAAAAGGCATAAATACCCTTATAAAAATATGTGATGGTGGCGATGGTGGTGGTGGTGGTGGTGGTGGTGGTGGTGGCGGTGGTGATGGTAGTGGTGGTGGTGGTGGCGGTGGTGCTGCTGGGTGGTGGTTCTGGTGGCGGTGGCGGTGGTGGTAGTGGCGGTGGCAGTGGTGTGGACGACGGCGGTGGTGGTAGTGGTGGTGGTGGTGGCGGTGGCGGTAGTGGTGGTGCTGGGGTGGTAGTGGTGGTGGTGGCGGTGGCGGTGGCAGTTGTGGGGGCGACAGTGGTGGTGGTGACGGTGACGGTTGACGATGATGGTTGTGGCAGTGGTGGTGGGGGCGGCGGTGGTGGTGGTGGTGGTGGCGGTGGTGCTGCTAGGTGGTGGTTCTGGTGGCGGTGGTGGTGGTGGCGGCGGCGGCGATGGTGGTGGCGGTGGTGGTGATGGTGGTGGTGGCAGTGGTAGTGGTGGTGGTGGCAGTGGCAGTGGTTGGGGCGGTGACGGTTGTGGCGATGGTGGTGGTGGCGGCGGCGGCGATGGTGGTGGCGGCGATGACGGTGGTGAAATAGGATAAATTTATATATAGGATAATAAAATTAGGTTAAAGAAAGGGGTAAAAAAGGAAATAGATTCTAAAATCTATTCCTGAACGTTCAGTAATAGGCTAATACCAAGGGGGCCCTAATAGCTATTACCTTATTTGAGGTAATAGGCTATTACCAGGAATATTATTCCTGGTAATATAAATGGTTACCAAACAACGGAATAGGCTTATTACTGGGAATGCTATGCCATTCCCGGCCTATTCCGTGAACCAAACGGGCCATAATAGTCGTGTCTTAGGCTAACCCCATCCCATAAATTTTACCCCTTTCTAAATGACATGGAAGAGAGAGAATACATTTTTTTATTCTTTTTTGATACTGATGTGTATTGAAATTGGAGAGAGAATTGCTAAAATAGAAATAGGAGAGAGAATTTGCTAATGAAAGAAAAAGCTGCAAAAGGACAACTGCACAACTTTTTATGTCTTTTTTATTTTTATTATTTCTTTTAATATTATTTTATTATATACAAAATTGATGATGTGGAAATGGGACCCATTTTAAAAAGTGAGAGAAATTTTTGGGATAAGGATAGCCTTAATATTATGAATTTTTGTATCTTTAAGTTGTGAAGTTCTATATTTATTGAATATAATAAATTTTCTAACTAAATCAGATTTAAAATTATGTATTTTGGTACGGGGTCCACAAATCCACAATATAACTCGAACCCTGGTCCATGATGTAAATTGCGTTTTGGCGGACAGGAAAAACCAGTGACAGAAAATGAAAGAGATTGAGAAAATATAAGGGAAAGAGAAGCTGCAATTCGGTGAGAGCTACGTAGAAGAAACTCTGAATCAAACCTTTAAGCAAACAGCTTCTGCTTTCTCTACGCCGAGTGAAGGAATATTCCAAGCCCTAATTCAGCTTCACGGGTTGCAGAAAAGCCCTAAGCGGACAGAAATCTTACAGCGAAATTCAGGACTCCGGCGGTGGAGGTTGAATTATAATCTGGTTTCCGGCGGCGTATAGGTCCGGAGTTGGGACTTGGGAGCTCAATTTCGACGCGGCGGTGAGTTTGAGCTGAGGAAATGAGTGCGCCGAAGAAGAGAAACATCCAGATAGAGGCGTATAAGCATCGGGTCGTGGTTGATCCGAAATATGCAGAGAAAACTTGGAAGATCCTCGAACATGCGATTCATGAGATTTACAACCATAACGCTAGTGGTCTCAGCTTCGAAGAGCTTTATAGGTTCGATTCAGCTTATGCTTTGAATTCATTTACTCCGTATTCATTTGTCTATCACTTGTTATTAAGCTGATTTCATACTGTGGTTGATGTATGAAACGTGAACTAGTAAGTAGTCTTCAGCTTCGACTACTTGAACTCTTGTGTTGTTGAATTCTTCCTCCATTTGTTGGTATAAAGTACTATACTTTGAATTTCATTTGCATTATACCTTAGTTTAGGCAGATTACAGGCAAGTTGGAATTTGAATAATAAATTATATTCGGTATGTGAAGATATTAGATATAAATGTTTTGGCTGATGCAGAATCCAGACTGGTTTGTTTCAGTCATATGTCTAATGCCTGATGAGTGATGAATTCTATCTGCAAGAACTTCTCCATGTCAACAAGGCATATAGAATTCGATACGTGAACCTAAGTATTTGAAATCTGGGCATTATACTTGATTACAACCTTGTGTCTTAGGATTTTGTGTATTGGCTGCTCTTTTATCTGATCGCCTTTGCCCATGCCTTGCTGACTTCGTTTTGCATGACTTAAGCAACAAAGACTGAATTTTTGACGGTTTGTTTGCCCAATAATATGATAGAATCGTTGTATTGAGATATACAATATATTTTTTTACCCCTTTTGTACTAAAGTTAAGACAATCATTTTATTTTTATTGTGTTGTGGATGGTTGGTTTTGTGACTCTAATGTGCTTAGTTTTTAAATCTTTTGAATCTTCAAAGATGACAGTTTACTGCCTAGTGCCGGGATAGTTTTACCTTCTAACTTACCCATATTTCATGGCACAGATTTTCATTGAACTTCTTGATCATCTGATGTTGGCATGGTTTCTTATCCATTATCCTGCTCTGTTGTTTTTATAATTATGTTCAGGAATGCATACAATATGGTCCTACATAAATTTGGAGAGAAGCTCTACTCTGGACTCGTGTCAACTATGACATCACATTTGAGAGAAATTGCCAAGTTGATAGAGACAGCACAGGGAGGTTTATTCTTGGAAGAGCTGAACCGGAAATGGAGAGATCATAACAAGGCATTGCAAATGATCCGAGACATACTAATGTACATGGATAGAACTTTCATTCCAAGTACACACAAAACACCAGTTCATGAGCTTGGCCTGAATTTGTGGAGAGAAAATGTTATCCACTCTAGCAAAATCCAAGCAAGGCTTCAGGATACGCTTCTTGAACTCGTGCAACAAGAGCGGAATGGTGAAGTGATAAATCGGGGCTTGATGAGGAATGTAATAAAAATGCTGATGGATTTGGGTTCTTTTGTTTACCAAGAAGACTTTGAGAAGCCTTTGCTTGAGGTTTCAGGTGATTTTTATCGTGTTGAGTCTCAGCAATTCATTGAGTCCTGTGATTGTGGGGATTATCTAAGGAAAGCTGAGAAACGCCTTAATGAAGAGATCGAAAGAGTTTCCCATTATTTGGATGTAAGAAGTGAAGCTAACATAACTAAAGTGGTGGAAAAGGAGATGATTGAAAGTCATATGTACAGATTAGTTCACATGGAAAACTCAGGCTTGGTGAATATGATTTTAGATGATAAGTATGATGATTTGGGAAGGATGTACAACTTGTTTCGAAGAGTACCAAATGGACCCTCACTAATTAAAGATGTCATGACTTCTCACATCAGAGAAGTTGGTAAGCAGCTTGTTACTGATCCAGAAAAGTTGAAGGATCCTGTAGACTTTGTACAAAGGCTTTTGGATGAGAAGGATAAACATGACAATATTATAAACAAGGCATTTAACAATGACAAAACATTCCAGAATGCTCTAAATTCTTCATTCGAGTATTTTATTAATTTGAATCCAAGAACTCCAGAGTTTATCTCTCTCTTTGTGGATGACAAGCTTCGGAAAGGGTTGAAAGGGGTCAGCGAGGAGGATGTAGAGATTGTATTGGATAAAGTGATGATGCTTTTCCGCCACCTTCAGGACAAAGATGTTTTTGAGAAGTACTACAAACAGCACCTTGCTAAGAGGCTACTTTCAGGAAAGACTGTCTCTGATGACGCAGAGAGAAGTTTGATAGTTAAGCTCAAAACAGAATGTGGGTACCAATTCACATCAAAGCTGGAAGGAATGTTTAATGACATGAGGACTTCACAGGATACAATGCAGGACTTTCATGCTTCTATGGGAGCTGAAATAGCTGATGGTCCTACTCTAACGGTCCAGATCCTTACAACTGGGTCCTGGCCAACACAATCTGTTTCCCCGTGCAATCTTCCTCTTGAAATTCTTGTTGTGTGTGAAAAGTTCAAGACATACTACCTTGGAACTCATACAGGGAGGAGGTTGACCTGGCAGACAAATATGGGCACAGCTGATTTGAAGGCAACATTTGGGAAGGGCCAGAAGCACGAGTTTAATGTTTCCACATATCAAATGTGCATCCTTATGCTCTTCAATAATGCTGATGGGTTGAGTTATAAAGACATAGTCCAGGCTACAGAAATCCCTGCCGCAGATTTAAAGAGGTGCCTGCAATCTCTAGCGTGTGTCAAGGGAAAGAATATTTTGCGGAAAGATCCCATGAGCAAGGACATCACTGAAGACGATGCCTTTTTCTTCAATGACAAATTCACGAGCAAGTTCTACAAGGTAAAGATAGGTACTGTTGTCGCACAAAAGGAGTCCGAGCCAGAGAAACAAGAGACTCGACAAAGAGTAGAAGAGGATAGAAAACCCCAGATTGAGGCAGCAATAGTGAGAATCATGAAGTCGCGGAGGGTGCTTGATCATAACAATATCGTAACTGAAGTGACAAAGCAGCTACAATCTCGCTTCTTGCCAAATCCTGTTGTTATAAAGAAACGAATTGAGTCTCTGATAGAACGGGAATTCTTGGAAAGAGATAAAACAGATAGGAAGCTGTATCGATACCTGGCTTGATAAAGGAACTCTGCAACTGTGTTCCTTCATAGGTCCCTGGGTCCCCTAGTGCTAGAATTGTATGTTAAATGTGTTCTTAAATCTTTTCTTTCCTGACTGACATTTGATTCAATTTATGTTTTTTGTACATATCTTAGGTCAGGCCTAATTTTATTCACATATCAATTACGGAACTAACAATTTTTTAGTAATTTCACATATTAAACATATAAGACGATGGGAAGAGTATTCAAAGGAGCTGGTTTGATAAGGTTGCGCTAGCTATTTATGAGGTTGGGTAAACGCACAAACTGGTCACCTTTCACAAAATGAATAGACTGACAACAATGCGACCTATAAGACTTAAAGACATAAACATCAAAATGAATAAGCATCGCATGTCCAGGATGCGACACAAGACATGGGATACAGGAACCACTTTATATATCACCATAGGTATTAATCTTCCTAGCTACAAGACAGATAGCTGCTAATAATTCGAGACAAGGTTGAAACTTCCAATGAGTATGCAATAAATGATAATCATGGTTTCAACATTGCAATAAACGTGTGCAATGGGGACCGTAAGTGGCAGGAGATGATTCAACTCAGTCTTCATCGTCTTCTTCTTCATCCCCATCCTCTCCATCCTTCCCCTGCTCCACAATGATCAAGGTGTTAAAAGAAACTCCCCAAAAAAAAAAAAAACGTTCAGGCCCTAAAATATTGTAATGATAGCTTTATGAGCCATGATTGGCATATCAGAATTGACAAAGGATATGGTTTTTAAAAATCCACTCATAGTGAATATTAGTCAATCCAGACTAATTTCTATCCTCCACTCTCCCCTTATTCCTACACTAGAGTAACTGCAGTCAAGTACAATCAACTACGAAGACTCAAGGTTTTCTATCTCATCTTTACTTACCTCATCATCATCCTCATCTCCGTCAGAATCTTCTTCGTCAGCTTCCTACAACAACATTTACATAGTTCCTCTTAGCTCAAATAAACAGGTGGAGAATAATTGAAAAGTGGATGCAGAAGAGTTAAGGCTTACATTATTAAAATATTTTAAAGGATTGGGCCATAGGTCCTCCTTAATGATGTCTGCCACCTGCCAGTCAAGTTGTAAAATGCATTACTTACAAATCATTAAAGATCTCAGGGTTCTTTATCAGTTCAACATCTTCATTAAGTAGAAAGATCTGAATAAATGGAACCATATATGAAAATGGCTTCAGATATGGAATTTACCTCATCAGTGAACCCCTCAGCAATATCTTTCTGTTGTGTTTCAGTGAACCAAGTAAAAAAGCTGCATAAGCAAAAGTCACACAAAATATAATGAATCTCTAGAACAATAGACCTGAACTATCTCTATGCGGAAGAATTAGGGAAACAGCTCCATCTTATACTTCCAAGTCATGTCAAACGTCAATACCAGGGCTAACATATGCATAACACTATTTATAACTTGCATGCACAGCAGTTTTTGTTTAGAATTCATTGCCAACACTACTCTTACAGTTACGACACATCTCATTGGTCCTCAAATTTTGACTACCAGTTCAGAAAATAGGTTCAAGATCTTGTGTGATTAACAACTAAGTTGATACAAGAAATGGTAAATAAATTCACATAAAAAATCCTTTGGTATAAATTGTTCTTTCTAATGTTTCAGGTGCATCTGAAACAGTCACATATTTCAAACTGGACTATTCATCTCTAGCATTTATGATCAGTTATAATTTGCAAGAAATTTGAGTGACAGGTACCTCTCTTCAGATGGTGGGCGTTTGTTTCCTTTCTTCTCATGATCACCACCTCCATTAGCAATGCCCTTCCATTTAGAAATGTTCAATTTATATCAAAGAGAATATTTTTACATCAAAAAGAGAGTTTCTAACAGAGAACAAATTGTACAGCTGTAATCATTACCATGCCTTCCTTCCACTTAATGTCTGTACCAGTTATCTGTGTTGTTCCTTCCTCCAGGAAGGTATAAGTCTTAACAAGTTTTGCATCTTCAAAATAGGGGTTTGGCTTGAAGTTCTGGAAATTTTTGTCAAGGCAATTGAAAGTTAAGAACTCAATAAAATTATTTATGAATATCTAGAATTCACCTTCATAGAGAGCTAGTGCATTCTATAAGCAACTTACAAATGTTATGGAGTAACCAGAGGTCACATCCTTGAAATCCTCCACATTTAGAGAATCAAAATACTTGAAGATCTGGGTCAGGGAAGAAGAAAATGACAGTATTACTTCGAAGTCTGGCTTATGATGTGAAGAAGAGGCAACACTATCCACACATAACAAGATCTTATTAGAGCAATCAAAACCACAAAAACAGGGCACACAAATTCATAACAAGCCATGATCTATAAAATGGATGGAACATCTCAATTCAGAAGATCAAGATCTAAAAAGTTAAGATTTCCAGTAGTTATGCAAACAGCAAACCTTCTGGTCTTCCTCACTCAAAAGATCACCAAGTGCAGGGTGACTCAGGAACTGCATAGAGAATAGAGCAGAGGAGAATAATCAGATCCCTCAATTCAATGTTGACCCATTAATATACCATTTGAAAGCAAAATAGAATGGTCTGGACTCACAGCAGTCAACCAAAAGTCAGGAATGGATTTGATTACTTCATTTCGTTTATCATAAACAGGCCTTCTTATCTCATTATACTTCTGTTCAACTTCCAATACCTCATCACTGGCTTGTTCATTCACCTACATAGCGCCAGTCAAGATTGAAAAACAAATTAAATTACACATGCAAATAGGTAAATTAATTGAGATAGTTAAACTAAGAGAGCAATATGCAAACTTAATGTGTATAGTCCAATCCATCCAACTTGATGTATGCCATATGCACTAAGCCACTTATTGCATGAACCCCATGATCCCAAATCCCAATTACTCGTATACTTCATCTACTTAGAGATATATGATACATTTGTTAATGTCCTTAAGATACATGAATTGAAATAGGTATATCTGGTAAGTCAAACAGATCATAGAAAACGATGACTACCACAAACCTGGAAATGCATCTGGCTTCACATTCAGAAATTAACCAAAATAATTAAGGTTTTGCAAACAATAAGAATTTAATCATGCATTAATCCCACATGATGACAAAGTATAGCACATAAAACTTTAGTTAAGAAGTGATATGTAAATGTCAAGAATAATACTTGAAATGTAATCACATGAACTAGATCAGTCAAGCTTGCATATAAGAGTAAATGGTCTCAAATCTCAATTTATAGGTGAAAACTTCTTAGTAATCAAGTCTGGCAAATCTGTATGAATCAAGCCCCAGATCTGTTTAAAATCAGTATGTGAATCAAATTCTTAGTCATTGTTATCCACTTATCTGTTAGAGTCTAAAAAAATTCAAACACGATAGCCTCAGCCATCAAAGTCTAAGTGTGGTTTCAACATGTGTCTTGAGTGAGTAGTTTTATTTCTGTAATTAGATTATAAGACTAACTAAGCAGAAAAGGATAGGGAATGTAGATACACACATCGAAAGGAGCTTCTAACCAACAAGGACACAAGGTGTTTCCCTTCCCTTGGAAAAGTGCCTCATTAAGACATTAGCAATAGCATATGGAACTAAGGATCCTATAAATACCAGACATAATTAGGAAGTCAGCAATAGCATATGGAACTAAGTATACTATATAGATCAGACACAATTAAGATGGTAGCAGTAGCACATGGAGCTAAAGATCCTATAAAAATCAGACATAGTGTAAGTCTCTCACTGCATTTATTACTAGGCCAAAACTTTTGGCTTGTATGAATAGGAACCGTCCTAATTGGCAAATGGTTGGCTATGTACTTGGATTTTAGAAGGTTTTAATGTAAATATACAAAGAAACATAAAATGTTTACTCTATATTTAATTTTTTAAGTGAAAGGAAATAGCACTAACGCCAAACTACAGCTTACCTCAGCCCATTCAGCTGACAGATACAGCAAGAAAAGCTAGGATATTGGCCAACTAATGAACCAACAAAGTAGCAAATACATTAAACAAGGATAAATTTGGATATATAATTTTTTATATCAGGAGCATATGCATTTATGCATTCGTGCACACAAGCATACTAGTACTAATATCCCCAATCCCCATTTCCTTTCCTACCCTCACAACCATTGCTAGGCTTAAGCTGTTAAGCATACATGGTCTAGATAAAATACTTACCCCTTGGAAGCACAAGAATAGCCACAAGATATGATCACAAAATTGGCCACAACCATCACACAGGTAACAAGTGTTTAGCACTCAAGATATCATAACAATAGATTTCACTCAACATTCTAATAAACTGGTTATGCACTATATACACTCTTAGAAGGACAACTTGACGAACCAAATAATTTCTATAACAAGTACATGGTGAACCAATATTGGACTATATACACTAAGAGATAATTATAATGTTCTAGATGGCGTACATGATGAACCAAATAATTTCCTCCCCTTATTATAGTCGTTATCGTTGGCTAAGCATGCAAAAATCAAGAAATGACTTAAGACTTTTCTCACTGTTGCACCCGATCTTCACTGTTGCTACATTCTTTCAGGCTGCAATGCCCGATCCCTAAGGAATCATTACTAAGGTAGTAAGGTATAGCCTCTACGTTAACAAATTTAACAGGGAGAATTGAAGACAGAAATTCACCAGTACAAATGATACCAAATTGCAGGTGATACGAGCGGAAAGAGATGAATATAAACGGAAACCTATAGAGCGGTGAGAAGAGAACCTTTTCGAGCTCATCCTGAACCTCTTGGAGCTTTTCAATTGAGAGAATAAGGTCCTGGTCAATATGACGGGAATCTTCCTCGGGAGCAACATCGGCGACCTTCGATTTCTTGCCGCGGTCAGCCACCATGTTCGCTAAACCCTAGTAGACGTGAGGGGTTGATTAAACCCTAGCGTAGAATGGAAGAGGAGGAGCAGGAGGAAGAGAGTGAAACACGCAGAGAGTGTGCAACGGCAAGAGCGTGTGCGAAGGAAACTTGCCAAGACGGTGTTGTGTTTTACGGACTACGTTTTTAACAATCTTTCAATCCACGACCCCTCTGTTCCCAACCTTGATTTTAAGGGTTTTTTAAAACTTTTAAAAGGAAAAATAAAAAATAAAGGCACAAGTATCAAATAGATTCATCTACTACTTTGAAGTGTTCAATTCTCACTATGAACTAAATTAAGTGTCAAATAGGTCTATCTACCAGTTAAGTTTGTTCAATTAGCATTTTTTACAGGTTACTAGCAGGTTGCCTATCTAATTATTAAAAATAAATAAATAAATAAATAGAATAAAAATTAAAAAGAAAAATAGAATATCAGCCACCGCCGTC
Organism: Ipomoea nil; assembly: GCF_001879475.1. Lineage (NCBI taxonomy): Eukaryota > Viridiplantae > Streptophyta > Magnoliopsida > Solanales > Convolvulaceae > Ipomoea > Ipomoea nil. Next base: position 923,525 of record NW_017617454.1, read on the forward strand.
TGCCCTTTCACATTTGCTTAGGTTGGTTCAATTGTTTGTATGCATTATGTCTTTGGCTCTGTAACTGAAGATTGATTTGTCAGAGAATTGGAAAATTCAGTGAAAGCGTAGTTTAATTGATCTATAAGGGTTTGGCATTTTTGTTATGTTTTGTGCTGTGCAATAATAAATTTGCTGCTCTTGCTTAATCTCTCAAGTTTTGGTTTGCTAAGAAAGCGGCGAATTCAAGAACTGAAACAGGAATTTGAGAGATCTGAAGGTTCGATTGGGTTAGTATTTAGTAATCTTCTTCCGTTTCAATTGAGGTTAAACTATATGGAACTTTGGATACGCAAATTATATATATTGGGTTATTATATTTTTTTTTTGGAGAGATCTGAAGGTTCGATTGGGTTATTATATATTTTTTTAATTTTTTATTCTATTTATTTATTTATTTTTAATAATTAGATAGGCAACCTGCTAGCAACCTGTAAAAATGTCAATTGAACAAATTTAACTGGTAGATAGGCCTATTTGACACTTAATTTAGTTCGTGGTGAGAATTAAGCACTTCGCAGTAATAGAGGGATCTATTTGACACTTGTGCCAAAAATAAAAAAATCATATTTTGGCCCCTCAATTATTTTAGATATTAAAATGTGTTATAGTCTGACAAATAATCACAATAAATGAAAAATCAGATTTAAAATTTTATGATTACCTAGCAAATAAATATAATTTTTTTACTTGTGTAAAGGAAATAAATATTTGTTTAAATCAATTTCAAAGAGGAATATTTTATCAATTATGCATAACGTTTTTTCTTCTTTTTCCTTCATTATTGTTTGTCAACAATATATCAACAAATTTGTTATGTTTATGTTGAAATTGAGATTTATTTACGTCGTAAATGAAAATTTGATGTCTACAACTAATGTGATAATTAAGTAACAAAATAGTTCACCTTGACAAAAAAAAAAAAAAAAAAAAAAAAAAAAAAAAAAAAACTCCTCCCCAAAAGGCCCACACCCTCGCCATACAAAATTGTAGAATGATAAAATAGTGATTCCTTAGGTGCTCACAATGAGCAAACCTATACGTAATGGTGAACTTCCACACTACAACTATTAGAATTCGACCATACGTTCTTGGAGTAGATTTACCACTTAAAAATCAATTAAACTATTAGTGCAGGCCCAAACGTGATCACCTTATAATTAATTAATCATACCAACTAAGCTACCATGGACTCCCCGTTCCCAACCTTGATTTTAAGGGGTTTACAAAAAACCACATTTGTCCTTTCCAAAAAAATTACACTTTGGTCCCTCAATTATTTTAAATATTAAATTATGATCCTTTGATTTAGAGTTTATTATCGAAATAGCCCCTCGACTATTACGAAATTACCAATTTGATCCTTGATAATTTTTCGTGTCCAATTAAGTCCTCGACTTTGAAAATGTTAACCATTTTAATCCTCTGTTTGTTTTGTCGTTAGACATCCATTAAATCGGGACCAAATTGGTAATTTTGCTATAGTCAAGTAACCATTTCAGTAATTAACTTTCAGCAAGAATGGTGCATGTGATGACCGAAATGGTCCCTTGACTATAGCAAAATTACCAATTTAGCCCCGAGTTAACGGATTTTTAACGGCAAAATAAACGGAGGACCAAATTAGTTAATATTTTCAAAGTCGATGACTTAATTGTGCACGAAAAATGGTCGAGGACCAAATTGGTAATTTCACAATAGTCGAGAGACCATTTCGATAATAAACTTTTTGATTTATAAGCAAGTTTGTCATTGTTACCTGAAAGTGTGCTATAGGTGAAATTTGCATTATGACTCTAGTCAAACAAATAACCACAAAAAAAATTTTCACAATAAATCAAAATTAAGAGTTTATGATTACCCAACAAATAAATATGCTCTTTTTATTTGTGTATAGCAAATAAATATTTGTTTAAATCAATTTCAAAGATGTATATTTTATTAATTATGCATAACATTTTTCCTTCTTTTTCCTTTATTATTTTTTGCGAACTTAACAATACATCAACAATTTTTTTATGCTTCTGTTGAAATTGAAATTTATTTACGTTGTAAATGAAAATATGATATCTACAGACAATGTGATATATAATTAAGTAACCAAATGGATTCACCTTGGCGCAAAAAGGGAAAACTCCTTCCTTTATTATTGTTTTGTGAACAATACATCAACAATTTTTCTTTTTTATGATCCTATTGAAATTGAGATTTATTTACGCTTTAAATAAAAATATGATATTTACAGCTAAGGTGATATTTAAGTAACCAAATTGATTCACCTTGAATTGGCGCAAAAAGGGAAAACTCCTCCCTCAAGAGGCCCACACCCTTGCCCTACAGAATTGTGGAAACCAAAATCACGATGACATAGTGGCTCCTTAGGTGGGAGGACATGCTTGGTGCATACACGGAGCAACCCATATATACGAAATAGTGAAGTCCATACTACGACTGTCGGAATTCAACCACATGCTATTGGAACAAATTTGTCACCCGATAACTAACTAAGCTACCGGTGTGGGTCCAAATATATTAACCTTATAATTAATTAATTAATCAATATCTAAAGAAATAATTAAGGAAGGAAAAAATATTCATTTTAAAATTAACAACCTCATAATAAAATAGTTCGTATAATTTTATTCATAGAACTGAAACATCATATAAGCTTGTATACATTATGTAACAAAAGTGACACTTCAATCATCTTTATTGTAAACTTAACACAAAACATATTATTTGCTATCCAAAGCTTCCCCTCGATTGGATCGGAGTATATAGTCCGCTATAGTCATCAACTTCAAAGCACGCTGCAAGAACCACAAAACCACATAAGTAAAAACAAATCCAAAACTCTACGTACGTACTATGTAGTAGTAACGTAACGGATTGCTAACTTTTGACAGTTGATGTCGCGGCTGATGGTAAAACTGCTGATAAGACCACAGCTCCTGGGAAGAACGGCGGCAACGTCGGCCTTGATGTCGGGTCTAGCGGCGGTGGCCTTGAGACATTCGCAGGCGGCCTGCCTGTCTTGCTGCGCCGGAGTTTGCCTGAGTAGGTCTCTGAAGGAGTCACAGCACGGCATTGGAGGATGAGCGCTGCCCCCTTGGAGGTAGCCGAGGCAAGAGTCAATGTATAAGTCCACCTGGTGGCAGTTGAGGGCTTGGCCAAGCTGCAGTGCGGCGAGCACCGCCGTTATGAAGATCACCGGAGCCATCGCCGGATTCATGGTTGCTTTAATTTTAGTATATAACTTTAGCTTATTAATTAGCTTGTTGGATAGGAAGTAATGGTGTGATGAATGATCAGTAGTATGGAGTATGGTATTTATAGCAAGGGGAAGATACATGCATACAAAAATGAAGTAACCGGTGATCCGGGAGTAAAGTATGATTCTTGATAAAAGTTATGAGTTCAAATCTTATCTATATATATATATAAGAGGTGATTTAAAAGTTGAACTAAACTTTCTTTTCTCCCTTATGGGTTTGGATTATTCACATATACTTTAACGAATGGCATTCTTAATATAGTATGACATATATATAAGAGGTGGTTTAAAAGTTGAACTAAACTTTCTTTTCTCCCTTATCGGTTTGGATTATTCACATATGCTTTAACGAATGGCATTCTTAATATAGTATGACGAGACTTGTGCATTTTGAAGTACGATTTTAAATCAACTATATATATATATATATATATATATATATATATATATATATATATATATATATATATATATATTGGACTGTGAGGACATATGTTGTTGTGTGCCATTAGTCTGTATGTCGTGTGCATGACCGAATATAGTTGTGTAGGTTTGTTAATTAATAGAGTTTGTGTTCGAAATCTGATGTTTACATATATGTTAGTGTGTCATTGTGTATTAAATTGTCTGCATGATACTAATTTGTTGTGTGCCCATTATCTATCCGCAGACAAAAATGAAGAAGCTAAGCAAGATGGCGTGATAGCATGATAAAATGATCAGCGGTAGTGCTCTGAATTTGCTGTTCTCCGGGCCTTTCTGGCCGGATTATTCGTGTTTGCTTTAACGGATGACATTCTTAGTATTGAAGTATTAGGTTCACCTTTTAGAAATGGTCTATTATCTATTAACCTAGCTTGTTGGTTTAAGTCAATCAACCATACACAACTTAAATATATTTATCTCCTTGTAATCATTTTTTAAATATGATCGAGTTTAGCCCGCCGCTACTAATATTAAAAAACAAATTATATTTTTAAATTTTAATTTTACTTATTAGTTAAAAGTACAAAAATTGTTAATTATATATACAAAATGTATTCACTGCAGACACATAATTTTTGGACAAAAATTCATAATGCAATATGAACACTGGTCCATGAAATAACAATTGGAAATTGTTGGCAAATTATGCTGTGAAAAGGTGGACACGGTTCCAAAACTGTTCATAATTATGAATATATAGTTCTATAATTATGAACATAGAGTTGTGAACATAATTATGAACAAAATTTTTATGCTCCTGTTAAAATTGAGATTTATTTACGTCGTAACTGAAAATATGATATTATATCTACAGCTAATGTGATAATTAAGTAACCAAATTGGTTCACTGGCGCAAAAAGGGGAAAACTCATCCCCCAAGGGGCCATACCCTTGCCATATAGAATTATGAAAGCGTAATAAATCACAATGACATAGTGGCTCCTTAGGTGGGATCGGGGGGACATGCTTGGTGCTTACAAGAGCAACCGATACGAAATGGTGAACTCCTATACTATAGTTGTGAGGATTCGATCACATGCTCTTGGAACAAATCTGTCACTCGATAACCAACTAAGCTACCGGTGTGGGTCAAAATATGTTAACCTTATAATTAATTAATCATACCGATATATAAAGAAATAATTAAGGAACAAAAAAATATTCATTTAAAAATCAACAACCTCAGCTCATAATAAAATAGATCCGATAATTTTATTCATAGAATTGAAACATCATATAAGCTTTTAAACATTATTATATATGTAACAAAAGTGACACTTCAATCTTTATTGTAAACACAAAACATATATATTATTTCAAGCGGCCACTATCCAAAGCTTCCCCTCGATCGAATCAGTGTATACAGTCCGCTATAGTCCTCAACTTCAAACGACGCTGCAAGAAACACAAAACCACATAAGTAAAAACAAACCCAAACCTCTACGTACGTACTACGTATTAACGCAACGGATTGCTAACTTTTGACAGTTGATGTCGCGGCTGATAGTAAAACTGCTGATAAGACCACAACTCCGGGGAAGATAGACGGCAACGTCGGCCTTGATGTCGGGTCTAGCGGCGATGACTTTGAGACATTCGCAGGCGGTCTGTCTATCTTGCTTCGTCGGAGTATATCTGAGCAGGTTTCTGAAGGAGTCACAGCACTCCATTGGAGGATGAGCGACGCCGCCTTGGAGGTAGCTGAGGCAAGAGGCAATGGATATGTCCACCGTGTGGCAGTCCATGGCTTGCCCGAGCCGCAGTGCGGCGAGCACCGCCGCCATGAAGATCGCCGAAGCCATTGCCCGATTCATGGTTGCTTTAATTTTGGTATATATATAACTTTAGCTTATAATTAGCTTGTTGAACAGGAAGTAATGGTGGGATGAATGAATGATCAGTAGTGTGGAGTACGGTATTTATAGTAAGGGGGAGATACATGCATACAAAAATGAAGCAATCCTATAAGGGTGATGGGATGACTAAAGTATGATTATGGTACACGTTATGAGTTTAAATCTTATCAATAATATATATATATATATATATATATATATATATATATATAAAAGAGGTGTTCTCAAAGTTGAATTGAACTTACTTTTCTCCCTTATTTCGTACTATTTGCATATACTTTAACGTATGACATTCTTAATATATAAGAGGTGTTCTCAAAGTTGAATTGAACTTACTTTTTTTTCCTAAATTAGCTTATTTTGGACTATTCACATATGTTTTAAGGGATGGCATCCTTAATATTAAAATAGGATGGGATTTGTACATTTTCAAGTAAAATTTTAAATCAATTAGAGATATATATGAAGCCAGGTGTTCTCAAAGTTCAACTGAACTTGCTTTTTTTTCCTTATCGGTTTAGATTATTCACGTTGCTTTAACGAATGCCGGCCATTCTTAATATTGAAGTATGATGGGACTTGTACATTTTGAAGTAATTAAGATTAGGGATGGTCTTTTGAAAAGAAAAAAGAAAAAAAAAAGATTAGGGGTGGTCCTTTGAAAAGAAAAAAAAAAAAAAAAAAAAAAAGATTAGGGGTGGTATGTTGGTTCCGTTCGATGATGATACTCAAAATTTATTTTGTGTGATATTTTTACACCTTAATTTGGATATGTTTGGTTCGGGTGCAATTTTTTTGGGTTATTCCGGGTCAATTCAGATACACTCAAAACTTTATTTTTATTGATTTTGAGTTTTTTAATATTTTATATATTATTGGTGTATTTATATTTTTTTATATACTACCAAACTAGAAATAATACAAAATAATAATAATTAGCTAAGAGACTATTGGAAATTAATATATTATCAATTATGAAATACATTTAAAACTAACTATATAATTTATATGGCACATTTATTGCATGCGACAGTTGGGCGGGATATTTAAGGTTGCTCCCTACCCAAAGTTAATGATCTAATCCACATTTGGTTAAGGATCGATGAGCCCTCCCTAGTTTTTATATAACAACTATTATATAGTGTGATGACACATTTGTTAACCTTCTAAATGGGTGGTCACAGAACCGAACCTATAAAGAATAATTGATAATTTAAAATATCTGATAACTATTTGAGTTTACATGAAGTTTACGCCACTCCTATGTAAGATTTTAAGATATATAAGAAGTGTTCTCAAAGTTTAACGAAATTTGCTTTTTCCTCTTATCAATTTGGATTATTCGTACCGTGTATATTTTAACATATGACATTTTTAATATTGAAATAGGATGGAGTTCGTACATTTTGAAGTATGTTTTTAAAGTCAGAAAATTATAATTTCAACCGACAGTCCGACACAATTGTTGATTTGTTGGTAGCTAAATATAGTTCTATTTTATTCAGCATCGATATCATACTGGTTAAGTGGTTAGTCATTTTTTTTTTTTAATTTTTTTACTTTAAATGACTCTCTGTTCACAACCTTGATTTTTAAGGATTTATTTATTATGTTGTTGCTTGTGGGTAGGGGTGACCGCGGTTTTCATTAGGGATGGCAATGTGCCCCGTTTTCGATGGGGATCCCCGATCCCCGCCCCGACAAAGACGGGGATGGGAAAAATTTTCGGGGAACGGGGACGGGGACGGAGAATATGTGTGATTCCCCGCTGGGGACGGGGACGGGGATACCCCTCCCCGTCCCGTCCCCGAATATATTTTAAGTAAATACTGGTAGTATAGTATCCTATTTACATATGTAATCAACTATATATATTTTTAATATAATGTCGTCAAGTGCCTCTAATGCACTGTACTACATAATATACACAGGCAGTACACAATATATATATATATATATATATATATATATATATATATATATATATAGCATTTTAATTTTTAAAACTAGGACATAGTTTTTAAATGTTTTATTCTTTAAAATTATAATTATATAATATTTTGACTAGGAGTTGACGGGGAATGGGGAATCCCCGTCCCCGCCTAATTCCCAGCGGGGACGGGGATGGAGAATATTTTCAATTCCCCGTAGGGGACGGGGACGGGGACGGGGTTGGGGACGGGGTCGCGGGGACGAGGTCGGGGAGTATACTCCCCGTCCCGTTGCCATCCCTAGTTTTCATTCTACAAATAGATAGTCAAATCGGAATCGACGATTCCAATTGGAACCGCTGCTTCTAACCGAATTTATTAAAAAAAAAAAAAATTATGAGACCAAAGGCCAAAGAGGCAAAGACCAAAGTTTAGTCTTTGCCTCTTTGGCCTTTGCGCCAGACGTGAGACGTCTCACGTCCCACTGTCCAATGCCCAATGAGGTAGTGAGACAGTATGCTGCAGGCCTGCGACCTGCAACTATCAATTAATTTTTTTTTTTTTTCCGGTTTGAAACCGTAATGGTCCGATTCTAAATCGAAACTGACGGTTTTGGTTTCTTTATTATACAAATTTTACCAATAATCGTACAGACAGTTCAGTTTCGATTCTAATTGTATAGTGCACGGTTCTGATTCGAACCTAGCTACTTGTGGGTAGGGATGGCTATGGGTTATCACGGTTCAATTTTAGTTCTAAACAAATAACTCATAGTTCGAGATTTGTTGGAATTGAAATCTTGTAGTCATAAGGAAGATTTGATTTCAATTTCGCGAATTAACAATTCAAGTTTGAACCACCATTTTTAATTTTTAATTTTGAAAAAAAAAATCCTTTTTTTTTTTCAAATGGAGAATGATATACTATTATTCATTATAATATATATATATATATATATATATATATATATATATATATATATAATTTTTGCTCCATCAAAGTAACTATAATACAGGTATCAAATTTGGTCATTAACTATTAAAATTTGTAAATTATTAGGTGCATGCATGATTATGTAATGTGTTTCACGTTTGGTCCTCGACTATTAATATTTTCCGGTCACCAGTTACTTGGCCAAAAATTTGACTCAAAATTTTAACGGCATGATCAAATGTGATACAAATTATAAAGTTATGCAACTAATTTGAATATATTAATAGTCAAGGACCAAATGTAATACAAATTACATAGTCATACATTTAATTTAAAAAGTTTAATAGTCAATAAACAAATTTGATACATATACTAGCTGTAGTCGATGATCAAAAATAATATTTTTTATTCATTAATATCGTACGATTAATAAATATACCATATATGTAAATAAACTATACCAAAATATAATAAGGCATATAATTGATGTCTTAGCTTGTAAATATTGATTATCATAATAAGAAAGACGGAGGCATATATAAAATGGACCGCATAATTTGATTCATAGATATACTTATAAACCTTTGTACAATATCACAGAATTCACACTTCAATCTTTAATTTATTGCAAACAAAAAAGATGAACAAAACGGATTATTTCAAGTAGCCATCCAAAGCTTCTCATCGGATTATTCAGTCCGGCCGGTTGTCCGCCGCCATGCATGCACTCAATTCAACGCTCAACCGATGCTGCAATTCAAGAAGAACACAAATTAACAAACGTGAAATGAATTAATCACACAGAAATCTAACGTAATTACTAACCTTTGACAGTCGATGTCGGGGCGGATGGGGATGGTGATGGAAACGCCACATTTGCCGGGAAGACCGGCGGCGACCTCGGCCTTGATTCCGAAGGTAGCGGCGGCGGTCTTGAGACATTCACAGGCGTCCTGCCTGTCCTGCTGCGACGGGGTTATCCTGATCAGGGTGTTAACGGCGTCGCAGCACTGTTGTGGGGGAGCATCGCCGCCGTTTTGGAGATAGGCGAGGCAAGGGGCCACTGTGAAGTCCACCAGGCCGCAGTCGACGGCTTCGCCAGGTCGCAGCGCCGCGAGCACCGCCGCAATAGTGAGGATCGCCGCCGAAACTATTGCTCGATTCATTGTTGCTTTTAGACCAGAATTATTGATGGTGGGATGAATGGAGAGTAGAATGGAGTGGGGTTTTTATAGTAAGCGGAAGATGCATAGAGACAAAAATGAAGAAACAAGAATGGCGTGATAGCATGATAAAATGATAAGCGGTGCTCTGAATTTGCTGTTCTCCGGGCCTTTCTGTCCGGATTATTGGCGTTTGCTTTAACCGATGACATTCTTAGTATTGAAGTATTAGGTTCATCTTTTAGAAATGATCTATTATCTATTAATCTTGTTGGTTTAAGTCAATTAACTATACACAATTTAAATATATTTATCTCCTTGTGATTTATGATCATTTTTTAAATATGATCGAGTTTAGCCCGCGCTACTAATATTAAAAAACAAATTATATTTTTAAATTTTAATTTTACTTATTAGTTAACCTGGTCAATGATACTACATATTATGTACATACATTTAACAATTTATTTGTCTGCGATGTGTCTTCAATTTATTTATAAGTACAAAAATTGTTAGTTATATATACAAAATGTATTAACTGCAGACACATAATTTTTGGACAAAAATTCATAATGCAATATGAACCTTGGTCCTGATATAACAATTGAAAATTGTCGACAAATTATGATGTGGAATCGTGTCCACCTTTCCACCTTGCAAGGTGGACACGGTTCTAAATCTATTCATAATTATAAATATATAGTTCAAAAATTATGAACATATAATTCTATAATTGCACATAGTGTTGTGAACATAATTATGAACATATAGTTTTGTAATTATGAATATAGAGATTCAATAATTGTGAATATGAAGTTCAAAAATTATGAATATATAGCTTTATAATTATAAATATATAGTTCAGTAATTATGATAGAGTTTTGTAATTGAAAATATAGAGTTTAATAATTATGAATATATAGCTTTATAATTATGAATATATGGTTCAGTAATTATGAACATAGAACCGTGTCCACCTTGCCTAACGATTGGCACCTGGCTGTCACCCTTGTTTAGAAATTTTTAGTGGACTGGATTAAACCCAAGGCCCAATCTTGATCCGTGAAATAATGGATATGAAGCCCAAATCGGTGTCGCCAAGCAGGCCTATATTTAAGATACAGTTTAATTTCGCTGTTGACAGGAATAATACGACGTCGCTTTATCATTTGTTTTCGTCCGATATTTAGAGGCTCCGGGAAGAACTCAACAATCACAATGCCGGCCATGGCGGATGAAACGGAAACGAAAATCTCTGACGATGGAGAAGAAGGAATTGTAGAAAAAGACGCAAAAGTATTAAATTTTCTCGATTCATTGGATAGCTATCTGATTCTCATGGACACTTTATCTTCAACACTTCGCCAGGTACAGATTCCTTCACTTAATTTTGATTTTTACATTTTATTTTTTGTTTCTTCTATCCAGAAATAGATTCGCTTAGTTTGGATTTGTATCTACAATGATCTACCTGTATGTGTGCAATGATTGTCATTTGATGCGAATTTCTAGTTTAAATTTGTTGATTATGTGAAATTAAGTGACTAAAGTATGAGAATGAAGTATTATTTGTTGCTAATTGAGTGAAATGATAGCTCTTAACATGGATATTGCGTTTCTGATTTCGTCTTTGGCTCTATTGTATCCGTTGCAGGGATGTCTGGAGTTGGCTAGTGCTCGACTTTCTATGGGTGCGTCACGCATCAACAGCTCATTGCTTGACCTCAAACCACATTCTGCCTCAACTACATTGGAAATTGATCATTTGGAAGGTTGAACTGTTATTCCATCCTTAAATTATGCACTTAGAAGTTAGAAGTGACAAACTCATATTGTCCAGATTGACTATTAAAGATGGTATTTCTTATGTAGCAGGATCCAGGATGGAGCAGGTGCATTTCAGATTATGCAAGTGGGTTTCTTCTGCTAGTCCAGAAAGCTCACCCAAGGAAGGTAAATATGATGAGGACAAGCTGTTGCATAGAAAATCTCACAGTCCAGAGTCCACGCACCATGGTGATGATTCTGGTAATTACTGTGTATTTTGTTTTCCATCTTATTCACTGATTTACTAGAATTGGTGTGCCAAGTCTTTAAAGTGAGAATTCTAAGAATCTATTAGTGATGATCTTTTAAGTTTATTTGATTTTTGACATCTGAAATATAACTTGTATTCTACTCCAGAAGCTCAGGGGAAGAAGCAAGAAAGTAATGGATCTCCGCGAGACCAAGTAAATTAACCTCTTTTCTGTCCAGTATTGCTCTTCTTTAACTTGTGTCCAACACTATTTAAGGTGTGTAACCTACAGTTAGGCATCAGCTCTCTATTCAAACATAAATTTAAGCCAGGCACTGTTCACATTTTCTAAATTCAGCTTCAATAGTATTGGTTGAGGCAATATGAATTTATTTTTCCAATTTTTGAAATCATTAGATGTTGGTGATGAGTTTCCCAATTTTAAAAATTGGTAAGTTAAATTGGTTATAATTGAATCAACACTTCACTTTTACTATGTTCTTCTAGGCTCAGAGAGAGCGGCTCAAATCACTATCTATGTTTGGAATGCTGGTTTCTCCAAAGCTTCGTGCTGCCCAACTTTCATATGAGACAGGTGAATAACTTAACCCTTTTTTTAAAGTTCACGCATGTTTTCAAGGATCAAAGTTGTAACGACATTCATTTCTTTCATTCTTCAAGTTTTTATCTGTGAAGGATAGTCCCAACACATAGCAATGCTGTCCCTTAAGAAAATCCTGAATATGTGCAGACATTTCTGGATTAAAATTTATTGCACATCCCTCACTTCCCCTCGTGTTAATCATGTTCTGACATTTTCTGTGGCTTAATCTGTTCATAGCTCTGGATACTATCATAGAAATAGCAAACATGCGAACATCACTGCTGCATGCGTACAATCAAGTGGTGGAAGATATGAAAGTCACTCCAAATGACTAGAGGTTTCTCTTTTTTATCCTGGTTGATCAATTTTTCATATTTAACCATTGTTTTTTCTTAATACTGAATCAGATTACAAAGTATGAAGGTGCGCATTGCCTTCGCCTCTGCCCTACTAACATATTAAGACAGATAGACCCTTCTCCCCCTTTCTTCCCAAAAATTTGAAAATAAAGAACATGAGCATCAATGAATGTGTATGAAAAAGGAACACTTCTGATCTTTATAATTTATTTACTCAATCTTGTAGCCTTCGCATGATTACTAACTTGTTTCTTCTATATACAGCTTATGTACCCGGGATGACTTTTCATTGGAAGGAATCGAGTTGTTTATTTTCTAATCTAAATTTAGAGCATTTGAAGCTCCTCACACCTCATCTGCTTGGTTCTCCTCCAAAATCTATCTCGCAAACCATTTTGACTTGCTTGGTGGATGTATGCTCGATTTTTGTAAAAGATTGTAGCTTAGCTAGAAATCACAGTTAAGCTTATCATATAGTTAATGATGGTAGGCTGTAGCATTGCCTGCCTTTCTTTATGACAGTCAAATGCAGAAAGTCAGTCTGTAAATTTTTATACATGCATTCATCTTTGATGTTATGTACTTTTCTATCGTAATAAACTGTCCCTTAATGCAATTTTGACTACACTTCCAAAATTTTGAATTGTGATGGTTACTTCAGTATTAAGATATCAAAGTAATATTCAATGTTATAGTTGACTTCTGAATCTCATTATTTCAATTGAAACTTAATTATGTGCTAAAGAGAAGACTGTTAACATGGGAAGAGCAAAAATGAGGGGTCTACATGAATCCTTCTATTTACAAAACGAATCCTGCTCAGCTTGTTATGGCACCAAACCAATTGCTCTGTTGTTAGCCTAGACATGTTAAGAACCCTAGAAACTAATTTCATGTCTACTTGTGAGAAGAAATGAAGAACATGATCTGAATCATCATCGTCGTCATCTCTGCACCTTCTGAATCTCCTCAACACGCAGTTTTCGCTCCTCAATGTGTCCCTGAGCTTCCTCTCCTTCTGCAATCCAAGCCGGAAAAAGAAGAATAAGCTACTCGCGAAATAGCTAATGAAAATAGATGCAGAAAATATCAGTGTTGCAAAAATCGGGCCTAGGCGCCGATTAATCGGCACCTAGGCGGTCGGCCACCTAGGCGCCCGCCTAGGCGCTCTAGGCGTCCGCCTAGGCAGTCTAGGCGCTTAGCGATTTTTTCAACCTTGGCAGAAATAGACCATTTTCGCTACCTTTTGCAGACTTCTTCTGACCTCCATTAACAGCTCAAGATCATCTGCATTTTCAATCTCGGGGTGCACTCCTTTCACCGGCACGGTGGAGTCGTTATCAGCTTTAACAAACCGCCAAAAGATTCTTATACATTCCTCCAGGATCTCCACGAGAATATCGCTTGTAATGGCAAAGTCACCCTTCTCAAATTTCATCGCCTTCTTCCTGTCCTTCAGGTTATCCTCTGCACAGAAGCCTAATATCAATATCGTTCGTTACAGAAACTACTCATGCAAAAAAGCTACAACCTTACCTCTTATAACAGGAACTTGGAGAAGATTACGGAAGTCATATCTGCTCTTGATATAGTATCGCACTCTTGGCCCTTGGAAAGACTCGTCTTCTATGAATCTTTGCAGGAGCACCTGAAACTGCTGAAACTCTCCAGCAACTTCGTTATATCGATGGATCCCTCGCGGGTCAGAATCCCACAGGTCTAAGGCCTTCCCGTATTGCCAATGTAGGAATTCCCAAGAAAGGCACATCTGTCCAACGTATACCACTTCCAGTTCACACTGTATTTCCTTGACAAACTTTGCCACTGGATCAATCTCACCGCTTTTATGTTTGAATGGCCAAAATTTGAGAGCTGGACCCGAAGATTTCTGGGTTGAGAGCAATTGAAATGGATCTTTTAGAGGATCTTTCTGCAGAAAACCTGTAAGTAATTGACATTAAAGTGAGTTGATTAAAGGAAAGGGGCATTATGGCATTTTAGGATTTTAGGATGAGATGAATTATTACCTATTGCATAGAGCTTTTGGTATGTCAAGATATCGAGTTTACGCATCCTTTCTCGGTAGCTCTTGTTGAACTTCATTAGCTCACCTATGCAGTCTTCGCGTTGGAACCGTTCATCGATTTTCCAAGGCTTTAAGTCATCCATTTTGGGAGACTCAGACTCTTCAAAGATTGTGGGTAGCCCTTTGGCCTTGACCTTTCTGAGCTCCATCTTTATCTGTTCGAGCAAATCTTGATGTTCCCACAAAGATTCCATCTTGTTTGCATCCCCATAATCGAAATCTGACTCGTTTTCCGACACAAGATTCCCAGATTCTGATAAATTGTTGGTGAAGAACTCATCATCTAGTTCCCAATCTTCACGAAAATCGTTCTCTGATAGAAACTCGGGTTCCAAAGTTTCGAGGATATCGTTGCCATCTTGCTTGAATTCTTCAAGGACCTCTCCCGTCACAGAATCATCATCTAATCCCCAATCCTCGAAGCTCCCTGCACCTTCATGAAAATCGTTCTCTGATAAAAACTCAGATTCTATAGTTTCAAGGCTATAACTATCATTACCATCTTGCTTGAATTCTTCAAGATGTTCATCCATTACAACACTATTATCTTGATCAGAAGTACCAAATTCTTGATTTTCGTCGGTATCCATATTGTTCAAGTCATTGAGCTTGAATTCTTCTCCCCCGAAATCCTCATCAGACAAGAAACCTTCACTGTGTGAATCAACTAAGCGACGACCCATGAGAGATTGCATATGCTCAAAAGTAAGCGACGAAGAATCAGAATCAGTAACCGATGAATCTTTCTCAGATTGAAACGAAGCCTTGTCAGTAAAATCAAGATCACATTGAGAATCACTCTCTGCTTTACCAAACTCTCTCTTCTCTTCTCCCAATTTTGCAACCTCGGTTTCCTCTTTTCTGCACACATCACTGTCAGACTTCTCATTTTCTTCATTAGAAACATCTTCTGCTTCATAATCAGATTGTTTCAAATCCTTAATTTCTCCGAAGTTTGTCACCTCAGTTTCCTCTTTGCTGCATACATGAATGTCAGAATTCTCATTTTCTTCATTAGAAACATCTTCTCCTTCGTAATCAGATTGCTTCAAATCCTTAATTTCTCCGAAGTTTGTCACCTCAGTTTCCACTTTGCTGCATACATGAATGTCAGAATTCTCATTTTCTTCATTAGAAACATCTTCTCCTTCATAATCAGATTGCTTCAAATCCTTAATTTCTCCGAAGTTTGTCACATCAGTTTCCTCTTTGCTGCATACATGAATGTCAGAAATCTCATTTTCTTTCTCAGAAACATCCTCTCCTTTAGAATGAGATTGCTTCATATCCTTAATTTCTCCGAAGTTTATTACCCCAGTTTCCTCTTTGCTGCACACATGAATGTCAGAATCCCCATTCTCTTCATTAGAAACACCTTCTCCTTCGCAATCAGATTGCTTCAAATCCTTGTTCAATGCAACTTCTAAGCACACATCCTTAGAAGAAAGATCGAGTTGTTTAACGTTTGCTTCAGAATCATCAATTCCAATTCCTCTCTTTCCATTAATGAATTCCTCGTATGTCGGGAATCTAAAAGTGAAACCGCCACTGTTCTTCTCAGACTCGACCTCTGAATCCTCAGACCGAACGGCAGAATTCAGTTCCTCAGACATGTTCATCGTCTCTGTTTCACCGCAAGTAAACTCCCCAGAAGTTTCAGAAAAATCCAAACTTTTCTCCAAAGAATCAACACGGCCCTTTCCCAGCCTGCAAAATCGAAAACAGCAAAAACCTAAACAAAAACAAATACGGAGTACTAAATTTCAAGACAGCAACAAGAAGCTAATTTTCTGAGATTACCTGGAAAGGAATGCAGAGAAGAAGCCTAACAGAGCTTGCAAATACCAGTAAACAGCGACCTTCAACCGAGAAACATATCCCATGTTTCACAGAAATAAAGATGACAGTAAGAGAAGAACCAAAACCCGTCTGAAACCTCGGCAAAACGCAACAGCAGAGGGAGAAGAGTTCATGGGGGAAAACCCAAAAGGCAACAAAATAGACTAATCACCTAAAACCCAGAAAACATCCGCGTCAAAACCGACCAGAAATGAATTGCAGAGAAGCTGATGGCCAGAAAGAAGCTGAAACAGTGAAATCCCGACCCAATTGGAAAGGTTTCAGTGGTGGGGGCTGTTCAAGAATCGAGGGGAAATGGGTAATCCGTACGCACTTAGTACTGGCATGGCCGGCGCCGGCGCCGCCGTAGAATCAAGAACCGGTGGACGTGATGGGAACGGAGAAGGTTTGGGTGGTGGTAGGAAAATCAAAACGTCTCCCGCTCTCCTCTCCGCCTTTATTATATTCGGTTTTCTGCGTTGATTTGATTTGATTTGATTTTTGTTCGGTAAAACTGTAACGCCGCACCGCTGATTGGCTCGTGAGAAGTCGGATGGGATCATCAATTTTCCAGATAAAAAAGTTACGATTTTTTATTTGGTAAATCCTTAAATGCACACCTCTTTTCACGCGTCTTTGAAAGATACTTCTCCCAAAAGCTTGAGTTTCCAATCTCAAGGGTCCCCATACTTCAACTCGATTTAATTTTATAGGAAATTGTAAATTACGGTATTAATATGCACAAAGAAGCCGCCAAAGTTCGAACCTTGGTCTCTTCTTTCAAATATTGTCCACTAAATCATTGAACTAAGTCTATGCGGGTATCTTTGAAAGATACTTGTATCATGTGTTTGGTACAAATAGAATATAATTGAGTATTACGTATTAGTTTAACTCACTATCAGTATGCAATATTTGAGAGAAAAAGATTGAGATTTGAAATTTGATAGTGGTAGTATAAGTCTCTGGCACACGGACATTTGATCATATCTGTTGCGGGACGGGCGTGATGGACCATCAAGGTTGAAAATTTAACTTTTTGGTAAAAAATATTATAATAATTGAGTTGTTCGACTTATCTAAGCGGGATAGCCAGAAGTCTAATCCCCCGTGATCTTTCTAGTTCGATTTACCTCTCTTATGTAATCTTGTGTGGTTTGCATGTTATTACACACATGATGAGTAGAGTTCAAAATTTTTTTTGTTGCCCAAAGGTATTCCTCCCGCCGTCCCTATTGTCAGCACACTAAATAGTAGTGTAGGGGACTGGCCAAATAGTTTGCTCCATTCACATAGGTGAAAATTGAATCCCCAACCTCATGCTTAAGGGCCGGGGTACTGAACCACCATGCCAACCATGTTGGTTTATGAGTTTATCAATTGCAAACCTTTGTATAGAGATTGTGAATTTTTCTTGTCACCCAAATAAAAAAAACAATAATAATATATGAGTTGCTCGCATGGGCAACTCAGTTGATTTGAGAAGAATGACTAGGAATCGAGTCTCACTAGCTACAGAGTAGGAGCAATCTCTCAAAGTAAGGAAGACTCTTATGCGCAATAAATAAAGATATAGCCTTTGTGTTCCGTTTAAGGTTGGGATTTAACCTTTTGGAAAAATAATAATATATGAGTTTATTATTCTTCGGATGACAACGGAAATGCAATAAGTAAAAAGTAATTAAGATGGTAATAAATGATGCTAGTAATTGGATTCCTACAGTCAAAACTGAAATGCAATAAAGTAAAAACAATTAAGATAGTAATGAAATCTGGTTTCCACTACACATCTACTCACCATCGTGCCATATCATGTGCTTCTCATTTAATTGTTGTAACTTGTAACCATCCACAATTATGTCAACTTCATTTACTAACACAACTTTTAAAAAAAAAATGAAATTAACCCGATAGAGAGTTGAAAATAAGCAAACTCATATAACTTATAGATATGAGAATTATATTTTACAAATTTGGACACCATTTTGGTGGACATTTTATTATTGATACATGACTATAAAAATGATCGTCCTTTGTTTTTATACTTTTAATTACTCTGAGAAAAATTTATCGTCTTGACCAAAATTTGCCGATTAAATTTTTTTTTTTTTTTTTTAATTTTTAACAATCAACTTTAATCAAGTGTTTCAAACTCTAATATGCCTACAGTCGTATAATGATAATTGTAATTATTTGTGTGAGGAAAGTGAAAAATGTAAACAGATTTATGCAATATTCTGTAATAATCATGTCCCAAACGGCTAACTTCAAATCTTTTTTATAAAGTAGTTCAAATTATTATTATTATTATTATTATTATTTTAAAAGTCAGTTTGCTTTTTTTTTTTTTTTAGATAACTCTTAGGGGCCGTTTGGTTCACGGAATGTCAGATTACCTTAGGGAATGTTAGATTGCTGGGAATGTTAGATTACTGGGAATGTTAGATTCCTGTGTTTGGTTAAAATTGGGGTATGTAATATAATCATGTTTAGTTTAGGGTTATCTTTTATACACACTATAATATCCTTAACATATTTTCATATATTTTAATAAATTTAAAAATTAAAATAAATAAATAAGATAACGGTATCATATATAATTACATGATTTTAAAATATTAACTCTAAAATTTTGAACTTGAGAAACAAAATTATTTTATATGCTAACATAACATAATAAAAATTAAAAAATATATAATTACAAATATATATATATATATATATATATATATATATATAATAAACTAACATAACCAAGGTTATCTTACATTACCTAAGATTTTGAAGGGAATCACATTCCCTTCAAAATCCTATGTGGAAGAAATGTGACATTCCTTGGGAATGTTACATTCCCTAAGATAATATGAACCAAACACTGTTATGTGAACTTTGGAATGTTACATTCCCTTGGTTATGTTATATAACCTGAACCAAACGCCCCCTTAATCATTATCAAAGAACGTGTCATGTGTACATTATTAACTTGTATAATAGTTTGCATAATACACAAAAATGTAACATGTATTATAAAAATTTTATACAACAAGTTTAATTGATAAAATATTAACAAATATCAAACTAATAATATTATGATATATATGGAGTAAAAATCATATTTTTTTACTCGATTATAGTAGGCTTTTTTCTCATGACACATGTTAACTTTGTGTGCAGCTTTTGTAATGTAATGAAAAGGCGCGCTTCTTTTTACAACCAAAGCTTCATATTCCCACTACACCTTTCTCCATACCACACTTATTTTTATATACCATAAAACATTAAAAATTATAAACATGAAAACAAACATTTTATTTTTATTTCATATGGTGAAAATAATTATATTGTATTTAATTCTGAACTTCCTCACTTTTATTATGACGTGACAAATAAAAATATATTATTTTTATCATATGTAAAAGATCACGGCAAGAGATTTTTCATCTGCAAAAACCTCTCCAAAATTCACAGATGGTGTTGCTCTAAAATTATTATTATTATCAATATTAATTGTCTACCGATGTACCTTTTCAATTCGCATTTTTAAATGACGCTACCAAGCCTACCTTACTATCTCCCGAATAGCTCTCACGATATGAAGGTGCGAATTATCTTGATGCATGTGTTTTGTATGACATTTTTAATCTCTTAATTATTTTCATAATAAAAATATAGTACTTAACTTATTAATAATATAGTAGATTTAACTCTTGTGTTTTTAACGAAACTTTAATATCGTGATAAGATATGTCATCACTTCACCAAAAATTTAAGAACCAAATTTACATTGCAAATAATTGAGAAACGAACTTTACATTTCAACTATAAATATAATATAACAATTAATTTTTTTTTTTTTTTAAAAAAAAAAAAACGTGCAATGCATCACAATTTCAACGCGTGAATTGAGTACATACTACTAATTATTCAATTTAAAAGTGGTGGGGGGGTTTACTTACAAATATTATTGTACAACTTTAATTTTAGGCAAAGCACATAGTCTATTCAACAAATCAATTTTAAAAAATTATATTTTTAATAAAAATAAATTTAAAGGACACGTGGGGTGTGCATCAACCAGTTGGGCCCTGCCGTTGATAATGGGGAAGACATAGACAACGTCGACATTACAAGAAGACACCAACGAGGTTCAAAGGTACAGCTTCTAGAAGGTTTGATTGAGATGTTGTTGGGACATTGGAAAATGGAGTTTCTTACATACGACTTGTTTTCCTATATTCCTGTTGTCTTTACGTTATAAAACGCATACAAGTCGGTATGTATCCCCCCCCCCCCCCCAGCCCATGCTCATTTCATGACAACCAGATTTCCGCTAAGTTATTTACAAGGGTAAAATTTAGAAATAATGACACGAGATCAAGTTTTACCATCGATATTGTATGAGCAACCTTTCATAGTGAGTGGAGCTTTTTGTGTTCAATAAGCAAATGTTTAAACTGTATATTTAGCTGAACTACTATGATTTACATCATCCCGAATGCTTTGTCGAGCTAGGGCATGACGCCTCTTGAGATTAGAGATTCAACCTTCTTATGAACAATGACAACTAAATTTTCATCAAAATTGTACTCATCAAATTTCAATAATATCAACTTCCGAGAGCAAGTTATTATACAAGAGTAGAATTTATTTACTGTATAATTTTGAATTATATTGTAATAACAAGTATTTTTCATTACTTAAAATCGATCTTTTTTTTTTTTTTTAGAGTTACTGGCTCTATTACATTGTAGTATCTGTTCATATACTTTCTCAACCTACTGAAACACAAAGAACCAATAACGCCTCAACTGAGGCTTGAACTCATAATCTTCCAATTGGAAGTCCAACCCGGATACCATTAGACCACATAGTCCTGGTACTTAAAATCGATCTTTAAACATGAATATAAGCAACTAATAGTCAGGTATTGGTACATGATTCGTAATTAACTCGACTTTTTAGCAATGCATCTATGCTTCACAATCGTGATTCGTAGATAGATTTTGGAGTTCTCTCATCTCCTCTAGTATAATTAACTTCTTAAGTAACGATAGAATAAGACGTTACACTCTTTAGCAATAAAAACATCATTGTTAATAGCTAGTTTGTGTTTTTCCGGGACTCCACCATCCCTTTGATAAAGAGATAAAAAATAATTTGCATGGGCAGCTCAACTGGTCATAGATGTGAAGTTTGGAAAGTATGATAAGGGAACGAGTCTCACTAGCAGCGACAATGTGAGAGCAACATCTCAAAGTGAGGGGGCTCTTTGTGCGCAGTAAGCAAGGAAATGAAAAAAAAAAATAGAAATCTTAAAATTTATACCTGCATTGTTACAAGGTCTATCGTTATACCCTGCACCACTGTACGCCTCGCGCCTCTCAAAACGACGTCGTTTTGGGAAGTTATGTAGAGAGTTGACATGATTATGTGTATTTGTTTATACAATTATGTACATTTTTTATACAATCATGTACATCTTTTTTATACAATTATGTACATCCGAAACAGGAAATTTATGTGTATTATGTTAAGAGTTGATGTTTATTATGTTAAAAGTTTATATATATTATGTATTATGTTAGATTATATGTATTATCTTTAAAAAAAAGTATGTGTATTTTGTTATACAATTATGTACATTCATGTATACAATTATGTGTATTCTAATATAAAATTATGTACATTTTTGAACATGAGATTTAAAAAAAATAAAAATAAAAAAAAATAAAAAAATAACCGCCAACACAGGGTAGTGAAATTTCAAAAAAAAAAAAAAAAAAAAAAAAAATCTGAAACGACGTCGTTTTGCATCAGGGCGTACAATGCAATGCGTGCCCTGGTGCATATAAATTGCCTAACAAGGTGCGCAAATTATGCTGTGCAGCTGAATGCACCATGCGCATGGTGCATTCGAAGTAAAACGACGTCATTTTGGTTAAAAAACGCGCGTCCCACTTAAAGAAGAAATCATGTTCGATTCCCGGCAATAGCATTTTTATATATCCATAAATTCATAACTATATATCCACAAATTCATAACTATATATCCACAGCGAATGAATGAAGTAAAAATCCACAATGAATGAACTAAATATCCACAATGAATGAATTAAATATCCACAATGATTGAACTAAATATCCACAATGAATGAACTAAATATCCATAAATTCATAACTATATATCCAGAAATTCATAACTATATATCCACAAATTAATAACTATATATCCATAAATTCATAACTATATATCCACAGTGAATGAATGAAGTAAATATCTACAATGAATGAACTAAATATCCGCAATGAATGAACTAAATATCCAGAAATTCATAACTATATATCCAGAAATTCATAAATATATATCCACAATAATACTATTGTCGAGAATCAAACCTGATTTTTTTTTTAAGTGAGACGTGCATTCTTAGTTAAAACGACGTCGTTTTGCATCGTATGCACCATGCGCATGGTGCATTCGGTTGCACAACATAACTATTGAACTGGTTTTAAAAAAAAAAAAAAAAAGAAAACATAACTATTGAACAAGGTGGATTTACTATGGGCGCTATAAATTTGGGCTTCTTGTGGATTGGCCTGCTAATACATGGACCAAATGTTTCGATCAAAGGGAAAGGACCAATAGTCTTGCTGGGCTTTGATTGCAGCCCATACAACATGGAATCTTTAAGACTTTAACTCAGAAAAACAACATTAAATAACAAACTTTACAGCTTTATCCCCAACATAAATATAAGATGCCGGACTGTTTGATGAGATGCACTTTAGGACATGGCCAACAATGGATGTTGGAGGAGGAGGTCCGCCATGCCTCCCAGCTTCCTAATTTGGTTAAACAAACTTATATTTACACTTTATTTCTAACACGACTCTCTTCTTTTCTTCCCATAATCGACTTTAATTCCTTCTTTTTAAACATTTACTTTTAATTTATGACGATTTTGAAGTCTCGAATATTTTCATCTTAATCCAAATTAGATCAATATTGAATCATGACACAAAAAGGAGCATATTGAATATGGTTCTTCAACAAGGCTATAGTAGAATCCCATGCACTGAGATTAGGGTGGCAAAGCACTCTCTCGTGGTTTTTTTTTTTTTTTTTTTTTTTTTTTTTTTTTTTTTAATGCTACTGACTCTATTACAATGTAGTATCTATTCATACATACTTTCTCAACCTACTGAAGCACAAAGAGTCAAAGCCCTCACACTGGGGTTCGAACTGAAGCACAAAGAGTCAACGCCCTCACACTAGGATTCGAATCTGATATCTTCCATTTGAGAAGGCACAGCTATGCTGCTCAACCACAAGGCCTTTGACCTACATTCTTATGTTCCAAGTTTGACTTGTCGTGGAAGTTATCTATAGAGTTTCTTTGTTTGAGTCGATCAACTATGAAAAACTTATAATGGTTTATCTCATTGTAGTCATTTATCAGCTCTGATCATAAGATGAGCTTGCCCAAAATGCACATTCAGGTAATAATTATAAGTTTTTCAGTAAATCAAAGTAAATAACTATATTTTTGGGACTCGATAATCGAATTCGAGATCTCTATAGCTAGTTAAGTTAGAAGAGATCCACATAATCTAATCCACACCGCATCGAATGACTATTCAGAATCTGCACGGACTTAGCTTAATGATTCAGTGGGTAGTATTTGGGAAAAGAGACCAAAGTTTGAACTTTGGCGGTAACAGTGTAAGAATTATGTCTAAAGTACGCAGATTTCTTGTGCTTATAGGCATTTGGCCCTGTTTGCTAGGAGGCCTTGGGGTCGGGGATTCAACCTTTTGGAGAAGAATGATTGTTCAGAATTTGAATTGAACACAAATATTTAATGGTTCGAGATCTCGTTTGAAAGTTAAATTGATTTAAGATTTGATTTTAAATCCAACGGTGTATAGGCTGCCCTCTTGAAGTTGACATTAAAACGGGTAAAGGTTGGACCACCATGAAAACACAACAAAGTGCAAAGCCCCTTTCATACGTTGATCATTAAGATAGGGTGTCTTGTTTTAGCCCCAGCAATCTGCCTTGGGGTTTTCCAAAGGTCCATTCATGTTCCTAACATCATCATATGATAACCCTAGCTAGCTGTAATTGGTAATTTCTAGTGTCGTGATAAAGACAACGTCGATGTGAATTCATACTAGATAACAAACGAAATAAATAAATATGACATAAGAATAATTGTATAGAACAAAATGTTTTAATTTGTTATAGTAGCTGAAATTTGTACAAGATGATGATACTCGTATTATTTCGTATAGATTATAAATATGAGGTTCATAACAACGTAATTGGTCACCATGTGAATTGAGTTTTTCGAGATGAGCTGATAACATACTGAATTTATGAAGACGAATTTCTTAGGGTTTCCATCATCGGACAAAATGACCATTTTTAAGTGGGATAACTAGTCTGAAGATTTAAGGTTGCTCTATTTCCAAATTCAAGAATTGAGCTCTTAATCTTTAGTTAAGGATGAATGAGTCTCTTCCATTCAACCGCGTCCTTCGATCCAGTTCGTTTAACCGAGTTGAATCCAACATAAATGGGTCATGCACAATTACTCCAATAATAATATATCAAAACTCATGTTTCACTAGTTATAAAAACAAAAACCGTCCTACTTTAATGGCCTGTTTGGTTGACATAAATTGAATCGCAGTTACAACATAATTATTTGAGCTCCTCAATTATAAGAATGGCAATGTGCCCCGTCCCCAATGGGGATCCCTGATCCCCGCCCCGACAGAAACGGGGATGGGGAAATTTTCGGGGAACGGGGACGGGGACGGGGAATATGTGTGATTCCCCGCCGAGGACGGGGACGGGGATGGGGATACCCCTCCCCGCCCCGCCCCACCCCGTCCCTGAATATATAAATAAATATAAAAAATAAATAATAAATAAATAAATAAATAAATATATATATATATATATATATATATATATATATAAAATTTATTTATATAGTTATATATTTATATATATGTACTAGCAGCATAATGTCGCCACTGTATATAAGCAGTATACTATATATATATAGTTTAGTATTTTAATTTTTGAATAGATTTTAAATTTTTTTATTGTTAAAAATTACAATTATTTAAAAATTTGACTAAGAGTTGACGGAGAATGGGGAATCCCCGTCCTCGCCTAATTCCTCGACGGGGAAGGAGATGGGGAATATTTTCAATTCCCCGCCGGAGATGGGGACAGGGACGGGGACGGGTATGGGGGCGGGGTTGCGGGGACGGGGACGGGGAGTACACTCCCCGCCCCGTTGTCATCCCTACTCAATTACCATATTTAGTTGGAAAGAATTACAATTCTCTCTATTTGTTGAATTACAATTCATACACCCTATAGGAATTACAATTTGGTAACAACTAAGAAAGAAAAAATAAAAAATTATTATATTACCCTTGATTGTTATTATTCTTCACAATCTTTATCTCTATGACCAATTGAACTACACTGCCTACACATGCGGATTTGATTGTTATTATTATTATATTATTACACGAGGACATTTTTTAGTCTTTAAGTGTAATATTATTATTATTATATTTTTATAATATTCTACACTTTTCCAAGAATCAGAGCAGAAGTGTCAGCAATGCATGATCAAACCCTAGATTTGTATTCCCCAAGCACCTCAAGGGTAGACCAGTGATGTGGTCATTACAAGTTTACGTATTGTATTAATACATTTTAATAAATCCCACTTTCCATTTTAGTATATGCAAAGCAACAGGGAAAAAAAGGGAAACCTACAGTGTGACTGAGTGATGGACAGGTGCAGATTCGTCATTTCACCCACCCACACATCCAATAATTATCCCCAATTCCCTTTCAAGGGAAGTGATGTTACCCAACAGCAACTACCAATAAGAGATTGATTATCTGCTTTGCTTTTTTGCTAATCCCAAAACAGGATAACTTAATCCTCAAATCAAACCCCCACCCAACATCATTCTACACACAAAACCCACAATATAGTAATCCTTATTATTTGCTAATCCCAAAACAGGATAACTTAATCCTCAAATCAACCCCCCACCCTAAGTAATCCTTATTATAGTATAATAATCTCCACACATGTACATCAAGATTGTGGCTTTATTTAGGGTTACCAAAGAAATTCACCATTATTATTTGAAAGTTTTGTATTATTATTTGAAATTATGCGTAATGTTTAGGTTGTTCAAAAATGACTGACTTAAATCAAGAAAACAAATAAATTACTCTTACAGAAAGTTAAACTTGAAATTTTATGATTTCTACATCAACAACCTGATCAACTTGGTTAGGATTGTATCAAGATTGTGACTTTATTTAGATTTTAGCATGCCCATCATTAGTAAATTGCAGAAACCAAACACAGTTAATGTAAACATACAGAGATTTAAAGTTAA
The DNA here is from genome assembly GCF_001879475.1 of Ipomoea nil. NCBI lineage: Eukaryota > Viridiplantae > Streptophyta > Magnoliopsida > Solanales > Convolvulaceae > Ipomoea > Ipomoea nil. Next base: position 950,561 of record NW_017617454.1, read on the forward strand.
AGAAACCTAGGATGTATGTATTTGCAGCTAATGATTGTATTTGGAATAATCTGTGATGCTAATGCAGGTTGGACCACTTAAGAAATCTGTTTGATTAAGGAAACTCAGATCCTTAAACATAAAGGAATTAGATTGCCGGAGAATATAATGTTGTTTTTGTCATCATCAGATCAGATCATTCAGAGAAGAAGATGATAGAACAGTGAACAGAAGGTTAATTAATTAGAGTAGAAGTAGTACACTAGTCTAATAAGCAGAAAAGCTAATAAGAGCTAAGAAAAGCTAGTGTTTTTAATCCATGGCGGATCAAGAAGAATAGAAAGACCCATTAGTGGCAGTAACACTACGGCTGCCGTTTTCATTCTTGACGTCGAATTGACAGGCGCCGGCGGCGACGGCGGTGGCGGTGGCGGTGGAGGCAAGGTTGTGGGTTTTTGTGCTAACTAAATCAAAATCGACACCGTGAGCATTGTCATCGGCGGCGGCGGCCGCCGGTTGGTCTTTCTTGCCGACGGTGTTCTTGTTGTTGTGCATCCATACCTTTAGAACTCCTCTTTCCACGCCGATTTTTGCGCAGAATTCGTTGATGAGATCTTCGTCTCGCTTCTGAATCCTCCACCCGATTTTATCGGCGAACTCCAACATTTTGTCTTTCTGATCTTGGGTGAATTTTGTTCGGAACCGCTTCCTGGCGTTAGGATTTGACGGAGGAGTGACGGCGGTGACGGAGATGGGGGCGGTGTTGTCCGTTTGTAGCGCGGACAGTCCCGTGCCGAGTGCGAGAAGCACGTGAGACGCGGAGGGGTAATACGCCGAGGAGATCGGCGGCGGGGACGAGGAATTCGGGCTGCTATGGCACCCGCTGCCGCCGCCGCCGCGGTGACCCTGCGGCGGCGGCGGAGGAGGGTGGTGGCGGTGGTGCGGCTGGTACTCAAGCGCCGCCACCGCGTCGTGCGGGGAAAGCACCTCCTCCGGCGGCTCACGGCGGTGGAAATTACGGTGACACCCACACGCCGCGCATTTCAGGGAGGTCGGGTCGGCCGGGTTAGCCGTCGGCGAAGCCATAAACTCCCCACACCCATCCACCGCATGCCCCCCCAGCGCCGCCGCGTGATTCTTCAAACATTCCCTGTAGTGCACCACCACGGGGTGGTGGTGCCCGTTGCTCCCAAACCCACCCCCGTGACGGGGGTGGTTCAGCCGTTTCAGCACCCCGTTGCTGCTGTACGACAACGGCTTCGCCGGGTAGATCCGCGCCGCCGCCGTCGGCGTCTCCGTGTCCGCCTCCGGCGTCTTCACAGTCGCCGCCGCCGCCGCCCCGCAGCTGCTACTTATCTCCATCCCTTAAAAAACCCTCCCACCAGTGGGGCTTCCACTCTTTAAACCTTAAAAACCACTTTTCCCAGTTTCCCCCTATTCTCTTACGAGGTTAATCCGACGAACATAGGGCCAAGATTTCACACAAACATCTTATCCAAACCCGTGAGGGGCCGATTGAGAGGATGAAGTTTCAGTGATGGGTTTGTTTTGGAATTACGTTTGATGAAAGATAAAACGGTGTTGAGGGATATATGGTTTCTAGTATGCCGGATTAACAACAAAACACCTTTCATTAATTCCTTAAAATCCTTAAATTCCTATCATCATCATTAATCAATCCTTCCTGGGTAAACCTTGTACCCGCAACCGCAGCTGTGTCCGGACCCCACCTCACTTGCTCTGTCTTCTGTCATGTGTGTCATAATTACACATTTACACTGCTACTCAACCCACTTTAAATATATTGTGGGGATTTCTTGCCGCCAGTAACATCCGGTACAATCAAGTATATTATTATTTCAACGCTACTATATTATATTGTATAGTAATATTTGGTACAATCAAATATATTATTATTTCAGCGCTACCATATTATATTGTGTAGAGAAGTTTATATTGTTGATCGGTACTAGTGTATTCTGTATTAGGTATAATATATTTGTGGTTTTTAGATTTACTATACTAAAATTATTGGTAATGATTTTAGTTGTATTCATCATGATAAGATTTTTAATCATTAATAGTTGTGTCCGGTGTTGATTTTATAATCAATAGATTAGGGTTTGAGCAAACATAGTAAAACAATGCTAAAGTAGTAAAAAGAATTTGGGTGATGGAGAAAAACTTGTATACAGATATATGGAAATATTGATTATGGTTCTATTTGGCAAAATAGTTAGTCTATCAGTCAATTTTGGCTTGTTTGACCAGTATTAACTGTTTGACTTGGTTAAACAACTAATACGAGTGGTTAATTCACTTTTTTTTTTGGCAATAACTTATTTCTCTAAAATACTAAAATTCAAAAAGTTGGTCAAGACGGTTTTTTCAATCAACTTTTTGATAAAGTCATTTTGTATGTAACATGATCAGTTAATAGCTAATTTACCAAACATATTTATACAATCAGCTAATGCTATCAAGTAGTCAAACTCACTAATCCAATAATCTAACCGCTATCAGTTATTTACCAAACATCCCTATATTGCTGTCCCTTTTGGCATTTTCCTTCCTTCTTCTTTGATTTTATACTTATAAGTCATTATAAATGTCAAGAGAAATCGGATCCTTACAAATCTACTATACAAATTTGGTAGATTTAGAATTTTCTTAACTAACGCCTAACTTTATTGAGTATCAAGATTCTCCATAATTTTCATAACTAAAATCAAAGCTGCATTATGTTCAATGCCATTTCACCCTAGGCCTAAAGCTCTCACCTGCTGGAGGGCCTTGTCCATACCACCAAATTAGGCTAAGATCCAAAGTCTATCATCGTCTAGCTCGAGAACTCCTCTTTAAACTTATCCGATTCTGATACAATGTTGTATCTGACTTGTTTTCTTTATTAGTACGTTTCGGTGTCAATATTTCTGAAATTAATTAAAGATGTCATCAATCTTGACTTTTGAGATATCACGGACTAGCTTATTACCAACCATTATTTCAACTTAGATCACAAGGTTGGCCGCTAATCTTCATTAATTGACTCGAATTGAAGAAGACAAAACTCTGCCGACCCTTAATTTCTGCTAATTTTCTCCATGATTAAGGCTTAGACCAAACTTCCCACCTTTGATTATTGACCTGACAATTGACAAGGCTTCCCATTCACCACATACAGTGGATACCATTTCTCTAATCCCATCATAACTAGCTTCCCAACTACTACTACCCTAATTGATTTAGTCACCCCAAGCCATCTCCTTAACCATAACTCAATAATATAAAGGTCAAAATAAGAAAAGTCTCAGTAACATTGACGACTATAGAACGAGAGTTTTATTCTTATCTATTGCTAATAACATGACCTGGATCGGAGTTAGATTACTTGTGGGCATCAACACAACAAACGCTTGATCTCTAATTCACTAAGAGCGATTTACGGATCTGATCTCCTATGCAAGACCATGAGAACAAGACATTACAATGTACACAATTTCTCTAATCCCATCATAGCTAGCAAGCTTCCCTATTACTACCATCTTCCGAAGCATAACTCAATGATATAAAAGTCACAACAAGATAGTCTTAGGGATGTTGGCAATTGAAAAGTGAGACTTTTATTTTTGCCTAATAACATGTTTGGGGTTCGATTACAGTCCAACACCCTCTCTTTTAAAAATGTGGTGACGGTGTATAAGTAAATAAAGTTGCGTCTTCAAATGTGTTCAGCTATAGCTTTTGATCGACATAGTGGTAAGATTACTTGTGAACATTAATGTAACAAAATTCTTGATCTCTAATTCAATGAGAGCGGTTTTAAAATCTCATCTACAAGATCTTGAGAATAAACATTATAATTTTTTAAAGTTGGCAAGTTATGAAGCAAGGTAAGCAATCAGTGATAGAACATTGAAAGCTCATCTGCCTTTTTATATGTTTTTGTTTGTTCCTTCTTCTTCTTGAGCTAGTGATTAGTTGCTTATCTTGTAAAAGAAAAATCTTGATTAAAAAAACGAGTTAAATTTATATAAATGACGCGACGAAACTATATATTTAAGAAATATTTAAATAATATAAGAGTTATAATTATTAGAAATGACTGAACATATTGTAGTAAAGTCAAATCATATTGGGAAAAAAAGAAAAAAAAATGAATGGACCAAACAAATGAGTGAGGTCACTGGGCCATGGGAAACTGTAAATTTATATGCTAAGCACAATCGAAAGAGAATCAAATTTAAGTGTCAGTGGATACATAGTGTGCAGTTTGGAGTTTAGTTAGATTGGGTTGATGGCTTAGGCCTATAGGGTAATACCATAAATGGGCAAAAGATTTGTATTTCACATGCAAAAGTTTCTCCAACCTCTACCATTTGGTAGGGACTACAATGGTAGCTAGGGTTAGTTATATTTATCGAGAGATAGTATGAACAGTTCAGTTGGTCATAGGGGGGGTTTGAGAACAATGAACTATATTTATCTAGAGCTACATCCCTCACGTGTGTCCGATTATCTTTTAATGGACTTCAAGTAATACGTGGATCATAGTTTTTTTTTTTTTTTTTTTTTTTTTTTTTTTTATTGAGTGATGCGGAGATTCAGACCCATTATTTTTGACATGGTATTGACTGTGATACCAAATTGAAGCATCTGTGCTCTATCTCAACTCAAAGTCTAATTGAATTACACATTTATGTTTATATTATATATTATATATATGCTCAACATATCTAACTATTTAAAGTTTTTAAATTGTTTTTAGTTGTAAAGATCTGACTAAGATACATAATTGGGCTGGGCTTTGGCTGTGAGAGTTGAGAAACAGAAGTCGATTTGGGCTGCAGAACTAGTCCAGCCCACTCAGTTGAGGTAATCCGAGTTGGACTCACTGATTTTGGAACACCAAATTTTAGAAGCTATATATAATTATATACACATACACACACACATTACATGCCTTACCCATCCATAAAATCAAGAACAATGTTCAATATTCTCGGTTGACCCATTATTGTTTATAATTTTTATAGTGTGTTTACATTTTTGTATGGCTCGTAGGCTGTAGCCTATTACACAAGAGTGTACTACAGTGCATATTATCTGTAGATTGTAGTGACGGAAAGAATAATATGCCAAGTTGCCAACAACTTATAATGTCATAAATTTGACTCTGGGTAACATTCTATCTGTTTCACATAAGATTTTCTTTGTTCGATTTACCTCTCTTATTACATTGGAAAGTGATTTTCTTAGTGTATATCTTTAAGTAGTAATTTTTGGTTAAATAACGTGTCACACATGATCTTCATAGTGTGATTTAACTTTCTTATATGCTTTTCTAACTATTTTATAATTTGCAAATTATTATATAACATGTCATTTGGTTGGGAGGAAGGAATTAGGGAAGAAAGCAATTGCAATTCAGTGAAAAAAGAATAAGGTAGGAATAAAGTAGCGAATAACCTTGTGGTCTAGTGCCACCAAGTTGCACTCTCATATGAGAGGTTGTGCAGTGGTTTTAAAGTTTTAACATAAGTGGATGTGGTATTGACTCTTTGTGCTTCAGTATGTTGAAAAAGTAGTTATTATGAACATATAGTGCATTGTAACAAAGTCTAATAGTACTCAAAAAAAGGTAATATTAAAAACTAAAATGTCACTGTATAATAATAGTAATAGTAATAGTAATAGTAATAGTAATAATAATAATAATAATAATAATAATAAAGTCCTCGTAAGAAACATCCAAACATTAAAAACGTGACTATGAAGGAAGATGGGTTGTGACGTAGAACCCTTTTGATATAATGATGATAATGTAGAATGCTTATTATGATATTAAGGCGTTTAATTTGATATTTATGTGTAATAATAAGTAAAAATGGCTCAATCATATTTTAGAACATTAAAATATTTAATTTTTAAAAATATAATATAATATATTTTACGTACGCATGCACGATAACACTTATCTTGTCTTATGACTTATGGTGATAGCACTTATTTCTTATATTATTTGCTTAATTTATATTCTAGGCATATTATCCCATATGTGAGGTCGTGAGGAATTTGAACATGCTCCTCATCCAAGAAGAAAGTGAATGATTTTCGTACCAAAAAATATAAATTTTGACTTTTGTTGATACCTTTTTGGTTGAGTTTGTCGATCACATAGAATCTTTATAGTGTGATTTATAGTTCTTATGTAATTTGTGGATTATTATATAAGAGTGAGGTTTACGTAATGCATATTGACTTTAATCTAAAAACTAATAAGTGTGAATGAAGGTTATATCCTTCATTTGTGTCCGTTTTTCTGTTACGTTTTTTCATACATTGTGTTATAAGAGTTGTATTATGCAATATTTTGGACAAACATACTCCTGTCGTTATAACTTCCGTTATTTTTTTCACTATTGTTATTGTCCACATACATCCACCATATATTATTCTTATCTTGTTCAATAATAATAATAATATATACACATTATATATTTGAGTTATATGTTAGTTATTTCCTAAAATATAAATTTTAAATTTATAAAAAAATTGCATTATTATTATTGTTATTATTTATAATAATATAAATATCTAAAATCTTAATAAATTTAATATTTTAATATAAAATATTAATATTAGACACTTATTTTTACGCATCGCACAAAAAATAATAATAATACTAACAATAGTTATAATGATATAGTATGCTTACAGTGACAATAAGGTTAAGAATTTTTGGAATAAGTTTTAAATAATCTAAGTTATCAAATTAAAGTAATGAGGATAGTGTAGTTGAAGTTACTATTCTACGTGTATTAATTACTCCGTAATTATTAGTTGTTGAGGTCACCATTTTCTATGTATTCTGTATAACACTATTTTCCTTAATCATGTCGCTTGTCTTTGACCCTCCGATTGATTCACGTCATGAAAATAATCATTTTTTTTTTGTGGAAACCACACATTGTGGTCTGGGTCTTTCTCTATCCGTTTAATGGTCTAGGTCCACCCGATTCGCTCCGAGAGGCACAGAAATTGGCCCAAAGAGAATCGTCACTTGTGGGAGTTGAACCCAAGTTATCCCAAAATTCTCCCCCACAAAGAGAGCTCATTTGCCACTTGAGCTACCCTTTTGGGTTATGAAAATAATCATAATTCCACGTATTATTGAAAATGATATTTTTCTTCCAAATTTTCCCCATAATTGATATTTATATTTGTAAAATAATAAGTCATATATAGAGTTAATGCCTTTTTTGGTCCTAGACTTATTAGTAGTTGGACACTTTTAGTCTATCTTAATAAATTTTGCCACATTTTGAACACACTTATTAGATATTGGACACTTTTAATCCTCCGTCAGATTATCCATTTGTTCACTGTCAAAATGAAGGGTGTTTGTGTCATTTCATAGGTTCTTCTTCTTGGCCTTTATTTTTTTGCTTTTCTCAGCCTACTTTCGTCATCCCCTGCTCCACCGCCTACTTTCGCTGTCTCCACCATCGCCGGCCCATCCCATACATTTCTCGCATTCCTTGGCCTTCAACAAGCCTCTAAATTATGCCTAAATGTACAACACCTAAAACATAAGGCAGGAATATGCCTGTATTCAATCCTCTTCCAAAAACCTTCGCTTCTCCTGCTCCGATGTGCGCTGAACCAAGAGAGAGGGAAGAACGCTTGGAATTTTGCCCTAACCGTATCCATTTTTGGTCTCTCCTTTGAATTGCCAACCAAGGTATCTTTTTCTTCAATCTTAGCCAATTTTCTCCACTCCACCTCCTCAATTGTTACAATCAGCTTCCCCTGATGCAAACCTGCATTCGTATTGTTCATCAGTGATTGATTGATTCGCTCCGGATTCTGTTCAATCTATGTTCTAGCCTCTAGATTCTGTTCTGTGCCATTTTGAAATTGATCTCCAGCAATTGAATCTGGATTGATTGACGTTGCTTGATTTCGTTGCTGGTTGTTATTTTTATTTTTTGTTGAATTTTGGTTTCCATGCTGCATCACATACGCAAACAAAGGCAAAGTTGCCAAAAGCTTCCTACCATTATTTTGATTGTTTTTTCTTGTCCAGATTGATCATCTAAGATGACCGTCGCAGGCAGAGATGAATCTGGAACGACTTCTGGAAAGAAGAAAAATTCCAGTGACTGTTCTCACCGCCAGTCGAGCTTCCTCATACACTGGGTCAGCCACCATCAACTTCAATAAGAAAATGCGTAAATGAATGTATGAAAATTTGTTTCTTAGTTTTAGGTAGGAATTAGAGCTTTTTTCTTTCTGCTTTTGTTAGGTAGATACTTGGGGAATAAACGTCTTCATCATCCTCGGCCACCACATCATCATCATACTCGTATTTTGCCAGGTTGACTAGAGATGAAGCCAGAGACCAAATTTTTGTTTAGTCTTTCCTTATACGAAAAATTTCCTTCCTTACCGGTTTGGGATTTTTCCTGATTAGAGACTCCATCCGATGGAGTTGCGATAACATTATCTTTCTGCTGGGGTGAGGTCTGCCCATCCAAACTGTTTTCCGAGGGCGGTGAGCAGTTTGGAGCTATGTCTTCCATGGGTTGAAACTCTTGTAGAGTATCCATGGGATCCGTTTGGACTTCTGTGTCATCCCTCTTTGATTTCTTAACGTTGCGTTCCAAAAGATCGTCATCCTTCGAGGATCGGCGAGGATTGCCCAGCAACATGCCCGCGAGAGAGTTTCCCGAGGATTGCCCGGCAACATTCCAGCGAGAGAGTTTCCCGAGAGAGCATCCTCCATTGTTACAGGGTCTGAAATCTTTATTAGAGCTTTTCTCTTTAGATTGTTGAATATGAGCGTTGGAAAAGCATAAAAAATGAAGGCTGAGAAGAAAAACATGTAAAATGACAGAAATGCCCTTCATTTTGACGGTGAATAAATGGAAAAGCTGACGGAGGACTAAAATTGTCCAACATCTAATAAGTGTGGCCAAAATGTGGCAAATTTTATTAAGGTGGACTAAAAGTGTCTAACCCCTAATAAGTCTAGTACCAAAAAAGGCATTAACTCTTATATATATATATATATATATATATATATATATATACATATATATATATATATATATATATATATATATATAGTTAATTTATAAATACTAAATTTACATAAGTTTAACTAAAAATGAGTTAGCTTATGGATGGTAACACATCTAGTTTTTTCCTAAATAATAGAGGTTCATATCTTACAACATGAATTTATAGTGAGTTTAATTCTAATTGAATTTAACCTTGTGTTTTTTAATCTCACTTTTATTATTATATTACTAATGATATTAGTAATTTATAATATGTTTTTTATTCGAACTATTTTATCTAATTAATTATATTTCATATTTTGTGGAATTTTATTTGTAACATTGTGTTTTTCTCCTTTTTAAATATTAATAGTGATATGAGTGTTTTATTATAATATGTTTTCTATTCAAATTATTTTATCTAATTAATTATATCTCATATTTTGTTTTGAATAATTTTTTTTTATCTCATTTTGATATATTTTAATTTTTCATCTTAATTAATTATATTTATGACTCGATCTCTATGTATTTTTTTTTTCAAAATGACGAAGATTTCTAGATCCACCTTGAAACACAATTTAAAATTTTAAAATATTGAAAGACTTAAATAATAAGAAAACGTAAAAGAAAATATGTTACAAACTATTGAACATTTCCTTGTAAACAACATTTTTACTAGGACTCAATGATTCTCCATTATCACCACAAATTAAAAAATTTAAACCCTTTGCACTACTCACCCTTGAAGTCGCTACGTGCATTTGTCAATTATTAAACACAGGTTTCTTCAAGAACAAATTCACATGTAGCTTGGGATCTGACGGTGTTAATGACTTATGCGACACCAACACCATTGATCAGGGATCGAGTCGTACAGTAAAGAGGACGAAGTGTTACCATGCCTACCCATATGCTTTGTTGGGTCAGAACTTTTGTGAAGGAGGACAAAATGACTTAACTGTTTGGGAGTAGAAGGAAAGATTGTATACTCAATGTAGTATTTTTTTTTAGTACTATTAACTATGGTATAATGTAATATATCTATTCATAGCTACTAGGGAAATCAATTGTACCTGCACCTGATGGGGAACCCGATTCCCCGCCTCTACGGGGACGGGGATGGGGACAGAAATAAGGGAGCGGGGATGGGGATGGGGGCACAATTTTAAATTTCCCGCCGGGAACGGGGCGGGATGGGGAGTACTCTCCCCGCCCAGCCCCGTCCCCGATATATATATATATATATATATATATATATATATATATATATATATATATATATATATGTATGTATGTATGTATGTATGTATGTATGTATTACTTTGTATACAATATATATAATTTTAGAAGCATTCTTGTCATTATATGTCAGGCTTATAAAATGCATATTTAAATAACATGTATAATTGTAAAATATTAAATACTACTTTAAGTTAGGGATGAATATATATGCGTTATTTATTTAAATGTTTTTTAATATTTAATATTTAATTTTTTTTATAACTTATTAATGGGTGGGGATTTCCCGTTCACGAATAAACCCAGTGGGGATAGGTATGGAAAAAATTTACTCTTTTCCTACTGGAATGAGGACGGGGACGAGAAATGGGAAGAAAGTCGGGGCGGGGATGGGGTAAGTTCCCAGCCCGCCCCCGCCCAGTTGACATCACTAATAGCTACTAGCATTATTTAAACATGATAGAAAACAAAAAATCCCCATCTGCATTTATTCACCTTTGCCCTCTTCACAGCTATATATATATATATATATATATATATATATATATATATATATATAGATCGATACAGTGTTGGAAAAGCAAGCTTAAACAAAACGAAAATGGATGATGGGCACTCCATTACAGTACACCTCCTGAAGGAGCATGATCTGCAGAAAGAAGCCGGCGATCACCGCCGCTCTTTTGGTTCAGCCTCTTTTCTGAATACGTGTTTTAATGGACTCAATGCTTTATCTGGTATGTATATATATATATATATATATATATATATATATATATATATATATATATAGTATAATCTACTTAGCTTGTATCTGCATGTAATGGTGATTCTGAATTTTATACTGTAAATTTTCACGATATATATATATATATATATGCCGGCAGGAATCGGGATACTTTCGGTGCCGTTTGCGGTGGCGTCAGGAGGGTGGTTGAGCTTGATATACCTCTTCATTATCGCCGCCGCGACCTGCTACACCGCCGTGCTGATCCAGCGCTGCATGGACATGGACGCCGCCGTGAGGAACTACCCCGACATCGGCGAGCGCGCGTTCGGGGCTGTCGGACGGGCGGTGGTATCTTTATCGATGAACGTGGAGCTTTACATGGTGGCCGCCGGTTTCTTGATCATGGAAGGGGACAATCTGAACAACCTGTTCCCGGATTTCCGGGCCGAGGTTTTCGGCGCCGCCATTGGCGGGAAGCAGTGTTGGGTCATCGTTGTTAGCCTCCTCGTACTGCCCACCGTCTGGTTTAACGATTTGAGGGTTTTGTCGTACGTTTCAGCCACCGGAGTCGTGGCTTCTTTTCTGCTTCTTGCGGCGGTGTTGTGGACTGCTGTATCTGATAATGACTCCGGCGCCGCCGTTGCCTCGCCGCCGGCGAATCGCCGGCTTGTGAACTGGGGAGGAACCCCCACCGCCGTCAGCCTCTACGCTTTCTGCTACTGCGCTCATCCTGTTTTCCCCACGCTTTACACTTCCATGAAGAATCCAACACACTTCTCTAAGGTAAATATTATATTTTTAAGGAAAACGACATTTTTCGTTGGAAAAGGATAATAAGGAATTTGATGAAGTAAAATATTTTTTAATTTTTTGATAAAAGAGAAATTTAATAATAATTGGTATAAATCAGATTATATCATTTAATAAAATCTCTACCAATATATCATTTAATAAAATCACTAATCATAATTGAGGAGTAAAGTGAATTTATATCGGGTACTAACCAAACCCATACTTAATAAATTATATTTCATATTTTTGACCTAACTATAATTTTTTGGTGTCACTCTCAATATCATATACTCGTAATTAATATGGATCATACGTGTTGTTTAAACTTTGGACCAATTTTAATTTGACACCTAAAGTACGCTACACCCACCCTATTAAATTCATAGGATGTATCATTTCATTAATATGTTAAATTCTTTTTTTTTTTTTTGTTAAATTTGATTATTACACGACTCTATATGCTAACTCATGAATTCATGATTGAATCAATCAATTTACGTGTGATAGGCAATTAGGAATAAGAAGACTTTATCTATATGACGGCGCGCTTAATCAAAAGAGTAAGAATCGAACTCATAACATTTTTATACGATAACCAAGCTTAACACATCCGAACACCTATTTTGAAATTTATCTAAAAAAGGTATATTCAATCATGATTTTTATAGAGTTTTAAAGACTTTTATGAACTTTAAAAGTTTGGAGGTATTCAATTCAAATTTTTAGAGAGTTTTTAAAAGTCATGCGGTATTCCATCAAGATTTTTAAAGAGTCTTTAAAAGTCGTGTGGTATTCAATTAAGACTTTTAAAGAGTCTTTAAAAGCCATGTGGTATTCAAAAAGTTATGAACTTTTGTGGACTTTTTAATTTTAGGACTTTTGTAGACTTTTTCTTTTCAAATATAAATACTTGAAATCCAGCCATCAACCCCAAGATTTCAAAATTTTCTTTCTAACAACTTTGAATGTTTTCTCTCTCTATTTAAACTATATTTCCCCCCTATTTAAACTTTATAAATCTATCTAAATTTAATAAAATTATTTTTTTCTTCATTATCCTATATTTTCTTCATACATAAACTCTACCGATTTTTCTCTCTCTCATAAACTTTATAAAGTGATTTTAAGGGGGAAAATTTTATTTTTTCTGGGCAACAAGAAAAATTCGTAGTCACTACTCTACAGTGTACATTGGGTAAACTCTGATATTCTATGATCCGGGCCAGGTCCTGCTGGTTTGTTTTGCAGTGAGTACCTTCAACTATGCATCAATGGCGATTCTGGGATATCTCATGTTTGGTTCGGACGCACTTTCTCAGATCACTCTAAACCTTCCGACAGACAAGATCAGCTCGCAGGTGGCGATCTACGTAACGTTGGTGAATCCGATCGCCAAATACGCTCTAATGGTGACCCCAATCGTGAAAGCCATCGAAAACTCCTTCGCATTGTCCGATTGCGGCAAAAAGGGATTGATCGGCGGACTGGTAATCAGAACCGGCCTGGTTATCAGCACTGTGATTGTAGCAATGGCGGTTCCGTTTTTCGGGTACTTGATGTCGCTCGTCGGAGCGTTTTTGAGCACCGCCGCTTCAGTCATTCTGCCATGCTTGTGCTTCTTGAAGATTTCTGGGATTCATCGTACGGCGTGGTTTGAGGTGGTCGTCATATGTGGGATTGTGGTCATGGGGTTTGGCTTCATGATCGTGGGCACTTATACTGCTCTAATGGAGATTGTATGTAATTTCACTAATTTGTGAACTTATGTATTACTGACTCTGTTAGAATGCTTATTGAGGTTCGAACTTAATCTCCTATTCAAGAGAGTCAGTTAAGCTGTTTGTCTCATTTTATGTATCTAATTTAATTTAATGAGGTATTGGAGTTATTTAGAGTAAATTTTATTTTTGGTCCTAAATTTATAAGTGGCAGTCTACTTTTAGTGTGTGTTTGGAAACTCGTAGAATTTCGAGTTTTTAGTGTTTGGCAAGAGGGGAAAAGATGAGGTCAATGAAAAATGATGTTTCAGTGCGGTTGAGTGCTTCCCGTGCGGTTGTGCGGTTGATTAATGTGCGTGAGTTTTGTATTTAATGTGCGTGAGCTTGTGCTTAATGTGCGTGAGTCTTGGCTTAATGTATCTGAGATTTGTACTTAATGTGCGTGAGTGTGTAATGTTAATGTGCTTGAGTTTTGTACTTAAGGTGTGTGAGTATTGTGCCTAAGGTGCGTGAGTGTGTACTTAATGTGAGTTGTTGTTGAAACTTTAAAGTGCATAAGTTTTATGCTTAATATGCGTGAGTTTTGTGCTTAATGTGCGTGAGTCGTGTGCTTAAGGTGCGTGAGTTTTGTACTTAATGTGCGTGAGTGTGTAATTAATGTGAGTTGTTTTTTAAAACTTAAGGTGCGTGTGTTTTTGTGATTAACATGCGTGAGACTTGTACTTAACATGTGTGAGGCCTGTGCTTAACATGTGTGAGATTTGTGTGCTTAATGTGCGTGTGTTGTGTACTTTAAGTGCGTCAGATTAATGCTTAACATGCGTCCACCCGCACAACCGCACGGGAAGCATCAAATGCACCTGATCCCCTCCCTATATATATATATATATATAATGTAGTTATGTACTATAGATACTATACAGTATACACACAAGCTTATGAGTGCTATGCACAGAAGGATTTTATCAAAAATATCAAACAATTAAAATTTTGAAGTATTCAATTCTTTTCATTTTTCTGCTCATTTTCTGGAAAATGAACCAAACACACAAAGACAGTTTTACGATGGGTAACCAAACACCGTAAAGGAAAATGTTTTCAGGAAAATAACTCATTTTCCAGTTTTCCAAACGGACCCTTAGTCATTTTTTATAACATCCACATTTGGTCCAGTATTATTGTGGCATGACTATTTTTGGTCGTCCGTCAAGAAAATCATTGAAATGTCGTTAAATACAAGGACATTTTGAATTTTTTTTTAATACAAAGTAGGTTGATCCACTATATTTTTATGTTTATTTTTTGAAAAAAAATCAAAATTGAAGAATGAAATACTCTTGTATTTGACGAAATTTAAACTGTTTTGTTGATGGAGAATAAAAAATATACCACGATAATACTAGGTAACTAACTAGAATCAACAGTGGATGTTTTGAAAGGAAAAGAAAAAGACTAAAAATAGACTGTTATCTATAACTATAGTTACGTTAATTTTATTTCTAATTTCAATTTTCAAGTGCGTACTAAACACACTCTCAATTATTTCATCATTTCCTATTTACGCCTCCACCATGTATTCATTGAATTCACGTGGGAACATTTCCTATTGCCTACCAACCACTTGATCATTAATATAATTTTGAGTCACTCTCAATAAAAAAACTCACTAATAACACGTGCTTGGGGCAAGCAAAGTGTAGACGCTTGAGAATTGATTCAAGAATTTAATTAAAATGGGACAATTATTCTTAACTAAGTTGGTATGACAATCGATTTATTAATCACAAGATTTTAAATTTGATCAACTTTTCATAATAGATATTTATTGACCTTCATTTTTTGGAGTAAAAAATAAATTATATTAAACTCAATGTTAGAAAAGGGCGGCAGTTTATCTTTTGACATAGAGATCGACTCAATGTCTATTGATTTTTTAGGTTTGCGTTGATCAATTATGACCAACTTAGTCTGATTTATCTTTTTTATGGTCCTTCCAAGTTAGGACACGATTAGTTGGGTAACCACAAGTTTAGTATGTTGTCTATTAACTTTATTGATTTTAGCCCGGTCAATTATGGACAACTTAAATTAGTTTACCACATTGTAGTCATTTGCGAAGTAGAATCACAAGGCAAATTTTTTCCAAAATAATGCATCTTCAAGTAGTAACATAATCGTAAATTTTCTAGTAAATCAAAGAATTTGATCAAAATTGAATCAACTTATGTGTATATATGTCATAAATAATAAAGAATGGCTAATATTTTTTGTAGGTAAAAAAAAAAAAGATTTTACATATAAAAATACAAATTTTGAAGAATTTAATCAATTTGATTTTTTCTCAAAAAAAAAAAAAATCAATTTGATTTTTTATCGGATCCATACTTAAAAAAAAAAAGAAAGAAAAAAAAAACACTAAATAATAAGCCTTGTTTTCTCAAAATTATACAAAGCTCCATGTGAGCAATTAATTAATAAATGTTAGCCAATTGAAAAAATATATATATATATATTTTTAAATATAGAGTTTGTGGACCGTGATGCGCGTACCGGAAAAGGATCTCCGATTCCTTGTCTGTTAATGTGAGCTAGCGGCATTAGAGCCACCGTGAACTACAAAACCGCCATGGCCCGTCGTACATGATTCCTTCTGTCACCGGGTCCCATTACACTCTCCGAACAATTCCGACAGCGACGTCTGTTGGCACAATATCGTTTCACCTCGATCGCGTTTCTTCAGCCACCGATTTTCTTCCACGTGATTTTATTAATCTCGTTGCTCCTTTTTAGGAATAACGTCGAACACCTTGTGCTCCTTCTGTTTTAGGATCTTTTTTCCTGTTTTTGATTGGACTTAGAGGTGATGGAGAGCTCAATTTGTCGGCCCACGGTTCCCCTCCTCGCATGTCGGCCTAGAAAATCTGTCCAGTCTGGAGGTTCGGCTGATTCTCTGATTGGGTTTCGTAGGATTTTGAGTGATGATATCGGGAGGCTGTCTCTGCGCCATGGCCGTAGTAGACACCATATTTGCAGGATCGAACGTGTGAAAGCTACGGGTAAAAGCTCCGCCGGGGGAGATGCCGGGAATGAAGAAGAAGAAGAAGAAGAAGAGGATGCTCTGCAGGCTACGATTAAAAAGAGCCAGAAGGTACTGGCCATGCAAAATGACCTACTCCGACAGGTTTGCTTTATTCTATCGTTATTCTTACTTTAGGAAACAGTGGCCATAAACTAGTACTCTCACCTGGCATTTTCTTTGAGATTCTTTGCAATGAAAACCAAAAAGGGCCTTTTTTTCTCGAACACTTTCATGAAATGTGAGTCATGCCTTTTTGTTTGTAAGAATTTTATTTTGCTCTAACAGTTGTTCCTTTTCTTTTCCATGCTGTGCTTGTTATCATCTACAGTTCAATTTGATATATAATTAGTTTTATTTCATATATGGAGGTTCCACAGAAAAGTTTGATTCTTGACATTCATAATTGATTTTTTCTTTTTATATCATCAAAAGGCATTGTTGTTGTTCTTAAGTCTTGAAATTATGGTCATACGTGCAGATTGCTGAAAGAAAGGAATTAGTGTCTAAAATAAGAAGTAGCATTGTAGACCCAGAGCCAGAAGACAGTTATGAAGATGGGAACGGCAGTTCTCCAGATGTAGATTTGGCTCCAACAAGTGATGATGCTAAACAAAATTCCAATGGAGTGTTATCTACAATGGGTATTCAATCAACTGCTGATATGAAAGATTTTGTTGAAAGTGCTCAAGTAGGTATAAAAGACCAGCCTCTTAGGGAGGGATCCTTAGATGTAGATTCAGACAAAAAACTTAAAAATGGCACACTGAATACAGTTCTGCCTAATGAAAAGCCTACTGTTCTATCAAGATCATCCGTGGTTCCAACTCAACAGGCTTCTTTGGCGCAGAAATCTTATAAACCAGAAAACACTACTTCGGAAGTTGCTAAATCTGCTGGAGTGGAAACCCTCAGCATGCATTCCAAAAAAGATTTGAAAGACTCTTATACAGGGAAAATTTTATCCAACGTGCCCTCCTTCGTCTCAAAATCTTCTGCGTCATCTACTCCTGTGGAAGAGAAACATGAAGATCTTAGAGAATCAAGTGCAAACGAGATACATAATGGCACTGAAGATTCTGTGAATGAAGACTTGAAACCCCCTCCATTGGCAGGGACAGATGTTATGAACATAGTATTAGTTGCCGCAGAATGTGCTCCATGGTGTAAAACAGGTATTCTTTGATGCTATGTACCGCTGTTGATTGTTAAACTGAACTCTAGAGATTATATTCTCATTTGCATTAAGTAATACTTCTCCAAAGGACTATCAAGTCCTTGAATTAGTTGGACTGTCATAAATTTGTGCAGAAGTGGATCTTTACTTGTTATTTATATGTTATTAGAATCACTGTGCAACCACCCAACAACCTAGTCTGCCCTTCCCAATTTTTGGTGTTACGATCAAAACAGAGAGCATATCTTTTGCTTCATGTCTACATTCTATACTCCATAGCAAATATATATTTATACATACACATTCATTTATGCAACATAACTGCACAAGGAACTCACCAACTGATGATGAGTTATGTTAGGTGGGCTTGGAGATGTTGCTGGAGCACTGCCTAAGGCTTTGGCTCGGCGTGGACACAGAGTTATGGTAAATTTTCTTGAATTCTTCAATATGATTTTGATATACTCTGGACTTTCCATTAAATTGACATGTAGTATGGCTCAGCACTAAGATTTTTTATATTTAAGGAACTGTAAGTTTGATCGACTGGATAATTGCATTATTCTCCAAATTTTTTGTAATATATTCAATGTAAAAGAGCAAAAAAGGTTATGCATTAGTGATATTGAAGTAGCTTATTCATTTCTCCTGTGAAACATTTAGGTTGTGGTACCTCGTTATGGTAATTATGCTGAACCTCAAGATACTGGAGTTCGAAAAAATTATGCAGTTGATGGTTCGGTAAGCCATTACTCATTAGCATCCAAGATTCATAATCATTTACCCTCACAAATGTGTAATAGGTATTGATCTTTTTCAGGATGTGGAAGTGGGTTACTTCCAAGCCTATATTGATGGTGTGGATTTTGTCTTCATTGATAGTCCTATGTTTCACCATTTTGAAAACAACATATATGGAGGAAATCGTGCGGTATGCTTCCTCCTCCCATGCATCTCTATTTATTGACTTTCTGGCTTTTGTGGTTTTACTTTAATACTTTATTAGACCTCCAAAGGATTATTCATAGATTATTGGTTAGCGGTGATGTTAAATGTGATCTTAATGAGAACCTTTATAGGTCATTGCTGATGTAAGAAACTTGCTCACTACTTCCCTAATTTCTTGTCAATCTCAAAGAATGTAAAATTGGAACTTACACTGAATGCTAGTTTCATTACTTATTGCTTCTTATATGGCCTCTCCTGATCATTTCATTTGTTTTCTCAATTGATTTTTGTAATTAGATATCATTGAGCCAGATGTTATGGACATCTAGATATTACCTTGCTCTTTTTCACCGTCTTTTTGCTCTTCAATGCTCTTCATTGGTACTTAAGTCTTCTTTTTATACTTCTTGCTGCTTTTTGTCGCAGGACATTTTAAAGCGCATGGTTTTATTTTGCAAAGCAGCTGTTGAGGTATGATTGAATCTGGTTTTAGGAACATTATTGTGGCAAATTCTTCCTGTCAATAGGCATATCATATTCTACTTGTAGATAGTATTTCTATTGGTATTCCATGCTAGATTTTGGCACTGTTTTCCGACTTCGAGTGGAATCTTGAAATTGTTTACTGGTGAGCAGGTTCCTTGGCATGTTCCTTGTGGCGGTGTTTGCTATGGAGATGGAAATTTAGTATTCATTGCCAATGATTGGCACACTGCATTGCTGCCAGTGTATCTCACAGCATATTATCGCGACCATGGCCTGATGGAATATGCAAGATCTGTGCTTGTTATTCATAACATAGCTCACCAGGTTAATTTCATCTGAAGTTTTGAGAAAAATTGTGAAACGGTGTTTTGTGTATCTCTTTTTTATTGAATTTGTCTCTGGATTCAGGGTCGTGGGCCTATGGATGATTTTTCCTATGTGGATCTGCCACCTGAATATGCAGACCTTTTCAGTTTTTATGATCCAGTAGGAGGTCACCATTTCAACATATTTGCAGCAGGTCTCAAGATGGCTGATCGTGTGCTTACCGTGAGTCATGGATATTCCTGGGAGCTTAAAACCTCGGAAGGTGGGTGGGGTTTGCACAGGATAATAAATGAAAACGAATGGAAACTGCGTGGCATTGTCAATGGGATTGATACGAATGAGTGGAACCCACTGCTGGATGTTCACTTGAAGTCGGATGGTTATGTTAACTATTCCCTGGAGACATTGCAGACTGGTAAACCTAAATGCAAAGCAGCACTGCAAAAGGAACTCGGTTTGCCTG
Organism: Ipomoea nil; assembly: GCF_001879475.1. NCBI lineage: Eukaryota > Viridiplantae > Streptophyta > Magnoliopsida > Solanales > Convolvulaceae > Ipomoea > Ipomoea nil. The sequence continues at coordinate 970,564 of NW_017617454.1, forward strand.
TGCGCCCAGATGTCCCGCTGATTGGTTTCATTGGGAGGCTTGATTACCAGAAAGGCGTTGATCTGATAGCTGAGGCAATCCCTTGGATGATGGGCGAGGACGTGCAGGTGGTTATGTTGGGCACAGGCAGGCCCGACCTAGAACAATTGCTCAGGCAGTTTGAGTATCAGCACAACGACAAAGTCAGAGGATGGGTGGGGTTCTCTGTAAAGACTTCACACCGGATAACTGCTGGTGCAGACATTCTGCTTATGCCATCAAGATTTGAGCCTTGTGGACTAAACCAACTGTATGCTATGTCCTATGGCACTGTCCCCGTCGTCCATGCTGTGGGTGGGCTACGAGATACAGTCGTACCCTTCGATCCTTATAATGAGACAGGGCTCGGGTGGACATTCGATAGGGCTGAGGCAGAGCAGCTGATCCATGCATTGGGGAATTGCTTGCTGACATATCGTCAGTACAAGAAGAGCTGGGAGGGCCTGCAAAAGCGCGGGATGATGCAAGACTTAAGCTGGGATCATGCTGCTCAGAATTATGAAGAAGTTCTTGTGGCTGCTAAGTATCAGTGGTAAGGCTAAGCCTTTTTTGCATTCAGGAAATAAGAAGCTGGTATTGTGATTTGTGAATACTGCATGTAGTGTCTGAAATTTTGAAAACTCAGATGGTAAATAGTACAAGGAAGAAAAAGATTTTAACTTAGCAGAAACACACTAAATCTCAGCTTGTATTGGGATAGTGATCTCTCAAAAATTTCAGAAAAGCCATTTTCTCAACACAAATGAAGAGATCACCATTTATTTACTCTTTTTGTCGTTCGGTCATACATACAACAGAAATTGGTAATGTATCAAGAACCAAAACAAATCATCATCACTTCATCAGCCCTTCTACCTAGATCACACCCAAAACCAAAACCAAAAACGAAGGAGTTCAGAGAAAAATGGGGTGAAGTTGCCGCGAGAAAAATGGGGTGAAGTTGCCGCATGAACCTAGGCCAAATATGAGGCGGAAAACTCTCCCGGGATCTTTATGTATAGGAAACTCTCCTCTTCTGATCAAACTGCAGACACGGACCATTTGATAAGAGCCCTGCAAACCCCTTGGAGAGGCACCCCTCAACAGCACATGGAGATTTCGGGTGCCCTATGGGGTTATTGAATTTACCTATATCCATGCAGTCATGTACACTTACTAAAGGATTCTCTTCCGAGGTGACATATTTGTTTGATGAACTCAAGCGCTTCTTGCAATGTACACTTGCATCGGGGTCATCACACCACTTCCTCTTAAAACCACAAAAGATATTCAATCCTGAACATTAACCACACATAATAAGAATATAAGATGGCAAGATGCATCAAGGAGATCCTATAGTACAATGAACTTTGATAAACAGTGACTTACCACGCAATGGTTGTTCCTCTGATTGGTGGACTTCTGAATCACCACAATTGCAGACTATATGTGGAGAGCTATTCGATCTACCAATCCTGCATTCCCAATATTCCATGTCAAACTTTACGCACATTGCAAAAAATGTGGGCACCAAAAAAGAAAATCAAGTTATAACAAATGTAGAACAATTTTGTTAGGCCAACTACATACTCCATGAACCATGATAACTTATTCCTGCCAATTCTGCAAATTTGTTTGTATAGAAATATTAAAATCTTATGTTTAGTATGGAAAAATTTTGCCCATTTTCTACTCATTCCACATTTTTCCTTTTTTTTTTTTTTCCAAATGGAACTCAAATCCAATTCTCAACCAAAAAAAAAAAAAAAAAAAAAAAAAAAAAACCATGGCCATCCATTTCATCCTACCCCAACCCTACTACATGTTATTAGTCGACTCTCCTCTCCCTTCCACTCACCCGACATTACATTCACATATCTCTCTCTCTCTCTCTCTCTCTCTCTCTCTCTCTCTCTCTCTCACTCCATGGATAATGGATCTTCTCTCTCTCAATCTTTCTTCGCTCTCATGTCTCTCAATCAAAGGAGAAGGCAGCCATCTCTTAACTCTTCTCCATCATCACTACAACTTAGATTGGGAAGGTAATCTCTCTTTTTTCCTCTTTTGCTATAAGACCTTGGATACTATGGTTAATTCATTTCTCTTTTCTTTTCTTCACTCTCATGCTCATTTAACTTTGCATGAATACTATGGTTAGATTCATAGTTTCTACCAACTGATTTTAAAAGAATGAGAACATATCAACTTATAATTCATATGGCACATTAAGTAAAAATGGATAGTTCAGGTGGGTTCATCACAAACCTATACATGTGCTCAACAAAGTCATCAATCAAGACTGGCCATGCTCCTGTCAAAATAAAGACATCAAAGAAAAAGGAAAAACAAGTTACAACATAAATGAGTAAAAAGTTCCAAAAGCGATAAGGGGAGAAGCCGCCAAGAAGGTAATCATCAGCATTGGAATTTCCTTTTATCAAAATAAAATTGCTCAAACATCTTCAAAATATTTTCCCAATTAACATAGAACGATTCATTCAGCTAGTTGGAAAATTACTTCCCGATAAAGTCTATTACCAACCATATTGTGGAAACAAGTCAGTGATAGAAAAAATTAAAGGGCACCTGAATTTCTGCAATGAGTCATTAATGTGTTACCTAAATGACTGTGATAATTTAAAAGCAAAAATAATAAATACAATACCTTCAGGATCATATCCTTCAAGATTTTCATGTACACAACGACTGAAAGCTAAAACTTGGCGCCATGTATCCTCAGATATGTTATATCGCTGATTTTTCTGTTAATGAAGCCCAATGATGACGAATGTATTGGGGGCATAGAATGGTGTTCCACCCAAAGTTCATTTGAAATAGCAAAGATATTACCTCAACAAAGTCACACCATTGGTCAAGTAATCGAAACCTTCCAGCTAAAACTAACCTCCAGGCCATAACAGCCCTTCTCACAGCTAAGAGCATAATGAAAAAATAGAAAAAGGATAAGATTGTAGCTAATGAAACGAGTACAACTTATAAAAGGGACTTTACAGCATGACGCCACCAAACCAACTTACTAATGTTCTTTTGACCATTTTCTCGGCAGATGAAGAATACAAAATCATAGAAATGTGAAAATTCTGAGAAGTCAGCCTGCATAATATACTACAACATCAGGTCTTTATGTTTTATTCCACTAATATACTACAAGGAGAAAACTTGCCTTCAAGTCTAATTGTGACATAAGCCTGCAAAGCCCTTCCATCAATGATATTCTGCCATAGATGAAAACATATAATTTCAATATTGTAAATCTCCCACTAGAAATATTAAGTCATATATTACCCTAAAAGATCTTAGTACATGATACAGATAAATAAATTTAAACAAGGAGCAACAACGGAAAACATCACATTCATTACTAAGAAAGATTTATTGTGTGAAAGATATTTAACCTTTCACCGTCGAATTGCAAATACATTAGACTCCTAAAGTATGATGTATAGGTGAGGGTGGGGACAGTCTAGCAGTAAATACTTCAGTCACGATTCAATCTCTAAATCTCTAGCCTTTTAATTAGATTTTAGAAATATTTCTCTTTTCAACCCTTTAAATTCTCTTTTAAATCCCTAACCAACAACTTCCCAGTAAAGAAAATCCAATGCAGATGTAAGGAATCCATATTCCCTAACACGAAATATATGCCTTAACTGCAATCTTGGCTCCACATATTTCAGGAGCTGGGGGAGTTCCTCTCTTAAGTATCTGGCTTTCTGAGGTTCATCATCTGGATTCCCGTTGGCCCGCACAATGTCTGCATCAGATGGCAACATAGTTCATTGATTAGTAATAGATTCCACATAATAGTTGCAGAAACTTAAGATTTGCTACTTACTGAGTTATTGAGCAGGAAAATGAAGATGAAATGTGCCAGTTAGAAAACTTGTTATGAGTTAAAGATTACCAAATAAAACCATGATTCTTTTAATGTTTAAACAGATCAAGATTCTACATAATATTCTAGAAGAAAGCTGTTCCACCAATTTCTCCACTATGGACTAAATTGGACAGCACAGAAATCAGAGCACAAACTTAAACATCAAAATCTTACAAAAGGGTCATCATAAAAGGCAGTCTTCTGAGTTCTGAACGAGAAAACATGTTTACATCACCAACTCAATATTTCTGAGGCTAATTAACAACTGAATTTTGACAATCAAGATTCAATCACTCCCAAACTAAACATTCCAACATCAAGGCTTGGGAATTAAAAGCAAAGAGTTGAAATCTTGATTCAGAAGATTACCAGAATATCGCCTGTAGATATCAAAGATATCGAAGTGAAGTGAGCCAGGGGAATCCATGGGGCAGCCCCCTTCTGCAAAGCTAACGGAAATTGAATTTGTTCTTAGACGAAACCCTAAATCGAATAAGCCCTGGGAAACCCAGTCCCAAACCCCAAAGCGTACGCCTCAGTGTCAGATACGCAATCTAAGCTGCAAGTATTTAGCACTTCTTGCAATCTTGCGTTTGGTTTTGTAGTTTTCGAGTGGGTGACTGCAATCGCGAACCGGATTCAATGTGTCGGCTACTGGAGCTGGACCGGCGAGTTTATAGGTCTCATACATATACACAATGGTCGTCCATTTGACTTTTGCAACAAAAGTTACAATATGAGTTTCACTCAAAACGTATTTTAATAATAACATTTTTTTTAAATAAAATATGGTTATTCAGTTGATTTGTGTATTTATATCATACTGTTCTGATAATAATTTGAATTTGTCTATTATATTAGCAATTCATTTATCATATATATATTTAGAATGCGAAAGTCTATAGATGGATTAGGGACTAGGCGTAGTCATTTAGGAAGGTAATCAGAATCAAGTAGTTGATTCAGTTAAAGTCTAACAATCGGACAGTTGCGTGAGGCAAATGGCAAATACAAAATTAAAGGCAAAAAATTTATTTCGATAATGAAGATTAGATTAGTAGTGGTTATAGTAGTTATGGCGGTTATGACCTTAATGGGGTCATTTAATAGGTCTTTTGGATGTATAAATACTCCTCCGATGGTATTGTGTAAGCAGTTCGAATAAGTTTTCAACCGAGCTGATTGACAACTTGTTAGTCACAAAACCAACACCTATATCATTCTCGTTATGTGCCTAAGTAACTCTTAATTTGTCAATTGCTCCTTACAAATGGATTGTATGATGAATGCACTATTGAGTAGTCAAATGACTCTTTATAATACAATTACTTCGATTTACGAGAGAGTCTGCAACTATTACATAATATGGGTTAAGCTCTTCTTGTGGCCTTAGCCGACGAAAGATCACAATAAAATAAATCAGCCTATGACATAATTACTAATTTTATGAATGGATTAATCTCCTCGTAATCAAGCCGGATTCTATATTTCTATTATGATCATTTATCAATTGAACATCTAGTGGACACTTTAGTCCTATCTCATCAAAATTGATTTACTCATAATTTCACATTGTGTATGTAGGAATCAATCAAGGTCTTTGTATATATTTATCTTATTTGTGGGTATTTATATATGAATAATTCTTGTATAGGAAACTTGGCCAACTTATTACTAGTAAATAACAATATAGAACATCAATACACACTAATGCAACTAATATCATTGAGCTATTTGAATGAAACATCTTCTTCCATACTTCAAGAGATCTCCACAATACAAATAGAACAAATAGTATAATCATTGATGCCATAGAGATAAACAATATAATCACAGACGTTACATACAGAATCTCGAACATTTTTTAGATTGACGAGGACATGTCAAATGAATCCATCGAGACTAGCCTCAACATTTAGTAAGAGTGACATAATATAGGCATTGATATGCTATAACAACAGCCATCTTAGTAACCAAAAATATGACATACAAGTATAAGGTAACCCGTGACTGAGTTACATAGATAATATGTTACAAGTTCAATCCCAACGCTTTCTTATATCGTAGCGAAAAAAGATCGAGTCATGTAGCATAACATAACAGAAAAGCAATCCGTCAGACAGACACAAGAATTGTCACAGACCATTATTGCACAAAAGAAGATGTCCAGGAAACTGGGAGTACAAGGATACTATCAAACAAAGTTGTTGCAGAGATTCAAATGCAAAGGTTGTCATGTCCAGGAAACCGGGTGTACAGGGATACAATCAAACAAAGTTGTTGCAGAGATTTAAACGTAAAGATTGTCTAAAACGAAACGAAACATCCTAATCCTATCTCAGACAAGTTTCCAGTCAATTGTTAAAGATCATATCATCTAGACAGTCAGACACACAACATTCAATCCTCAAAACCTAAAACAGACCAATCTTCAAAGAGTATTCTCACCAATGGCAACAACAGAACATAATAATAAAATCCACAGGGAAAGAGAAATGAAATATATATTTTTTATATATAAATAAAGCTAGTAAGAGTAAGGGAATCTTGAATTTTTCCACTATAGCAAACTAATCATACATTTCATGTTCATAAGCTTATTCCAAGGGCCTATATTGTTCAGAGAAGATTCTACTGAATCACTGAATCATTGAGTCACCGTGATTTATCCTCGGCCTCAGCCCGAGGTGTTGGGCCCCGGGGTTGGGGCAATCTGTCATATTATGTCTCTACCAAATATGCTGCATATATATTGTATATAATGTATATATAGATATACTTATTATTACTATATTCAAATTTAAGAAACAATACTGTGACTATTTCTTAACCTTTCGAGGCTTCCTAGGTCCAGGAACCTCCATTGTTCCGACAGAACATCCGCACCTGGCACGGAACAGCAGAACAGCTCTCCCATTCGGCGGCGCCATCTTCTTCAGCTCTGCTTCCAGCTCCAAATGGTGGTCGCGAGGAAGCTCGAATAATCCCTTCTTTACTCCATTTTTTCCGGCGCATTTCAGGCTCTTTACACAGTCTTCTGTCTGTAACTCTATATCAAATTCAGCGGCTTTTCGGAGCCCCTTGCACCCTGGTTTTCCACATTTCTTGTTGGTGCAGATTGTGATGGCTAGGAGAGCTATTCCGGCGAAGAAAATGCTGAGTCCTAAGCAGATGTAAACCATCGGAGCTCGGAGAAGCTCTTCCCTCACCGCACCGCCGATTGATTGGAGAAATTCGATGAATTTCTGGGCGAGAAGCGCTAAGTATGGGTAGAGGAGAACCCCGCAGGCGCCGATGACTGCAATCAAGATCATGACGTCGAGAATGGCGGACCGGGATTTTTCACACGCCGGGATGTTTTTCAGCTGGCTCTTCGCCGGAGTTTTTCTCTGGGCTCGGTTGATTTGCCGGAATTTCCCACACGGGTCGGGTGAATTCGCGGATTTGGGCATGGCTGTGTCGATGGATGCGTGTTCGTCAACCGGCGCGATCGAGATTGGGAAACTGACCATTTGGGGAATCTAAAGACTCGACCTTTATCGCTGACACGATTTACGATGAATCGAAGGCGCCGTCGGTGAATCGAATCCAGATCGACCCACCGTCGGGAAATCAAGAAACTGTCGGTGGGCAGTGGCAAATTGGTGGATGACAGTGGGAGAATTTACGGCTGAGAAGCGTGGGTTTAGAACAAGACACTGAGGTTTAGGCCGGCTTTTGAGTTGCGAGGACGACAAGAAAGTTTTGGCGATATTCATCCATCACAGATTACACAACACGCCATACTCGTACGAGGTTCCATTTTGAACGGTTCCTTTACTCCAGATCTTTACCGGCGAGTCAACCATGAACCATTATTTCACTCACAATAAAGATTTTTTTCCTTTTTTTCTTTTTTTTACTAATTCTAGCATGCAAGTAACTTAAAAATAATAATTAGCCTTAATCGGCAAATTATACCGTGCGTCCGGGTCCAAAACGACGTCGTTTGGACATTTTTGCGTGTTTGTTGTTAACTCCTTAAAAAAAATTCATGTTCGAATATACATAATTGTATAATAAAATACACAAAATTTTATACCTGAAAACACAAAATTTTATACATGAAAACACATAATTTTATAACTGAAAATTCTCATGTTTTGAATGTACAGAATTATATAATAGAATGCACATAATTTTATACCTAAAAATACGAAATTTTATACCTGAAAATACAAAATTTTATAAATGTTCCCATGTTTTGAATATACATAATTATATAATAGAATGCACATAATTTTATACCTGAAAATACAGAACTTACCAAAACGACGTCGTTTTGGAAAACGCGAGTGCACATTACTATGTGTGCTCTGATGCACGGTAAAACGATTACTAAATTATACGTAAACCGTCTGAAATTAAGATGACCAGTAATTCACTTATATTATGAATCAATTTATAACTTTATTCCTTTCAAAAAATTTATAACTATATAATTTTATTAATTTTAGGCAAAATAAATTTGATTAGCGAGTAATGAGATTTGATGCCGGACACATAATTGTATGCCACAATTGGTCTATGATTTTTTTTTTGAAGGTCAATCTTGCGATTGTATTAATGAATCAAAGCCGAAATAGCGTCAGGTGGGATAGCATTCCAGTACATAGCTTGATCCTGAGTAAATGCTAACGTAGCTAAAGTATGCGCATGTAAATTAACCTGCCTAGAGATGTAATCCAAAGTGATACGATTAAACAACGACATAAACGTTCTGCACTGGTCAATTGTGACCCCAACGTACGAATGGATCAGCATGTGATGGTGCCTGATTATCGCAGCCAATTCCATGCAATCCGTGAGTAAACTTACTGATATGTTGTCCCGGTCAAGTAGCCAAGACAAAGCCTCCTTGTATGTCTGGGCCTCCGCCATAAGTGGTGAAAAACAAATTGGTAACTTGCCATTCCTTGCTGCCACAAACGAGCCATCTGGTGCTATAATAATCATGCCGTAAGTAGCCTCGCCCGTGTCGTGCCGGAAACCTGCGTCCACATAACATCGTAGGCCACCCTCCCCTAGATCGTTCAAGTGGTCCGTCGCCAGTGCCGGCTCGGTTCGGCGGACATGGGCAACGCCGTACGCCTGCAGTGCTACGGTGGCTGCTCTGACCAATTGGGTAGGCCGCATCATTGATCCCTTCCAGACAGCTGAATTCCGGGTTCTCCAAATATAATATAATACTGCTGTCATTAACCGGGTCTGTTCATCCGTCAGGGCCGCCATAGCCCCTTTTAGCCATGATGTAAACGAGTCTGCAACAATATTAATAATAGGCAATTGTGTTATATTCCAAACTAGTCTAGAATATTCACAGAGCACTAAAGCATGCAACACATCTTCATGATCCAAACCACACATAGGGCAAGTTGGGTCCACCTCCACCCTTTTAAATATCAAGTTAAGGGTTGTTGGCAAAACGTCACATATGGCTCTCCACAAGAAAGTTTTCCATTTAGGGGGGACTTTTATTTTCCACATTGCAACCCACTTATCAAAATTCGCTGGATTATTCTCATAATCACCCACTATATGCCTATAAGCATTTTTGACTGTATATATCCCCTTTGGGTCACTCATCCAATACCATGAGTCCTCATACTCAGGACTAACAGGGATCATATTTATTCGCTCTACATCCTCAGGATTAAATAAATCTGACAAAATATGCGGATCCCAGGTATGCGTTTGTAAATCAATTAGTCCTGCAACTCGTGCCTCTCTCAATTGATGTGGCATTTATGTTTGAATCAATGGGCTAGGATTATCCCGTTACCACGGGTGCCCCCATATTAAAGTTGTCTGTCCATTTCCAATCCTCCTTCGCACCCCTGAGACTACCATTGCATGGGCTGCCATTATACTTCTCCAACAGTAACTTGGGCAATTACCAATAGTTGCATCTGTAAAACTGGTTGTGGGGTAATACCTTGCCTTATAGATTTTAGCTACGAGTGTTTCTGGGTCTGTTAAAAATCGCCATGCCTGTTTACCCAACATTGCTAGGTTAAAAGCCCTCGGCTCTTTAAAACCCATACCACCATACTTTTTTGGTATGCACAACCTGTCTCATGCCTTCCAATGTATTCCCCTTTCTCTTCCACTGCCCCACCAATATTTATTCATAGTTCGTTCAATTGACTGACAAACTGTCTCAGGTAACAAAAAAACACTCATCGAAAAGGTAGGCATAGATTGCGCTACACTTTCCAATAATACTTCCTTACCAGCCTGAGAGAGTAACTTTTTACTCCACGAACCAATTCGTTGCCTGATTTTTTCCTCCACATACGAAAAAACAGCTCTCTTATTTCTCCCTACAAAAGATGGTAGACCCAAATATTTCCCAAAATTGGGTGCTTGCACCACCCCCAGACAATTCGCTACCTGTGCCCTGTCAGCCTCCTGGGTATTTCTGCTAAAACATATATTAGATTTATTATAATTCACCACCTGGCCTGACAATTTTTCATACCTTGCAAGGCAGTGCCTTATTACTCCTGCCTCCTGAATATTTGCTTTAAAAAATAGGAGACTATCATCCGCAAAAAATAGGTGTGATCCCTTGCAACTCTGCATCCATGTATTGAACCTGCCAACTGTTCATACTGTAATATTATCGAGAGAGCCTCTGCACAAATAATAAATAAATACGGAGAGAGCAGGTCTCCCTGCCTGAGTCCCCTGGTTGGTTTTACATGCCCCCTGCTATACCATTAACCATTACAGTATAATTAACAGTCGTTACACACATTATAATGAGTTTTATCCACTTCTCACTAAAACCCATAACAGTCAGCATCCTTTCTAGAAAGCTCCACTCCATTCTATCATAGGCATTCGACATATCTAACTTCAATGCACTCCACCCCACTACACCACATTGCTTTCTATTCAGATAATGCCCCACCTCTGCTGCCACCAGGATGTTGTCAGTGATTAGCCTTCCCGGGATAAAAGCACTCTGGGATTCTGATATCAATCCTCCCATCAGTGTTTTCATTCTATTCGCTATCATTTTGGCCATAATCCTGTAAACGACATTACTCAATGCTATCGGCCTTAGATCTGCAACTATCTCATGCATCTCCTTCTTCGGTACCAAGACAATGTTAGTATCATTCAATCCCTCAGGGAATACACAGGAATTCAAAGCATTCATTATAAAGCCAGATACATGTCCTCCCACTATCTCCCAAAACTGCTGGTAGAAACCCGGGTTTAAACCATCCGGACCCGGTGCCTTATCCGGATACATTGAAAAAAGAGCCTCTTTAACCTCATTAGTCTCAAAAGGGCGGTCTAGCATCATATTTTGCTCTAACGTTACTCGTGGGGTTAGGACTCCAAACAGTGGATCATCACAACTCAATCCATTAGAGGCAAAAATATTTTCAAAGTAATTCTGTATAGCAGCATGCATATAATCCCCCTCCACCCAGTTACCAGCATCACATTTAATAGTAGAAATAAAAATTTTTTTCCTACATGCAGAGGCATACCTGTGATAAAATTTAGTATTTGCGTCAGCCCCGCGTAGCCAGTGCTGCTTGGCCCGCTGCCTCCAAAACACATCCTCCTGGGCCTCTACTCGTCTCATGGTATTCTCAATCTGTTGGTACTCAACTAACGCTACCATATCTTGTCTATTCCGTATGGCATCTTGTCTCCGCTGCAGGTGGTTAATTCGTTTTCCGAATCTATGAAACTGATCTCCACCCCACTGCATCAACTTTTCTCCACACAACTGCTGGCAATGCAGCAATCCCTCCGTTCTCCCTTCTTGCCAGGCCGTTTGTACTACTTCCTTGCACCCCTCATCTAATAGCCAAGCCATTTCAAATCTGAACTTCCGCGACCCCCTTCTCCTCGGCATGCAAAACGCATTAATACTGAGGAATAGGATCGAATGATCCGAGGCCCGGGTTCGAATATTCTCCAGGCATGCATTCTCATTAAGTAGACCCCAATCATTCGTTATTAATGCCTTGTCCAATCTTTCCTCTATCCAATTCGGCGTTCCCTTTCCCTTCTGCCACGTATACTGATGGCCCCTCATTGGCATTTGCACCAAACCACAGTCATCCACAGCATCTCCGAAACCCCTTAACAAACTATTAGGATACGGATTTCCCCCCTTCTTCTCATGCTGGTATAGTAGATTATTAAAATCCCCTATCACCACCCAGGGCAACAAGGATCTAGTCTTGAGAGTACCAAGTAAATCCCATGTCTCCTCCCGCCTGCTACGTTCGGGGATACCATAAATGCATGTCATGCGCCATATCTTATTAAACAAGCTTACCTCCACATCAATATGACTCTGTGAGTAGCTTAACAGCCTCACCGTATTATTCTTTTTCCATAAAAGCGTCATTCCACCACTCAAAGCATCGTTATCAACATAAAACAAACCTTCATAACCAAGCGTAACCCGGATCCGTTCTGCATGTATCCGTGGTACCTTGGTCTCCATCAAGAACACAAAATCAGGCTTCTTACTGGACGCAAGGCCCACAATCTGTCGAACTGTGCGTGGATTGCCCAAGCCACGACAGTTCCAGCTCAGAGTACTCATGATGATGGGCGGGGCTGGACACCAGCTCCCGCCATGGACAAGTTTTTTGAAACAGCTGCGATTGGTACCTCATCGTTTCCATCATCCTCTCCCCCCTCCGTTCCATGCCTACGACGCTTTGCCGTAGCCACCACCACCTCATCCTCAGACATACTTGTGGGTGTGACACCCCCGCTTCCCTGTCCCCCATCCACCACACGTGGCTTGACTCCCAGTGGTCGTGGTTTCCCGCCTACCGGAACAAGCCAGCTATCCCCAACCGCTCTAGGAGCGCTCCGGGATCCACCAGCTCGCAAATCCGGACCGTACAGGTACCTCTCGACCGGAATTCCAGCCTCCCTAGCGTGTATGCAGAACGTATGCAAGTGACCCATACAGCCACAAAAATAGCAAAACTTATGCAACCGTTCATATCTAAAATTTACCCATGCTGTAGTCCCATCTCTCTTCATCAACCTCATCCTCCTCCTAAGCGGCCTATCAACCGAAATTGACACCCTAATACGGTGAAACGTTAGCCATGGCGCCCCCTCAAACCGGTCATCATGTTTAACAAAAGAGCCCAAAAAATTTCCTGCCTGCTCCAGAATTGCATGCGACGTGTATCCCTTTGGCATGTCATGCAACTGTACCCACATGTCAATCATATCCAGCTCCACATCCACAGGATTCACCCCATCTAACACCTCCCGACACACCAAAGCATTATTCTCAAAGGCCCAGGGTCCTCCATTCAGCACATATTCCACATCCGTCTTATGGAAAAACACAAACAAGAATAAACCCCTTTGAATCTCCGTTACCTGTACTCCACGTACCGGCTGCCACACAGATGCCAGAACCTGCCTCATAAAGTCCAATTTTACCATCTTCTGTGTCAAAAACCGCCCAACAATCCTCCAAGTCTCTTCCTCCTCATCCCCATCACCCTCTACTACCCCATCCCCACCTTCCGGCATAAACACCGCCCCTTCCTCCTCCATCAAAGCCATCTCCGCCCATCTATCCGTCAACTCCGCCACAACCCCCCTACCCCCTGCTGCCGTGTACACCTCCCAGCCCCCCTCCCACGCTGCTCCGTATTGTCCCTATTCCCCCCTCTTCCCAAATTGCCCACATCACCCCTACTTCCCACGTCATCTCCCACCAACTCGCCCACGCAACCACCGCCAAACCTCCCTGCCAACTTAACTACCTCTTGCCTCATCCCTCCGCCACGTTCCCCCCTTCCCCCACCTTCCGGTAATATATGTGTCGGTTGTAGCCCCACATCCACCCCCAATTCCCTCCCCACTTGCCCCCAACCAACAGCTCTACGTGTCTCCTGCATGCCCTCCGTCGGCCTTGGCAAATTCACTTCCTTCGGCAATTCTCTTCCACGCGTTTCCTCCGCCTCGGCCAACCTCGCATCACGTTGATTGACCACACCATCCATATCAATATCGTCGGCCATCTTTCAGGAAGAATACGAACAAAATTGTCTGAAAACCTAGGAAAACCCTAGTAGGTCTGCGAAAACCCTAGAGAGAATCTAGAGAGGAAATAATTGCATGACTCTAAATTTAAATTGGTCTATGATTTAGTATTGTTAAGTGTTAACAATAATTATTACTTTATGAGCTATAGTCCACGCAGGTGTATGAATCATTAATAAGATGTAAATTATTTATGTATATAAAATATATTATTTGAGTGTTGAAAATACATTATTTTATATATTATCAAACAATGTATTTTTAATATATTAATAATATTCACACACTTGAATAGAAAGAAAAATTTGCCGTATTAACAACGTTTAATAGATTCCAATAAACCTGCGATTTGGAAACACAAGTGGCCTACATAGTACATGGTTCATTTAGATTGACTACAAACCTATTCAAAAATATGTTTTGATAGGAATTGTCAAAACGGGTTCAATTTAATAAGTTGGGCTTATTTAGTTTATTTTTATTAGGTTGGGCTGAGATTTCTCTAGTCCAAACAAATGTTAGCCCAACTTGAGGTAAGTTCGAATCCACAAAATAATTTGCGATTACCCAAGTGAGTCCAAAATAATTTGCGATAACTCGAGTCCACCTTATAAGGTAAATTTGAATAAAAAATAGGGATACACAATTTATATATTGAACGTTTACAATTTATATATTGAATATTTATAATTTGATATGCTAAATGTTCATAATTTACATACTAAATTACTAATGCTCGCAATTCAAATTGTGAATATTCAGTATGTAAATTGTGAACATTCAATATATAAATTGTGTATTTTGACCCGAATCCACCTTGCAAGTGGACCGGGCCCATGGCATATTGTTGCGTGGATTTCTAAAAGGCCCACATGGCCCATATTAAGAGCATCAATATCAGAACATATTGAGGAGTTTTTGGTACAATAATGGATGAGGTGGTGGAGAGAGAGAAAAAGTTACTCTGCAAGGAATGAGTTATTTTAGATCGTGGGACCCACTGACAAGATTCTTTCTTTCGCAAATTCTTCGCGTGGGCTTCACATTGCGGCCAGCTGCACGCGCTGTCAGCATGCATAACTGCTTTTTTTTTTAATCAGTTTTATTTTTTTCTCCCTTTATATTCTCTTTCCTAATCACACTTATAAAAACTCCTAAAAATCACGAAATATCTCAACTATTATGAATGCTCTAAGCCCAATTCATAAGACCTCAGATGGGAATGCTCAAAATGAATGTTGATGCAGCTCTAAATAAGAATGAAGCAGCAATGGGTCTTGGCAGTGTGATAAGTGATGAAGAAGGCAACTTCATTGCAGCGAGAAGAGTTCAGTGGAAGGGTATTTTCAGCCCCAGGGAAGCCGAAGCAGTCGCCCTTCGGGAAGCGCTAAGTTGGCTCAAGTCGCACGATATAGATAATGTGCAGGTGGAATCTGATTCCCTTCAAGTTGTTCAATGTCTGAAATCCAAAAGCGGAGCATCTTCTTTTCATTTAATTGTTGAGGATATTAAACACTTATTGCATGATTTTTGTAATGTGTTTCTTTCGTTTACCAAAAGATCAACGAACCAGACACCTCATATACTTGCTAGACAATTTAATTTTTTCATGATTTCTCGAAGTGGTTCTTTAACTCTCCACTTATCATTTGTAATGTGTTAATATCATATTCAAGTTAATGGAAGTTCTTATGATTTAAATTTTTAAAAAAAAAAAAAAAAACAATTCACGGCGTACCCGTTTTGGTTCGTACTTTCTTTCTTTTTTTTTGTAATATAAAAATTCCAAAGAAAATAAAGTTCGTTTTAGCAGCTGCTGCAAACGTGTACAAAGGATGATACGTGTACATCTAAAAATGGATGAATGGATTTTTAATTATTAATTACGGAGTATTATTTACTTAATGTATTTTTAAAGGAATTTGTTCATACTTTTTTGTAGCACGTACTTTACCACGTGCGTCCAACTTCCATAATTTCAATTATATTTATATTTATATATGATAGAATTAATTTATATATTTTTGTAGTAGTTGCCGCGCTCTGATCATTGAGTTGGTTTGCTCCGGACCTATTTATAATATATCCATCAATATACTTTTTTTGTGAACAAAAAAAAAAATCGCAATCATTATATGTTAATGTTCATTGAATAAACTTCATAATTGTGTAATAGCCCACTAAGCTCGCAAGCAGGTTCAAAGTTTTAGAATTAACACATCCCACATTGAGCGGTTTAAGGTTAGTCCATGGGTTTCGATCCTCTTTACACCCCTACTGCCCTACCTACACACTAGGGATTTGGTTGACTACAAACTAACATTTTTTAATTAAATTTTGAAAATTTCATCAATTAAAAGAATTGTAATGAGACAAAATGACAAATACTAATAACTATTATAATTAAGGTATATAAAAACTCCATTTTCCTAGTATGCACATTATTAGACTTGGAAGTTGATACAAATGGTAAATTCGATAATTTTAATGTCAGAGGTTTGTGATATGTTTGGTAGTTTCAAAGTATGTTCACAGACAGTTATGGTTGAGGTCATCAGCTTATGTCCGTAGGTATGCAGATTTGTTGCGGCACAAACAAAATAAAATAATAAAAGAGTATTTTAACGATAAAAATTTGTAACTATTATTTTAAAGTGTGTATTGAAAAAATTTTGTATCGTGAATCTAGTTAGGAAAATATTATAATATGATAAACAAACTTATGTATGTATATATACCCTTATTATTATTATTATTATTATTCCCATGTATCTGTGATAGCATGGACGTAAATCGGCGTATAGGCTAATGCAATGATGACCACAAATGACAGAATATGAAGATTAATGAGAGCCATAAGAGTTGTCCAACATTAACTACCAACTATAATGTCACAACATACCATATAAATGTGTGGCTCAAAATGGGTTAGATCAACCATATATATAAAAATAATCGGTCCCATAATAAATAATCATATAATATATATTTTTTTGTGTGGAAGATTCTATGTACCAAACTACCAATTGCAGCACA
Source organism: Ipomoea nil (assembly GCF_001879475.1). Classification (NCBI taxonomy): domain Eukaryota; kingdom Viridiplantae; phylum Streptophyta; class Magnoliopsida; order Solanales; family Convolvulaceae; genus Ipomoea; species Ipomoea nil. The sequence continues at coordinate 987,614 of NW_017617454.1, forward strand.
CAGAATGCTAACAAATCTAGCTACATAACTTCTTTTTAGAATCGTTAATTGCGTTTTTATAAAATTTCTCATATGTTTATCAATATCAGTTTTTTTTTTTTTTTTTTCTTTTAATGTTCGGTAGACCAATGTCTACTATTTGAGATATACATATTAGGTTCTACAACAATTTTTCTCTTTCATAGTAATAGTAATGACAAAAGACATAAATCCTGATCAATATTGTATAATTTTTTTAAACTTGTATACATACTATTGTCATTAATGCGAAAAAATTGAATTTATAGAAATTGTATGAGAATTTAGAATACGCCAAAACCACATGTGATTAGATTACACAACTAGTCACCTGAGACCTTTAAATCACACTTTGATACATCGTTATATGTACTAGTAACTCACTCTTCGAATTAAATTGCTGATTCGACCATTCGTTGTTATGTTAAAGACATATAAAGCGCAATTAATCCAGCAATGTCTAAACACAATAACCAATAAAATATTAAATAAAATACAATAAAACCAAACAAAAATTAAGAATTTAAGTACCGAGACACAAAGTTTATGAAATTGATCAGATACGATGAAAATTCTTTATGCATAGAGTATATAAGTAGGAATGAAAGGGGAATCAGTACAAGTTTAGCTCAATGGTTTAGTGAACAGTATTTGAGAGAAGAGACCAAAGTTCGGCCATAATGTGAAAATTATGTTTAAAGTGGGCAAATTCCTTGTGTGCACTGACATTGACCCAGTCTGCTGAACCATTGAATTACCGTGATTTACATCCTCTCACATGCTCTGTTGGGTCGGAGTGTGGGGCCAGGGTGGGGAGTCAAGTGACTTGTTTCTTCATCTTTATCCACATTCCCATGGTGACAAGTTTCTTTCCTTCTTGTTCATGGTGACAAGCTTTATGTTTTTTTTTCTCCTTAGCTTCTTACTCAGCAGCGAATCATTATTACCCCCTTTTCAGCTTTTACACAGTTTTTTCATGCAAACCCTCCAACAAAATATATTACTGTTTCATTAACTTCTTCTACCTACCCTTCCCCTTTTGCATTAACTCCTCAGAGTTAAGTGTAAGCCTCCTTTTTGTAGTGCAGTTCCTCACATTTGTCTCTTACTAGTATCCTTTGAGCCTCATTCTCTAGTTGTGCTTCCTGTTTCTCGAATCTGTTTTCACCTTGCGTCCCCCATGGCCTCAAGCAGTTATGATCCCTCTAACATTGATGAAGCTTACGCTTCTATGTCCATTCATGATGATGAAGATTTCTTGGTGAACTTGGAGGAAGATCCTCAAGCTGATACGAAAGTTGAGACTCCCTTTACTCTTGTGGGGAAACTTCTTACTGAGCGGCCTGTGAAATTCAACTTCCTCAAAGACACAATGGCCACTGTTTGGAGACCATGCAGAGGTATGATCGTTAAGGAGGTCACAACCAACTTGTTCCTATTCCATTTCTTCCACGAACTGGATATGGCTCACGTTATGGAAGGTGGCCCGTGGTCATTTGAGCAGTGTCTCCTAGTCCTTGAACAACTGTCAGATTATGAATCTCCCTTTGATGCTAAGCTGAATCGAGCAGATTTTTGGGTCCAGGCGTTCAATATACCATTGAGTCTGCAGAGTGAGCGCACAGCCCAAACCATCGGAGCATTCCTGGGCAACTTCAAGAAGGCTGATGTTGTTCAGTTTGATGGAACTTGGAAGGCGTTTATCCGCATAAGAGTGAGCCTGGATATCACCCGTCCTCTGAAGAGGAAGATGAAGGTCAAACCTCCCAGAGGAGAGGCCAGATGGGTCGAGTTCAAATATGAGAGGCTCCCAACCTTCTGCTTCCTATGCGGAATGATCGGGCATGGAGATCGTCAATGCCAGAAACTCTTTGAGTCGCACCCAGCCCCATCGGAACGTCCCTATGGGCCGGAGTTACGTGCTGCTGGCCGGAGATCTCGACCGTTAACGGGGGAGCGTTGGCTTCTGTCCACCCCACCAAGGAGAATGCCGAATACGGAATGCAATCAGAACACCTTTAACGGTTCAGAAGCGGTAGGACAAATGGATGTTCAGGTTAAGGAAACATCTCTCAACACGCTGATTAATGCTACTGATGGCATTAATGGTAGCAACTCTGATCGAGAGACAGCTGGAAAAGCCATTCTGAATGCTGAGGGGGTCCAGACTCATTTAATGGTAAATGACTCTTTGCATCCTAGCAGTCAATTCTCTTTTCTTCAATATCCACGCCAAACGGTCCAAGAGTTGGACTGGGTTATTCCTAACCCGAACGTTATTGGGCTGGGCTTACCTTTAAATGAAGTGTTGGTCCGTGATCCAAAAAGAAAAAAAAGAGACAGTGCTGAACAAGATGGAACCCAAATCATGGAGATGGAGCATGAAGATGAGTCGTTTAGTGGGCCAAAAAACTTGCTGGAGGCGGGACCTGGTTCTCAGGCCCGCCTATCTCAATGAGTCTTATTGCTTGGAACTGTCGGGGGCTTGGCAACCCAGCGACGGTTCAAGTTCTTGTGGACATTGTCCACTCCAAGAAGCCAGTTATTTTATTTTTAATGGAAACAAAACTTGTTACGCATAGAATGGAGAGTATCAGAATTAAGTTGGGCTTTGATGGGCTGTTATCAGTGGATGCTGTGGGTCAAAGTGGGGGTCTGGCCCTGTTATGGAAAAGAGATATTGAACTAAATATATCTACCTTCTCTTCGAATCATATAGACTCTCTTGTCCGTATGGACAACTCCCAGCAAGTTTGGCGTTTTACAGGGTTCTACGGACATTCGGAAAGGCAAAATCACCACCTATCTTGGAATCTTCTTCGAAGATTGGCTACCCAAGGAAATAAACCATGGATAGTCATGGGGGACTTCAATGACATCCTCAAGCCAAGTGAGAAATTAGGCGGAAGACCCCAACCTCAATGGTTGCTTAAGGGATTCAAAGAAGCAGTGGAACAAAGTGGATTGAGTAACTTTGAATTTAGTGGGTATCAGTTCACCTGGGAGAAAGGAAGAGGGACTAGAGATTGGATCCGCGAGAAACTAGACCGAATCCTTGTAAGTGACTCGTGGGCCGAGCAGTTTGAGGAAGCGAAGGCAACCTCTTTTGAAGCTTTACAGAGCGATCACTTACCTATTGCTATATGGCCTATCCCCTCGGTCCGACAGCGTAGGAGAAGACGGTTTAGATTCGAAAATTGCTGGGTTAAAGAGGCTAGATGCAGGGAAATTATCAACTATAGCTGGGACTCTTCTGTGGGTCTTGAACTGTGTACTAGATTTGATATGTGCGGTGAAGCCATTTGGAACTGGGGGAAGAATTATCACAAAAACTTCCAACCTCGAATTGATGCATGCAAGTCCAGACTTCAGTTTCTCCGCGATAGAGAGGATGTTCGTGGTATTGAGGAATTCGCTGCTATTCAGAAATCTTTGCTCCATCTTCTTAATCAACAAAATATGTACTGGAAACAACGAGCTAAAGTATTTTGGCTCAAGGATGGTGACTGTAATTCAAAGTTCTTCCACAACTCTGTTAGTAAGCGCAAGAGGAACAATTCTATAAAGAGGCTCCGGGACGAAGCTGGGAACTGGACTCAGGAAGAGAAGGAAATTCAGAATCTGATCAAGGATTATTTTCTAAAAATCTTCACTGCCTCAAGCGGTGATCAAATTCCTGTTCTCCAAGAGATTCGCAAGGGGGTATCAGCTTCGCAGAATGAGGCCCTTATGAGAGCCTTCACCAGAGAGGAGGTCAGAACTGCGGCCTTCGGGATGCATCCGGACAAGAGCCCAGGTATTGATGGCTTAAACCCCGGCTTTTTTCAAAGTTACTGGGATATTGTTGGGGATAGCTTGACCTCTCTTTGTAATGAGTTCCTTAGGACAGGCAAGTTCCAAAAGGGACTAAATCAAACCCATATTGTTCTTATCCCCAAAAAGGCTACTCCTGAAAAAATGGCAGACCTCAGACCGATTGCTCTCTGCACGGTCGCATACAAAATTGTCACAAAGACGATGGCTAATAGGCTAAAACCTATTCTGGGGGGTTTGATTTCTGATAATCAAAGTGCGTTTGTCCCCGGGAGATTGATTACGGATAACATAATGGTGGCCTATGAGATGCAGCATTATCTGAAAAGGAAAACCCAAGGTCGGGAGGGGTACGGTGCACTCAAACTCGACATGAGCAAGGCTTATGATAGAGTTGAATGGCCTTTGCTTAAATCTATCATGTTGAAAATGGGTTTCAATAACCGTTGGGTGGACATGATTATGTATTGTGTATCTACTGTTGTGTATTATGTTCTGAAGGACAATAATGAGATTGGTCCTATCATTCCCAGTAGAGGTCTCAGACAAGGTGACCCTTTGTCACCTTACTTATTTCTCATTGTTGCGGAGGGCTTTAGTGCTTTGATTAAAAGTTATGAGAATGCTGGTAAACTTCATGGTATATCAGTAGCCAGATCAGCCCCTGCAGTGTCTCATTTGCTTTTCGCCGATGACAGCTACATTTTCTTCAAGGCTAATCTTACAGAATCCTCTAATTTGAAGCAGTTGCTGGCCAGCTACTCCTCAACTTCTGGACAATCAATCAATTTCGATAAATCTTCACTCTGTTTCAGCAGGAACGTTGATGAGTCTATGAGACGAAGAGTAGGAGACATTCTGGGAGTTAGGTGTGAGGGAGGTAGTGGGAATTACTTGGGTTTGCCCATGCTGGTTGGAAGGAACAAAAAACAGATTTTTGGTTTCATTAAGTCAAGGATAATCAGCCGTATACAGGGATGGAACCAAAGATTCATTTCTAGAGCCGGAAGAGAAATCCTCCTTAAAAGTGTCATCCAATCCATTCCTTCTTATGCTATGGGGGTGTTCTTACTGCCAAAGGATCTTATTAAGGAGGTGGAAGTTATAATGAATGGCTATTGGTGGAAAGGGGGTGGTATTGAGAGTAAGGGAATTCATTGGAAAAATTGGAACAAGCTGTGTGTCCATAAGAACTGGGGGGGACTTGGTTTTCGAAATCTTAGAGACTTCAACATTGCCATGTTATGCAAGCAAGCTTGGAGGCTAATCAAGTATCCTAATTCTCTAGTGGCAAAGATTTACAGTGCTAGATACTACCCCACTTCAACTTTTCTTGACGCAAAAAAATGTTCTAACCAATCCTATATTTGGAGTAGTTTATTAGAAACTCAGGAGGTCCTCAGAAAACACAGCAGGTGGAGAGTGGGTAAAGGAGATCAGATCAAGATTTGGGGTGACAATTGGCTGCCTGATACCGATAATCCACAGATTGTTTCTTTCCCGTACCCTTTTCTGGACAATGCAACTGTGGACGTCCTAAAAACCTCTGATAGTTGCTACTGGGACATGGAAACTATTAGAGAGATCTTTGATACAAGAGATGCAGATCTTATTCAAAAAATTCCGCTGGGAAAACACCAGACAGAGGACAAGCTAATCTGGAATCCGAATGATGATGGGGTTTTTACTGTGAGAAGCTGCTACAAAGTTTTGAATGGTGAATTAAGGGCAGAAGATAGAATGAAGTGGACTCTTATTTGGACTCTCAAAATTCCACCCAAAATTAAAATCTTCATTTGGCAGTTATGCACTAACTGTCTACCAACCAAGGATCTTCTAATATCCAAGAGAGTTAATTGTGGAGAGTGCTGCCTTTTATGTGACCAAGAGACGGAATCTGCATGGCATTTGTTTGTGGATTGTATTCATGCTCGACAATGCTGGAGTATTCTTGGGTGCCAACCGAACTCTGCTCATTTCTCATCTGTCCAGGAATGGTTCATCTTTCTATCATCATCTTTGCCTAGGGATCAATTATGCACAGTGATCGTGTGTTGCTGGGAAATTTGGAGGCAAAGAAACGACAAGATCTGGAACAACAAGAGGATTCAAAGTGCAGAGACCATTGTCTTTAAAGCTTCGAAGTATCTGCAGGATTGGAGAGAAGCAGCCTTACCATCCTTACCAGTTAATGAGGAGTCGACTACTGTGCAACCTAAATGGTCAAAACCACAGGAAGGTTTTCACAAACTAAATGTCGATGCAGCGATAGACTCAATCAACGGCAAGATGGGCTTTGGGTGCGTCATCAGAGACGAACACGGCACTTTTGTAGCAGCTAGAGGAATTCAATGGGATGGTGTTTTCTCACCCAGGGAAGCTGAAGCTACTGCGATCAGGGAAGCACTGAGCTGGATTAAAGAACTAAACTTGAATAAAGTCAGCGTTGAGACGGATTCTCTTCAAGTGGTCAACAGTCTCAAATCGAGTATAGGAGAATCCTCTTTCCATGTAATCCTTAGTGATATTAAAAACGTATTGTGCGACTTTTCGCATGTGTTTTTATCCTTTGTAAAGCGATCAACGAACGGTGTAGCTCATGCTATAGCTAGATATGCCGTTTCTAGTTCTGGTTGCTCCGAGTGGCTTTCTATTCCGCCACCTTTCCTTTGTAATGCTTTGTCTACGGACTTGATGAATTAATGTTATGACTTTCTTTCAAAAAAAAAATGGTTTTTTGGTGGCTCCACGCGCATTTGTGTGTGTTTCCCCAGCTTGCATTTCCATCCACAACCGCAAAGAGAAAAAGGGGCATAAAAACAGGCAAGAAAGAGAAAAAATATAAAAGCGTGGCGACTTTCTGGAAAAGGTGGGCGATAAAATGTAAAGTAAACGCCGAGGAATTGGGGGGAGAGAAGAAAAGAAAAAAAAGGCAAAAAAGCGTTCTTGCTGAGTCACGAAAAGCGACTCGTCCACTTTGCAGTAAAGAAGAGAATCAAGAAAGAGGAAGAGAGTAAAGGGAAGATCTTGCGACCACACACAACTTGTGGCTCTGGGCTCACTTTTCCACGCTGACGTGGCGTTGCCCACTTCTGGGTTTTATCACGTTGTGTCGGACGAACAGATGGAGCTCTCAAACCCGACCCTGACCCGACCTGTCAGATCTCCCTGCGAGCGAGCGAGTGAATGAAAGAAAGGAAAGAGAGAGACCCAATCCCAAAGCCATAGGATTTAGTGTTTGTTTTTTGTTTCTTGGAATCGGAGGTTTGTATTTTGTAACGTTGGAAGTTGGAAAGAAGAAGAAAAGTGGACGCGAATGTCGGATTCGAGTAAAGACCCGGCGATAAAGCTGTTTGGGAAGACCATCCAGCTGCCGGAAATTCCGGCGCCGACGGAGGGCTCTTGCCCGGACGATGCTGCCGCCGCGCCGCCTTTCGACACTCCCGGCGATGACGACAGCTCAGCTCGACATGGCTCCTGTTCAGGAAATGACCCGGCTGAGGACGGCGGGGGCGGAGAAGAAGATGAACACCTGCAAAAGGTATGGATTTGGCTTGTTCTAAGAACGACCCATTGTAGGGCACTTGAATTCCTGCAATGGGTCGATCTTAGTTTTGGAAATCTGTTGACTTTGATGTTGGGATGTGCCATGTTCTTCAACTCATTCCAGGAACCTCAAGCTTCTATCTAGGGTTTATAGTTTCTGTAGGTTCCTTAAAAAGCACTACTAATCCTTAAACTCTTCCAGAATCCTTTTCGACCTTTGATCCGTATGAGCAAGCCAGAAAGATTGAGAAATATGTCATTTAATTAGTTTGGAATTTTTGGTAATATAAAAGCTTTAATTTTGAGTTATGGTTGTTATTTAAAGATTTATTTGGTATCTGTAATTGAAATTCTGGATAGTTACCTTGGATTTGAATGGAAAGTTGCAAACTTTTTTATTACCATAATTGCAATTTTGCAATTTTGCAATCCCATCTTCATTAGTATCTGTTCTTGTGATTTGATTGTGGCTTGCTTTGTTATGAACTCAGAATCAAAATGGAGGAAAGTTAGATGAGAGTAAGGAGGATGAATCTTTGATGGCAGAAGAGTTAACTGATCAGACTAATGAGATGGAGACTGATGAATCGAAAACGCCATCCACCAATAAAGATTGTGGAGCGATGAAAAAGTCGGAGGCGGAGGAACAAGAGAAGGCTCTGAAAAAACCGGACAAGATTCTTCCATGTCCGCGCTGTAATAGCATGGAGACAAAGTTCTGTTATTTCAACAATTACAACGTTAACCAGCCCCGCCACTTCTGCAAGAACTGCCAGAGGTATTGGACGGCTGGTGGGACGATGAGGAATGTACCTGTTGGTGCTGGCCGAAGGAAAAACAAGAATTCGGGTTCCCATTACCGCCACGTGACCATCTCGGAGCCCTTTCCAAGTGCCCGGGTAGACCTTCCGAATGGAATCCAGCTTCCTACGATCAATCCCAATGGCGCCCTTCTTTCGTTTGGCTCTGATACGCCTCTCTGTGAGTCCATGGCTTCGGTTCTGAACATCGCTGAGAAAACGATGCAGAACGGTTCGATAAATGGGTTCCACAAACTCGAGGAGCTTGGAGTTCCAGGTTCTCATGGAGAGGATCGTTCGAGTGGATCCTCGGTCACTGCTGCGAGTACCGAGGACGAGAGTGTCAAAAACGAAGTGCCCGACATGCGGAGACAGAACTGCCCGAGCTTTGCTCCTCAGTTGCCATGCTTCCCCGGTGCTCCTTGGCCTTATCCATTGACTGCAGTTCAGTGGAGCTCCGCAATACCGGGTGCCCCTCCACCCGGTTACTGCCCTCCCGGCTTTCCTATGCCAGTTTACCCTGCCCCCGCTTATTGGGGTTGTGCTGTACCGGGTTCTTGGAGCGTCCCTTGGGTTAGCCCGCCTGGCTTTTCTATGCCATCAACTTCGGGTCCTAATTCTCCAACTTTGGGCAAGCATTCGCGGGACGAAAACATGCTGAAACCGGTCAACAGCGAGGAAGAAGATCCCAAAAAGGAAAGTAATCCCGAGAAGTGCCTGTGGGTTCCTAAAACCCTGCGAATTGATGACCCCGAAGATGCTGCAAAAAGTTCCATCTGGGCAACTTTGGGAATAAAAAACGACAAAGCTGATTCAGTCGGGAGTGGCCTTTTCAAGGCCTTTCAGTCAAAAGACGACGAGAAGACTGACGCTTCAGAAAACTCGACTGTATTACAAGCCAATCCAGCCGCACTATCCAGGTCACTAAACTTCCACGAGAACTCATAAGCAGGTAATCGGGAGGGCCATAATTGTTAATTTTGGTAGCAATTCCTCCCAAGAATTGTTCAGCCGATTAACAATCTTAGAAGTGGATGCCCGTAATTCTTCTCGAGATCAGACAAATCTGCTGTTAATTTTGTTTTCACAGTTCTATTTCTTATTCTATATTTATTTTGCTGTCGAGAAAGAAGGTGCTTTTTGGTAGGTAGGTGGCTTGCTAGCTTCTTACTGTCTAGTCGATGTATATATCTGTATTCGATATAGTGAGAGCTTGAGTGCTTTTGTGTACCGAAATCACCAACACTGAAAGTAGTTTGGAGATGATTAAAAGGTCTTTTTCTTTACAATCTTATTCTCACTTCATTATTGTGCTTCTTCATCTGTGAAGCTTACTTGCCATGTTCAACACTGTTCTTCTATATATTCGTCTTCTTCATTACCAGAATTCGAGTGAATTGAAGCAACCTGGATTGAAAGATGAACATGTTTTTGGCATCCTGAGATTTTCATATGTTTCTGGGCTCTTTGGAGAGGTTGGTGAAGCTGAGGTGCAAGCAAACAGAGTTTGATGTCTTTGATGATAATAAAAGGATCAAGGTTATGGGAACTCTTGTATAGTATTCTATGCATGTTGATTTTGATGAAAACTAACGTATCGAACAACATTGATGTTATGTTGAATCTGGTAAGCGGATTGTACTAGAATCGAATAATATTGATACTATGTTGTACCTAGTAAGCGGATTGTACTAGATACTGTTAGTAACAGTATTCGATACAACTCATTACACGTGTATTTATAGTTTTATACAACGCAAAACTAGTGTATTGATTGATGCTTTTTATTTTTTTTCTTAATATGTATGTTTTGTCTTAAGTAGGGGTGGACGTAATTCGGATTATCCGAACCATCACCCGAAACTTGAATCGAATTTTAAATTTTGGGTGAATCCAAATAGTTATCGGTTCGGATATTTTAAATTTTGGTATATCCGAATATAAATTCGGTTCGGATATCGGGTGTTAAAAATTTATCTACACTCGATCCGAAATCCGAACTAACCGAAATTTTATTATAAATATAATAATATAATTTATATATTTAGTTTTAAATATATTTCATAATTAATAATACATTAATTTTTAAAAGTCTTTTAGTTAATTATTAGTATTTGTCTTATTTTTAATTTGATAGTATATGAAAAAATATAAATAATAAAATAATAAATTCATTAAAAAAACTCAAAATTGATAAAATAATATTTTGGGTATATCCAAACTAATCCGAAGTAAACCCGAAATAATTTCACTCAAACCGAACATATCCAAATTAAATTTGGTTCGGATATCGGGTGTAAAAAACATCACCCGAAATTTTCGGGTACCCGAAATAAAATTCGGGTATAACCCGAACCGAACCGACGTCCACCCCTAGTCTTAAGTATTATATATATATGATGAGTTTTAAAAAAAAAGTACTATATGATTTGAGATCAAACTAAATTAGTACATATATGTATATATAGTAAGTTGTTTATATTATTTTTATGGTTTATTTATTGTGTTGTATCCTATTTGTCTTATTGTATATGTCATACTTACTATTCATTGTTCAAACAAACTTTTTATTCTTTGTTTATTTTTTATTATTATTTTTTTAATTTTGATTTTTTTTTTGTGTTTAATAGTACTTTTAGTGTAGTTTCTAAATATATAAATTTTGTATACTAATATTAAATTTAATACTACTAAAAATTGAATTAAAAAAAATTTCAGTCAAACCTCGTTAACCGAATCAGCACAAAAAATGGGACGGAGAAAGTATTATTTATATGTAGACTGAACTGACAATTAGTATGCCATGATTCACTTTACATTACTAGAAAAAATTATCTCTCTTTCTTTTTTTTTTTTTTTTTTTTTTTTTTTTTTTTTATTTCAACAAAACATTAAAATCAAATAGATATCTTTATGATTTTGAGAATTGTAATCACTATGATTTCTGTAATTAGAGATGTGTTATTGAGTTACAAGCTACTTGGCAAGTAGCCGTAGATTTACCTTGAAATATTAAATAATACACATTAAATTTCATTTGCTAATAATATGTATTGGTATTATCACTCTTGAGGGATAAATTCTCGACTTTATTGTGAAAACAAACTAATAAATAGTTATACAGTGGAGCTTTTGAGACTTAAGGAGTACTTTTGATTGTCAATGGCTTTATGATCGAGCAGTATAACTGTGATTCTCCAAAATGAGAGATCACAGGTTCAATACTCGACCCAGTGAGAACCAGGGGTATACAAAAATTTTATACGTATTGATAGAAAAAAAAAGAGTTGATAGAAAAATACATTTAAAAAAAAAAAGAAAGAAGAGTAAATAAAATTACTTGATGACACCAAAGTCGTTTAGAACAAAAGAGAACTATTTTAAGTATTAACTCATTTGAAATTACTAAATTATTTATGTACTTAACACCTTTTTAACGAATTACCTAACGAAGGTCAATATTGAGCAATAACACAAAAATTTCAAACTACTTTATAACACCAAAGTCATTTAGAAGGAAATTGAGAAAAATCAATATACTTAGAACAATTTTGAGTATTAACTCAAAATAGAATAGAAATAGAAATATGCATTATAAAATTTGTACATTCGACCCAAACCCGGATCAAGAAAACCGACTTGAAGGACAATAGACAAGAGTATCGAAAGTGCGTCATATAAACGTAAGAGAGAATGCATCATCCATTTCCGTAGAAAACGTGGCTGGTCAAAACCCTAGCTCAGAGACTCCGTTGTCAGAGGGAGGGAGCGAGCATTGCGATCTCTCTTTCCACGATTCAACTCAGTGACAGGAGTTATATACACAGCAATTCTCTCTCTGAGGTAAATTCGTATCGCAATATTGTTGTCACTTTTATAAATATATATATTCGTCGCTTTCGTATAATCGTATAATTGGCTTTTGTTCGCGACTTTAGATCTGAGCTCATCTTAGGATCCATAATTTCCAGATTATTGCTCTTGTAGATTGGTAAATATCACGTTTCGAATGGATTCAGCTATGGTTTTTATTCTAGATCCTTACTTTACTTTGTATTCAGCATAATTGGTTGATTTTTAGAAGAAGGTGAAGCCCTAAATACGGTATCAAGGTAGAAAATTTGTTCGTAGCACATTATGTTCATTCTTGTAATAACTAACACTGGCATTTGGTTTTCTTTGGTTGATTTTGTCTGGATTTATTTTCCCCTGTATTTGGTAGATAGTTGTAGTATTACACTTGTGGCTGTATATATCCTTTCATCACACACAAACATCGAAATAAACTCTTGAGGGATTTGAAAGCTTATTAAGGTGTGGCTCCCAGGTGACTGCCTTTCTTGTTAATACAACTTGCCCCCTTGTGTAGATGGTGAAAGGATATGGTGTTGACTTTAAAGTTTTTTTTTTTAATTTTTTTTTTTTAATTTTTTTAATTTTTAATTTTATTTATTTTTTTTCCCAGGATTATTTAGCATTTTGTATTCATGAATTGATTTTTGGTTAGATTGCAGTATGGCTGGTCAAAGGAGTGGCCATGGGAAACGTTCTCATTCACAGTCGCATTCCGACTATGCGGAAAATGGGGCAAACAAAAGGAGAAACTCTGGTGGTGATAAAGACCATTTGCCCATTGGTCCTGAAGATACAGTATATCGCTACCTCTGCCCTGGAAAGAAGATAGGAAGCATCATTGGAAGAGGAGGAGATATTGTTAAGCAATTAAGGGCAGAAACTAAATCGAAGATAAGGATTGGTGAGACAGTGCGTGATTGTGATGAACGTGTTGTCACCATCTATAGCTCAAACGAGGAAACTAATGACTTTGAAGGTGCTGAAGATCTTGTTTGTCCTGCTCAGGATGCACTTTTCAAGGTTCATGACAGAATAGTCAGTGAGGACATAGCTGTTGATGAGAATTCTGAAGAAGGACCACAAGTGACTGCTAAGCTGCTAGTACCGTCTGATCAGATTGGATGTATTATTGGGAAAGGTGGACAGATAGTTCAAAATATTCGTAGTGAAACAGGTGCGCAGATTCGCATATTAAAGGATAACCATCTGCCTGCATGTGCCCTAAGCTCAGATGAACTTGTGCAGGTAATTCTGATGCATATTTTATCTCTCTTTTTCCCTGTAGTACATGTATTCATTGTGTAACATGCGGTGGTTTTCAGTTTGGACAAATGACTGCTGGGCTTTCATATTTATTCATCGTGCACATATTTATTTGCTTTTAGTTTGTGAATTTCAGAGTAACGTTCAAACTGAATAAATTTCAATACTCACCTATTTCTGGTATATTGGGTTTTAGATATCAGGAGAACTGCCTGTGGTGAGGAAGGCTCTTTATCAAATTGCAACTTGCCTTCACAATAATCCATCTCGTTCTCAGCACTTGCTTGGTTCTGCTGCTCCTACTGTCTACCCATCTGGTGGTTCACTGATTGGTGCTACTCCTGGGGCTCCAATAGTGGGGTTAGCTCCACTAGTGGGGCCTTATGGCAGTTACAAAGGTGAGGGTGGAGAATGGTCACGGTCTCTTTACTCGGCTCCTAGAGATGAAGCATCTTCAAGGGAGTTTTCTCTCCGTCTGATTTGTCCAAATGCAAATATTGGAGGTGTAATCGGAAAGGGTGGAGTCATAATCAACCAAATTAGGCAAGAATCGAGGGCATCAATTAAAGTGGATAGCTCAAGTGCTGAAGGAGATGACTGTCTGATAATTATTTCAGCAAAAGAAGTAAACATTTACTATTTTCCATTAATGTTTTACACTAAAAGGTATCTGAATACCATCCTTTTTTTCTAAAAAAAATATATGTATGCAATGGCTAACAGTTTTTCGAGGACTCGTACTCTCCAACAATAGAAGCTGCAATGCTCTTGCAACCCAGGTGCAGCGAAAAAGTAGAAAGAGATTCAGGCCTTGTTTCATTCACCACACGCTTGCTTGTACCGACCTCTCGCATAGGCTGTCTTATTGGGAAAGGTGGATCCATCATTAGTGAGATGAGGAAGGCCACCAAAGCTAATATCCGCATCCTTTCAAGGGAAAACCTTCCGAAGGTTGCAGCTGAAGATGATGAGATGGTGCAGGTAACATGCCTATACATATATAAGTTATAATAACGTATTGTCAAGATTACCTATCATAAAAAGTGTAATCTCTGCAATTATGTGCTAGTAATATCTGCATTGCACTTTACATGATTGTGTGGCTATTGTGGTTTCTCCACAACACAACAAAAATAGAGAGAGAGCACTAAGGGCTAGAAGTGAGGTTACCTTTTAATATTGTTCCATGCCATTTGAATCTTGTGCATCTATCATATAATAATAATAATTATTATTATTGTTGTTGTTTGTTGAAAATTCCACTTTTTGCTAGATTTCTGGAGAGCTTGATGTTTCAAAGGATGCACTTGTTCAAGTAACTTCACGATTGAGGGCAAATCTTTTTGAAAGGGAGGGTGCTGTATCTGCTTTTGTGCCTGTTCCTCCATATCTTCCAATGCCAATAGATGCTTCTGATAGCCTAACAAAGTATGAAAGCAGAGATACTAGAAGGCATGGACGAGGACATTCTTATTCTTCTGGTTATGGTGGCCTTAATGATATACCTCCAACTGATGGTTATGGAGGCTATGGTGGTCTTCAGGTTATAGCTATTCCTTTTAAAGTTCAATATGACTAGAATATTTCGTCTGCAACTGTTTGATCACTACGTATAGATGGCTTGGGCTAGGGTTAATGGGATGCACACATTTTTCTATCTATTCTTAATTTCCATGATCATTTCGTGCATATATGTACGTCTTTACTTGCATCTATTATGGCTACTGCTATAATATGCATTCATTTTAGTTTATTTTCATTATCAAAATTCTTTAATTTCACTTTCAGAGTAGCAGCAGCAGCCTTGGATATGGAGCATATGAAGGCTATTCTATTGGCCGTTCTGGGTGAGTTTTGGTTTATTGTAACCAACTGCAACTATAATATTTTAGAGGTGGAATTATGGTTGAAGAGACACAAACCTGGAAAGTCAAATTCATGTGCTGATGATGACTATTGGACTTCCATTTCTGAAGCTACATCTTTTCATTAAAAGTTTGCATTTTGTTCTTAGATTTTCTGATTTGCCAATGTGAACTCATGTTATCAGATTGTCTGGGTCAAATCCTGCATCACGGAGAAAAAGTTATGGTTACTAAAGTTTTCTGACTGGAACTGCAGGTAGAGTGTGGATTCTGTTTGCATTGTTCCATTCATTTAACAGATAATTCATAAACTTTCCTGATTACCAACTTATACTAAACTTGTGACAATATACTGGTGACCTAGCCCTCTTACCCAATTATGAAACTGATGCAATTCCCTTTGTTTCCTTTCCCTCCCTAACAAAACAGCTGAGATACCTGAAGCTTGAAGCCAGCCTACTGCCTTGTCCGATGAAGCCTCCTATCTAAACCAGAAGACCAGATGAATGAGGGGAAAACTCATGGCCCCACCTTGATGCTTTTGTTTAGGAGGACCAATATCTGAAGATCTTACCTTCTATTAAATGCCATGTCCTGACACTATATGTCCAAGCTTTAGATTCTTGTGCTCCCATGAACCTGTGTACCTAGCAAGCCTATGTCCATTCTTACCTTATTTGGTGATTGTATTAGACACGTTCATCATCGAGTTCTTAGCTACTTTCCTTATGTTTCATGATCAGTCTGTTTGTAAGGATTTACCATTAGTTGGATGTGGTGTTGACTAATTCTATTTTAAACAAAATTAATGACTATGCTTGAATTTTCAGACAAATGTCTGCAATTATCTCATCATTGTGCTGGTTTCTTCAATTGTTCACTAAGCTGGCTTTCTTGTTATGCTTCAATTTGGGTTCTTGCCCTTGCTTTTTAAATTGTTTTACCAATCAATTTATTTGCTGAAGGTTTTGTTAGTGTTGATTATTTTAGCAAAAGATGGACTTGCAGCTTATGTGGTAGGGGGGCACATGCAGCTCCTCGGATATGTATGCCAGCACTGGTTGTAGCTCATTAATGCTCTGCCATCTCTTGCTATTTAGTGACAGTTATTTTGTGCAATGCTGAAAATTTCTGATTGGACTCTGAATGATCGTGAAGAGCTTTTTGGAACATAGTCACGACTGAAAGCAAACATGGTATCAGGTGGTATGTTCTTGTCAGTCATATATATTTATTCAATCTGAAGGTGCACATTCTGAGTTGTGGTTTCCGTTAATTAGCAGGTCAAGTGGAACTTGTTTCATCCTGCAAAAGATAAGTATTCTCTTCAAATCTTGTTTTGTTGATCCATTAATTTGTTTCTTTATATATATATATATATATATATATATATATATATAAAGAAATGTAGTATATACTCAAGGAAGTTAGGAGGCATTTTGGTTATGAACATTCTTCCTCTTTTTATCTGTTCTCTTCAGTGAGGTAAAACCCCCTTGCCTGTGCATACCGATTCCAATGCAATAGGCAACTAACACCCTTTATACAATGTCCTTTTTCTTTAGCAGTTTTTCGAGTGATATGTTGATATAACTATGTTTTTGTTCCCCTTTTGTGACTGCATCTACCCATGGTGCCAAAATCACTCTCCCTCTCCACGCACGGGCTTAGCCTTGTGAGCCTAAAGGATGCAGCTCATTAACTGGTATATCGTTAGCATTTATGTTGTCCTGCTTTCAATTTGGATTCTATTGTCTTATAAATGATTGCGGGGGGTGGGTGGGGTGTTATTTTCCTATTGTTATATCTATTCATCCGAGAGAGAGTGAAGTTGAATCCTTAGTACAGATTTGTTGATCAAGTTCTTCTTCTGCAATAATAACCACCATTCATTGCACCTCGGAATCTAGTGATTATGCTTTTTCAATTTTCATACTATCTATGAATTTTCCTTGTTGGGTCTCTTGTTGATAGACTAAGTAGTGCAGATATACATGTTTGGGAAAATTTGTCCTAGTTTCTTATCCATCCAAATTAACTTATTTTGACTTGCAATAAAACATGAATATTATTTATAAAAATGAATATCGAGATTTATATTTCATGGGGTGGGTATGGCATTGAACTATGGACTATTTATTATGACTTATTGTATTGCTGGATGGGTATGGCATTGAGCTATGGACTATTTATTATGAGTGTTATTGTATTGTTGATTTGCTGGCAATTGCTGGATGTTATTGCTGGTTAGTGACTCCGTTGATTGGGACTCGAAAGGTCTTGAATGATGTTAGATCGAGTGGTCACTATTGTTTTTGTGGAAGCCATATGGGAATTGTTATCATTGAGAGATGAATTTCTGAATTGATCAGATTGCGACACCATTCTTCACCAGCACAAGATCGCCTTGTTTTTTAGTCCGCACGGGCTTAACTCAATGGTTCAGTAGGCAGTATTTGGGAGAAGAAGATCCTTGTTTTGAACTCCCTACCTAAGGGATTCAACCACCTTTTTATGCTAATTTGTTGTTTCCTAACCTAGGTTTTTATAACTTGGTGTAATTTCTTGTGTTGTATCCCAAACAATATATACTTTTAATGTTGAATAAATTAAATTTTATATATGACCGTCCAAATCAACAGCTCTGTATCTAATACATATACTGTGCTTATTGTTACCACTATTTATGGATTGCCCTTCAAACTCCAATCTCTCATCACTTGTGTCTTAAAGTTATAGTGGAACACTTCAATGATAGATTGTCTAAAACTAGTTAAGTTGAATTTGAATATTCAAAATTTGAAATTTGCCTGGAATATGAAGTTTTTTTTATTCTCTATAATAATAATAATAATAATTTTACATTCATATGCCATAACAAATTCAATATTACATTTTGGTTATAGTTATTGTGTAACATTCTATAAATAATTAAATATATTAAGTTAAATTTGTAATTTGTAATATTATATTTATATTAGGTTATAACTTATTAGGCTCACTAGGTGTTCAGATTGAGGCTTGAATTCAGCTCAATTCCAGACTTAACTTGAAAGTAACCCAATCAAATTTGAATATCCATCAAACGGTTCACAAGTAACTTGACTCATTTACATCTTTATATGTGCTTCAATCGTCTACAAAGTAGTAGTTTCAAAAAAAAAAATAGTCTACCAAAGTAGTTTTAAAGTGTGCTTATACACGGGTGTCCGGGAAGGTAGGTGTAACACTACAACTTTATGTGAAGCAGAAGCAGTAATTGGAACACCTAATCCAAGAAGACAAAGTAGGGTCTTAAAGTCCAGAAAAGTGAGAGCTTGCGTCGTGGTGGCCACCATGTATATGTCAGAGGCGTACCCAATCTTGAAAGGGAAAGATCTTTGGAATTGACAGTGGATGGTCATATCTAACCTCTTTTTAATTTCTACTGTACTTTCATTCTTTGATCCATTGGGCATTGCCCCCATTCCAAACCCCTATTTATGACGACTTGTAGATTGCCATTTTCTTGCAACAAACCCACTGCTACTCCTCCATTGCTGTTTTGGTCAAGCTTTAGATTAAATAGGAAAGGGTTAGTTGTGTAGTGGCCATGCAATGTGGAACGAATGTTAGTTGGGTTTCCCCTTGGAGAAGCTTTCTTTAAGCCACCGGCCATGCACTCCACTCAAATGATGGTATATATGGTCGTGTTTTGTTCATCGGAGGGCTTGCATGTGGGGAGGAGGCGCCGGAATGCAGCCAAGGATGACTTGCCGGCGAACACTCGTTTATATGTGTGTATGAGGTTTACATGTAAATGAGGTGATTGGCAAGTCATTCTTGGCTACATTTCTGCCTCATTTTCTCATGCTAGGTTTCTGATGACCACCGAGAAAAGCTCGATCAGTTGGTAGCTGCGAGTTTCCCTTATCACTCAATATATATATATATATATAAATAATGGCAATTCCCTTCCCTGCAGGGTGGTAAGGTGACAAATCATGATCTCCCACCCCCCTCCCCCCTCCTTTATTTTTCATCACATTTGTTTGAATAATAATTGTACTACTTTTCCACTAATGGATGATGGAGTTTTAGGTACATTCTATTCTCGTATAATAGCTTATAAATCGCACTAGAAAGGGTTCGACCAAAAATGTGTTGACAAAAACTGAACTTGTGACCTTATGGTAGCCCTTCTTTAATTTTAAGGCCAAAATGTGGATTCTTGATTGTACAACTTCATGAATTGAATGTGTTTGGAAAAGGAAACTCCTTAGTTCTAATTTACAAAACAGGTTCTTTGTTGTAGGCTAGTATATTATGAGCATACATAACAATATAATGTATAGATACTCTTGGCGGGTTTGAACCCGTTTTAACAGCTCTACCCCAATCTTCGAAGGCAGCTGGGGTAGTTTTGACGATCTTTCTTGATATGGTAGCATTTGATGAAGTTATAAATAGTATTGTCTTCCATCTCTACATTGCAGGAAGAGAATAGTCTTGGCCATTCACTGATAATTGGGTTTGCTGTTGTGCTGCCTTTTTTATGACTTATCACACAAGGGAGGCAACATCATCATTCAAATAACTAGTTCTGCCAGTGATCCTTTGGCACTTTAGAAAGCCCGCAGTCACTATTTGAAGGTGTGCTCACAAGAAGGTAAACCGACTTAGATTGTCCATAGCTAACCGGCTCAAACGAAAAGAAGGTCAGTAGACAACTCCCCTGGAAGTGGAACTTTGAACTTTGCAGTTATCAAGCCAAGTGTCTGACCAACTTAGTTGGATTGCCCCATCTCATGCATTCTATATACTCATGTTCATGTTGTATTTGGTGAGTCCAATTGTGTATGACTGCATTGTACATAACAATCAAGCATAATGATTCGGTAATAAAGTGAACAAGGAAATTAATGGAGATATTTGTGGGCAGCTGTAGTTTATGCAGTCAGAATTAGGATAAAATCTTTCTCACCTTTGGTCACTAGCCATGTTCCTTTGAGGTTCTGAATCAAACAAGAAGTTAAGAAAAGCTTCCTCATCTGCTTCAATCAGACTGCAACCAGGTTCTTTCCAAACCCCACAACCATCCATCTTGTTCCTAACTCTTTCAACACCATCCCACTCACCCCGCGAAGCGTATATGTTAGACAGCAAAACATAATCACCACTCTCTCCCAATCCCAGATTGCTCAGCTGTGCGTTTGCAATCCTTCCCAGCTCGACATTACAATGAATCTTACAAGCACCTAACACAGTTCGCCAAACGATAGCATTGGGTTCAATCTCCATTGCTTCTATGAACTCGAAAGCTTCATTCAACAGCCCTGCGCGTGCAAGCATATCCACCATACATCCATAGTGCCTTATGTTTGGCTCAATACTGTATTCAACTCTCATCAAGTTGAAATATTCGCGCCCTTTATCAACTTTACCAGAATGGCTGCAGGCTACCAGTACCCCGATGAAAGTGACTTCATTGGGGATGATGAACTTCGTTCTCCTCATCTCTTCAAAGAGAAGAATTGATTCTTCGGAATGACCATTCATAGCTTGCCCTCTGATAATAAGGTTCCAAGTTGAAACATCCTTTTCGCTCATACTATGAAACACTTCAATCGCTTTCTCGATGCTGCCACACCTTGAATACATATCTATCAGTGCATTGCCAAGAAAAACGCTTAATCCCCCTGCACCCATGATCTTCATAACTGAGGAATGTATCTTCTCCCCGACATCCAGAGATCCCGAGTCTGTGCATGCTGACAAGAGGCTTAACATCGTTGCCTCATCAGGTTGCTCGCCCGCCTTCCTCATCTCCTCGTACATCTCCAACGCCTGTTTATGCTCACCACAATGCACATAGCCAGAGATGACAGTGTTCCATGTCACAACATCCCTCCATGGCACTGCATCAAACAACTCCCTCGCGCTCTCCATCTTTCCCTGCTTCACATATCCAGTTATCATCACATTCCAAGAAACCAAGTCCTTCATCGGCATTTCATCGAACAGCCTCCGTGCCACCTCCAGTTCCCCTCTCCGAGCATAGCCAGCAGTCAAAGCAGACCAAGCAACAACGTCCCTCATGGCCAAACCATCAAACAGCCAACGTGCAATTCTTATATCCCCGCAATTTGAGTGGAAGTTTATAAGGGAATTCCTCGCAAACTTATTCGATTCAAACCCATGTTTGACAATCTTTCCATGAGTTACCAACCCAGTGTTAACCCAAGAAAGCCTAGTACACGCCTTGAGAATGAAAGGGAAGGTGTAATTATCCGGGCACACATAATGTCTCTCCATCCGTGCATACAGTGATACGGCGAGTGACGGTCTGGGGCTCTGAGCGGAGCCTCTGAGCATTGTGTTCCACATGAAGATGTCCGGTTCGGGAATTTGGTCGAACAGTTTGTGCGCGTAGTGAATCGCGGTGGAGAGAGCCACTGCCGAGACGTAAACGAGTTCTCGAAGAGCAGAGCGGTCGGAGTTGAAGCCATTGACGATAATCCGAGCGTGTATTCGCTTCAAAGTTCGGAAGTCTTTGCAGCTTCGAATTCTTCGCCATGGCGTCGACGGTTGTTGGTAGTTTGAAATCCTGTTCGTTATGGTCTTTATGGTCATTTTCCCCGCCACTTCCCGCGTTCTCCGAAACTCCGATGTTAAAACCCGTTTATATCTGGGCCTGGCCCGCAAAAGGATGAAGCCCATTTAACGTAATTAGTTATTTGGTTCAACAAATTTCCCACTTGTCTATTAATACTGTCCGTACGGCTCTCCCAATGATCAATTGTTTTACGGCAGTGTGGACCTTGGTCCAAAAATTACTCTCCTAATAATTATATTTGTAATGTATTCAAAATAAAATGAATTTGAAGTGTATCTAAAATGAAATTGGATAATATATCTCATATATTGAATATATATTGTCAAACAAAATTGTAGTTGAATACTTGAATTGAAATGATATTTTAGTTGTATTGAAATAAAACTAAAACATGTATAAAGTCAAACTGAATAACATGTCTCATATATTGATTGTATATCGTCAAATGAAATTGTAGTTGAATTGAAATGATATTTTTGTTGTGCTGAAATGAAACTATGGTATATATAAAATGAAATTGAATAACATGTCTCATATATTGAGTGTATATTGTCAAATGTAACTGTTGTGATATCAAAATGATACTTTAGTTGTGTTGTAATGAAACTACAGTATATATAAAATGAAATTGAATAAAAATTTTACACATTTGAGTGTATATTGTCTAATGAAACCGTAATTGAATTAGAATTATACTTTAATGGTGTTGTAATAAGACTGTAGTGGGTAAAAAATGAAATTAGATCAGTAACAGGTCTCGCATATTTAGTGTATAATGTCAAATGAAGATATAGTTGAAACAAAAGTATACTTTAGTTGTGACGAAATGAAATGTATATAAAATGAAATTAAATACATCATTACAGTAATTAGACAAAACGGGAGCCGTTTCTTTTACAGCACGTTTGATTCACGGAATGAATTTTGAGGTAATAGGAATGCTATTCCATAAGGAATTGAATAGGCAAGGAATATAATAGGAATTGTATTCTATTGTTTGATTCGCGGAATGAATAGACTTTAGGAATTATATTACAGTGTTTGGTTGATTTAAGGAATAGAAATGAAATATGTTTTAAAAGACATAAATACCCTTATAAAAATATGTGATGGTGGCGATGGTGGTGGCGGTGGTGGTGATGGTGGTGGTGGTGGTGCTGGGGTGGTAGTGGTGGTGGTAGCGGCAGTGGTGGGAGCGACCGTGGTGGTGGTGACGATGACGATTGTGGCAGTGGTGGTGGTGCTGCTGGGTGGTGGCGGCGGCGGCGACGACGGCGATGGTGGTGGCGGTGGTGGTGATGATGGCGGTGGTGGTGCTGGGGTGGTAGTGGTGGTGGTGGCGGTGGCAGTGGTGGGGGCGGCGGTGGTGGTGGGGGCGGCGACGGTTGTGGCGATGGTGGTGGTGGTGGCGGCGGCGATGGTGGTGGTGGTAGCGGCGGCGATGGTGGTGGTGGCGGCGGCGGCGGTGATGGTGGTGGTGGCGACGACGGTGGTGAAATAGGATAAATTTATATATAGGATAAAAAATTAGGTTAAAGAAAGGGGTAAAAAAGAAAATAGATTCTAAAATGTATTCCTGAGCGTTCAGTAATAGGCTAATACCAGGAGGACCCTAGTAATAGCTATTACCTTATTTGAGGTAATAGGTTATTACTAGGAATATTATTCCTGGTAATAGAAATGGTTACCAAACAAAGGAATAGACCTATTACTGGGAATGCTATGCCATTCCCGACCTATTCCGTGAACCAAACGGACCATTAATTAAAAGAAACAACACCATTTTGGACCATAGTTCACAGTGAAATTTGCCCCCCAATGATAATAATGTGATGAAGTTATAGTATAACCCAATTTAACTCAATAATTCAAATGTCAAGCACCTTGTGCTCCAATAGCATGTAATGACCTTTTTCATGTGAAAGGTCATGAGATCAGGAAAAAAAAAAAAAACTCAATAATTCGTATATCAAGTTCAAAGATCAACATTTTGAAGGATTAAGCTGACTTGCTATAATTAAGATCACACCAACAAATAGTAAAAATTGATGCCTTATGATTAAGGTTGCCCCCATGTCAGTCCACTTATGAGTTATACTCATGGATTGGCTTTTGGGATTCACTATAGATCCTATGAGTTATACTCATGGATTGGCTTTTGGGATTCATTATAGATTCATCCTCCAACAGATACTACCTTGTAAAGAATCATAAGTATTTCAAAAAGAAAAAGTAATAAGAGCACACTCTACCATCAGTATCTTCTCTACTATCTCTATCTTTAGGTATGGAAAATTCATACCATATTCTCAAAACGCCTTGTTGGTTTAGAGACTACCGGAGCAGTCTGCCGGTGGGCCAACACTACCACAAATAATACGCAAGGTTGCTGGAAACAAGGATGAAGTTCTCAAAACTCACGCATTATTAGAATGCTCTACCCCTTCTACAGTGCCCTAACAGGCTTTTTATACAAGTTCGATTGGGTGGAACGGCTAGCCTATCATTAATACAATAAATGAAGTAATTAGTGTCTTAAATGCCATAAGTGCTACTTAATCATTGATTATTACTACGGCTCCCGTGTGACAGATCATCTTTCTCAACGGTCGATTTAATTATTGTCATCAACTTCACCTTAACCGCGTATTTTCTACCCTCTCACCTTCACTTGGACACCTCCAGCCGACTCCTTCCCTGACTTGGCTAAACCTACTTGAGCCTGGTAAGGCTGATTAACGCACTCACCCTGCCTTCCTAACCAACTGACTGACTTCTACTTCCTTCTTTACTGGATGTACCACCTAACCTTTCACTCCTCGGCTCCTTCACCCTTCCTACCTCTTAATCCGGATGATCTCTTCACTCGCTCAGATTCGCCTGACTAAGTGAACCTTTCATGCTTTGGTCGATACTCTATCACACCTAATTTTCGCCATCATTGATTCAAACTCTTATATTTAAAAGGAATAAGGGTCAAATAGACCATTGAACTGCACACAATAATGCAATTAGGCCATTGAACCTGAAAAAACAACAATTAGGCCATTAAACTAACAAATTTCTTTCAATTAGTCTAATTTACAGGTTTTGCAGGTTAGTAACAGGTCACCCAAAAAATTTAAAATATTATTTAAAAATAATAAATTAAAATATATTTAAAAAAAAACGTTTCTTCGTCTCCGGCCATGGAGATGAAGAAAGTTTCTTCGTTTTTTTTTTTAAAAACTATTTTAATATACTTTAATTTATTATTTTTAAATAATAATTTTTTTAAAAACTATTTTAAATTTTTTTGGTGACCTGTTACTAACCTGTAAATTAGGCTAATTGAAAGAAATTGGTTAGTTTAGTGGCTTGGTTGTTGTTTTTTTAGGTTCAGTGGCCTAATTGCATTATTGTGTGCAGTTCGATGGCCTATTTGACCCTTATTCCTATTTAAAAAGAAAAAAATGTTTACTTTTATTATTATTATTTTTATTTTCCAACTTTAACATCTACCGACGTCTAGTATTACCAAAGTGCCCAAACAAAACAAAGCTTCGAGTTTTAATTTTCAAACATGAGATAAGCTTATCGCTTACGCCCTTAATTACTTGACTTAATTATTCTTAGAGATCACTTTATCTAACCTAATCTAATCACTATCGGCATCACGACAGTGTCATCTAACCACCTTCCCACGAACGCCATTCGTCCACGTGGTTGTTCCCCGCAAACCCCGCATGTCGGAACAAGCGAAACATGGCCCACAGTGCCAGCTCAGCGCCGAAGTCAACAGTCAACCCTCCCCGTTAGCTCAGCCGACTGGAAAGTTCGGCCCGTTCGCTGCTGGCTTCTTGAAAACCACCAATGCGCGGCGACTGTCAAACGTCGGCGGTGACGGCGGCACAGTCAAATCTTCTTTCTCGGATCTGACGTGGCGGATCGGAGGATGAAGTTGCGGCTGACATCCTTGGAGTTCGCTAACGCCACCCACGCGGCTTTGTGAAGAACAATTAAAGTAAATAAATTAATTAATTAAAAGATGCTTCTTTATCTGGGAAGGCGTTGGTAATTGCAGAGGATATATTTAAGTATTAATTAATTCAGGATTAGGTAATTAGGTTGAATAATTAGAAGCTTAAGCGCAACAGTCCAATATTTAATGGCAATTGTATCCATGGGAGCCGTCAACTCATCAGAAAAAATACATAATTATATCAATGGTAAGATTAGACTGAATTAAAGATTCATGTTTACATTATGTTAGAATGGAGTAAGTAGAAATTATGTTTTTTTTTTATTATTTATAATTATTTAGTGAGATACAATTAAACAGTCTATACGGGGTTAACTCACTGGTTCAACAGACAGTATTTGAAAAAATAGACCAAGATTTAAACCTTGACAGCATCAGTATGCAAATTATGCTCAAAGTGGGCAGATCCTTATGATGGAGTACAACGAGGCATTAAAAATGATGAACCAAACATAATGGGACAATTCAATTTAGTACAAGTAGTAATATGTGTGATTAAGATTATCTAAAGTATGGGGTTGAATAGTCTATTTATACAAGTGAGCTAACGTTATGCTGCGCTTTTTGGTTGGCTACCACGACCAACCAATTATATGGTGCGAGAGGAGGCTCAAATTAGGGTAAATAAACTCATATCTATCCAAACAAAGTTTAATTTATTTAGTACTATAATTTTAAGATTTATCTAGTACACATCTTTGAATCCTGATTGTTAATTTTCTTCGTTATTTAAAAAAATTATTTAATATTTTAATTAGTATACCACATACATAGTCGTACTTAAACGCAAAATTAGGTATTTATTCTCTAGGGATTAGTGAGTCTACATAAACTTTCGTGTTAGGTGGTGAGGATTAGATACTAAGCAAAGGATAAGGTCTAGATGGGAATATACCGCATGTATTATATTGTACATAATAATAATGATATTTTTACTCGTGTAAATCCATAAATACATGCCAAGGTTAGAGATACCATAATATTACTATATTAGTCCGTCAGAGTAGCCCATCTGCACCTCACTAATTATTAAAGTTGTGGAGCATGTATATGGAATTTTTTCCACTTTTAGTCCCACGACTATAGTGGCACTGGCAGAATTGATCCACGATCTTTGAACCTTTTAATTTTAGTCCACGACTATTGAGTTTTTAGCAAAAATGATCTTTCCGGCCACTTTTCCGTCAAAATTTCACCACTCCAATGCTGCTGCCGGATAACCCAACTAGCCCGGGGAACGCCACGGCCGCTCCGCCGCTTACTGACAGCCCTACCTGCTCCAGGAACTCCGCCGCCTGGGGCAGTAGTATGTAGCCCAGTAATATTGTATGTAGTCAAATATCAATTTTTTTCTTTTAATTTTTTGAGATAAGTAAAATGTCAATTTTAACACGGCTAAAAATGGAGAATTTTTTTTTTCCGGTGAAATTTTGACGAAAAAGTGGCCGGAAGGACCATTTTTGCAAAAAAATTAATAGTCGTGGACTAAAATTGCAAGGTTCAAAAGTCGTGGATCAATTCTGCCAGTGCCACTATAGTCGTGGGACTAAAAGTGCAAAAAACTCCATGTATATGCAAGGAGTTAACTTACGTACTGGTTCAGTAAACAGTATTTAGAAGAAGATATCAATCTTTGAACTTTAACAACGTAACAGCAGTGTAGGGATTATACACAAAGTGGGCAGATTCTTTATGCACATTATTACTTGGGCCCGTTTGCTGAGTTATTATTAAGTCATTGTGATTTACATACTCCCAAATGCTCTGTCAGGCCGGGGTGTGAAAGGCTCTTGGGGTTAGGGATTCAACCTTTCGAAAGAAGAAGTTGGTGGAGCATTTATTGAACTTCCTTTGCCCTGAAAGAGATGGAGTATGATTTTCATACACGAAAGTCACGAGTTTGAATTTTGTCAATAATTACTTGACTGAGGTCGCTGCACCCGGTTTTTTCTTAGTACAATCTATCGATTTATAAGCTATTACACATGATAGAGTTTACTTGGTGCCCCCATATTAATAATGTTATTAAAATTTTTAGCTTTTTATTGAATTTTAACATTTGAAGTTTTATATCTTTCAGGTCACACTAACTCTCCAAGTTAATGCTAATACTAAAGTTAGTTGCAGCTGTTGAAAATCAAGTTGGACAATTTAATATGGAGTTTGACAAACATTATTGTTGGCCTAAGAATTGCCCATTTTGGACAAAATTAATGACACCTGGAGGAGCTATCCAATCGTGTGATTGGGTCAGCGAGAGATACGGCAGTCAAAATCATAAATAATTGATTCTACATTTCTACGCGTATCTTTTTTAACTTAATTATTAGAGATTTTAATTTGGTTAATTGGAATATGAAAAATACCACTATCTATAAATTTGTGAAGAGTGTTATGTTACTTTTAAAGTCCTATTAGATACAAACATAACTAGTCTCAGTATATATAATTCTTCATAAAATTAATTATTACAAACAAGGTTCACTATCCAATCTGTATATCAAAAAGTGTATCACTAATAAGGTCGGAAATGATCAGAACTGTCGTATACGCTTTGAGTTTGAAAAAAAAAAAAAAAGATTTGAAGAAAAAAGGAATAATTGTGGCTGGAAAAAGTGACTAATTCAACAAGAAAATGAAAATGGGCGATATTAAGTCGCAATCTTAAAGAAATATTTTATGGTATTTAGATTTAGGTAAAGGTTGAAGAAAAATGTTGGTTTGAAATAGTGCACCGACCCTCGACTTTTACGAAACCCCCTTTATAATTTTCTCGTGTTGGAACTTGGAACAACAAAAATAAATAAATAAAATAATGTATACTACTGGTGTGGGCTTCTCTAATGTCTGCGTAGCCGCAAACTGGAGAAAGAAACAAAAATGATATTGAAAACAGGATTTAAATCATGTGCATACTTTTACTACTCCGTATAATTAATAATTTCCTATTTTCATTAGTATTAACAATGATAATATTTGATACTCATGGCCATAGGATCTCGGGACCCATTTTATTGAGAAAGTTTTAACTCGGATAAAAATGGTGAATTGGCTCAAATTTTGTTGGGGTAGGAAACAATTGTTATATCATGGATCAAGGTTCACCTTGTAAGGTGGACCCTGGTCCTAAATTGTGTATTTTTCGTATTGAAATTGTGAACTTCTTGAATATAAATTGTGTTTTTAAGTTTTGGAGATTTGTGAATACAATACCATAAAAAATTGTAAATATTTAAAAGGTAAATTGTGAATATATAGTATGTAAATGATGTATCTTTAGACCTATGTCCACCTCGCAAAGTGGACACGAATCCACTGAATAATTTGCCGATAGGAATGTATTGTGACCCAAAAAGACACAAAATAAGAGAGAGAAATAGTTTGTCAGGACAAAATCGACAACAGCCGCCCGACCATTGACCGTCGGCGTGGCCCACTGGAATCCCGCGGCGGGGCGAGGCCGATAGGAGTAGTGTGGGTCATATCCTACAAGACCAAGCTTTAACAACTCCGACACAGTTGATAATTTCGTAAATGTCTACAGTCAACAAACTCTATGTAGTAATATAAATATATACTCCGTATCATTTATGATGGGAATAGACCAAACTTTAACCCCACGCAACACAATTGAATTTGTCAACCAACCCAAAATAAGTTAAGAAAATTTACTTTGCTAACATCCGCATGGTGCAATGTTTGAAAATCGATTTCCATAGTAAGAGAGTGAATATAATATATGTACCACTAATTTCGAGTGTTACACTTTGTAATACTCCAAATGGACTAAATGTATCTGTATGCAAATTTGATTAATTTAATATACAATGTTGATCGAATTAACATGATGCATGTGTACATAAATTATTTGATTTAATACACTATACCTTATTTCCATATATGATGTGATGGCGGGTTTCCGAGTAGGTATAATGTGGCAACGAGGGGGTGTAGATAAATTTGGTTAAACAAATGTCAACTAAAAACCTTCTATTTTCTAATTTGAAATTCCGACTTTACCAAATATGATTATGACTTGTATATTAAAAATATTAAAAATAGATAATAATAAGATTATTAGTATTACCAAATATGATTATTATTTTCTAATAATAATATTATTATTATTTGACGGACAAAAAATTCCACCAAGTGCTAATATTACATGTTATTATTAATAATATTAAAAATAACTTATTTTAAAATTACGAGTTTGATTTTTTTCAATATTCTCTCAATTGAGCTTGTTGCACAGTGCTTTTCAGGAGCGGTTTGTCTCTAATGTCTCTTGTGTAATTTGTAGACAATAACATAGGAGCATGTGAGATTTACTTAATGCACAGTACACTTTCAAGTAGTGACTGTGAATTTCTCTTATTACCAAAAAAAAAAAAAACGTATTTTATAATTCGACAACTTGAGCAATTGGTAAACAAGTAGCTAATGTTAGAAGGTGATTAATTTTTATACGGTTAAATCGCTCTTATCAGATACGAATCCAATATACATGTTAGGGTTAAATGGTTGTGTTTTCTCAGACGGTTTTGAGCATAAGCTGATGAAGTTAAGGGCTCCTAAGTTCCTCCCCCCCCCCCCTCCTCCTCCCCTGTGCATTTAATGCACCTTATATAGGCGAAGATGTAAAACACATGTCGAATTCTCCTGTCACGTGTCAAAAGTGAATTCCATGACAATTCTACTACGACAAGGTGTCCATACGGAGCTAACAACCCACATGATTATGGTGTGAGAGTATTTTTCCCCTTTGATTATGGTCATGGTATGGCCTTCGAACGCCCATTTTACTCTTCCTGACCAGAATCGTAGACTTCCTAGTATGATGTCAGTCGGGCCTCGGTCAATTCATATTAATTTTGTTCGAATCTTGTCGATATAAATCTTGTGGTCGATTACCAAACACACACAAATATTTGGTGACAAGAGAAATCCGCAACTAGTATAATAGACTGCTAACCACATATGATAGATAAATTGTACTACAAAAGCCTTGTGTGACAAACTTGACTGAGATTATATTGACAATAATCAAACTCGTAACTTTAAGCATAAATCAACCTCGTGTGACATTATTAGCAAGAATCAAAATTAAAACTTTCAGACATGAAAATTACATTACACCCACTCGACTACTTTTTGGTGACATACAACATAATTATAGTTTATTATAATATGAATTAAATTAAAAGGAGTTGACATACTACAACATGGAACATGGAATGAAGGCAGAGTGTGAATTACTCCGTACAAATGAAATTAAAAAAAGAAAGAAAAAGTCCACAAAATTAACTGTTAAAAATAAAATAATAATAATAATAAACAGTAGCCCTGGGAATGGAACCACGTTTATCGTCATCCAAAACCTCTATTTATGGAGCTGTGTTCCTCCGTAGGAACACTTTTCTTCTTCACACTGCTTCCTTTTCATCTTTCCGTTACAATAATGTTTTCTTTCTTCCAGCTTCATATCGAAACCCCGCAGATTTCTTATAATTCTTTCTTGTGAAACCCCCTTTAATTACCTCTGTTTTTCTCTGGAACAACATTCAATCGTTGTTGGTTTTCTAGATTCTTGAAGTTAGTTAGATACAGTTGTGTTTTTTGAAGATTTTCATGAGAGATGGAGAATCCCAGTGTTTTTGACGATGAAATGAATCTGCCTCCGGGGTTCCGATTCCACCCCACCGACGAGGAACTCATAACCCATTACTTGTCGCCGAAGTCTGTTGACGCCGCCTTCTCCGCCGTGGCTATTGGCGAGGTGGATTTGAATAGGGTTGAGCCCTGGGAATTGCCATGTAAGTTTTCTGGGATTTTGATGTTTATATATTGTGTTTTAATTTGTTCTGTCTGGGATTATATTGTTTCTGAAATTAAGGTTGTTTTAATTTGGTTATGAAGGGAGAGCGAGAATGGGGGAGAAGGAATGGTATTTCTTCTGCGTGAGAGACCGGAAGTATCCGACGGGGATGAGAACGAACAGAGCGACGGAATCTGGGTACTGGAAAGCCACCGGAAAAGATAAGGAGATTTTCACGGCGAAAACTCTGGTGGGAATGAAGAAGACGCTGGTTTTTTACAGTGGAAGAGCGCCCAGAGGTGAAAGAACTAACTGGGTAATGCATGAATATAGATTGGAAGGCAATCATCAAACCTTTCAGGTTCGGATCAAATCAAATGCTTAATTAATTATCACTCTCCTAGCTTAGCCGCTTTAATTTTTAGATTGTTGGGTTGATTTTTGTGTGTTTTTTTCCCCTGTAGACTGAATGGGTGATATGCCGGATTTTCAAGAAGACTGCCGGCGGCAAGAAAATACATATTTCAGCGCTGATCGGAGGCGGCGGCGATTGCAGCAAAAACTCCACACCGCCGTCGACATCTCTGCCGCCGTTAATGGATATATCTCAGACAACTTGTTTCTCCGACTCCGCAGATGATGATCAGAAGCCCATCATGGCCTCAAGTTTCGCTTCTTCTCCGTCACCGTCGAAGAACTCCGACGTCTCTCCGGCACCCCTCATTTTCCCCGCCGATCCCACCCCAACCTACTTCCATTCCGACCAGATGATCCCGTACGCCGACAACATGGATTTCTCCGACTCCGGGATGACGCAGCAAGACCACTCCATTACGAGGTTTTTGCTGGAGGAACCGCCGTTTCTGATGACCTCAGCAGCCGCCGGTCCGGTGGACATCGGTTGTCTCTGGGATTATTGATTTTCAGATGATTGTTACTACTTAGACAGATGATCAGTGACGTGGTTCAAGAATCGGAGTTGGTATTAAGGGTGTGATTAGTGCAAAAGTGGTTGGTATAATTTAGATGATTAGGTTTGTTAATACAGAAAATTAAAGTTCTATTTGACTGTAAATCTTGACGGTTTCAATCATTACAACTTTCTTAGTAATTTCCGAGCTTGCATATATTTACATTTAATGAGTTTGTTAGACGGTTGTAAGGTTGATGAACATCGTACATTTAAAAAAATAAATAAATAAATAAAGAATTTGATGCAACTTTTAGGCCACCAACAATCCACGCACTCTTATCTTAACTTTGATTCTTTGATTTATGGAATTATGGAGAAACTCATCATGCATTCTGACTATTAAACAAAGGACCATTAAAATTTACTATGTTTTTTTTTAGCCAGAGAGGAAAATAGGTTCTCTAGGGACTAAAAACTGTTTTTTTTTCCCTCTATATGTAGTTGATGTAGTAAATACAAAGTGTATATTGTCTACGATATACGGTCCAAGATCATATCTGGGTTCGAATCCTGAGTCTAGGTCTACTTGTTGGCTTAAGTAATAAAACTCGGTCAATGTGACATTGGGTCAGAGGTTCCCGAGATTAATAGCTATAGAGTAGGAAATAGCCAAAAGTCCCTTCTAACAACAATTAATGCGGTATTTATAGCCAGACGAGGGAACAGGTCCTGGCCTGTCGGCATGCCTTGTTGGAAAAAATAGCTTAAAATGGCATGTTAAGTGGCTATTTTGTGGTACAATTATCAGTAGGATCCACTTCCGATTTGGGCCGGGTCATAGTGGATTCAGATTCTTCGTAGTGAGACGAAGAGATTGATATATTGTACGCTCAAAACGGATAATGGGTGAATGAGATATTGATTCTCAAAGTAGACTCATTTGAGTGAAAAATGGAGGGAAAAAAGTGAAATTTTGTCCCACATTGGTTTGGGAAGAGAATTTGTCCCACTATTTATACAAGAGTCTTTTAAATACTTATTGAATGTATAACATAGAGGCTTTCTCTTGCGTGCACCCTGGGGAGCATAACTCTCGTACTTTAAAGGTCACGAGCTCAATTCTCTTATAAACACATGGTCTGCTCCAAAAGGGTAGTCGATCAATTCTCTTATAAACACATGGTCTGCTCCAAAAGGGTAGTCGAGTGGGGAGCATAACTCTCGTACTTGAAGGTATGAATTACTCAAAAAAAATCACTAAATCTCGATCATTATCCACTACATACCCTCACCCACTAATTGTGGGTTTCCCTGTCATCCAAAATCAAATCTCTATCTTCTTGAAGTATGCCCTGCAATCACATTGGTTAAGATGCCGCAATTGTTTTACTGCATGTACAAAAAAACATGTTTGCTGCAGTCGTTTGTTCAGCGGTTACTTCCTCGAAAGATCTTAGGTTGTTTGATTATGGATTTCCGGTTATATGTACATCATTTAATTTAGCAGTTTGGACCACAAGGTTTTCATATATATGGTCCCTAACCACACCTAATCCTCTTTTTATTTTTTTCTTGTTTGCTCATTAAAGTTGATAGGTGCATCTATTTCACGTCGACTTCCGATTTGTTTTTCCATTTTATCCACATGTAAAATGATGAATTTGTGTTTGTTAATAACTTAACGCGAAGATAATTGAGAGTAATTGATTACTACATTAGATGTTGTTTCATTCACTTTATGTTATGTTGTTTGTTTGTAATTTAACTTTTTTTAATTTCCTTTCCGTCCACATTTAAAAATGTTTGGTTCATGGGTTAGATACAAGAGATGTGAATGAAACTATAAAAGTCATACACACATATTATTTAGTTGATAACTTTTTGAAACACAAGTATATGATTTGATTATTTCTAGCTATAAAAACTCATTTGGTCCTGTTTTGTAACATAGTTATCTTATCAGCCAATTTTGAGTTATTTGACCATTATTAGCGGTTTGACTTGGTTAAACAACCAATATAAGTGTTTGATTAATTAACTTTTTGTAATAGCTTATTGCTCCAAAATGCTAGAATACAAAAAGCTGCTCAAAACAGTTTTTCGATCAACTTTTTGAGAAAGTCATTTTGTATGTAATCAGCTTTCAGCTAACAGCTAATTTACCAAACATCTTTTTACAATCAGCTAATGCTATCAATTAGTCAAACCTAGTAACCCAATCAGCTAACAACTATTTACCAAACACCCAACATTACTTAATCTAAATTAGGTATCATTCAATTAATTCAACTTTATCCCTCCTCATTTCATCCTCTCCTAATTTCATCACCTCATCTTTTTGTCGCCTCCTCACACTATGTACATATGATTAGTCATTTTAGATTTTTGTTTTGATTTTTTGTTCATATTGTACTTTGAATGTCGTCATATTAGGATCAATTGTCTTGATTTTTTATTTTTGTATTTTTTAAATTTCAATTATAGAATCATATATAACCAAACAACAATATTGTTAATAATCATTTCGCCAATTCTAACCTACCATAAAACATGTAAAATACGTCCATCAAAATCCATTCTAATTATTATGTATTTAATTCTCATTTTGATTCTGATTCTCATGTTTAAATCAAACACCCTTAATTTATTTGTGCCGTAGGTGGGAGCTTTGAAGGCTTCCCATGCTTTATGATGAGGTAATAAATGTTCGGATCATTTTGTTAGCTTAGGTCAAGTTAGTGATGAGTGGGTTAGAGTCATCTTAGGTTAACTATAAAGTATTACTAAGGATTTTAGGTCAATCTTGATTCCGAAGGTCCTAACAATTTGGTGGAAAAGGTTAATTGCGTAATATGGGCTTGTTTGGTTATCAGAGGTTAGTGGTTAGCGGTAGCGGATTGTGTTAGCGGTTATCAGATAGTGGATTGTATTAGCGTGTTTGACCAGCAAATTGTATTAGCGGTTTATAAAAAAGTGTTTGATAAAATTAGCTATTTAGATTAGCGGTTAACATGTAAAATGACATATATACCCTTATAATAATTAATAATTAATAATTAATAATAATAATAATTTAAATTTAAAAAAAAAAGAAAAAAAAAAAGAAAGAAGGGAGCAGCTTGCTGCTCCCCTCTTGGCCCTTGTATTCCCACCGTCCCACATCGATGAGAAAAGTGGAAATGGAGCCTTGAGGCTCCTATTTAAGGAGCCTCAAAGCTCCACAAATTCATTCGTTGCCCATCTGGGATGGGCAACATTGAGGAGCCGTTTGGCTCTTCAAATTAAAGAGCCATTTCGGCTCCTCAAATACAAGTTTAAAGTTTTTTTTTTTTTTTTTTTTTTTAATAAACAGGGGCGTTTTGGAAAAAATTTATTTTCCCCAAAACGCTAATTGCAAACGCTGCATTTTACAGCGTTTGCGAAAGCAGCGGTTTGGAGTAAACTGCTGCTCCAAACCGTTGCTAACCAAACAGATTTTTTTGGCGGTTTGACATGGTCAAATCATGTCAAACCGCCAAAATGGCGGATCCGCCAAAAAATGACGGATCCGCCGATTACCAAACATGGCCATATCTTAAATAACTCTAAAATGTCCAAATAACTATGCACTAGCGTTATAACATGGCAATTTCATAACTCCGTTTTGTCAGGGATTGGAGAATTACTAGCCTATTACTGTTTGATGCTTAATAGAATTGAGATTTAAAGACTATTGTGATAGTTTAGGTTCTTCCAACTTTTTCTACCTTATTAGGTGTAAACGACGAAATTTCTCAACCTGACCGTACACTCTAGCCCTACAAGGATTGTAGAGGAGGATTAGCAACTCTTTAGATTATTGAACATAAACAAAAGAGTTTTTTGCACTTTTAGTCCCACGACTATAGTGGCACTGACAGAATTGATCCACGACTTTTGAACCTTGCAATTTAAGTCCACGATTATTGATTTTTTTGCAAAAATGGTCCTTCCGGCCACTTTTCCGTCAAAATTTCACCGGGGAAAAAAAAATTCTCTATTTTTAGTCGGGTTAAAATTGACATTTTACTTATCTCAAAAAATTAAAAGAAAAAAATTGATATTTGACTACATACAATATTATTGGGCTACATACTATTGCCCCAGGTAGCGGAGTACATGTACCACTCCAATGCTGCTGCCGGATAACCCAACTAGCCCGGGGAACGCCACGGCCGCTCCGCCGCTTACTGACTGCCCTGCCTGCTCCAGGAACTCCGCCGCCTGGGGCAGTAGTATCTAGCCCAGTAATATTGTATGTAGTCAAATATCATTTTTTTTTTTTTAATTTTTTGAGATAAGTAAAATGTCAATTTTAACCCGGCTAAAAATGGAAATTTTTTTTTTTGGTGAAATTTTGACGGAAAAGTAGCCGGAAGGATCATTTTTTTACAAAAAAATCAATAGTCGTGGACTAAAATTGCAAGGTTCAAAAGTCGTAGATCAATTCTGACAGTACCACTATAGTCGTGGGATTAAAAATGCAAAAAACTCGTAAACAAAATGCGTATAGATACTTCTGACTCGAAACGGAACAGACAGAAAAACAACGCAGGATTTTCATGTACACATGGGATGACCACGCAGGATTCATAACATTATATTGGTGTCATTGAGATTTGAGGAAGAGAATTTGCCAAATGTCCATACAATTCACTTGGGCCTTGTATGTGAAGTAGCTAATAATTAATATCAATCATTATACACATATGATGACCATGCGAGAGAAACTCAGTCACTATTTAGATGTGCGTAAATACTAGAAAAATCAACCATTATTTGAGTATGTGTAAAAAAATAAATCACACTACGAAGACTTTGTAACAGACTCAACCGAAAAGGTGTTGACATTAATTGAAGTTATGACTTTCAGTACAAGAATTATGATACTACTACCAATCGTTATGCTGTTGAGCCGTGTCCACCTTGCAAGGTGGACACGGTTCTATATTCATAACTATAAAACTATATATTCATAATTATTGAACTCTATATTCACAATTACAGAACTCTATGTTCATAATTACTGAGCTATATGTTCATAATTATAAAACTATATATAATTTTTGAACTTCATATTCACAATTATTGAATCTCTATATTCCTAATTACAGAATTATATGTTTATAATCATGTTCACAACTCTATGTTCATAATTTTTGACATATATATTCATAATTATGAATAATTTTGGAACATCATCCACCTTGCAAGGTGAATACGGTTCTACATCATAATTTGCCTCCTACTACTACTGGGCATAAGTTAATGGGCTTTTGTGTTAATATTTGGGCTGGGCAAGTCCTTACCCATCAGAAAGGCCCAACTCAAAGGTTCCTAAAACTAAACAAATGCAATGATGAACCATTTGGTGATTTGGTGAAGGTATATCCACAACCTTAAATGTTCTTATTAAATACTACGCATTATACTAAATAATATGACACACACACACACATTTGTATATTCATAATTAATTAATCATATTATATTATCCGCCAAGCACCTTATGCTTAGATGGCATGTAGTGACTTCTCCTATGTGGAGGTCATGAGGCTCAGTGGATCGGAGGCGTTGTTGACCCTGTGTGCTTCATTAGGTTGAGAAAGTATGTTTGAACAGATACTACAATGTAATAGAGTCAGTAGCATTAAAAAAAAGGTTTAATCCCCAACCCAAAAGCCCGACAAAGCGGTGATCATGGTTCCCAAAAGGTTTAATCCCCAACCCAAAGGGCCCGACAGAGCAAGAAGCCCCCCTCACTTTGTAACTCATGGTAACTTAGCTGAACATAGAAGTTAGATATTTGCTTTACTGAGTTACTGTGCACAAGGAGTCCCCTCACTTTGAGAAGTTGCTCCCACATTGTCGCGTGTGATACTCGATTCCGGATCATTGCTCCCAAACTTCACCCCTGTAATTAACTGAGCTACCCATGCAGATAGCTTATTGTTTGGTGATCATTGGTTAGAGGTTAGTGCTTACCGTATAGTGAATTGTATCAATGATTTCGACCAACAGATTGTATTAGTGAATTATAAAAGAAATATTTGTTAAAATTAATTGTTTACTATTGACATTAACATATAAAGACATTCATTCAATTACAACAACAATAATAATAAGATTAATCATTTCAACATTTTGACTCAATGAACCCAAAAAAATGATCAAATTTATGAAACTTTGACAGATCCGTCAATAATCAAGGCCAAAATCTATGCTTCGTGCATGGTACTCTTTAAACAAACAAGACAGAATTAGTAGGCAGGTGGGATCGTGTCGGGAGTGGGTACTAAGAACAAAAGCATATTCCGAATGTTATGTTGGGATATGTAGTCAAGGGCTGGGATGCAAACTATCCATCCACTATAACTCTATAACCCCAATCGGACGGTTGATATAACTTTGCTGGTTGTGTTTCCAGCAACCTATTTATTTATTTATTTATTTATTTATTTATTTATGAATTATAATAATGTGTCATGGGTTCTTACAAAGCTCCAGCTTTAACAAATTCACTATGTTTAGTCGATGTTTATTTCAATTATTTTAAAAAAAAAAAATGTTGCTTTCCCTTGATATAATTATTGTATTAAACAATTTTTATATTAATTAAATTTTTATTAATTTATTGTAAAGTTGACAAGTTTTGATATGATAATCAAATTAAAATTAAAATTATAATTTAGGTATCATTTTGCGATTTCTTGTAAAACTGATGTGGGACCCCACCCTTTGAGAAGATAATGTTTTGTGGCGACTCACACTCCAAACTCTGGATAGGGAAGAGTTTGTCCTTTTCTTGGATATTTCTTGATTCATTTAAAACATTATCAAGCAATGAATAGTTAAATGACGCTCCGCAAAATTTTTGATGCCAACTAGGCTTTACCTTCTTTCTTTCGGGGTCTTACCCCTCCATTCCCCGCGTCCACGCACACAAACAAATAGTTCTTTATCTAAATTTTTCTTAATTCTTTTTAAACTTTATCAAACATTAGATAACATTTTTCATCCACACATCGGCCTCTCAATTATATAATACTCAAGTTAAAATATTAATTTCATGATTTTCATCACATCAATTATCTCAAAATTTAAGTAGATAATTGACACCAAATCTCACCAAAAAAAGAAAAAAAAAAAAACCCACTAAAATCTTTTAAAAAATTAAATTAATTTTGTTCTTTCTTTTCAAATTTGAATCATATATATATTTGCCAAGTTCATTGTATTATGTCATTGTGATAATGTTGTGTTGTGAAGTTGCATCAGTCTTGGTCGGTGGTGGACCACGTCGACATAGAAATTAAAATGGCCATTGGTGTCAACTACCAACTAGGCATGGCTGAACATTTTTTATTTTTTATTTTTTGATACTTTATAACTTATCCACAAGGTTGCAAGTATTGGGAAAAGGGTCAAATAGGCCCTCAAACTTTTCATAAGGAGTCAATTAGGCCTTCCAACTTTCTAAAGTTGCAATTAGACACACGAATTTTTAATCTCAATGCAAGAAGACCCATTGACCGGGTAACCACCTGCAATCTCAGGTAAAATGCTTTGTAGATGCTGACTAGGCACAATCTTTACACATTTGGCTTGCCACTAAGAAAAAAAAAAAAAAAAAAAAAAAAAAAAAAAAAAAAAAAAAGGAAACAAAATTGGGGGGAAAAAAAAAAAGAAACAAAATATTACAAATATAAATAAGAAAAACGAAATAAGTATAGTAAAGGGGAAATGGGGAAATTGAAATTGGGAAAGCAGAAGCGAACTCTAGAACCCTAAGACCCTATCAAAATCAATTCTCTCTTCAGTCTCAACCCTCA
The DNA here is from genome assembly GCF_001879475.1 of Ipomoea nil. Taxonomy (NCBI): domain Eukaryota; kingdom Viridiplantae; phylum Streptophyta; class Magnoliopsida; order Solanales; family Convolvulaceae; genus Ipomoea; species Ipomoea nil. The sequence continues at coordinate 1,027,971 of NW_017617454.1, forward strand.
TTCACCTAGAATTGAAATTTACGAAGGAATATCACAGGCTAACAACTCGACGAAGCCTATTATTGTTGATTGGAGTGGAGCTTGAAGACGAAGCTATTGGCAGTAAATGAGCAGTCGGACGACTCTGTAATAGTTGGAACTTGAAGACGAGGTTGTAGCAATCAGTTTTTCTTCATCCACGGACAGAGAGCAGTCGAATGAGTCTGAAAAGAGGTAATAAACATATCCCTTGTATATTTGAAGGTAAAAATATGGGTTTTGTATATTTGCAGGTATAGATATGGGTATTTGTATATTAAATAGTATTGGCAGTGGCTTTTTTTTTTTGACTTGTGTGAATTTGGATTGCTTTGTGATATGTGTAAAGCCATGCCCATTTCAAGCTACTGGTTCATGGGATGAAAGTCTAAAATGCTTCCAGCTGAAAACACTAACTGCAGTACACAAATGTAATCTAAAATACAGCTTGGCAATTGTGAACCAAAAGTTGATTGAAGATAGGTATGAGGATAAGGTAAGAGATAACCCTACTATTGGACCAATAGAATTGAAAAAGCACATCAAATCAGAATTGAAACTCAATGTGGGCATATGCATGGTGAGAAGAGCAGTGAGGGCCATACTAAAGAAAATAAATGCTGGTTTTCAAGATCAATTTCGCAAAATTCGGGATTATGCTGCTGAATGTATGAACTCAAATCCTGGAACAAATGCAAAAGTAAAAACTAATATAACTACCCCTACTAGTCCTTGTGTGTTTCAACGATTTTATGTTTGCTTTGGGGCTTTAAAGTTAGGGTTTTTAGAAGGGTGTAGGAAAGTGATTGGGCTGGATGGGTGCTTTCTAAAAGGACTTTTGAAAGGTGAAATCTTAAGTGCAGTTGGTAGAGATTCTAACAACCAAATGTACCCAATAGCATGGGCAGTCGTAGAGATAGAGAACACTGATTCTTGGCGGTGGTTTCTAGGGTTATTGAAAACAGATTTGGGCATCACCAATACTTATCCATGGACAATAATCAGTGATCAACAAAAGGTAAAACAACAACAATAAAATACCATTTATCTTGAAATACCACTTATGCATTTTACTTGAATAATTATCTAATATATTCTATTTTATATCTTTTGTAGGGTTTAACACATGTGATTCAAGAGTTGTTTCCTGACTCCAAGCACCGTAATTGTGCAAGGCATGTGCATGCTAATTGGAGTAAGCTACATCGAGGGAAAGTGTTGAAGAAACACTTTTGGATGTGTGCCAAGGCTACAACTGAATCTCAATTCCAGGAACAACTTAAGTGTTTAGAAAAGATGGACCGTACTGCAAAAGCTGACTTAGAAAGGTAAACTGTTTCATAAATGTATTGCATATATATATATATATATATATATATATATATATATATATATATATATATATATTATTTTAGGATATCTATGTGTTAAGTTATATGTGTCAATGTGTGTTAAGGTACCCTCCAAGGTTGTGGTGCAAGGCTTTCTTTAGGACATTTGTTAAGTGTGATGCTGTAGATAACAATTTGAGTGAGGCTTTTAATGACACTTTGGTGAAAGCAAGAGTGAAGCCCATTATCCCTATGTTGGAAGACATAAGAATAGGGGTGATGAAGAGGATTGCAAAAAAAAGGAAAGATGTTGAAAGGTGGACAGGAAATTATGGACCCTTGGTAATGAAGAAACTAACTTCAAACATAGGTGAAAGTATGGTATGGAAGGTAATTACATTATCTCTTTCATTACTGTCTCATTGCCTTCCTTTTAATTATATTGTGCAATGCCCACTGCCAGTAAAGATGACTCTTTAATTATATTCTAACTTGATTATTATATTATACTAGGTTGATTTCAATGGAGATGACGGTTATGAAATTAAGAAAGGAAGACAACAATTCAAAGTGAAACTTGCAGGTAGAAGCTGCTCATACAACTCATGGGATCTTTCTGGTATACCATGTCCACATGCAATTTGTGCAATCTTTGATACTGAAAGGGACCCAGAAGGATACTTGCTCCAATACCAAAAAAGATGGCAGGTAGACCAAAAAGAAAAAGAAATCGTGAGGCCAATGAAGTCCCAACTCGTCAGAAGCCATCCACTACTACTACTACCATGGGCAGTGTCAAGACAAGGGTATCGAAAAGGGGAAAACAGATGCATTGTTCTCTTTGTAAGAACCCGGGCCATTATAAAAGAACATGCCCTAATAAGAGTGGCCAACAAGATGTTGAACCAATGAACTGACAAGCAAACTATCATAAACTTTTTTGTTATTTGCCAAACAAACTTTTTTGGTACTATTGCCATTTGAATCTTTTTTGACTGTTTTATGTACTTAGGTGTTGAATTATGCCTTTGGCAATATGTAAACAATGGCAAAAAATCTCAGTTGGCAACATGTAAACAATGGCAAAAATTTTGATTTGGCAACTATGTGAATGAAAATGTATGGTTGTGCTTTATGATTGGCAGATTGGAATTTTATGATTGGCAGGATGGCTTCTTGATACAACTTTTGTAATTGTTATACTTTGGCAGATGCTTCATACATTTTCATATTATATTGACAGATTCTTTGTGGAAAAATATTTACCAAAGTCATATTCTTTCAATATGATTGCTGCCTTTGTGATGAGAGGCAAGAAACCACATTGCATATTATTTTCATTCCATTGCCAGTTAAATTAGTTTTAAGACATGCATCCTATATAGTAGTTTTATATGATGAACATGCTAAGAAAAAAACAGGATGTTCCATATATAAAATCATACTGTCATTATACATCACAGTGGAATAACACAACTCCGATCTAATCCAAATATTATCAAATGTTCAAATCCGATTTAATCTGACAATCAGATATACCCGACCGAACCCGAAATTATTTTCATTCCATTGCCAGTTAAATTAGTTTTAAGACATGCATCCTATATAGTAGTTTTATATGATGAACATGCTAAGAAAAAAACAGGATGTTCCATATATAAAATCATATTGTCACTATACATCACAGTGGAATAACACAAATCTGATCTAATCCAAATATTATCAAATGTTCAAATCCGATTTAATCCGACAATCCGATATACCCGACCGAACCTGAAATTAGGATAATCCGATGGGTTTAGGATATTTTTTTCTCGGATTGGATTATAAATTTTTAAACCGAAATCTGAAGGGGTTGTGCTTCCGAAAAATCGATTCGTCCCAACCTGCCCGACGCACACCCCTACTTGTCACACCTCTCTTTGTGTTCGCTGTGATAATCACAATTCTTTCATTCAAAATTTGGAAACAAAAAGCTCTACTTATAGACAGAGGTATTGACAGTGCTAAGAGAACAGATTACCCTACTTCCTATACTGATGATCATCAACTTCAGACAAAGGAGCCTCTTAGCATCAACATCGTAGCATTTGAACACACTCTATTGAGACTCAAGAACGCAGCTATCGTCTCTGCCACAGACAATGGAAGATTGCCAAGGGGCCGAGTTATCGCTGTCAAGAGGCTCTATGGAGGCCGGGAGATCCATGGAGACCGCGAATTCTTTGCTGAAATGGAAACTCTCGGAAAGGTGAAGCACGAAAATCTGGTGCGCGTTTGAAGATGAGACTCAAGCACGCAGTTATCGTCACCGGCAGTGACAACTTTAGCAGGAGCTATATCATTGGAAATGGCGGCTTGGGGACAACATACAAAGGAAGATTTCCAAGGGGCCGTATTATCGCTATCAAGAGGCTCTATGGAGGCCGGGAGATCCATGGAGACCGCGAATTCTTTGCAGAAACGGAAACCATCTCGGAAAGGTGAAGCACGAAAATCTGGTGCCATTGGTTTGCTATTGCCCGTTTGAAGAAGCGTATTTCTTATTTATATTTTTAATATTTTTTTCCCCAATTTTGTTTCCTTTTTTCTTTTTCTATTTTTTTTTTTTTTTTTTTTTTTTTTTGCTGAGTGGCAAGTCAAATGTGTAAAGATTTTGCCTAGTCAGCGTCTACAAAGCATTTTACCTGAGATTGCAGGTGGTTAACCGGTCAGTGGGTCTTCTTGCACCGAGATTAAGAGTTCGTGTGTCTAATTGCAACTTTAGAAAGTTGGAGGGCCTAATTGACTCCTTATGAAAAGTTAGAGGGCCTATTTGACCCTTTTCCCTTGATTTTAATATGTAGAAATAATAATCATAATAATAATACGGAGTAATAGATAAATAAATAATGTTGAAATCTATCATTTTCATTTTCGAGCAATTTGCGAATCCCTATTATTTAATTGCTAGATATGCTTTCTTAATTTAATAACAACTTGCTGGCAAGTGGTAAGTAGACGTTGCAATGAAACTTTTCATATTGGAATATTATATCTATCAACTTTAATAATAATATAATTAAATATTGGATGTGACTATGTGCTTGTTTGGTTACGATTATTGGTGGATTTGTTAAAATTTTGACAAATTTATCATTTTAACATTTTAATTTTCGTCAAAACGTCAAATAAATTGTTTGGTAATTTCAGATTTGGAAAGTAAACTGTTGAGAGGTTTAATTTGACGTTTTAGGGAAAGATTAATTATTAAAAAAAAAAAAAACTAAAGAACTACCTTAAATTAAGGGGCTTTTTGGCTTCTCTTATAAAGAGGAGCTAAAGAGCTCACCTTTCAAACATTTTAGACATGGGATCAAAACGTCATTTATAAAGGGGAGTCCGACTTTATTTTATTTTTTTAAATATATTTTTGTTTAGTATTCTTATTATTATTGTTGTTGTTGTTATTGTAAATTTTATTTTATCGGGTGACGCAAATATTCGAATCCATGATCTTTGCATAGAGTCAACTTTTATACCAAATTAAAACATATGCTTCATCTCAACTACAAATCTAAATAGATAATTAAATTGCGCACACACAATCACACACACACACACACACATATATATATATATATATATATATATATATATATATATATATATATATATATATATATATTATGCTTAACACATTCAATTTGACAATGACATGGCCATGGGCCACCAAGAACAATGGTGTAGTGGCCTTCTTTTCATTGTGCCATCGACTGCGAATGATGGCCTTTGTTCTTTTCTATGATCACCACTCACCAGATAATGATGACCTCGTCTACATAGGTAATTTAGTTAGATAATTAATATTCAATTAGTAGATTGACACTCACGGGAGATTACTGATTCACTATGATTTATTCATCTACTATTACGTCGAAGTTAAGTAACAAGACCATAGAAGTAGGGGTGCCCAAGGTTCTGCTTCAATTCGGAATCGTCGATTTGCGGTTTCAAGATAGCCGGAACCGGAATCGAAACCTTATTTAGGTGGTTCCTGTCCAGTTCCGAAACCTACGATTTTAGTTAGACGCGCCGTTTCTAATCAATTTTTTTTTAATGTTACTTACTTAATGCTTAGTGCTTACTCTGTATTTAGACTTCAATATTATATTTATAGAATATATATATATATATATATATATATATATATATATATATATATGATATTTTACACAGTTCCAAACTGGAACCGTTAGTAAAACAACCAACTCGAACCGGAACCAGAACCATACGTCCAAAATCAGAATTGTGCGTACGATTTTGATTCTGGTTCGGTTCGAACCGGACGATTGGAATCGAACCGCGGATACCCCTACTTAAAAGGCTATTGATAGCTGAGTATGAACACTCGACTTTAATCTCTCCACCTATGAGATTATTGAGTTACCATGATTTATCCATCCATGCATAATTGTGATGGGGCAGAGTAATGAGACATTAGGATCGAAGACATCACCTTTTGCACCTTGGTAAGGATGGCCTTTTATATTTTAGACTGGAAACTCGCAACAAGTTTTTTTTTTTGAAAATACTGGAAGGGGAACCCCAAAACCGGCTAGCTCCCGGTTCTCAAGCTATTCTTGAAGTGCATAATATCAACTCTATCCTTCTCAAGGATATCACAAATATCACTCGGAGCTTAAGAGGACTCTTGAACTTGATTCAATGGCATATCTTCCTGACCGGAACAGGCCTATTTGAGCCTGTGGAGCCAACTAGCCATCAACTTGGACCTTGGTCTAACCATGGTTAAGATGGAATTTAACTATGGATAAACTCATGACCCATACGACAACATCGTAGGCGCAAAACGACAGAGCCCAGTACCCCGAACAAACCGCATCCATCGGAGCTATATTTATATTTATATATATACGAGTCAGAGTCCAATTCCCAAACGATTCTCTTCTTCCCCCTTTAGATTTTTTATTTTTTTCTTCTCTTTTACTAGCCTTTCTATTTTTAATCTCAGGGAGAGGGAAGCCAAAAGCATAACCAAAATCGGATTTTTACCTCTCCAATTCAACCATGGCTATCTCTAGCTGCTCCACGGTGTTTCCCTCGTTCGAGTGCCGCTCGGATCCGGACTTTTCGGGCCGGGTTCCGCGTCACGAGTGCCCCGGCGCCGGCCTGCGCCCTAACTCACTGAGTCAGGGATCTAGAGGCTACGGTCTGTCTTCTCTGATCCTCAGGTTCCCGCCCAACTTCGTGCGCCAGCTCAGCATCAAGGCTCGGAGGAACTGCAGCAACATCGGCGTGGCGCAAATCGTGGCGGCTTCGTGGTCCAACAACAAGGCCGCCTCTGGCATCCCCCCGGCGGCTAAGGCACTAGATGCCGCCGCCGCCGCCATTTCCCCTCCTGAGGTTTCAAGCCCTGTGGCTGAGGAGGAGGTGGTGTTGGTGGATAATGGTAGTTGTAGTGACCCAAATGTACAGATTCAGGATTTGGCCCATGCCAATTACGCTTCATTTTTGAGTTCAGATGGGAGCGTTGCAGTTCATGCCGGTATGCTCCTCTGCTCTGTTTTAGATTTGAATCTAATGGTTAAGCAATAATGGATTTTTTGCACGTTATGTGTTTGATGATATTGCTCTGAAGGGAGATCTGTTTATAGAAATGAAATTAAAGAAGCTGTTTTTTTGTTCATATTGCTATCTAGAACTTCTAGACTGAGGATTGTATTATTAAGTTGAAATGTGGATTATGTTTATACCACATGTATATATAAAGTTATCTCATTTGTAGTATTGACTTTGAGATTACGTCTGTGTATGTGTATATGGATTTTGAGTAATAAAGGAGTCTATTCTTGTTTTCTGCAGGTGAAAGATTGGGGCGAGGTATTGTTACTGATGCAATAACAACTCCTGTTGTTAACACGTCTGCTTATTTCTTCAACAAGACTTCAGAGCTCATTGATTTCAAGGTAATTGCTGTCATCATGTTTCCTTGCTTAGATGTTCAATGTTTGCACCATGATAAACAGATGCACAAACTAATGGTCTGGGTAGAGATTGCTGGATAATAGGAAAGCCAGTTTAGGAAGTGCTGGGTTAATTTCTGAGTTTGTGGGATGTGTTAGTTCAGGAACATGCTATGCACTGTTGAAAATAAGGTCATTTAGTATGGTAAGCCAAGTTTGTTGCATGGATTAATTTGTTTATGGTGATTTGATCTCTGGCAGGAGAAAAGACGTGTAAGTTTTGAATATGGCCGCTATGGGAACCCTACTACTATTGTTGCAGAAGAGAAGATAAGGTCAGCTCTCTATTTGATGCATTTACTTGTGGTGGCATATATGTGATTTGATATTTTGAGGCCATTTGGTTCTTTCTTACTGGAACAGTGCGCTGGAGGGAGCTGAATCAACCTTGTTAATGGCATCTGGAATGTGTGCTAGTACTGTAATGTTGCTGGCATTGGTCCCTGCTGGTGGGCATATAGTGACAACCACTGATTGCTATAGAAAAACCAGGATATTCATAGAGACAGTACTTCCTAAAATGGGGATCACGGTAAAATAATACTTCCTCTCCCCATCTGTACTACTACTTGCTTATTTCTATCATTGTTTTGGTTCATTTTTAATCTTCTGAAGTGTATCAATTTTGTATGCAGGCTACAGTCATTGATCCTGCTGATATGGATGGTCTGGTGTCTGCATTAAATAAAAATAAAGTCAGTTTTGGAAATCATTATAAGCTTCCCTTTAACTTGTTTAAAGCTATAAGATTTAAGTAACAGTCCATCCTTATTGACCAGCATAGTTCTTCTCTGCAGGTGAGCCTTTATTTCACAGAATCTCCGACAAATCCATTGTTCAGATGTGTTGACATTGAGCTGGTTTCAAGGCTTTGCCATGAAAAAGGTGCCTTGGTTTGCATAGATGGAACATTTGCTACTCCTCTCAACCAAAAGGCCTTAGCTCTCGGTGCTGACCTTGTTCTGCATTCCGCAACAAAATTCATTGGGGGACATAATGATGTATGCTGATGTTACTGCTAGTGTTTTTAGCTACCATGTACTCCTATTTGTTATGTATTGACCAGTTTCATCTAAGCTAAATGCATTTCTTGTTGCAGGTACTGGCAGGATGCATTAGTGGACCTGAAAAGTTGGTTTCAGTTGTTCGTAACTTGCATCATATCCTGGGCGGTACTCTTAATCCTGTGAGTGTTCTTAATTGATGTTCTGATGTTTGATTTTTCTATATTTTCTTGAGACTATTTAGCTAAAATATAATTTTAAATGGGTGAATATGTTCCATATTCACTGTGTTTTGCTAGTTGTGCTTGAATTTTATGTTACCGAATTACTTACATTCAATTTTCATTGATTTATTAGAATGCTGCATATCTTATCATCCGAGGCATGAAAACGCTGCATCTTCGTGTACAGCAACAAAACTCAACAGCATTGAGGATGGCCGAAGTTTTAGAGGCCCATCCAAAGGTATAGTAATTAGATCTTTTCTAGTCCAAATGGATCTTAAAAACTGTTGCAAGTAGTGAATTTTTGTGTTTTTTTTTTTTTTTAAAAAATTATTTTTTAGATAAATAAATATAATTACATAACACTCTAACAAGAGTAGAAGAACAGTAAAGCAAAATAATCATATAATGAAAGCTAAATTTTGTTTTTCATTTTAATGACAAGACATTTTGAATAAACAAAAGCTTCTTGCAGAGCAATGCTCCTTTCCATTTTTACTTTCTTTCGTTTTCTAAATTTGTTTCAGTAGAATTGATTCTTGAAAATGAGTTGCAGGTGAGACGTGTCTATTATCCTGGCTTGCCAAGCCATCCGGAACATCACATTGCAAAGAAGCAAATGACTGGGTTTGGTGGTGTTGTCAGTTTTGAGGTCTGTATTTCTCTAAGCTTCAGACAACCATTTATATTCACTCACACACTTCTTTTACAAAAGCTAATAAGGATGTCATTGATTAGATTGATGGGGACCTGATGACCACTGCAAAATTTGTGGACGCACTGAAAATTCCATACATTGCCCCATCCTTTGGTGGATGTGAGAGCATCGTGGACCAGCCCGCAATTATGTCTTATTGGTATGTACATATTCTACCCTCAACCCCCATGACACTGACACTGCCCCTGACTGGAACTTTGTTGAACACAATATTGCAACCCGGAGATTGCATTCTCAGTCTGATAGTTTCATAATTAGATCCTAAGTGGGTTTAAAAACCCGAGCTTTCCACGCATCAAGCATGCCCCATCTTCACCTTCTCTGATTGATTATTTTATCTTTGATGCATTTGGAAACAGGGATCTTACTCAGGCAGAAAGGGCGGCGTATGGAATCATGGACAACTTGGTTCGATTCAGCTTCGGGGTGGAGGACTTTGAAGACGTGAAAGCTGATGTTCTTCAGGCTCTAGAGACCATATAGGGCGTCTGACCTTGCAATTTGTTCTTCCCCTTTCCGTGCTTTTCCCATTTCTGTTTTAGTCATTCTAGTTGGTTTGCTTGTTTCTTTTACTTAGATTGTTGAATTCGCACTTTGTTCGCCGTTCCCAATTCGATCAAATGTTATCTGCTTCCTCTTTTGAACTGTGCAAGTGTGCTACACTCCTCTTTCTTGTATGATTCTTAACATTAACTGAATGGAGTGTATGTAAAGCATTTGCAAAAATGGATAATTGCTTGCAGAGAATCTCCGTGGCATATTCTCCCATGATGCTTGAGGATAACAGAGAATCCCCATGGCATATTCTCAGCCAGTATTAAGAATTAATTAGGCTGATTTGACAGAGAATTTGAAACTCATAATTAACATTATATATGGATATGTTTTCACACACTCCACTCAAAACCCAGAGGTTTCAACATGAAACGAAACATATATGAACAAAGCAAAAATGTCAGATTCAACATAACATATATGCAAGCAAACCTTTTGCGGAATCTGTTCTGTTCAAGAAAGGGATATATAGATGAAGGGTCATGCAAAGAAGGTCTCAGGTGCAAAAGTAAGGAGAAATTTGAGCTTTTGATCTGTCCAGATCAACTGTTCTAAAAAAAAGAGCCCTTCTAATCTACACGACGCCATCTTCTCCAGTAAACCATCTTTGATTTACTGTATTTGCATTTTGTTCAAATCATGGAAGGCACAAAATTGTCTCCTGGAAGGCACAACAATGTACACTGGAAAGCACAACTATGTGCTCTGGAAGGTATATATATATATATATATATATATATATATATATATATATATATATATATATATATATGATGGGAAATATATCCCGGGGTCAAACTCCCCGTACGCTCCGTGCTCTCGTTTAGGTCAGAGTCAAACGGTTCGCGTCCCGGTCCATGGATCAAGGTCAAACCTGCCTACGCTTGACCCTATAAATAGGGCCTTAGCCCTCCAAGTTAGGGGTTCCTCCTCTTCCACTCTCTCTCTCTACAACAATGCTCTCACTTCTCTCTAAGACAAGAAGAGTAATTCTTAATAAAAGAACCCCTTTGATCTACATCATTGTTCTTCTCTCCTTGTTCAATATTCATATATTTACATACATATGGATACACCCAACCGTACCGGGGAATTAACCGTATCAATATATATGTTAATTTGTTTAGGAAAGCTCGTAGGCCAGCGCCAACCTGTGCGGCCCACCTTGACATCCCTAAACTCTTTATAGTGTGGTTTACTTATCCTGTATAATTTGTGAGCTATTACAAAGGAGCTGAGTTTACTTAATGTACATATTTAAGTGCGCTTTAGCTTAGAGTTTACTTAATATATATCTTCATATATTAGCAACAATTTTCCTCTTCACCCAAAAATATGTGATTAACAAAATCATGAAGTAAAGACTTTGAATTCATGCATATGTAATAATTATTTGGAGAATTGTCATGGTATAGGTTCGATCAAGACGTGTTTAAAAGTTCGAATTCATGTGTATACAATAAATCTTGAGAGAGTTTTCCATTTCCGCCATGGGAACACTTGAATGTGACTAGATTAATTTCATCTCGACGAGAGTTGTTGTATACTTGTATGGGCCTCGACCGGAGCTTGACTAGATTAGCTAGACTAGCTTGGCATGTAGTGACCTTTTTCATATGGGAGGTCATGAGATCGAATCTCAGTGGAATCTTAGTGGAGGCATTAATGAATGAACATAACAATAGAGTCAGGAGGGATAGAGTCCCAAAACATTAGAGTGATCTTGATCAAACGCTAACGAGGCTAAAGTATGAGCATGTAAATTAACCGATCTAGAAAGGACATTGGTCCACAATGACCCCAACATAGGACAAACTGGTCGCGGAGCTCGAATGAAGTGAATGTCGTAATTCTGAGTAATCCATGAGAATATCGCCGCGGAGCTCGACTGAAGTGAATGTCGTAATTCTGAGTAATCCATGAGAATATCGCCATCCCACACAGCTGAGTTCCGAGCAGTCCACAAGGAGTAGAGAACGGTAGCCGTAAGTCCACACTCCTCTGTCAAAGTAGCCAAGCCGGAAAAGAGTTGGTCAAAGTATTTGTGATGGGCAACTTTGAAGGGCATGTAGGATCCACCTCCACGATGGAAGAATATCACATAGAGCCTTCCATAAAAAAAGTCTTCCATTTAGGAGGGATTTTCCGCTTCCACGATGTAACCCATCTATAAACTACCCCGGGTATGCTCATATTCTCCCATAATCTGCCTATAAGCAGTGTATAAATTCCTTTTGAGTCACCTAGCCAATATCATGAGTCTTCGTAATTCAAGCTAATAGGAACATATATTACAATGTAATAGAGTCTTCAAAAAAAATAAACATGAAAAATAATTAATTAGGGAGTAATTAATTTAATAACGGACCTATAATAGCAGCTTGCGGTTGGGGAATCTGAGTGCGTCTATTTCATACACTATTTCTGTACCTATGGGACATGCGAGTAAATAGGGAAGAATGCTAACCTACAAAAACAAGAAAGGCAAAATGAGAGCGGGAGAGATAGATCCGAGGCGAGGGCTCCAATTTGTTTCATGCACATTTGGTCGGAAGGATTGGGGAATTCAATGGGGAGATTGAGGAATCGGATTCTGATCACGTTGGCCCTGCAGATGATGGCATCCGCCGGCGCAATGCGGTTTGATTTGCAGTCCGGATCCTCCAAGTGCATCACGGAGGACATCAACAAAAACGCCATGACCGTCGGCAAGTACTCCGTCATCAATCCTCTCGACGGCCAACCCTTGCCGGACTCCCACAAGACCACCATCCGGGTAACGTTCTTCATTCACAATTACCAAATTGTGAAATTAGGGTTTTCGCATTGTGTCTGGAAATGATAATCTCATAATCCTTTTCAATAAAGGAATGATGATTGAGGTGCGTTGCATAAAAATGTTACTCCGTATCTTTTAACTAAAAGGAATAAGTGTCATGGCTTCTGCACAATTGGGTCTATGAACTTAAAAAAATGTGAAAGAAGTAAAATATGTGTAATTGAGATATTTTTTTCTGGTAAAATCCTATCATATAAGTTATATGGTATGTATTAAGAATTTCATTTCCTCTGCCATACTAGTTGTGATGAAAAATTTAAATGTTTTCAACTTAAATTGCAATAAAAGAAATCATAAAAATCACATTTTTTGCTTGTTTGATGGTTAAATTGCAAACTTTTTAAGTTAAGTGAACCAATTGCACTTGTTCTTAACTAAAATGTCTATCTTTGTAGTGGTGGGTTGAGTAATCACTGTATTGGAATTCTATGTTGTTTTATTGCTTAAGTAGTAGATAGCTGGGTTAATGTTGTGGAACTGCTTGCTGCACAGATTTTAATTGAACTGTTTCAGACATTGATTATAGCTTTAATGGGGATGATGATGCAGGTAACTTCTCCAGATGGTCATCACTATCACTATGCAGATTCTGTGGATGGTGGTGATTTCGCGTTTACTGCAGCTGAGGGTGGCAACTATATTACTTGTTTCTGGGCGCCTGAGCACAAGCCGCCTTTCACATTGTCGGTTGATTTTGATTGGAAGACGGGATTTGCTGCCAAGGATTGGTCGAAAGTTGCCAAGAAAGATCAGATAGAAGTGCGTGTTTGTAATCCCACTCCCTCCGGTTTTCTTGTTCAACCTGTGCATATAATGATGCTATGTGGCTAGTCGTTTCTCTTTTGCACTTGTGATTGCTTAGTTGATGGTGAAATAGTACCTCAGACGAATTAAACTACCTAGAATGAAAGGGGAGAAAAACTAAACGAATCTCTTAGTTCATAACAGAGTGAGATTTCTTGATTTTCTTTATCCTTCCATTGCAAGGAGCACAACTATCTTCCTGCTTAGAATGTGGAATGCTATTTATATTTGTTCTTAGGAATCTTAGGTGTTTAAACTCGAGCAGTTGAGCTAAATAAGTAGTTTGTTCTATTCCCTCCCTGCTGCTTCTCTTTGGCCTTCGAGTTTATTGATTTGCAGCATATTCCATAGTGCAGCTTGTGATTCTTGAATTTAGAACTGCTCATCTTTTATAGCCATTGGTTGCAGGAGATGGAACTCGAGCTTATGAAATTGTTGGACGCGGTGACAGCCATTCACGATGAGATGTACTATCTTCGCGAAAGGTAAGATCATGCATATGTGTGTGTATATATATATATATATATATATATATATATATTTCCACCAAAGAGCCCGGGAATTGTTTGTTTATCCTTGTGTTTGTGAATGTTGTGGTATGTTTAGGGAGGAAGAAATGCAAGTACTGAATAGAGCAACTAATTCGAAGATGGCGACTTTCAGTTTTCTGTCGATCTTTGTTTGCTTGTGTGTGGCTGCTATGCAACTATGGCATTTGAAGACATTTTTTGAGAGAAAGAAGCTCATCTGATTCTTCGTGCTTCATGTTTCTCTTGTTACCAGGAGACTTTGATTTCTGGTTCTCTATTGTGGGTTAGGGTAGATGACAGAACTGTATAACAATCAATCCTCTTCTTACCTGTTAGCTGAGGATATTTGATAAAATTTTTGTGGTCAAAAGAATATTCTATAATTGTAGATAGTCTTTTTCTTTTTTAAATAATAATAATTATTCAGTCAATTCGCTGTCTTTGACATCCATTTATTTCATTTTAGTTTAAGGGTTTGGTCAATTTGAAGTACAGGGAATTAGGACTGGAAAAGTGCCATAAAGATTGATATAAATGGATGGAGAAGAATGATAAATGATCATATCTGTATGGACATAAGAAGTAAGAACCAAAATGTTTGGTTATTACTCCATCCAAACCAACACAACAGCCCATAGCCCATATTGATGGGTCAAATTTGCCATTTTAATAATTTAAACCAGCTTGGTTGGCGTGAATGGTTATGCACTTTTGCTCTTTAAGAGAGGTTGGGAGTTCGATCCCCCTTATGTATGAAAAAACCAATTTGACCAGCACTTTGCCCTTTAATTGGGCAGTCACAGAATGAGGATTAGTCTAAGTATATCTGAATTGGGTCGGCCCAGTCAGGGTCGACACCTCGGGTGATCTGACAAAAAAAATAAATAATTTAAATAATTTATTTTAAATAATTAAATTTCACCCAATAATCACTCATAATTCGGCTGATTTGTAATGCTTGAATTATTGAGTTAGACATATGGTTAGATAATCCCATTAATTACACCCATCAATTTTGTCTTATAAACATTTTTTAGTCAATTCGGTATTTGTTTATTAGTTGTAGTTTCGGAAATGTTCGGTGCCTTTCAAGGTCGGATTTTCCTTTCTTCCACGCATTCTTCTCCCAACTGATCAAATTGTCCATTCCAAGCCAAGCTAAGCTACCATTCTGCCATATCTCTCCATTTCTATTATATATCTATATAATATATATATTTTCCGGCGCGCCACCCCACATATCAACCAGCTAGTATATATAGGCAGAATGAGCCACCCTTCCTTCGCCGCAGCGCCGCCGTGCTCTCTCAGTAGCTACCGCTTCTCACAACCGCCCAACCGGCGGTTATTGCGGTTTCCCGGCCGCGCCGATAACACCGACAACCTCTTCACCCCGAACCGGCGGCGGATCACCACCACTACTACCTCGGCTCCTCCTCGTAGCTCCAAACCTGTTCCCCATCATCATCGTAACATCGTAAAAGCTCATCAATCCACTCAAACCTTCACCTACAGAGTCAAGACCGACATTCCCTTGTATGAATCACCCGAGGTCTGTCTTATTTTACTTATCATGTTTTTTAAATCAGTATGTATCTGTCTCGTTTTACTTATCATGTTTTTAAAATTAAGAAACATTTGTCTTGTTTTATTTATTGTGTTTTAAAACTAGTGCGTATCTATCTCCTTTTATTTTTCAATTTTTTTAAAAGTCGGTTTGTAACAATCCATAAGTTTGATGGATGTTTGAATTAATGTACGTACAAAATGTAATGCAGGCTTCATTTGACCAGTATCTAGAGGACAAGCCCAGAGTTCTCAAAGCCTTGTGTCCTTACGAGAAGCGAAAACCTGAACAAATTAACGAGGTATATATATATATGTGTGCTTTTATAACTTTTCCTTGAAATCATGAAATCTTAATTGCTTAACATGGAACATCATTAAATGCATCATTTTAATTTTTTTTTTTTTTTTTATGGAAAAATGATGGTTTAGTTTAATAATTATGATCATTGGGTAAGTTTAGTTCTTTCTTCTCCCAAATAAAGTTTAGTTCTTTCAGTTATATATTTTTCATGGTAGGTTTAGTATTCTAGTTATGATCAAACGACTAATATAATTTGGTTCATGGAGATCAAATTAATCACTTTATTAGTGGGATCAAATTCTGTCACTTTGATAATAATATAATGTACATGACAAGTCAGGAAAGGGATGGTCAAGAGGGTGAAGTATAATTCTCGTAGTAGAAACTTATTACAAATAAATCAAGTTTACCTCGTGCACACTTTACCTTCGAATAATGATTGCAAGTTTAGTGAGTTTAATTCTTATCAATGCCTTTTTAGTTGAGCTCCAAACCCGTCGTGTAGAGTCTTAAGGTAGTTGAATATAATTGAAGTAGATATTTTTTTGTATTTTGTCTCTTTTGATATGATCATTTCATGATGGTTGGCTGGTGGTGTTACAAAATCCACTATATATATATGGGGACTCGCTATCACGTACGTGTGTTATAAAATGACAAGTGTAAAACATCGTAATAAACATCTACGTCGTACATTTGAACAATCAAGTGTAACTTTATGATGAATAATATTGTGGCCCGCATGGGCAGCTCACCTCTATAAAAGTTAGAAAGAATGACCACGGATCAAGTCTTACCAGCGGCAGTGTGTGAGCAACTTGTTCAGTTGAATTACCATGATTTACATCCTTTCAGATGCTCTGTGTATTTATTCATCGAATACATGTATTATTATATATACTGCATGTTTTGCATGGCAGGAAGAATGGAGGATATACATGGCGCCCATAGATTTCATGTTCCTCTCCGCCACGCCGGTGGTTCATATGAGACTGCGGTGCAAGACAAAAGGCATAGGATACCCTTCCGGCATTCCGCCCAACACTTCCAAGCTGCTCGAGTTAAAAGTTGTAAGTATAAGAGTCGATTTTACGACTTTACAGTAGCTACATAATAACCATCTTAAGATATTTAATTGCCCAACACTTCCAAGCTGCTCGAGTTAAAAGTTGTAAGTATAAAAGTCGATTTTACGACCTTACAGTAGTTACATAATAACCATCTTAAGATATTTAATTTTCAAGGTCTTTCTTTCTTTATATTATATATCAACTTACAATTATTTATGTCAGGGGAGTAGTGGGTGCAGAACCTATCACTTTCTTCCGTCCTTGTGCATTACTCGAGAATATAATGTACACGGGTAAATCATATATACTTTGTGACCCTAGACGTTAAGAAGCACAAAATTAGTCTAAATTGCTCACAACTAATTGGCTCAAACTAAGAAGACCAATATGTCACTCTACTAAGAATAGTCAAACTTAGAATCTTGTATTTAGCAAACTAATATGACCAACTTGGTTGGGCTTGTCGGCCCCAAGCTAAGTTATTATAATTATTTTGGTTGAGGTGTGTAGATCAAGCATATAATATATACGGAGTATATATATAAATAAATGTGCAATCTAACTATTAACTTAGATTTAATGTTAATGTAACCATATAATGCAGGTTAAATCGGAGCTTAGGGGAGATTTGGATTCATTGATGAAGCATACACAATTCAATCTGGGGGTTGAAGGAGTGGTATACCCAGACAGAAAGGGATCAAGAACTAGGATTAAAGGCCATCTTTTGATGTCCATAACCTTTTCTCCACCACCTGCCCTAGCTCTCATCCCTCAACACCTTCATAACGACATCACGCAACTGGTTAGCTAGTTTAACTCATACATTTATCGAGAATAAATATTAAAAATTTCTCTGGGCACCCGCAACCCCCTCACTCTGAGAGCTGAGGTTGCTCCTACACTGTTGTTAGTGAGACTCGATCTTGAATTATTGTTTTCAAACTTCACCCCTATGACCAACAAAGCTGCCCATGCGGGTGTGTTGGGAGCATTGGGGTTGTTGCTTGATTTGTTTAAAACCATTTTTATCTCATCCAAAAAGTTGTAAAAAAACTTAAAAAGTAAAACTCCACCAATAATTCTACTCTAAAAATGTAAATTTTAAGTAGAGGTAAAAGTTGAATTAATTTTTTTTTTCCTGGTGTTTATTTATTACACAGATTCTGAGGACAATAGGAGAGGGCATGGAAAGGAATGTAAATAATGGATTGGTGGCGGACTACGGCAAGTTCAAGAAGGAGAAGAGATGAGATATGCGGCGCGGCGGCGCCGTCTTGGAATGAGACAGACAGCGGCGGACTACGGCAACTTCAACTGAAAATATATGTCGACAAATGCCGCCTAATGTAACTATTAGCGTTAACGTTAACGTGCAAGCATTCATTCATCCAGTTTATATAAGTACAGTGTGTTGGGCATATAGCCGTGCAATCCAACTATCATCTCAAGCTTTTAGTTGATATAAAGCACATGTTTCAATTTGGTATCTATAGTTATTAATGTACAATTCAAAGTGTAGTTTTCAATTTGAATTGTAATTACACAGCAATCAAAATTATATTCTATTGTTTAGTTGAAGAAAATTATTATAATTTTTCCTGATCATGAAATTGAAATTCTCATGCCCCTTCAGAATCGGAACTCACATATAATTTCACAACTCATGAAATAATACTTTTAATGTAGTTTCTAAACATATAAATTTTACTCTGTATATAATAATACTAAATTTAATACTATGAAAAATTGAACTAAAAATAACTTCAACTAAATATCGCTAATCAATTAATCGGACACGTAAAATAAAATGGAAAGAGTATTATTTTGAATAAGGTGTGCAAATGACATGTAGTGTACGTCCATCTTGTCAGACTTTGTCTCTAACAATGAAGAAAAGTTTCCAAACTTTAAAGCAAGCATGTAAAAAATGCCACATTACAAATATCTCTACAGACAAATTTAAAATGCTAGGGATTTAATGAACAATGAAATGCTAATAATCTAACCCTACATTATTATATTCTACCTTTCTTTTTTTTTTTTTGAATGCTTCTCACTCTATTATAATATAGTATCTCTTCACATATAAGAGAGCAACTTAATGTCATTGGACCACAAAGTCCTTGGTCTACACACACAATTCTATCTGGGAGTGGAAGGAGTTGTATACCCAGGCAGAAATTAAAAGGTCATATACAACCAAACATGAATATTGGTGATCATTCCAATTCCACTGTATTACCAAACATGTAAAATATTTTCACCAAAATTTATTACCATTACAAAATATTTAATTTTCATTCCGATTCCGATTCCGATTCACGAACCAAACACACCCTGAAAATGTTACGCTGGAAATGAAGTGGTGACAAATGCCTAATGTAATTGTTAACGTTAACGTGCAAGCATTAATTGAAGCAATATAATCAAGCTTTGGACCACAACCATGTAATTTGGTACTATGTTATGTTCTAACATCAATTTGGACACGCAATCCAAATACCTACAACTCATTCTATCTTCATCATCTTCGCTTTCTCCTTTTCTTTCCTCTCTCTCTCTCTCTCATTCTCTACAATTATATATGTCCATATATGGAAATATTATTCAATCAAATGCATGTGTGTCTTTGTGTTGGAAAATGGTTAAAAGGGGATTGGTTCACGGCTGGAAAATCATCTATTTTTTTTATTGATTTATTGATTTATTGATTTATTTGGTCATCTTAAAACTGGATAGAGATTTATAACATACGTTTGGTTCGTGTAAAAGAATTAAGAATGAACTTAATTTAAATTTCATGGGCAATAAATTGCTTAAAATATTGATTTTATTGTTTCGTGGGTGAGAAATGAGTTGTTGAAAATAATTAGTATAAACACTCAAATATCCTTATATAATAACATATGTTAGGGTAATATAAGAATTAATGCTAGCTGCAACTTTTTTCCCAATACCAAAGGAGAGCAAGGAATTCATATCAGCTGAACAAGGTAACATCTTCATTTTTTTTCCTCCCAAATTTAAGGAAAAAAAAATCTAGTATAAACCCTTGACCATTGGTCAATGGTCGAAAAACAATAGTTAACATTTTTTTTTTTTCCTTAAATTTACCTTTGAGTCTCATGTGTATCCATGAATGGTCTACCTCCTAAAAAAGAAGGAAA
Organism: Ipomoea nil; assembly: GCF_001879475.1. NCBI lineage: Eukaryota > Viridiplantae > Streptophyta > Magnoliopsida > Solanales > Convolvulaceae > Ipomoea > Ipomoea nil. Next base: position 1,048,130 of record NW_017617454.1, read on the forward strand.
AAAAAGTCAAATTGTTCACTGAGTCAATCGGATAGTGTAATTGGTCTCATAAGTAAAAAAAAAATCATTCAAATCTCCTAAATCGATAAAATTGTTCAATTAAGTCTAAATTGACTTGTTTAGCAAGTTAACTCATCGTAAGTTTGACACGTCTTTTCTTTTTTATTATTTAAAACTTGTTATTTATTTAAGAAAAAAAAAAGGAGGAATACAGCTACCGTAGGACAGCCGGTGGCTGTCTCCATAACACACAATCATGGCTGTTCGACGAGGACAACCATAAAAAAAGATATCTCGGTAACAAAAACTATAGGGGGCTGTATCGGCGAGATCCAACGGTGAACAGCTTCCCAAAAGAAAAACCGCCTGGAAGTCCAAGGAAGGGTGCGTGCTTCAACATCCCAGTTTGACGGGAAGCGTCTTCCTTGGTTCGCCTAGCGCCTCTATTATAAAGCGTTGCGAAATGCTGATATGGATCGAAAAAGAGTGGTTCAATGACTTGATCGATCGTACTAGATAGATAGTCTCAGATAGACAACCTTTTATACGCAATTCCTAACAACATCGAGTGTTTAGGCAGGATATAGATCGAGCACAATAAGCTACTTTATCATATCCTTATATGAACCGTACGAGCACGTCCTCTGTCACCCCTCACCGCGCTTACAGCAAACTAATACCAATTCCGTTTAGTACTTCAGGTGAGAGGACTGCTACTATACTGACACAGACTCTGTTGTGCTTACGAAATTCCACTCTCCTCTGTCTCACTCAAGTGACTGTCTAAGAAAGACGACCATGGCCGCCACCCTCGTTCCAGATCTGGAAGATGGCCGTGATCGTCTTTCTTAGACAGACGTGGTTGTCCGTTACAGAGACAGCCACCCGCTGTCCTCTCTGAACAACCGGGTATTCCTCTTTTTTTTTTTTTTTTTAATTCTTAAATAAATAACAAGTTTTTAAAAAAAAAAATTAAAAAGACACATATCAAACCTACGAGGAGTTAACTTGCTGAACAAATTAATTTGGACTTAATTGAACAATTTTACTGGTTTAGAGGATTTGATTTTTTTTTTTTTAATAACTTGGGACCCAATTGCACTATTTGGTTAATTTAGGGGGCCAATTTGACCTTTTCCAAAAAAGAATTTGCGTAATACTCAACTATAAAATCAAAACAAAACAAAAGAACAAATCAAAACAAAACAAAAAAAAAAAAAAAACAAAACAAAAAAAAAAAAAACAAAACAAAACAAAACAAAACAAAAACAAAACAAAATATGGTGTCAATTTAAAAGATGAATTTACTATTACTCTTTAAAAAAATTGCAAACTATTACATAGGAACATGATTTACTTAATACACACCGTCGAGTAGTAGTTGCATGTTTTCTTCACCCCCAAAAAAGGCACTTAGATGTTGGTATTTCAATCTTTGATATTGTTCAGAGAAACATACATTTGATATGATGTGCTTATGTAATGTAATATGTGCAATCTTTCCCACAAACAGGATTGCAGAAGTACTGCCTATGCTTTTGAGTCTCTAATCCAAAAATGGTAATTGTATTCAACATTCTAATCAATGTCTTTCACTGTTCTATGATATATATATAACAGAAATCCATGGCAGCCACTATTCTGATTCTGCTTTCCACTTCCTTTTGAGGCTGTGATGAACATCAATGCCAGTTCAGCCATGGAAGGATTTTTGTCAGAGTTCCTTCCTGGAACATAGTCCTGATTCTTAAACTTTACAACTTTTGCCATTTTCAAGATTGTATTCTGGCATGTTTCATGTATGTATACTCAGAAAAAGTGAGATCAGCATTGCACAAATATCAGTAAATTTTACTGCAAATCAAAAGGGGTGAGCTTGTAAGAATCTTTACAAGTCAGATGAATAACATAGTATAAGCCATTTGTAGTATGCTAGTGTACTTTACAGAGTTTTGTTTCAATTTGCAGAAAATAGAACATTTTACAGAGGCAAATCCTCTCCTACTCCACTTATAGATCAAAAAGGAGACATGTTTTTCTAGTATGGTTCTTTTAACTGCCCATGGAAGGGGGGTGGGTGCTAAACCGCTAATAAAGAGAATGTATGTATGCAAACTTTCACAGTGAGAGATTTTTGTTGAATCTTGGAAGTTGGTACCTTTTACGCTGTGGTTTCACTTGATGCAACTAGAATGCTTGCATCGGGTAGGGGACGGAGTCCTGGTTGGATATGCTGCTGCTTCTGGATTTGCTCTAGTTCGATTGGGGAGAAAATTTCTGGTTGAAGAGATGGGGCTATGTTTTTTACGTGCAACCATGTGAGATGCCAGAAGTTGTCGCCCTCTGTAAGGTCACCACCGGGTGAGAGAATCCCACTGGTCTTCATGACGAGCAAAGTGTTCTTGAGGAGCTCTGGAACGAGTTCAGGGATTTTCCCGCTTCGTTTCCCCCTAAGTTTTACCTTCATGCATCTCTCCGAGCAATCGAGAACCCTCAACCATAGTGCAGAGAAAGATGGCAACTGCAAGAGGTCCTGCAGGCGCTGCAAAAAGACTTTCGACATGAGTTTCAAAGACAAAATGATTGCCCCTTCAATGCTATAATCCTTCATGGAATTCTGATGTGTGATTTCGAGCAAGTCATCCAGTAACGTGAAAATCACTTGATTGAAGCATAGCAACCACAAGTCGTTTGGAATATGGATTCCGTCCACTTCTGTCAAGCACCTTTGTAACGCCAAAATTGCGTGATTCCTGACTACTTCTCGAGAGTCTAAGCATACTTTTCTTAGCCCTTGTACCAGCCTCAGCCACATCTCCCATATATCCTGAGACATTTTCAAGGCGGCCTCCTCCACTAGCGCTTCCTTCGTCTTCTGAGACCATCTCACGAGACATACGAGCGAACCCGCCATCAGATCCAAGGATTTTACAGATTGATCAATATCTCCAACTCGGTACTCTGCAAACTGCCTGGCTGCGTTAATGCAAAGGACGTAATTTGCAGGCAACAGGTGGGCCCCATCAGCCATGATAAACGAAAGTGTCTTGTATCCTGACTCTGATGCTTCTGGATGCCGAGCTGTGATTGAAAGCAGTGAAATGATCGTGCGCCAACCCGTGTGAGATCGTATTTGCGTGGCATTTGCTTTCACAAGGTGCATGACTTCCTGGGTGATCTGTTCCAGATATGCATCAGCAACCCGGGCATCGAGTTTCAATACGAGTTGCAGAGACATAAGAAGCTCATCAGTTAGGTTTTCTTTGTAAGGAAGCAAACGCTGGCAGATTCGAAGAAGTCCAAAAACAGCCTTCTCCACCAGAGCACAAGGCATTACAGTTGACTGCACTATATTGGCTATGTGCTCGTAAACACGTTGCCAAAGAAGCATAATCCTGTCCCTATTATTTAGTGCAATTGCAATCAACAACTCCAAGCAAAACACTGCAGTCCCTTCCTCTTCCAAACGCTGCTTTCCTTTACGAGGCTTTCCTGCAGCCGAAACAAGTGCCTGAACAAGCTGCAATAGGGAATCTGCTTGCAGAAATTTACTGTCCGCAAATATGTTATCTATGTGACAACTTTGGATCATCTGGAGAATGAGTTGGCGAGCAGCAATCTGCTCTTCGCTTGGCTGAGGTGCAGGCTCTTCAATATCCAGATATAAAAACTGGCTAAATCGGCCCATTAAGCCAGATGACTTCCTAGTAGAAGAAGCTAGTAGAGGGACATGAGATTCGGAAGGAGAAACTGCGGGAGATCTGTTTTCTACATCAGCAGAAGACTCTGGATCATCAGTTGCATCACTGAGAAGACGGGAAGGAAGAAGTCCCAACATTTGCAAGCTTAAAATGCAATCCAAAATATTTTTCCAACCCAAGTGAATATGGTCACCATACTTATTTGCTATGGTGAAGACTGCTGTAGTTGCCATTCTCGCCTTACTGTCATCTCCGTATGAAAGAATAAAGTCTTCAAAGTAGGATGGAAGCAACAAGTTGGTAAATTTGCATAGTGATACAACCAAATCATCCAACACTTCATCAAAATTATAGGTTGCTGAAATCTTAGCAATGGCCAAGAAGCCATCAACACAGGTCTCCAAAACATCTTCCTGCTCCACATTATCAAAAACCACAGAGATGGCAGCAATTGTGGGCCCAGACAATATGGCAAAGAGATGCCTGTCAAGGTAAGGTTCCATATCACATGCTATAAATGGTGCAGTTTGGTTTGATCTGTGAACTAGACCAATCCAATAGCTTGGCATCATAGCAGAGGCTCCAGCACCTGCATCTGGCAGCATGCGAATCTCATTCTCACGTATGGAGTGGTATAGCTCAGACAGGAACTCTCGAGGCAAGTCACTTCCTCCATTAATTCTCCGATTGTTACGGATGAAATCATCTTCTGTCATCTTCTTCTTAACTTGTGCATTGTGTTGATCAGTGTTAAGCATTATAAGTGAATACGACAGGAGGAGAGCAGCATCTTTGTTTGCCAGAATATCTCGCGATTGCTCATAATATCTTTCAGCAAATGCTTCAAGAACTCTCTGTATTTTTTGTGACTCTCCAGGCAATCGAAATGTTTCCAAAAATACACGTAGAGCTGTATCCAAATTCATGTCCTGAAAATCAAATGTCCTTGCAAATTCATGAAGCACTGCAATGCAAAATTCATCATGGCTCCCTAAGAAATCCCCGACAAGATTCTTATCTAATCCAGGTGCATATCTGAAGAAAGATGCTACACTTACGGGATCCAGTTTAGCAGGTAGCAAATGCTTTCCTTGAACAAATTCCAGACCCTTCTTTGGATCTTGGTTAAAGTGATCTGCTCCAATAATCAACTTCCGCTTAATTTGCTTCATCTTACGCACATAAGGAACCCAATGAGTAGGGTCATTGTAGTCCTCGCATACCTCTACCCAAAATGGCTTATATTCTTCAGAATCTGACGAAGCAGGTTCTGAAACTGAACCATGCCCAATTCTCTCACCCATACCCTCAACCATGGCAATCAGACCATCCAAAGCAAGAGTGTTCATTGCTGATAAAGGGCTGTTAACTGGGAAAGTGCTCTTTGATAACAGATTAGCAAGGTCTTCAAAAATGTCGCTGCAAGATATGTCACAATCGAAGTTTACATACATCTCAGTCATGAAAACATGCTGCCTACAAAAGTCAACAATAGCTTCTAAAGCAACCTCCTGCTGTTGATAAGAAGCTCCATGCTTATTCTCTGCAATCCTCAAGAGCACACCAGAGAAAAATGTTTCAAGCTGCAGCTTTAGTTTAGCACGGAGATGATGATAAAGATTGAGAACAATGCTAGTAACTGTTGAAAGGATTAGGGGACTCATCGACAAGCCAAAGCGCATCAAAGTTTGGAATAACTCCTCCTGTATCAGGGCCAATAATTTTGGATGGCTACCAAAAGAAGCCCCACCTATTTCTATTGCTGAATTAATTAAGCCCAGTGCAAAAAGGGGAACATCCTCGTCATATGCTATAGGGTTGGATCTTGGACTAATTTCCATGTGATCCATCACATTCAGAAGGGAACATAGGAAATGAAGTATCTCCACCATGCAAGGGATCCCATAAGGATCCATCATGGAAAGCCCTCCACCATTAGCAATCTCCTTCCTCTGGCCAACCTTTTCATCCTTGCTTGCCAACGGGTCTGAGGATACATTTGAAGGAGCCACATTAACAGAACCTTCATCCGATGGTGCCTTGTGATTAGATTCTGCATTAACAGAACCACTGTCAGATTGTCCATCCCCAGAAGTTTGACCTTCCATCATCGAACCAACCTAATAATTCCATTAAATGCATTCTTGAGTTAAACAGAAACAAAGAAATCTTATTGTGGAAATCCAAAATAATAGTATAAACATCCAACCCTTGCAACAATCATTTGCCTACACAATCACAGATAAAAATAGCAAGTAAAATCAAGAATCTTTTTTCTTTTTGGAGTATAAAAATTCAGGTATTTTGAAACTCTGACCCTTACCCAGTCTAATTCAAACCAGATAATTAAAAAGGAATTCCTAAAAATGAACTATATTCTGTCTGCAAGAGATGAATGTTAAGAGAACAGTGCTCAATAAATAGCATTAATACCCATTTCCCCATAGTCACTAACATATTTATAAATCTGAAATTTATCCTCCACAGAGAAAAGAATAAAAAGACACCCCCATTAATCATCATTACCTCAAGGGTACCATGTGATCTGCTTCCTTGAGCCAAACCATCTTCTTTACTCTCAATATCAGACAGGTGAGAAAAAATGCACCTAACCAATTCATGCATTGTGTGACGTGCTATCCTCTGCAACAGTTCACTTTTGGCACTTGCCTGATGGACCAATCGGAAGCAGGTATTTACTATGTTGCATACATGATGATCACCCAAATAAACTGATGCCTTACTTTTCATGCAAGCCAAAAGAACTTGAAGAATTTTCATCAGCACCACTTCTTCAGAGGCAGAATCAGTCACTTCAAAACGACAGCTGGTTACAGCATCAACTATCTGATGCAAAGCCTTATCTACATTCTTAGTAGTTGAATCAATAATTTCAAGACTTAAGAATTTGTAAATGGATGACAAAGCAACACCAGTGATTGGGGCACCAGTTTCATCAGATTGAACCACATCCAGAAATGGTTGGAGATAGGCAATTGGATCAATAGTATTCCATTGGTGTTGCCATGAGAATATATTTTTCCGTAGATCCTTGAAGGATTGAATAAGAGAGTGCTCTAACTGGTCATCATTAGCGGCATAATGAACCCCCCACCGTACATTTCTCCTCATCACAGCTAAAACTGCACCAATTTCAGAATTCACCATACAAGCCAAGGCACCCCTGGATGGCTTCAAGGTGCCACCTTTGGGCTCTGAACATACACCATTCATTTCAATATGCTTATTCAGGCACCCCATAGTGGTTTAGCTTCCATGAAACTCCACTTTAGATGCCAAATTAATCAAAAAGCTACCAAGTGAAATGAGGCACCTTATCATAACCCAGCCAAATTGTTCATCTGAAAGTAATACAGCAATCATTTAACATTATTTCACTAAAAAAATCTACTACTGCAAGTGAAGATATACAGACAGCTACAAGAATTAAGTGAGATACCATGTTGACATATCACATCTTATCAAAAGACAAAAATAAAAACTTTCTCACTAGTCACTGATTACAGCCAGCAATCCACTTTTACCAAGTTCTACAGATCATTGTAAGCACAAGAACTGGCACATACATCAGATTATTGCTTACAAAAATGAGGGGTCAAGACCTAACACCATTTCCAGGCAATCATGCCAGCAACTAAATTTGATCTGAATAATCTACCGTCATATATAACAAACAAATTCTGATCCAGAGAAGTAAAAGACGGACTGCTGATTTACAATTTTGCAAAAGGGATCTCAGAAATGAAAAAATTATAATAAATAGAATGTGATAGATCTAGATTAGTGTTCGTTCAGATGAAGCAATGGCGGGGCAATTTTAGCATTGAAACGAAAGTAAAGCAATGGCGATTAGATCCCGGATGAAATTTTCCGGTCGTACCTTGTTGACGGTCACTGTACCGAGCAGTCGGAGGGTCATTGCAGTGGTCACCGACGGTGGAATTTTAGCATTTGATCTCCGATGTTCTCGTCAAATCTTATGTGAACGGGTTGGGGACTCCCTAAAAATAAATTAGATATGGAATTATTATTTTATTTTTAACTTTTAATTTTTTTTTACAAATTACTCTATTTAATTATTCCGACACAATCCCTCTAAATGAATGGATGAGTGAGTGAAAATGATTATCATATCATATAGTTATATATTTGATTCGAGTTTTAATAGATATACTTTTAAATTTTTCAGGTACGGATTAATAAGTTACGGAGTATTTTTTTTTATGTAAGTTTCAATGCAAGTGTTTATTCCTCCATCAAGATTTTGTGTGTGGAGTAAAAAATGAGAGTACACATAGTATTTTTTATTTGATTCTTATTATTCTTATTGTCCCATTTTATCTATCCTACTTAATATTCATTAGTCAAATCAACTATTTCTTCTTTGTTTATTTTCTTTAGTATTCTTTATTTATTTTTAAATTTGATTTGTTGTGTTTAATAGTACTTTTAATGTAGTTTTTAAATATATAAATTTTGTATACTAATTACAAAAAATTGAATTAAAAAAGACTGCAGTTAAATCTCGTTAACTGAATCAAACACATAAAATGAGACCGATGGAGTAACTATCATTCTTTTTGTCAATCTTGTCACAAGAGTTTGTGCACGTTTATTAACTTAGTATTTTGAACATAAATCCGAATGCATACATTTTAACAACCGAGTAATTAACCAACCAAATAGCAATAGCTAGATCCTTGTCCAAATTGAAGATATGTTATTTATAATTAGGGGTGTTTGGTAAATAATTGTTAGTTGATTGTATTAATTAGTTTGATTAGTTGACAATATTAATGGATTATATAAAGAGGTTTGGTAAATTAGTTATTAATTAATACAGAGTAGTTGATTACGAGTAAAATGATTTTTTCAAAAAGTTGATCGAAAAAGCTATTTTGAGCAATTTTATGAATTTTAGCATTTTAGAGCAATAAGTTATTACAAAAAGCTAATTAATCAAACACTTATATTGATTGTTTAACCAAATTAAACAATTAATAATAGTCAAATAAATTAAAATTGATTGATAAACTAACTATGTTACCAAATATAGCCTAAGGATTGCTTCGGTTGCACTTTTCATGTTGTGTTATGACAGAGGGCCAGTGGTTCAGGCATAGTGCATCAAATGAGTTTAATGATGTCTGATATCCATGCCACCATCAGAGTTGGACGTTTGAGTTTGGACTATTGTCAGATCGGAACGTACGAGACTATTGGAGTTGAGGATTTAACTTTTTGGAAATAATGAATATCTCTTGGCTCTTAAATAACTTCTTTTAAGTTTATTTAAAAAAAAATAAAAAAAATAAAAAAAAAATTTCTCATGAATTAACTCACTATACCCAATATTCGATTTGACATTATTAAATACTCACGGTCACATTTTACCTGTATTACTTTCCTTTTTAGTTTGTTCCAAAATAGTATATTCTTTCTAAAATTAAACATAACTATCATTCTACATTTTTCAATTTATTTACTCCTTCGACTTTTTAAATTGCTAGAGGTAAGTACAATTATACTTTGTACAAATAACACATACTTTTGAGGGGAAAAATTGAAAAATTAGTAATATTTGTATGTTATGTTGTATTAAAAACCATGCAAAAGCAAATGAGACAATTAATTAGAGACAGAAGGAGTATAATTAATAAGTATATCTTTTAATTTTATTATTATTTTTTTTTGGAAAAAACTCTTAAATTACTTCTTTAAGTTAAAAACATTGAATCCATGATTAATAATTATGACACCAAAACTAAAACTTGACATAACATTATGCATAATTCAACGAACATAAAATAATACTCTCTGGCCTATTTTAAATATCTCATTCGATTAACGAGATTTAATTGAAATAATTTATAATTCAATTTTTCATAATATTATGTTTAGCATGTGTGTATATTTATATACACACCTACAACACACACACAAAGGGCCATGATAAGATGAGAACTAGTAACTTCATGAGAATGTGTGAATTAATTTAATATATCCATCTAGGATGATCATGCATGGACTAGAAATTAATGAAAAATACGATGACATTCCCGTAATTACGATCGTGCATGTGAAAACATTTGATAATAATATATATATCTAAAGATAACTAATAGTACATTTAGGCTTTATAATAATGCACTCACGTTCTTTCAAAAAATAATAATAATAATAATAATAATAATAATAATGCACTCATGTATAACACTAGTAGTTATCTATGAATGTACTATTAATCTTTTCTCAATACACATCAATTTTTTCACTTCTAAACATTTTTAACCATTGATCATTTTAAGTAGTGTATATAAGATATTATTAATTAGTTCACACGTAATGAGAATATTATAAAATTATTTTCAATTGGTATTGGGGCATGTTACCAATTAACTAATTAGGTAGCACATGTGCATGGCTTCATAGTAGGGAAATCAATTAATTATTATATATGATTATCGTAGAATGCATGCAAAGTGCAATACCTTCATAAAACAACATAATATATACAAGCAACACCATAAAAAAAGTGAAATAATTATTAATTGCACCTAAAAGTCACACATTTAATTTTAACCAACACCTCTTTTGATGGAATATGTCATATAATATTTTCTTAGTATAATTCATCTTTCTTGTGTAGTATAGTTTGCAAACTATTACACATAAATAATAGATAAAACATGTCACAGAGATCTTTATATAATGCGATTTACCTTGCTTATATAATTTTCAAGCTATTAATATTCTAACGAGTATAATGTACTCGATGCATATCCACAAATAATGACTACAAGTTGCTTGTACGAGTTTAGCTCAATGTTAAATATGCAGTATTTAAAAGACGAGACCAATGTTCGAATCTCGCTATTTGGCTCTGTTTGCTGAGTGCTGAGCCATTGAGTACCGTCACGGCTGGAAAATAATGACTACAAGTTTTACTTGTTAAAAAAAAAATGAAATGAGGATAATTGCTAATTAATAATTAAAAATAAATTAATGAGTGAATAATCACCGTCCTCCCATCCTCCTCTTCTTTCTCTCCTTCTGCCACCCTATATATAAATTTTAGCACAAAAAAACATTACATCTAATTTATGTGTGCATGCATGCATGTCGCTTTCCACGTAGAATTAATATAACGTATTCGATCAGGCGTTTGAAAATAAAGAGGTGGTTGGATCACATTCATACGCTTTCGCTATCTCCCTCCCTCTCGATTCATCTTCTTCCTGAGAGAGGGAGACACCCATCGCCTCCGTCTCTCATATTATCTTCCCAACAATATAATAGGTATAATCTTTACATTGATGGGTTTGAAGGAATCTTGAATATCAGAGCATGGGTTTGTTATAAATCAGATGTTTTTAATTTTCATCATAAATTGTCTGCAGGTTTCGTTTCATGTCCGCTTATTCAATCTCTTTTGTGTTTGATTCTGTGTAGGTGTGGTGGGTGATTGATTAGCAGGGAAACGTTGGATTTACGCATCTTCATCAAAGATCAACATGCTCATGTTCCTCTGATTCTCGATCTCAGGTATGACCGGAAAGTGTTTGTTAAAATGCCTGTTCCAGATGTTGATTTTTTTTCATCAACAGTGTGTTTATCAGGTATTCTGGTTCCTGCATTGCTGGGGTGGTTCTGGTGCGTTCATTACAATGGGTGCTTGCGTGTCGACACAATCCCAGGCTTCCCAGCAGGTGGTTGGGTCGCGGAAGAAGCGCCTCTTCAAACGCCGCCATGGGAAGGTTGTTCCAGGTGCTGTTCCTGAGGATGCCAGGAAAATGGATGATTTTGTTCACACCACCACCACGTGCAGACGATCTGCGGTTTCTAACTCCATGTACCATCTTACCCAGCTGCAATGGCACAGCCAAAGAGGTTCCAATGGTATATATATATATGCCTTCTTTTTCCTATGAATTCACCCCTCATCAATAAATATACCTGGCAAGGTTACAAGTTCGACTCCATCCAACGAGACGGCCTATTGACCTTTTTGTTTGAGCCAGTCAGCTATAGGCAACATAGACTTGTTTAACTGGTGTCACAAGGCGAGGTTAATGGTTTACCTGGTCTGCACACCCTAAGATAGTGGTTGCGGGTTTCCCTCGTAGCTCAAACGGGGTTACTAGGTTTACCTGGTCCTTTGCTGGATGGGTTACAAGGTGGGATTTACCCAGTGCACACAATCAGATAGAGACTTGTTAAACTGGTGCCACAAGGCGGGGTTAATGGTTTACTTGGTCTGCACACCCTAAGATAGTGGTTCCGGGTTTCCCTCGTAGCTCAAACGGGGTTACTAGGTTTACCTGGTCCTTTGCTGGATGGGTCACAAGGTGGGATTTACCCCAGTGCACACACCCAGATAGTGATTGCGTGTTTTCCTCATTGCTAAAAATATATATATATATATATATATATATATATATATATATATATACATGAAACTAATGACAGAATGACATGGTTTCAGTAATTTGCCAAGAAGAGTCATGGTTTGACACTGCTAGCATTCTGGATTCTGAAGAAGATGATGACTTTAGCAGTGTTTATGGAGGTAATTGATGAACATAAAGTTGTGTGTTACATACAGTATTTGGTGTGGTCACTTTTGTGATTGTCTTCCTTTCTGGGTATAGATTTTTTCCCTGGCAGGCTAAGTGGGCAAGTGATACAATATGAAGTCCATGAAAGATATATAAAGCTGGATGGCAGCAAAACAGATAAACTTGCAAACAAAGATTTCAAGGAGCCAAAAGGACTTGCACTTTTAACTGCCCCAGCCTATGACCTCCAACCTGTGAAGAATCCTCAGGAGTTAGACCTCATAAACAAGAAAAAATTGGACCGCGGTTATGGCAGTTTTAATATCGTGACATCCAACAGACATGACCCTGCAACAGGCGATAATGTCTTGAAGACTGTCTTGCCTAAGCTGGGAAGTTCTGTGAGTTTCAATGACAAGATCATGTCTGCTTCAAATTCAGGAATTTGTTCTCAAACCCGGAAATCCACTGTCATCAGGCTATCTATAACGCAGATTAATGAATCACAAGAAGCTGCAGATCCCGTTTGTAAGTCCAATTGACGAAAAACATCAATCTTTTACTGTCCACAGGCATTCTCTGAATGTCTTTTCACTCTTGCAGGTACACCGAAAAAATACCTTTACCGTCCAAGAGCAGGACTCATAATTCCTTGCTGTACAGACGAAAAACAGCCCTCAGGAACTTGGTCTGCAATTGAGCCCTCAAATTTTAAGCTCAGAGCTGATACTTATTTTACGTATGCTCTTAACTTCAGCTTATCCGCCATTAACTTCAGGTTAGGCACAAAGTTGTGCAGTCTTTTCACATGTTCTTGTACTCAATTCTCTGCAGAGATAAGAAGAAAGCCCCTGCTCCAAATTTCTGTCCTTATACTCCTATTGGAGTTGATTTATTCAAGTCTCCGAAAAAGATCAATCACATTGCACAGCACCTCGAGCTTCCCCCGATGACACCAGATGAAAATCTTCCTTCATTACTCATAGTTAACATTCAGGTATGAAGAGATATAGCTTCTTGAAAACTACATGTTTAGTTAGGCAAAGTTCCTCATTTCTAGTTTTCCTCCAGCTGCCTAATTATACTGCTGCAATGTTCCTCGGAGATGGTGACGGGGAGGGCACGAGCCTTGTATTGTACTTTAAACTTAATGAAGGTTATGAACAAGACATCTCCCCACAATTCCAGGACAGCATTAAGGTAAATCTAATGTTGTATTTATGAAACAAGCCAAGTGTTCTTGCTGCCCCCATCAAAAGTCCATAATGTTTTCTCTTCCTTGTGATTTTGCTATGTGCTGAACTGCAGAAACTAGTTGAAGATGACATGGAAAAGGTTAAAGGATTTGCAAAAGACTCGACAGTTCCCTATAGAGAGAGGCTGAAGATCATGGTTGGGGTGGTTAATCCAGATGATCTCGTATCAACTTCAACCGAAAGGAAACTCCTGAATGCATACAATGAAAAACCAGTGCTCTCCCGCCCTCAACACGACTTCTTCCAGGTCCAATATCCACAAACAAACTACACCCCTCGCTTTCTAATACCATATTGGAAGATGTAAATATATATATATATATATAGTAAATCCTTCATTCCGGCTTTGCTGCAGGGTCCAAACTACTTTGAGATTGATCTGGACATCCATCGCTTCAGCTACATTGCAAGAAAGGGACTCGATGCATTCAGAGAACGCCTGAAAGAGGGGATTCTGGATCTTGGTTTGACAATCCAGGTTCTTGTTCTCTTTCCTGACATCTTTATATGTGTCCTAGGGTTGTTCCAGCTGCCCTGTATCTTGAAACTGAAAGATTGTTGTTTCTGGGATGATCATAACAGGCACAAAAACCAGAAGAGTTGCCTGAGACAATGCTGTGCTGTGTAAGACTAAACAAGATTGACTTTGTGGACAGAGGACAAATCCCAACACTGATGAGGGTTGAGGATAATGAGCAGTCTTCCCAGAGTGGCATCCGTGGACTGCTGACAGATGCTTGAGGAAATTAAATTAAATATATGTAATAATATATAGTATTAAAATAGGGTTAAGTGAAATAATTATTACTGTAACATACCATTATCAGGATGCAACTGCATGCAAGCAATTTTGGCCCTTCTTCCCCCCAAATGCAAACAATAAGAAAAGTTTTGCATTGGAATTGGTTTCTTTACATGAATCATTGTATGTGATCCATGTAATTTCTTTTGAATTCCATTTAAGTTTTCCAGTTGTGTTAAATGATTTTTTATTAATGTCTTCAAACACATTTAATCAAATAACACAACATCTTTGTCTACTCTTGTTTTTATTTATTTATTTATTTATGTTACAAAAGTATAGAGAAGATTTCTGAAATATAAATACATGGTAGAAGACTTCGAATATGAAACAAATTTTCATATGCCTACCTACCTAAGGGTCCGTTTAGAATGCAGGAAAATGACTTCTGGAAAATGGTTTCTGGAAAATGAGTCATTTTCCGGAAAACATTTTCCGTTTCCAGTGTTTGGTTGCATTTGATAAACTGTTTTGGTATGTTTGGTTCATTTTCTGAAAAATGAGTAGAATGGTATAATTAAATATTTTATTCTGAATAAAAAATACATTTTAATTCTTTATAATTAAAAAAATAATAATAATAATAATAGTAATTATTATTATTACTATTATTATGGCTTGAACTGGGTTCATGGCAAATTACAGGTACACAAGAAGGAAATCACAATCAGTACAAAAACCATTGTGTTGTACATATATGATTTACAAGAAAAGAAAAAAATGCAAATGGAGATTGTGAAAGTGTTGGACCCAAAATAATATACATTTATATAGTCTTCAATTTATCCACTTCCTCATCTAGGTTGTTCATGGTTGCGACAAGAATGGATTCCCAGAGGTGGTTCATGGTTGCGACAAGAATGGATTCCCAGAAGTCCTAAACGAAGACCAACAAATTGTTCAGTATAATACCAAAACGAGAAGGGCAGGCGATTAAATTCCTAAATCAGCAACTAAGAAGCTAAAAAAAAAAAAAAAAAATGAAATAGAAGTGGCGGAAAATGACTTCCGCCCAAATTTGTAATCCTGAGATATATCTTGTAATCCTGTTGTCACTGAGATATATCTTGTAATCCTGTTGTCACGTTTCAGTTAACGAAAACCTTTTCCAATCTGGTATCAGACTAGGTTCTTCGATCTCTCTCAAAACCTCCACCACAATTATTCCCCCTCTCTTCCCGCACCTCAAACAGCCATGTCTTCTGCTGGACCCGATCGCACGGCGTCAGACGGCCAAGCTCCGGCCGCCGGTGGCTCCCTCGCCGGAGCACACCACTACGTGACAATGAAACTCACGCTCAAAAATTATCTCTTTTGGCGTATGCAAATTGTCTCCTTCCTCCGTGGCCAGGAGCTACTGGGATTCGTTGATGGCACTCTTCCATGCCCGCCGGAGCTCATCGTCGGTACACCGGCGTCTGACGACGCGACGTCCAGCGCAGCCGCCCAGTCCGAAGCCCCGAATCCAGCCTTCAAAGCTTGGGTGCGGCAGGACCAGACGATCATCTCCCTCTTGGTGTCGTCAATGGCGGATGAGACGCTGCATCTGGCCCTTGGGAGGAACACCTCGGCCGAAATCTGGACTTCCATTATCGGCGCACTGGGTTCCTCGAGCCAGGCTCGCTGCTTGAATTTACTCTCGCAATTTCAGATGTTGAGGCAGGGGAATTCGACTACTGCGGATTATCTTGGCCGTGCCGGAGTGTTGGTGGAGTCCTTAATCCAAGCTGGCCGACCGTTGACCTTGATGGAGCAGAACCTCTACATCATCTGTGGCCTCCGTCCGGAGCTGAAGACGCTTGCGACTGCTCTCACTGCAACCGGCAGTCCCGTTACGCTATCTCATTTGTCTGACTATTTGCAGGCACATGAATTCATTTTGGTGGATGATTATCCATCGGTGGATAGCGGTGTGGTGCACACTGCAATGTATGCCGGCCCCGGGCGTGGAACGCATGGTTCGAATGGTGACCGGAATCACAACAGGGGCGGTCGGAATGCTACCAGCGGCGGTGGCGGACGGAGTCACAATCGCGGAGGCGGTCGTGGTGGCCGTGGGAATCCACGTTGTCAGATTTGTCGGTCACACGGTCACACGGTCGTGTACTGTTTTAAGCGTTACTCTACGCAACCACCTGCTCAGGCTCATGTAGCCGTGTCCGGAGAAGCACCATCATCATCAGCGTCACATGCTCCCGATGGGTGGTACCCCGACACCGGGGCCACTGCGCATGCAACCCCGGATGCGTCAATGATGGGGAATTCGGAAGAGTATGGTGGACCGGACGTGCTACGAGTTGGAAATGGGGCAGGTTTGGCGATCTCGCGAGTCGGTCACACGTCTATTCTATCCGAAACTAAAAATCTTCATTTAAACGATGTCTTACATGTCCCGCGTTTGTCTGTCCCGTTGTTGTCTGTTCATAAATTTACTAATGACAACAACGTATTTTTTGAATTTCATAACAATTCTTTCTTTGTGAAGGATTCCACAACCAAGGAGGTGCTGCTTAAGGGGTCCACTTCTGGCGGGTTGTACAAGTTTCCACAGTCTCGGTCACAATACGCGTTCGTCAGTTCCCGTACTACACCCACCGTTTGGCATAACAGGCTTGGACACCCGCACATTCAAGTGTTAAATAAAATTCTAAAAAATTGTCCTGTCACGATCAATAAAAATGTCACTCCAGAATCGTGTGCATCATGTCATCTCGGCAAGTCGTCAAGATTCAAGCTAGATAGTGTTTCCCATTCTAGTGCAAATGTACTCGATTTAATTTTTACAGATATTTGGGGTCCGTCCCCTGAATTGTCGAGTAGTGGTAATCGGTATTTTTGCTTATTTGTAGACGACTATTCCAGGTTCAGCTGGTTTTACCCATTAAGGGTGAAATCAGATATATATAAAGTGTTTGAGTCGTTTCGAGTTTTGGTAGAGCGGCAGTTTTCGCGCTCTATCAAGTCTATTCAGTCCGATCTAGGGGGTGAATACCGCAAACTCCACACCATTTTCCAAACCTTAGGTATAAATCATCGCCAGTCATGTGCCTATACACATGAACAAAATGGCACAGTTGAACGCCGTAACAGGCATGTAGTTGAAACAGGGCTCACATTACTTGCTGAAGGCAAAGTCCCGCAACAATATTGAGACTACGCTTTTGAAACAGCAACGTGCCTAATCAATTACTTACCGTCTTCCGCACTTAACTATGAAAGTCCCTACACTAAATTATTTAAAGTCCCACCACCCTATAATTTCTTACGTGTCTTTGGGTGTCGGTGCTACCCACATCTCCGTCTATACAATCGTCACAAAATCGAGTACCGGTCTATACCGTGTGTCTTCCTAGGTTACCCACCCTCCTTTAGGGGATACAGATGTGTTGACCTGGCGACCGGGAAAACCTATATTTGCCGCCATGTACGTTTTGACGAGGCTAATTTTCCTTTTGCAGTGGCAGGTGACTGTTCACAAGTCGCGTCAACACCGGAGGCACCTTGGGCGGTGGCACCCTTATGTCTACCCACACCAAGTGGTAGCCGTGTTACCCCACCCAGTCCTGTGCTCTCTGAAAGTGAGCCCATACCTCTAGCGAGGGATCCCCCTCAGTTAGCAATTACACAGACTGCTCCGGTAAGGCCTCGCAAAAGGCGTGCACAACCACAGGGTCGTGATCATGTTATGCGCCTTAGTCACATGACTAAAGGCACGACTGAGCCCTTTCATGCCTTGACGGCTGTTGCTGACCCAACTTGCTATTCACAAGCAGTGGGCCACCCGCACTGGCGCGAAGCCATGGACCAAGAGTTCAACGCTCTATTACATAATCAAACCTGGCGTCTGGTCCCTCCGGAGCCACATATGAATATCATCGGGTGTAAATGGGTATTCCGGACGAAGCGCACTGCAGATGGGTCAGTTGAACGGTATAAGGCTAGGTTGGTAGCTAAAGGGTTCAATCAGGTAGCAGGAGAAGATTTCTTTGATACATTCAGCCCAGTAGTTAAGCCCACCACAGTACGACTCTTGTTTTCTCTAGCCGTAACCAAACAGTGGACTCTCCGGCAACTAGACGTTCACAATGCTTTCCTCAACGGGCATTTAGCAGAGACTGTTTACATGAAACAACCACCGGGGTATGAGGATCCATCAACACCCGGGCACGTGTGTCATTTACAGCGGTCATTGTATGGACTCAAACAGGCTCCACGGGCCTGGTTTAAGCGGCTTCACGATTTCTTACTGTCTGCGGGTTTTCAAGCGTCAAAGACGGATGTGTCCTTATTTTATTACACTGCAGGTGTCTCACGTGTATACCTACTAGTCTACGTCGATGATATTATTATGATGGGCAACGACAGTACACTAGTAGACACTATCCTCCAGCGGCTTGCTTCTACGTTCAAGATTCGAGACCTAGGCTCACTGGGTTTCTTCTTGGGTATCGAGACAGTATCTTCCTCCACTGGCGTGTTTCTGTCTCAACGGCGTTATATGACTGATCTGCTGGGGCGTTCGGGCATGGCGGACTGTAAACCGCTTTCTACCCCGGCTGCGGTCACAAAGGCTGCTTCACCATCCGAACAACCTTTTGACAATCCTACTCAGTATCGGCGCATTGTGGGGGCTTTGCAATACTTAACTATTACAAGGCCGGACTTGAGTTTCGCAGTCAACCGTCTTTGTCAGTACATGCATTCACCTACGGATGAGCATTGGGGCTTGGTAAAACGAGTCATGCGGTATGTGAAAGGGACTCTGAGTTATGGTTTACGGATATCGGCGTCTGCGTCATCTGACATCCACGCTTATTCGGACTCCGACTGGGCTGGGTGTCCTGTGGATAGGAAAAGCACGAGTGGGTTTGTGGTCTACTTGGGTGACAACTTAATCTCCTGGCTCTCGAAGAAGCAGCGCACTGTGGCTAGGTCATCCACTGAGGCTGAGTACAAGGCCCTGGCAGATGTCTCGGCAGAAGTTACTTGGATTGTTTCATTGTTGCGAGAGCTTGGGTTACACTCAGGGAAGCCTGCAACGCTATGGTGTGACAACCTTGGGGCCACCTATCTGTGTGCCAACCCGGTTTTTCACGCTCGTACCAAACACGTTGAAATCGACTATCATTTTGTTCGTGACAAAGTGGCTTCCGGTGATTTTCTAGTTAATTACGTTTCTACGACAGACCAGCTTGCGGATATCTTCACGAAGCCGTTACCAGCACCGCGGTTCGCAGCTATGCGTGACAAGCTCAATGTTGTAGCCCTCCAACCTTGTGCTTGAGGGGGTGTGTTAGCATAAGGAATTATTATTATTATTATTCATTTCTATTGTATTGTTTTAATATTATGTGGCTTAGGTAGATTGACTCAGTTTAGCTATCTATTAGGATTAGTTACACTGAGATATATCTTGTAATCCTGTTGTCACGTTTCAGTTAACGAAAACCTTTTCCAATCAGGCATGCATATATATAATCCAGCACTCGAGTCGGGCTACCAACAAGTACCTAACTTGGAATCAATCATTATACCGTGTACCAAGACGCACATAGTAATGTGTGCCTTGCGCCTCCCAAAACGATGTCGTTTTGTTAATTTTAGGTATAAAATTCTGTACATTCTATTATATAATTCTGTACATTCGAAGCATGGAAATTTTCAATTATAAAATTCTATGTTTCCAGGTATAAAATTATGTGTTTTCAGGTATAAAATTATGTACATTCTATTATATAATTCTGTACATTTGAAACATGAATTTTTTTTTAAAGAGTTAAGAGTTTATGTGTATTATGTTAAGAGTTTATGTATATTATGTATTATGTTAGATTATGTGTATTATCCTTTCAAAAAAGATTATGTGTATTCAGTTATAAAATTCTGTGTATTATATTATACAATTATGTACATTTGAAACATGATTTTTTTAAAGGAATTAACAGCAGACACGCGAAAAGGTACAAAACGACGTCGTTTTGGGCAGAGAGCAAAATGCATTGTGCGCCCTGGTGCACGGTATAATTTTCCACCTGGAACCACCTCAAGAAGTCCAACGGGTAGAATCATTTACTACGGGGTCATTTACTACCGCTCATTCAAGACAGGGTTTAAGAAAAATAAAGTGCTCAGCTCCTCATTATGATGTAACCGTTACTTATTGTTAGGAGACAAGTATAAGTAGGGGATTCTTTGCTGAGCAGCGATACATTCTAATTCTTGTACTAAAACACTTAGGTAATACAACTTGTACTCATCGATTATATTCTCCGGTAACATATTTACTGTGGACACTATATATGTTTTTTCTTTACAAATTGTTCTTTTTTTCACTGGAGGTGGAGCATGACTGTTTGGAGAGCAGCCCCATTATATTGAATTTGAACATTTATTTAGTTGAGAAAATGATTTTTAAGAAATTAGGAGCGTTGGTGTTAATGGTTGCAGTCCAACAAGTCCAAGTTAGGCAAGTAGGCCTATACTAGGAGGGTACAATGAACAATTTCCACCATAGATAAATGATACTAATAATCTAGAGGGGAAGTGATACCAAGTTAGGCAAGTAGGCCTATATTTAGAGGGTACAATGAACAATTTCCACCACAGATAGATGAGACTAGAGAGGAAGTGTTACAATATATAATGACTAGAGAGAATTCGCTTTAACAATAAATTAAACTTGATTCAGATACAATTAACTGTTTATAAATTTTCTTTTGATATATAGCTAAAAATCTCATACAATGTTATTGAAAGAAATATTTACACATAAGAATCCATTTGTTGATGGTATTATTTACTCCGATCCCCTTGACATATGTGATAGGGTCATTAGCCCCATGATAAAATAACGCTATAGTTCTTGTTATATTAGCAAGGCAGTCTATTTCTAAGTCTGGTTATTCGGAGTGGTTTTACAATCTTCCTTCTATCATTTGTAATGTTCTGTCTTTAGACTTGAATTAATTTGAAGTACTTTTCTCAAAAAGAACTTAATTAGAATATATATGGATAGAAGTGAAAGGAAAAAGGTGATGAGATTGATATCATACTGCTCTGATCTGAACTATATACATACAGCACAATAATGATATGATACATTGTATGTATTGATGCATGTATATATACATCACATCGCCCTGCCAAATTTTCACTTCATTCTTTTAACATAAAAGAAAGACACTTCATCTCATCTGCATTCTATGGATCATAGCTCGAATCATGCATGCAGCTTGACTGGAACTTTAATCTGATCTCTTGTCTGTTTCTTTGTTTCAAATTAAGGTGACAAAAACCCTTAAACAGCATTAACATCAACTTAACGTTGTATATATGCTGTCTGTTATATTTGCTTGATCTGATGAGCTTTAATTTCTCCCCAAAGAAATGGAGGGTTCGTAGTTCGTACGCTCTGATTTCCATGCATGCAGTCCTCCTTCCTTCTTAGTTCATTCCAAGTTAGAAATTCTCTGCAGAAAAGTACAAAATGCAGAAGTTTAGGTAGGGTGGAATTTTTGTAATTTTACGGTTATCTAACTAACTTTACCTACCTCGGGAGAATCGGGATCTCCGAGCAGCTTGTCGGGTTTTGCTGTCCTGTCTTGCATTATCACATAATCTGTTTGTTTGATGGAATAATGGTCCTATTAGCCCAGTCCTTCCATGCTGATCTTCATTATCCTCCTGTATGTAGATTCATTGAGTTTGTCTCATATATGGATTAGGAATATGAGTTTGTTAGATCTCTGTAAATATATTTGATTGTATTCTAAGGGTTGTGTCACCATTATTATTATTATTTCTTGTTCTTGTTAATCTCAACATTAATTACCTGCAGTGATGATTTTCGGGACTGAAAAATCTCGGATGAGTCGAAGGACTGCATTCGTCCGGCTTTCAATCGTTGTTTGCGGCTGGCGCGTTTCTCGGCGACGTTGTCTGGGCTTCTGTCTGACGAATCAAACGATACTCGCTTGGATTGCGGCGCGGAATAATAAGGATCTGCTGTTCCGATGATGTTATTCGGTTTTTGGTTTTTGTTAGTATGCGTTGTTCTTGAGGAAAAAGAAGAAGAATCTGCAGGCTTTTGGGTTTTCGTCGTCCTCGCCGCCGCCGTTTCTGGAGGGGCGGAGCAAACGGTGTCGGCCAGAGATAACTCCGTCGGCGCCGCAGAAACATCGGACCTCGTATCATCGTACGATGGCTTTGTTGACGACACCCTTGACGCGGTGGCTACTTTAGGACCACTACCGCCGCCGCCGTTGTTGTTTCGTCGCGAAAAGTGAACACTCACCTCCACCTCCTACGGACGACGGTGAGTGAGTGACTGAGTGCGATACGCATATACATACAATAAATACATTGAGAGAGAAAGAGAGAAGAGAGAAGAGAGAGAAACCTCGTGGGGAACAACTTTGCTGAAGCTGCTGGATTCTTGCAGAACTTTCCGACCTTTTCTCGGATTCTTGGAAGAAGCCGCCGGCGCTGCCACCGCCGCCGCCGATCCTCTCGCCGCCGTAATTGCCTTCTTCCTGTAAACGCAGCCACTACCCATAATCAGAACAAATAAACTCCAAATTTGAATTCATCAGTCACTAGTCACTGATGAAAATTATGAAATTTTCTACTACCTGATCTTTAACTTGTTCCGACCACTTTTGATATTCGAAAAAACTTTTGTTGCTATTTACGACCACTTTTTTACTTTATCACTTCAGGTGGTCGAAAATTCCATAATTTTCAGTTGAGTTATGAACAATTTATGACATATAGAACACATTATAATAATCAACCTAATAGCATCACCTTCTTTCTTCATCCCGGAGTTTCGCATCCATCTCCTTGTTCGGCGGGTACTTCTCCAAGCTCGATGGATCACAAGCATAAGGCGGCGAATTGAAATACTGAAACATCAAAACATTAAAAAAAACAAAAAAATTCAGTTATATTATGGCAATTCAAACAATATAAATCTCCAAAAACTCGACCATATATACCTGGGAATGGAGAGCAGATGAAGCTGTTCCTCGTTTATAAGGTTCCACAGAAAGAAGCGTCTCCAAAAGATCCACGGCGGCTTTGGGTAATTCTCTGCATCTTTCCCGGAGCATACTCTCATAAGGATGTTGCGGTTTGAATACAGTTGCTAGCGGAAGTTTGGATTTTTTCCAGTAATCCTCCGGCGGGGAACCGCAAAGCTTAAAGATTTTGTGCAGTTGCTCCACCTGCGATAGAAACAGGAAAATCTGTTCAGAAAACACCAAAAAATTAAACACCAAGATATATAAAACATAGGAAAATCTGTTCTGCTGACAACCTCGGTTCTTCCTTTAAGGAAAGGTCTGCCGGAGAAGAGTTCGGCGAAAACGCAGCCGGCGCTCCACAGATCAACCGTCTCGCCGTAATTGGTGGAGCCCAGAAGCAGCTCAGGTGGTCGGTACCAGAGGGTGACCACGCGGCTGGTCAAAGGTTGCTTGTTCCTCGCGCTCACGAAGTTGGCGAGTCCGAAATCTGCGATCTTGAGAACTCCCTCGTTGCTTACGAGAATGTTGGAGACTTTAATGTCGCGATGTATCACCCCTGTCGTATGGCAGTGCTCCAGCCCCGACAGCAGCTGCTTCATGTAGCATTTTATCTGCTCCAAAAAGATTGGATTTTTATATATGAGACAAACTCAACAATCTCTACCTTGGCGAATATGCATTCTTAATCCATATATGAGACAAATTCAACAGAAATAAACACTCAATGGAAACAATGTTGAGATGTTATGAGCAGACCTGGGATTCAGTGAAGGAGATTTCAGGACAAGACAGCAGTCCGGCAAGATCATGTTCCATGTATTCAAAAACGAGGTAAATGCTGCATGATAATCGGGAAGTAATTATGCCCAGCAGCTTCATGATATTCGGATGATCAAGCCTGCGGAGAATTGTGATTTCTCGTGCCATGAATCTCACACTCTCCGGATGGAAGTTGTCGAATCGAACCTTTTTCAGGGCCACCATTTTGCCACTTTCATTGTCTCGTGCTCGGTATACTGTGCTATATGTACCTTGTCCAATCTATACAATTTCAACCACATATAAAAAAAAAATTAATAGTCATTATCCCAGAATGTACATTAAGCCATTAATGAATTTCACCTTATGATGTGATACAATCACAAGACTTAGGTGGTGTGCAAGACTTTTCAATCAGAGATAGTCTTGTCTATGTTTGGCCAGATCATCAAAGATTTGAAAGAAGTTTAAGGATCCCTACTTTCAATTTGTAAAATGAATCAAGTTTTCAGTAGCTTAGCTAAGAAGTTGTTTCTGTGTAGACTATAAGGAATGACTTATCATTCCATTTGAACTTTGTTGTAAACGTTCCTAAATATGATTAATGAATTTACTTTAAAAAAAAAAAACGAGTGATAATAATCACAAGACGCTGGTAAATTAACCTCAATTCAAATCAAGAGCTTGGTCCCTTGAATTGAGTCATTACTCAAGATTCAAGAGTATACGTTAGGTAAATTTCGACTAATTTGGTTGAGATTGTTCGGTATTATTGAATCATTTGAAAGTAAACATTATTATATGATAATGATGATTACCTTATCTAATCTCTGAAACATGTCAGCTCTAAGGGGAAGCCAACCGTCAATGGCGTCTCCGGCGACGGAAGAGAGCCAGGCGGGCCAGCCGGCAGTGACAGACTCGCCTGCCGGTAACCTCCCAACGTAGTTAAAGCTAAACGAAGCGTCGTTATTTTTGGAGTTCTCCTTCTTCAACACCGTCAAATTCCCGGACTGTCGGCGGGCGGCGGAGGAGGAAGAAAATCCGGTGGGTTCCGCCTGTTTGTCCTTCTCAGGCTCCTCCTTGGAGACTACGAGCCCGCCGGATTTGCCCTTATCCAAACCCGACAACTGAGACGAGGAAGACGACCGTGATCTATTTCCGCCGCCGCCATTCCGGCCGGAGAAAGAATCGCGACGGGGGAGGATGTCGGAGCGTGCCTGCTTGGAGCTGACGCACCCCATCACGACGATCCCCCAAAACCCATAAAACGCAAAGGGTTATCGGATTTTGGGAGATCGATCGATCGGAGCCGGGAATGGGGCTTCGGGTTATGGGAGTTCTTCCCCAACCGACATTACCCACTCATCGGGTCTGCGTTAAAGTATCCCATTGGACAAGAAATGAGAGAACCAAAACGCAGAACACCGGAAATTTGTTATGGAAAAACTACGACGAAACACTGCCCCTGTTGTTCGGAGGGTCAAAGGTTTCTCTCTCTCTCTCACCCTCATTGGTCAGCACCCGACAAATGCGGGGACATCAACATCGACTTCTCCGAAACCACTGGAACTAATCTCATCTTCTCCCCGTCCTTTTGTCTTTTTGCTGTCGTATTTTTGCCAGGGAAAATAATATTAAAAAAATTATTAAAAGCTCCTAGAAGTCGTTATTATTCCCTTTTCTTTTTCTTTTTCTTTTTGGCGGTAATTTTATTTATCTTTATCTATATTAATTATTAATTATTAATATTACTTAATATTACAAAAAAATCTTAGTTTAAATTTAAACATTAATATTTGTTAGTAAGGGGATAGTTATGCTGTGGAAACGTGTTCACCATGCAAGATCCATAATTTCTATATTGTAAATTTATATTTTTTTTTAAAATATAAATTCATGATTTTGTTTTTCATTTGTTGTTAACGGGATAAATCCATAATTTCTAAGCTGTAGATTTATAATTTCTATACCGTAGATTCATAATTTATGTATTATAGATTCATAATTTCTATAATGTAGATTCATAATTTCTGTACTATAAATTCATAATATCTGTAACAACAAATGAAAAACAAAATTATGAATCTACGTTTTCAAAAAAAAAATATTATAAATCTACAGTATAGAAATTATGGATCTATGGTGAACACGTTTCCACAGCATAATTTGCGTTATTAAAGGGGTGTTTGGTTGGGAGGAAGGAAAAGAATTGCAATTCGGTGGAAAAGAATAAGATATGAATAATGAAAAACTATACATTAGCCATACGTACAAGATAGAAGCTTTTCAAATATACATTCATATGCTAATAGTTTAAAGCTTACAGATGATCAGTGATTACTGTTCATATTGGCAGAAAGGAACAAAGGCAAAAGTGTACAAGTTAAAGGGAACATTTTACAAATCTGATCTGTCTAAAGAGGAATTCTTCTGTACAAAAAGAAGAGAAAAAGTGAAGTTCACAAGAGATGTAATAAAGCAAGTGCTTTTGCCTCTACTGAGATACTGTATGGGATTCTCTTCTGCAATTTGCTCTTTCAGATCTCTGTTCCCAGCTACGCGGCTACCAACTTTTGAATGCTGCTCTTATTAGTTACGCTATGATTGTTGTTTGGTGCGTTTGGGGTATCGTGATTATGTTTGCCTTCGTATGTGGTTATAACCGCTTTTGGATCTGCTGAAGCCCTTTCGACGTGTTTTCGGACATTGCATCCTTTGTATGTACACCGATAGTAACTCCTGCAGTTTCAGTTTGAAAGCACAGAAAACGGTTCATCGTTCATGCGTTTTAGGCTAGAACTTTATAGTTTGATGCTTGTATCACTTCTGTTGAGATTAACAAGAACAATAAACAATAACAATGGCAGAAAAGTAAAGAAGACAAGATTTACGTGGTTCGACAATGTGTCTACAGGTCTATCCTCTTCACTCCTATTCCAGATATGAGACAAACTTATATTCATAATCTCTATATGAGACAAACTCAACTTCCACGTGAAATGGCATTGAGAAAATGCTGTTATGCCATGGAAGTCAACCACAAAACGATTTGGATGTGGGAGCCGAGTATAAAGTAACGAGTAAGCGGAATATCAGCACATAAAAGACGAGAAATACCTTGGATTAGCATTCCCCTTCACCACTTTTTGTCCATACTTCCGCCACTTGTAACCATCGTCCAAAAGGTCAACTTCGCTTCTTGTCTGCACAATGATTTTGGGTTCCATGACGGTCTTGTGAGATGAGCCAGCCTCTGAAATCCTGCACTCCGTATTAAGTAAAATCAGATACATATTTGGGGGACGTTTCTTTTTGGCCCGTAATTCTGTGACCAAGAAAGCGGTAAGACAGATGGAGAAAAGAACGAAACATATCAAAGGCATATATACCGTCTCTCTGCATTTGGTTCCCCGTCATCCTTTTCATCTAATACTGTTGCGGTTTCCTCCATTTCATTGCGTTTAGATGCGACCGAAAGTTGTTCAGACCGCAGTTTGGTGGATACAGTCTCTGGTTGAGAACATACCACCTTATTTGACCTGTTCGTTTCAGTCCAGCTACGAGAACCACTTTGAGGCTTTTCTCGGGAGTTGTCCTCCCTAGACTCTCGATCACAGTCATCTAGCTTTCGCTTGTTGGACTTGGGAATTTCATGGTTATGCTTGCCCTTATACGTGATCTCAATTATGTGCCCATCTGGGGATCGCTCAACCTTCTTTCTCACAGCACAGTTCAGGTGAGTACATCTATAGTAGCTTCGGGGACATTCACTTCCCTTAACCAGCTTCTGCCCGTATTTCCTCCAATTATACCCATCACTAGCAGGCTTCTCAATAGCACCAGAACTAACTTTGCCGTCTACTTGAGACAGCTCCGACGTCTCAACCTTCAAGCTCTCTGGGTCCAACGCCACATTAGCCGCTTCACCTTGCACCCCCTGGTTTGGCATAGAAGACGAAGTTTGGTGCCCCGCACCTTCCACAGACGAAGAATGCTGATATTCCGCTTGCATTTGTTTGTAAGAATGGTTAAACGCCGCCTGAGCCGTAACATGAGCTAGGGCCTGCTGGTGGGACATTCCAAAAGGGCTCTGCTTGAAATTCAAAGACACAACAAACCACAAAATGCCAGTGAATCAACACTTGGACACTCGGATCATAGCATGTTTAGCAACCCGAAAATATTATATGTACTCCCATTCTATACTCCCAACTTTTACTCCCACACTTAAAATATTGATGTAGACACTTTTACGGGGGCCACGTGAAGAAAATGACCAATCAGAACCCGCCACATTAAATTTAAGAGAGTAAGATTTGGGAGTACATGTAGTAGAACTCTTAGCAACCCATAAATCCAACCAGAACCCAGATTTTGTTCACCAGTGAGTAAATACTAAGTGCTTGTTCATCCAAGCTCTTTCAAGGCTTATCTAGTTATCTATCCCCAAAAGTATATGCAGAATGATATGTTAATGGGAAAAACACCAACCAAATTGGTCGGGTTATTAACTTGATAATCACAAGATTACAAATTCGACTTCCGGAGAATAAATCATATGTTAAAAGAACACAAAATTTCAGTGAATTTTGAATATTTAAGTGAATTGCCTGGCAATTAAGATGAAGAAGCAGCAAAAGCACAAAATCGCAGACCTAATAAACCAAGAACAAAGCTTTTAGTGGTAACCTAATGAAATTGAAAGAATTGAGTGAATTACCTGAAGTGGGGAAAGAAACCCCGGCGAATTGAGCAGCCCGGAAGGACTGAACCGCGGCGAGACCATGAACAACGGCGACTGAGCCACCAGCAAGCTCATCGGCTGTTTCTGCTTATACCCGGAAAGCTTCTCGGAACCCGGACCCGAATCCCCGACTTTGAGGGGGTTATCGGGCAGAAGAGTTGGGTTTGCGAGTGGGGAAGCCATGGCTCCGGCGAGTAACTGAGAGAAAGAGCAGGCATCGGAGTCGGAGAAGAAGCTGGACATGAGAGTCATGGGTCCGGGGCTGAAACCGGGTATGGACCCGAGTGCGAAAAGGGTGTCGAAGGGGGCTCGGGGCGGGATTGTAATCGTCGGACGCGGCGGCCCCGAAACCGCAGAAACTCCCTCTCTGCTTTCCCCCATTCCGATGATTCCTTCTTCTGGGAAATTCTTGTGCTTTTTGCGGCGGATACCTCTTTTTGGTTTTGGTTTTGGTTGCTTTCGTCCTTATCCTCGTTTTCTTCACTGTTCTTGTATTTGTCTCTTTTCATGGGACCTTTCTTTCATTCATACAACAAATCTTAAATGCCAACTTGCCATTTCCTCAATCAAGTGGGTCATTTAGTAACTGACAAAGACTTTAAGTTTGACTTTCAATGATATTTTTTTTTGGAACAGGAAATAGTACTCAAACTTTTACTAATACAAGTCTTCAGTACAAGAGGGAAGAGAAGTTAATCAACATAAAGGTGACCGGGCAGTTTTAGTTAAAGCATAGAAAAGCTTGTTCGCTGATCTACAGAGAAATTAGATAGATATTAATTTAAAATGTCGTCAAAAATTTTAACACTCACTAATCACACATCATGCATAAGAGTAATTCGGTAAATTACTGTTAAAAAGATTGACAACAGTTTGCAATAACTTTTAATGATTACTTAGAGCATCCTTAATAGTAGTAAATTTTTTGTGATTTTTGTCAGGTCACATGTACAAGTAAGAGAGAGAAGGGGGAGAAAAAAAAAAAAAAAAACCAACAGTGAACGGAGAGTGTTTCATTTGACTTTTGATTGGGACTCACCAAGATTATTGATTTGCATGAGAAAAATTCAATGAAAAGTCATGCTCTCCATTTGTCAAAAATCAATGCATGATTTTTTTTACAAAAACCAACAAACAATCTTAAATGGAGATGCTCTTGTCTATTATTTTGTAACTTATTGGTTTGAATTAATTAGCTATAGATAATCCAAATTGATTTCCTTTTATCGGTTAGCCGGTTAAAGTTACTATACAAGCCTCACTCACGGTACCGCTTTCAACTAATAAAAATTAGTATTTATTATGGGACATTGTATTGTTGATGCAAGAAATATCAAATGCCAACTTGATCATATGAAATAGACAACTCAATAATTGGAATAAAAACACTATTTGGTTTCAAAAAGTAATTCTAATAGCGAATCAAAATAGTAAATTTGTTTCGATTATTTTCGGTACTCATACATAATTAACTTGACAAAAAAAAAAACACTAAATCAAAACATTCCTATTAAATTAGCTTGACAAAAATGCACGAGATCAAAACACCCAAATCAGCCATGGCACAAGTTGAAAAGCTTTATTAACTTAATTCAATGAATTTTGAATGTAAATTCAATTTAAAGTTGACAACTTTGTTCCAAAACTATAATTTATCATACCCGTTTTATTGACTCAGTTTCATTAGCAGCTCGCTTACAAATTGCCCTATGGTTAATTTTCGGTTTATTTGTATTTCTTCAATCAAGTCTTCTTAATAGGTATTGAACCTCAACTTCCTTTGTCAATGGCATGACCCAATCCCCATACAGATTAGCAGCAAAGATTGGATTTATTTTGTACTTTGGATCATTCTTGCTCTCCTCTTCCATGTCAATGGTAATCTCTTGACAGTGCTCTCTAACCTTCATCTCTACTCTCTTCTTTACCAGTTCTTCAACTTCTGGGCAGGTCAGCAATTGCATAAGCCTATTCCTGTCCTGAAGAGAGAGTTACCATTTTCAGAAAACCATGAACACAACTTTTTTTTCGAGTGACGAGGGACCCACAACCACTACTCGAGGGTGTGCACTGGGTAAACTCTGTTTTTTGACTCTAGTCAGCAAATGACCACAAACCAATCTAGGTTGCCCATAGCTGACCGGTTCAAACCAAGAACTTGTAACATTGTGGTTACTAAGTCAACAGTCTGACCAACTTGGCTGGAGTTGCCCCAAGGCAGATTAATCTTGAAAAGATATAAGAGACACAAAGATCTTAGGAAAAGGACATACTTTTGCTCTGATTGCAGCCTTATAGAGGTCCGGTGAAGCTTGAAATTTGGCTTCTGCAACGAATTTGCCATAATGAATTCTCTTCGAGAGGACCTGCATATAGGTTTAGCAGAAACCGTGGAATGGTCAAAACACGAACGCTAAGCACAATCTGTCAATAATCTCAGTTTTCAGCTCATTTAGATCAGCCATACACATCTTAAGCACGTACCTGCAGGCAAAGACTGTCACAAACAGCAGCGGATCCACAATTACCATCGTCGCCTTCTTCCACTAACCTTGGAAGAAGCTTTCTGAAATACACGTCCCATATTTTGGCATTGATATTGACCGAAGCAGCATTTGGGTGTAGAACCTGCACAGATACTATATCGTAATTATGAACAGATACTGTATTGTAATAGAGTCAATAGTATTCAAAAAAATTAAGTCGTAACTGATAGAAAGGCCAAAGGCCATCGGGGATATAGACAACGAACTAATGATAACGTGAATTGTTTAACTTCCCGAACACATCTATGTTTACCTGTGGGTGTTGAAGGGGTGGCAATAGTGGTTCGGGCAATTCAAGCGGGAAGAAAGGATGCTCATCGGGGTCCGAATACCTTCCAACCTAGGCATTTCAAGAATCAGAGAATTATATATACATATAACTAAGTATGGAGTATCGGGCTTGATTTATACAAAGAAATGAGCTAAAAAAAAAAATACTTTGGCATGAAGCTTTTCGGTTTCTTTAATATGTACTCCACCAAAGAGCCACGGAAACCATCCATCACAAAAGCATCAGGGTCATATGTATCCGGGTTGTAACGATACTGAGCTCTCTCCACAAGGCCGGATATAATGCTATCCTCTAATCGAACTAAAGATATTCTTACACCCTCTAGTGTGTAATTCCCTGTCTCGTCTACTCTGCTCTTCGTTCCCGTTCTGAAAGCAATCAAAAGAAAAAGTGGTTTAAGCGAATTCGAAGCCCAAGTTCGATCATGTGTCCTTGCCTACAATCTACGAAACCAACTAAATTGCCCGTGCGGGCAAAAACCTATGATTCTTGACTTGGTTAAGGTGAAATTCTGGAAGACAAACATTCATACCCAATTGAAGCATGTGCTCCATCTCAACTAAAAGCCTAATCTTTTGCATGACTCTGATACCAAATTGAAGG
Source organism: Ipomoea nil (assembly GCF_001879475.1). Classification (NCBI taxonomy): domain Eukaryota; kingdom Viridiplantae; phylum Streptophyta; class Magnoliopsida; order Solanales; family Convolvulaceae; genus Ipomoea; species Ipomoea nil. The sequence continues at coordinate 1,080,438 of NW_017617454.1, forward strand.
CATGTGCTTCATCTCAACTAAATGTCTAAGCTGATAGTTGGATTGCACTTTAATGATTATATGCTCAACATACCCCTCCACATAATACCAAGATAGAGATTCATACAATTGTCTGCTACATGCTAAGAAAGAACTTGAAAGCTTAATCTGTTCTGACACTAAAACCTTGCTGATCTGAGCACAATTTATAAACTCTATATATTATGCACAGTAAATTGCATGTTTCTGATGCTTTGCAGAAGAAAACCCAAACTCAAAGTCACAAGAAATCGAAGAATTTCCTTAAATTCTGACACATTGAGAAGCGGACAACAAATGGAAACATTTCTTAACAGCAAACAAATCTCAAACAAACGAAACCCAAAGAGAAAAAAGACAAAACCCCTTTCACTTTGCCTACAATCTATCGTTAAACCAAGAATCTGGAAATCAAGAAACGATTTTTAGAAAACTTACCGCCAATTTTGAAGCGGTTGAGGTGAGGGAATGCTGTGCATAGCCCTGCAGCTTGAAATGAGAAATCGAAAGGTGCAATCTTGACGGCAGCTCCGGTGGGCTAAAAGCTTACTGGGAATTCTGGAGATATTTCTATGGGTTGGAATGGCGGCAGAGGTGATGCTCAACAGCTTTGCCTCCATTCTTAGTAGAAACTAGAAAATAGAACACAGAGCCTGGAACCCAGTGCAAACAAATTGTTATATTCATAGATTACTATATATGATCATTTTTTTTAAATATTAATTTATTTCTATACCTATAATTTGAACAATATTTTTGAGTTATTACATTTCTTTTTCAACGCTTATTATCATGTATATCAACATAATTGTATTATTTGTAACAGTTTCTAGAGTATCATCATGTATATCAACATGATTGTTTTATTTGTAACGATTTTTAAAGTATTATCATGTATATCAACATGATCGTGTTGAATATTATTTGTAACGGTTTCTAAATGCATATGGTATAAATGTATAATAAATAATTAATTAATTATGTCAGAATATATGTGAGTATAAATGTATATGACACCCGTATCAATCAGTATGGTAGATTTTTTTTCACTTTATATAATATCATATAAGTGCTTTACTTAATTGGGATTAGGTCATTACTAATTAGGATTTACCGTATCATATTGAATTAATTGTGTTATCTAATGAAACGGCAAATGATGATCCACACAGCTGTGTGGACTATGTTAGAATAGTGAAATTTTTTGAATAAGATAATGTATTTTATGAGTTAGAATAATATACATTATGAGTTATAAAAATGTATATTACAGTGAATTGTGTGAAAAAAAATTACGCGAAACGATTTCGTTTTTGAATCGTGGTCCACACAGTTGTGTGATCCACTGTCGACGCAATAACTATTATAATGAAACATGATGGGCTTTGGGGTGGGACTTTTGGGCTTGTGGAACTTATAGAAGGATTTGGTAAAATGTCACAAATTGTAAACTTATGAGAGTATGATCAATTGATAACGAAGGGTAGATATTTAATTTCATATCAACTTTTCTCTAATGGCACGTTTGGTTCGTGGAATAGACCTAGAATGGAATAGCGTTAGTGATCATGAGGATCTCTTATATTATTATTATTTTTTTTAAAAAATCAATCAAAAGATAACTTTATTAAATCAACGAGACAATACAATCAAATACGGAAGAATACCAACAAAAAGGAACAGTATATGAACAAGCTGCCCTAGTCAAGGTATGTGCAGCCTTATTCACTGATCTATAAATAAACCGAATAGACACTACTTCAAAGTGTCGTTTTGACATTCTCAGAGAATACAACCTACGAAGGAAAAATCTTGCAAAGAGTCATTTAGCATATTACACACCATCTGACAATCTGAATGAATAATCACACGCTGCAGATTATTATTAATAAACTTAAATCTGTTAGCAGTCAAGAGTGAGTCACTCTTGAGAATAACATTACAAAAATCCATTTCTCAACAAAATAAAGGCTCATGATCAATCATTCAAACTTCTGTTATGGAGCTCAGCGCAATTCCAACCTCATATGTAAAATAAGATATTCATTCTTCCAAATAATTCCTACAACGAGAGCTATAGTATTCTTTTGAAAATTAATTTTTATTAAAATACTTTTATAAGTATATATTTTATCATTCATTTTTTTATTTTAATATTTGATCGAATTTTTTTAACGTTCTTTGTTTCCTCTCCTCAGTATATATAAAAAATTATGATTTTTAACAAAATGAATTCTAACAACCTACCTATTCCAAAAAATAAAAATAAAAAATAAAATCAAGAAATTTAATGAATTTAATTTTTTAAAAATATATACAATAAATTTAATTTAATTTTAAGAAATTATTGAGGTTATTTATTTATTTATTTATTTTTGTTTCTTACGAACCAACGGTCATGGACAAAACAAGACTTTAGATCATGGGATGGTTGGCCTAGCTATCACTATGTCTTGTCATTCACAAACATGACTTGACCGATCTTTACCCATTTGACAACACAACCAAAGTGGTTAGTTAAGTTCAAGTCCTAAAGCACTTGTCACTTGTGTCTTTCAACAAAACAACATATTTTTAATGAATATCAACAATTTTATAATGCCCAAATTGTTGTTATTTAGATCCACAAACCTTAATTGTATGTTGTGAACACTAGTCAAGCCGGTCCTATCATTTTATAGGTCCGGGTCGAAACAAAAATAAGGGCCCTTAATATATGAAGTTAAAAGATTGTAAATTATTTTGTAGACTCAGCTCGGATCTACCTTTCAAGGTGGACCTGGGTCCAAATGATCACAATTTACATTTTAAAAATTCACAATTTTTATACTACGAAGTACGAACACACAATGTTAATATATATGTAATTGATTATCTTATTTTGTATTCACAAGTTTTTTTCAAATATTGTAGTCACACAATATTAACATATTATGATCTGATAACCCTGTACTTTACTCACAAATTTCCTTCTATAGTTGTTATGTGTTTTGACTTAGAAACACAATTTATATTCTAGAAGTTCACAACTCTAATACTAAATATACATAATTTATACGTCGTTTAGGACCAGAGTCCACCTTGTAAGGTGCACTCTAGTTTATGGTTTAAAAACTCTTATAAAACATTGTATGTGTTAATTGAAAATAATAAAATGATAATTTTGAATTTTTGTAGTTTTTTTTTTAATTAAAAAAGCATTGTATAATAGCCTTGGAGTAGTGTCAATTCAAACTTTGGGACTCTATATGAAGTCTAATCATAAATTAATTCAAACATTCACTAATATATATCTATTAACTAAGATAAATATATCAAATGGTCGTAATTGTTAAGTAGATTTAAAAATTAATAAATAATTTTGAAGTAATGGATTCAAATATTTGCATATACAGGTTTAGGGTTTTTCTAAAAACAAAGTTAGGGGCCCCTCCCAACACTGGGCACAGGGCGGGTGCCCATCCTGCCCACCCCTCTAGGCCGGTCCTGACACTAGTCATGAGTCGTTTTCGAGTTTAACGTACTTGTTCAAAGTCTCAATATTCTTAACAAAAGGATAATCTATTATAGATAGATCTCATAGATAAGAGTGTTAAGTTATTGCGATGTTATAGGCAATCCCAACTTCATATATGAATTTCCATATGAATGCACAATGTTTTCTTGTATTAGGGTGCATGAGTGATTTTTAAATTTTAATTAAGTTTAGTAGCAACTGGAGTTTTAAATTTCATATCTAATAATGGACACATTATTTTTTTTTCCCTTCATACAAAATTGAAGATATATCTCTATTATTGTGCAACTAATATGAGTTCAGTCTAAATTACGTCTGTAAAGTTTGACTCTTACTTAATAGAATGTCTGATCTAGTCTATAACTTTTAACAATACAGTAATTAATAATATATGTAACTCATTCTTGGACTAAAATCTTGTAGTTGTTGTTGTTATGCTTTATTAACATATTGATTTAAAGTATGTATGTAATGTTGTTATCATGTGTGTCCACATTGCTTCCTACTTCTGCAAAATCTTTTGCTGCTTTTTGCACCTCTTTCATTACTTTTCTTTCTCATATCTAATCTTTAAGGTCACATATATTTGAATTTTGCCAAAGGGTTTCTCAAATCTGCTTTTCTTTTTTTTAAATGACAAGATAAATTCACACTCATCATTATATATCCAAGAGTATATATTAGTTACGTAAATCCTGTTTATGTGTAATAGTCTGTAAATCATACATGGAAAGTGAATTACACTATATAAAGACTCTATACGACAGGTTCAATCGAACAAGTGTCGAAAAGAACTAAACATGTGACCTTCAAATATGACAATTATGCTATATTCACGTACTTAATCACTTTTTTTCATAAACAAAGCAACTTTTATTGGTTATAATCTTAGCGCAAATTTTTAGACCCACGTAAAATAAATAATGATAGAGAATTTCCTATAAATATAATATGCCACTTGACTTTGACTAATCAAGCTTCATCAACAGGCCAACTTTTCCACCTAAGAATTGGTGATTCGAAGCCTATGTCACACTCTCACTAATTGGCCTGCAACCTTATTAAAGTTTATATCACATTGAAAGAGTACAACTAATAAAGGACAAATCTATGCCACTTTTGGTGGGATAAAAATTAAATTAGAATATAAAATATTGCATATTCATAACAATTATTGTTTTTATTAGTTATTATATATATAAGTGTAAAAATTATGAATTATGCCTCAAAATAAGTGATTGAATAGATGAAACATAACTCTCGTACTTAAATATTATAAATTTTATTCTTGTCAACATTATTTCGAGGGAATAAGGTTTACGTAAAACCATAAAAGAGAAAGAGGAGGCTATGCTTGGGTTAATATGACCAAACACATACTTAGAAATAACATATTAAGTAATACTGAATACTTAACATTTTCAACCCTAATAAAACAGGTATGGTGAGTTTGGATAGTTTTTAACCCATGTAGATTCGGGAGGGTTAGCGGGCTAGTGTTTGATTTGTTTACTATTATCCCTAAACATATTTTACAATCTTACAAGTTAACTTAAATTGAGATTCGATCATAAATATAATATCCAGTCTAATATATAGTTTTATTATACTTTCAAATCAAACAATAATAAGCACATATATGTATTACACTTTGTATATAATTAACATATAATGTATAAATTATGATTTAACAATTAATGAAAGAAGACAATAATCCTTTTGAAATTAACAACCATCCTACAATGTTAGCCATTGGACAACACTTTTCTTGATGAGGTAACCTTATCCATTTACCTACTAAATATAAAATATTCAACAAAGAATCTTTACTCGATGGAAGTATATATAATAATAATAATAATAAATTATAAATACAGAAAAATTAAGTGCAGATAAATTTTTAAAAATGAAAATGGGTATAAAAAGTAAATATAAGTAAAGTACAGGCTCGTTTGTGCTAATATGCAAAGATTTTCGCATTTATTAATGATCCAACCTAGGAGCCCACCTACGTAAATCTCACAGCGTGTCCTTGTCGTCTGTTCGGCCACAACTGCCCCCAAATACGAGCCAGTTTAAGAAAAGTCCTCCCTCACGCGCCACTTCTCCACTTGTGAATATTATATTAATTAGGTCCGAAAAATAATGAGCAAGTAATGAAACATGATTCATATAATTATGTTTGTATGGACAACTTAGTTGGTCATAATGATAAAATTTGGAAAGAATGATTCATATAGTTATATATCAAAAGATAATGAGTTTTGTTCTTACAAATATTATCTCAGTTGAGTTTACTGCACATGATATTCTTAGTGCGATTTACAATTTGTGGATCACTACACGAGATTATGTAGTTGTTTTCTTTAGTATCTTTTGTATGGTTTGTAAATTGTTACACAAAATGTTATGTGGTTTGTGAATTGTTGTATACGAGAAATATTCACCCAATGAACACGCTCGAAAATGATTGTGCATTTTTCTCTTTATAAAAAAATATGTATATGTCATCAAAGCATTAGTCTAAGGAATGAGAATCATCACTTAAAAAATATATTTCCAGTAACAATGTGAGAGTTTAATTCATGCCACAAACATTGAACGTTTACGTTTGGACTTTGAATTGATTTCATTATGTGTAAAAGTGTATATAGTACGATATTGAGTCTTAAAATTAAATTGGTTCAATTTATCTCCTTATATGTTTGAGATGAGTTCATAAAATTTATAATATAACAGTAAAATTTAAAAAGAATTATGAACTTCATAAGTTTTGAAAATTATACTCCGTATTATATTTTGCTTAAAGGGAATCGCCGTTGATGCGCGTGGGTTTTGAATTTGTGATGTCAGCAAGATGCTTTTAGCAAACGGTTGAATGCTGTGTTGGGCTGCTCTTGCTAGTTGCTAGTAGAATCAGCTGTACATTTTCTATTCTAAAGTATCTTTCAACAATTAGCTTTTTGTAACAACTTATTGTTTTAAAATTCTAAAATCCAAAATCCTATTCAAAATCACTTTTTTTTCAATCAATTTATTGAGAAAATTATTTTGCATGCAATCAGCTATTAATAGTTAATTTACCAAATAATTTTCTACAATCAGCTAATACTATCAAATTAGTCAGACCCACTAATCCAATCTACTAGTAGCTACCAGCTAACAACTATTTACTAAACACCTACATAATCTACACTCATACATATAAAGATTATTGTACCATGAGAACCTCCAATCAAATTGGTCGGATAGTATATTAATAATAATACGATTTTTAACTCTTCATAAAATTTGTTTATTGACATTTTTTGTTTGAATTGTTTAGATATGAGTAATGTTCTTGTAGTCATTTATCTAGTACACATATTTGCTAGCTATGATAAACAGCGACTACAAATAATTTCGTAAATCATTGAATATCTTAAAAATTACTTCATGTGTCTCATTTAATCTGTTTTACTTACTATTCATTGGTCAAATCAACTATTTCTTCTTTGTTTATTTTCTTTAGTATTTTTTTTTACTTATTTTTAATTTGATTTTTTGTGTTTAATAGTTTTTTTTAGTGTAGTAAATAACTTCAGTTAAGCCTTTAATCAAACCAAACACATAAAATGGGACGGAGAAAGTATACTGTTTTATTATAATTACAATGTTATAGTTATTGTAAAGAAAAAAAAAAGATAGATATATTGATGAATATAATAGGGAAAAAAATTAAAGATCCTACGACTTAGTCGCTTAGAGGATTACATATTGATGCAAGGGAGATTGGAGAGATCTATAAACAAAAAAAAATATATATATATATATTTGGTGTACCCAAAAAGCACGGAAAAGAGGAGGCAGAGACAGAATCTAGAAAATGAGCTACAAATACCCATGTCCTTCCTTCACTTCTTCGCAAGCACAGAAAATCTTTGATTTTTTCTCCCCATTATTTTATTCGGTAGATGCGTTGTTGTGATATATATCTATCACTCTATCAGATTGCCATTTTGGAGAGGAGAGAAAGAAAAGAATGGGGGAGAGAGAGAAGAATAGAGCGAATCAAGATGCCCCATAGGGCGAAAGAGAAAGTTGTACTATACTCCCATAAAAGATAAAAGAAGATGTTGACAATTTTCAAGTCATTGTTCTTCTCAAAGGCTTGATTTTGTGTAGAGAGAGAGAGAAGAGAGAAATGTTTATCTAGGTTCTGTTACTGTGCCTGCTTTTGGTTGATCAGAGAGTGGCCCAACAGATGGGGATTTGTTTCTGGGTTGTTTTCTTGTGCAGATCATCTTTTTTAAGGTTGTGTTCTTCAATGGCCGCCAAGGTACAAAGATTGCAGCTTTCTGGTTTTGGGTCTCGGAGGTCTTGTCTTTCTTGTTGAGGTTGTTGTTGGGCTCAGAAAATATTGCACTTTTGAGAGGGTATAGCACAACTGCAGAAGAACTGGGTGGCTAGGTAAACTGTTTTAGCTTTTTTCTATGCTTTTAATTATGGGATTTTGATTTTTTTTCCCAGTCCCTTGATGTTTAGATAATTCCCAGGTAGAGCCTTTTGGTGTGAATGTTTGTTTTGTCTGATAAGTCTGAGACTGTGTATGCTTCAGTGAATTGATAGCTGCCATAGCTTATGCAGTCACATAAAAGAATGTGATTTAGTATGGTGAACATGATTCTTAATTGCATCAAATTCTGCTTCCAAAATTTTGAGTTTGTGTTATATGCCAAGATTGGGAAGTGGTTTCTTGTGGTGGCTGGTTGTTTCCAGGATCAAGATTCAAGCATTCTTGTTCTTATCAAATTTTCTGCTTAAATACCTGACTGGTAAATTCCGCCTTGTGACCTTAGCTGACAAAGGACTATATGGAGGGAAACCAGTCTAGGTTGCCCATAAATCAGTCTAGGTTGTCCATAGTTGATCGACTCAAATCAAGAAAGTCAATAGGCCACTCTCAACTGATGTTTACCAAGCCAACAGCCGACCAACTTGGCTGGGGTTGCCCCTATATGGAGGTAAACCAGTCTATGTTGCCCATAAATCAGTCTAGGTTGCTCATAGCTGATCGACTCAAATCAAGAAAGTCAATAGGCCACTCTCAACTGATGTTTACCAAGCCAATAGCTTGACTAGCTTGGCTGGGGTTGCCCTTAGGCTTGAAGTTTTTCATTCTAGTTGTTGGTTGATCTTCATAATTGTGCTTTCTTTCCTTCCTTTTTGGTGTGTTTGGGCAGTCCAAGTTATAGTCTGAGTTTACTAAGTTGATTGCAGGAATGGGAACTAAGATACAATGTAAGACGTATTTGCCAGCGTTTTACTCTGTAAAGGATCTGAATGGCCACGTTAATAATAGGGTGTCTTTACTAAATCATGAAGAACAAACGCTAAGAAGTGTTCAGCATTTCGACTTTTTCGCATCATGCGTGCCTGTGCCTGTGGATGGATACTTTGAATACGACAAGGAGAAAGTGAGGCAGACGATTTTGAAGCATGAATCGATATTCAGGCACCAGGTATGACGATGATGATCAAAAGTCGTAATGGTTAATCATTGTATAACACTTCAAGATTTCGAATGGGTTCTAGCTTTTATGTGACATATTTGCTTGCTTTGTATGTAATGAAGTAAACAGCTTCTCGAATTCTGCTCTAATCTTCTATATGGTTTTCGTGTCTTTTTGGCGTTTCAGCTTCAAGAACTGCATCGCCTTCACAGGAGGCAGATGGAACTTATGAGTGAGTTGAAAACGAGAGAACTGCAAAGGAATTCGATGAAAGCTGAGACCTTTCGTTTCGGGCACTTGTTGTCTCACGCTCCTCCTCCCAGTTACAGTCGGTCTCCGTTTGAATTCATAAAAGGCGAAAACCGGGCTAGTCATTTCTCCTCCCGAGACAAAGAAATTCCACGGGCTGGTGATGAAGACAGATATCTCGAGTTCTCAAAGAGGACCAATCGTCTTGCTGACTTGAATGAACCCATATTGCTCGAGGAAGCTCCAATCTTGGCCTCAAACGCCAATCCTCACAGAATCAATTCTCTTGCTGATAGCAATGAGAGTATGGATAAGTTGTCCCAGAATCACATCATAAGAAGGAAAGGACAGGAGCATTTGGTTATCGACATAAATGCTGGTAACGTTTATCTACTTAACTTTTAAGTTATATAGCGGGATTAACTCGAGGGGTTTGGGGCTACTGGCATAACATGTTTATCGATGGAAAATATTTCTTACTTTTCTGCTGTTCGATCAATGATTCTTATGCAGATGTTCACTCTGACAGTTCACATACGCCTTTTCCATCTAATAACACCAAGGCAGAACCCCCGAAGAAAAGGACGATTTTTGGTGTAGTAATATCCGAAGGAAATGAAGAACGATCTATGGCTGTTTCCAGTGGAAGTTGTCAAACGAAGCAAGAAAGTTCCAAGGGAGCATTGCCATGGTTCATGGTGAAATCGCAGCATGTTCTTGACGAGAGCAAAGAGGGCGAGAATTGTTATCACATGAATCTTGATTTATCGAAAAATCGTTCTCAGCAAATTTTCGGGAAATCAGAAATAGATGAGGGTTTTTCTCGAATTTTGAATAGGAAACAAGAAGCCAAGCCATCAACATCCATCAAAGATTCTGGGCACAGTGATATTGAAGTCGTTAAGAAGATTTTTGGGGTTCCGATTTTTAAGTCCTCTAAAGATGATGTAAATTCTGCAGATTCCCTCTCCCGGGATGTTCATGGAGCTAAGGATAATACTATTGAGAAGAGACTGGACAACAACATTTCCGGTTTTTGTCATCAGATTGATCTTAACCTGTCGTTGGATGAAGAAGAGGTGTCACCCCCGCCTTCTCTCCCTCGAGAAGTTGTGGAAATTGCAATAGCAGAAGAATCCCGGGAGGATATTAAATCAGGATTTGAGGAATTTAAGGAACCTCGTGGAGAAGTTGCGAGACGAGCTGCTGAGGCTATAGTTTCCATCTCACAGACTGGCGATAATATGAACTCGGAATCTGCAACTACTGCTTGCCTCGAATGGTTTGCGGAATTGATTACTTCCGAAGTGAATGGCGATGAGTGTGGGATAATGGAAGCTTCCCCGGGGAAAGATTCCATCCCCGATGGTATGGATTACTTCGAGTTTGCAACGCTCAAGTTGAGAGACATGAAGGAAGAAGGGCAGTGTTACGAGCCATCTATTTTTGAAATTCACGACGAAGAAGAAATAGGGGGGGATACAACACAATCGAAACGCCCCCGAAGAGGGCAGGCGAGAAGGGGTAGGCAGAGGAAAGACTTCCAACGGGATGTCCTGCCGGGAATCATGTCCCTTTCTAAGCACGAGCTAAGCGAGGATATCCTGACATTCGAGGAGCTGTTGAGAACCTCGGGTTGCTCTTGGCAGTCGTGTTTGCCACAGAAGAAGGCCACCGCCAAGAGTTGTAGGGGAAGGAGGCGGCGTGGAGGCGGCTCAACTCCCTCCCCCATTATAACCGCCACCACTCCACCAAACCAACCTCTCGGCAACAAAGTCGAGGTCGAGAAGGCCACCAGCCTAACGGGATGGGGAAAGAGGACACGACGCCTGCCAAGGCAGCGGTGTCCAACTACACATCATGTTCCTCTGATGCAATGCGAACGGGGATTAATCTGAGTATGGTACGGGCTTAAAGGTGGTCTCCTATTAGGGCCTGCTCGGGACACCTGACCAAAAAAAATGCTAACATGGTTCCTAAATTTCCTCAAAACATGTACTAGGAACAAGAGGCTGCATAACATTCTTGAAAGTAATAAGGTTGCAACAAACACTGTCAACTTACACCACCAGAAAAGGATGGCCTTTGTATCAGACCTCCCATTATTTATTCAGATCCGATCTTGATCAGACTGGGTTTGTGGCGGCTTATAGAGCTATAATGTCCATGTATTTCTTATATCATCTTTGTCTTATATTTGAGCTTATTAACATTATTTGAACTAATTTATAATTAATCCCATTATCCTTGCAGGTTCATGAAATTGTGGATTTACATATATCAGGCAAAAAATATATGCTTAGTTAAGTACAATGAAAAAAAAAAAAAGAACATTGCAGAAATCTACACCAATCTTGGCCACATTGTGCCTATAAGCAAAAAACATTTTTTTTAGTCACGAGGGAAATTCAAGGGTGTGCAATAGGTAAATCCCGCTTTCTAACCATAACCGGCAAAGGACCACAAGGAAGTAAACGAGTCTCGTATTTGTCATCATCCAATTGACATGCGTGTTTACTTTTCTATGTATATGCAATGTTGCAGAAGGCACTAGGTGCTAGTCTGGCACCCTAGCGCGCCTAGGCGGTCGGTTAATTCGAGTATATCGTCTACACTTTTTCCATTCAGGGCTGTGAGTACATGACTCGAGGAATATAGAAGAAGAGCAATCGAGCAGGCAAAAAATACCACTCAGTCGAGTTGGGTGCCAGCTAGGCGGAGTTAGGCGCCTGACTCGGCACCTAGTCAGCCGGTTAGTCGGACAGCCAACTAAAAATAGTCTAGGGCTAAAATCGTCTCAACCTAGGACCGCCTAGGCCTATTTTTACAACACTGTGTATATGTTTGACGATGCACTTCCTATTTTTTGTGTGGAAGAGACAATGAACTCCATCAACTTTTTCCCACTCCCACAATGTTTAATGGCCTTTTCAGCTTCTTCCCTCACATTCCTAGCTTCCACCCTCACATTCCTATTCTCCATCACCATTCTAACCTTCTCTGCAATCTCTTCCCCATTCACTAACCTTTCCTCACCCCAACCCCATTCCTTAACCCACACCCCCAACCCTGCCTTCTCCACAGCTTCAGCATTCATCTTCTGATCACCATGCTGTGGCCATGCCAGTATGGGCACTCCAAACCGAGCCGCATCCATTACAGAATCCCATTCACACTGGTTCATGAACACTGCAACTGCAGGGTGTCCAAGAATCTGTTCTTGATGTACCCTTCCTTCTTCAACTATTTTCCCTTTCTCTCTCACCCCCTCCATGAATAACTCACCAAACAATCCTCTCTGCTCATCTTTAAGGATCCACAAAAAGCTATACCCACTGATTAACAGCCCTTTTCCTATTTCCATGATTTGGTTTCTTGAAATTGGCTCTCTGCTTCCAAAGTTCACGTATATAACAGACTCAGAAGCTTTGTCGTCTAACCATGGCCACTGGCTGCATTTCTCTTGCTCGGTTGATACTAACGGCCCGAGAGGAAACACGGGTGGGAGAGAACTTAGAACTTTGCCGGTGTTAAGAGCTGAAATGGTTTCGGGTTCAAACCAGTTAAAGGTGTTCAAGAACACACCACTGACTTTACAAAGGGATTGGGCATTTGGTAGTAAGTAGGCTGTTAAGACATAATTTGTTGGTGAGTTATCCATCCATGAGTTGGGGATGCTAGATTTTGGGATAGGGGCTAATCCTGGGATAGCAATATCCGCGGGGAGATTCTTGAATAAAGCGGGGTTTTTTGAGAGCAGGACAGGAAGATATGCCACGGTGGAGTAAAACCGGGCTGAAGTAGTGGAGAGAATGTAGAGATGGATGCCGAGATCAGGTAGGATCTGTGTGAGGCCATCTGCTAGAATAAAATCAGAGACCAGGGAAGAAACTGGTTCATCTAAGGTGGATAGAAGAGGTCCTAGTTGCAGCAGAGAGCGCAAAATGGCATCGATTTGGAGGATGAAAGGGTCAAAATTGATGGTAGATTTTGAGGTTTTCACAGGAAGAATCTCAAAGTCCAGTTTCTTGATCTCTGGGTGGCTGGAGAAGAAGGTGGTGGTGTCATCACTGATGAGCTGAGGCTGCATGGTGATGAATGTGAGTGTACAGCCCCGTGAAGCAAGCATGGCGGCTAGCCGGAAAAACAGTTTCAGTTGCCCCACCCCCAATCCACTGGGAAAGAATACAATATGAGGACGTTTTGTATGATTGGTCGGCACGAGCAGTTCAGTTGGTTCTTGGGTGGTAGATTGTGGGCAAGAACTACTAGATTCAGAAATGCCAACATCCATATTGCACTAACACAAGTTTGATGTTGCAAAACACAACTTAACTAGTTGACTAACACTAACAACCACAAAACACTTAACCGAGAAATTCAATCTTTTTAAGAATGGGGGTTTGAGTTTCTTGAAGTTTGGTGAAGGCATATGCAATAGTTTGGAGAGTTATATAAAGTTTCATGACATTCAAATGTTGATAATTGGCTCACCTTTCATGTCTTTGTTTGGTAGTTCTTGAGACATGAAAGGAATCAAATTTGGCATCTCCAAGAATGCAAACAACCCCCCTTTTATTTTAATCCTATAATTTTTAGCACAACATTAATGAAGAGTGGACAAACCATTGGCTCACATCCTTTTAATAATATTGTAGCCAAAAATAGAGACAAATTATTCATATAAAACAATTCACACTAATGAGAGGACAAATGATTGTGTGGACCATAACAAAAAGTACAATTTTAATATACTAAAAGTACATTATTCGTGTACTGAATGTACTTTATATAAAATAATGTACTTTCAGTACTCAAATAATGTATTTTCCCTAAATATAATGTACATTTTTAATATACTAAAAGTACATTATTTGTGTACTGAATATACATTATTTGATAGTATAGTCCACACAGTCATAAAATGCACAATTTTGACATACATAATACCTTTGTATAACATATATATAAGCACACAATATAAATTGCCTTGAATAGAAGAGTTGATGGAACCAAAGATTTCAATCTAGTGACATTACACTAATTATTAAATATTATTCCAGCATATACTCCGCATCTGTCATCCATACATGAAAAGAAAATATTGGGCAAGATGACGATTCTGGAGTGCATATAATTTACAAATATCGGGAAACGAAATGCTAAAACTACCTCCTATTCGATCAACGTTGAAGTGTCCGTTGTTTGGATTGTTGTTTTTGTGCTTTGCATACCCAAATCACGCTGCTGTTTCGATTTTTTGGATGACCGGACAAATTCTTCGATTTTGGCCTTCAGCTCGGTGTTTGGAATCAACATGTCCGCGGTTAGATGAGAACGGTTGAATGGATCCGTCTGTAATCGAGGAAATCAGGAACTAGATTCTCAATGTACCAAATAGAACAATATAAGATGGATAGTAAACATATACATACACTATCGCTCAGAAGATGCCGCTGAATAACAGGCAAGTCGAGTGTGATCCTCGATGAGGGCAGAATGACGGGATCCCTCATCAATGTATACTGCACATTCAACAAAACATTATGAAGAAACATTTGAAATGCGGTCAAGGTTAATTATGCGATCCAGGAGGATATGAAATCGTACTTGAATAGGATCGAGGAATTCATCAGGGATTTCTCCAAGAGCAGCTTCGGTGTCCATGGCTTCTGTTGCTGCAACTTTGGCTTTAGCACCGAGATCAATAAACTCCTGTATGATCCTCGAGTCTTCACCGATTCTTCTAAGAACAACAGCTGCAGCGCTAAACAACTGAAGAAAATTCTATTTGTTAGATCAAAACTCAACCACAAGTGTGTGTGTGTGTGTGTGTGTGTGTGTGTGTGTGTGTGTGTGTATATATATATATATATATATATATATATATTGAATGCTACTGACTCTATTACAATGTAGTATCTGTTCGTAACTACTTTCTCAACCAACTGAAGCACAAAGAGCCAATAACGCCTCCACTAAGGCTCGAACTCACAACCTCCCATATGGGAGTCCAACCCGGGTGCCATTAGACGACAAGTTCTTGGCACAAGTGTATATTTAGAAGCCAGACA
The DNA here is from genome assembly GCF_001879475.1 of Ipomoea nil. Classification (NCBI taxonomy): domain Eukaryota; kingdom Viridiplantae; phylum Streptophyta; class Magnoliopsida; order Solanales; family Convolvulaceae; genus Ipomoea; species Ipomoea nil. Next base: position 1,095,788 of record NW_017617454.1, read on the forward strand.
AATAAAGACTAACATATTAAAGAAAATACCTGCTCATTATATGAACGACCATCTTTAGTGATTGCGGTTGGGAAGATGTTCTCCTTATCTCCTCTAGCCAAATGCACATATATTTTGACAATCTTCAAAAACCCACAATTTTGATGAATTTTTGTCAAACTTCGAGATAACTAATGGCAGCCTCATTGCCACTAGGGTGATATAAAGATTAACATATATGGGATGAAAATTCATGATTGATAACAAGAACAAGCAATTCAAGAAACTTCCTTCTCAGAAAGGAAAAGATGCCATTCCCTTTGAGGCAAGCAAATGTTATTAGTATAGCACCTCAAAAAAAGAAACTTCTAAATTTAATTCAAGAACAAAAGCTTTCCACCTTCAATGAGGTTAGAAAATAAAATTCTTTGCACCAGCCAAATTCCATCTAAGCATACTCAGCAATTTTCAAAGTTCTATAGAAATTGTCCTCATTTCAATCAAAGAAATCAGTTACTAAATATCTTAATTTTAAGGTCACCTGCTTAGAATAACAATCCACAATATGAAACTACTAATATGCATACCTGCTTTAACAACTCTTTCGGACGAAATTCATACTTTTCAGGGTCTTTTAAGCTTAGAGATTTTCTCTGTGGGCCCACGAGTTGTAACAGAAAGTAATTCAGCATACTAGCAACTCTCTCCACCTGGAAGAAATCAAGAAAGATGTCTTGGTCATAAATCATGACCAACATTGGTAACTTCGACTAGAAATTAGAAAGTGAAAGATACCATCTCAGGAAGTAGAAAGGGAGCTGTGATCTGTTCTGAAGTAAATGTCAGCATGCTCACATCTTCATTTGCCAGCTTCATATCAATTCGAATGATCTAGAAACAACCAGAACGTTTTATTCAATTCCAAAATTGGAGAATTAAAAAAAAAGAAAAAAAAAAAAAAAAGTGTCTGAAGGGTCAATACTAACATTCTCCTGAGAGTGGAAAAGTCGAGTCCTCTCCTGCCTCTCTTGAGCTGGTCTTTGCTCCCACTCCACTCTATTAGACATCTCAGCTTCCAGTTCTTTGAGTTCAAGAATTTTGTTGAGACTTTCATCAAGAAGATAAATGCTATCATTGATTAAGAAGTTCAAGAAATTCAAATAGACACCCTTCTCCTCCTCTTTAGCAATCTGGAGCAGGATATAGTAATTTCAGTTAGAGTCAATCTAATCCCAGCATAACTGAGGAAATTAAAAAAGAAACAGTTCATAAGGTTGGCCAACCTGTCTCCACGCATTGCGATGGCTTGGAACCTGCCATAGGTATTCAAGAAGTTCGGCAATGTTGTGACGGATATTGAACTTGTCATAGAACTGCACAAGGAAGATATAGCAGCATTATAGTAATCAAAAGATATGCACGAAACCCAGCACAATGGGTAAGGTAAACAACGTCTAATGGACTGAAACCACAACATCTAAAGCACTGGGATATAAATAATGTTTATTGAGCTGGAAATATTCATTTACTCATGAATGGAGAAGCGGTGTCATATGTAGAGAAGAACTTAGAAGTTAGAACCAAGTAAATCTACTATGCACGTGAAATAGTGGTATCAGAGAAATCTTGATTCTGTTTGGTTGTACACAGGAAGAGTTTGCAAAAGATGTAAAGATATGATATTTTTCAGTTTCTTTCAAGGGGCTGAATGACTGCAGCTTTGAGAACCAAAAATGGCAAATGAATCCTCACCTGAGTGTGGGAACCTGTGAATTCGATATCAACATAAAGCTTCAAGAGATTCCTCACAAGATACTCCAGGGAAAGTTGGTGCCCCTCAAACAATGTTGTAGTTGCAGATGAGCCACTGCAAATTGAATTCAATCAGACAGTGGCTACTAAAAGATCCAAATGGGTATATTAAAGAGATTAAAATAAGAAGAACAACTTTCTTCGTGAATGGAGTTTTATGAGATCACCTTCTACGAGGCATCCAACAGTTAAGGACTTCAACCATCTTCGCTCTTAAATATGGGTTTCTAATATACTGTGGACTTCCCATGAACATGATAATAAAGTTCATGAAATCATCCTGTCAAGTCATACAAATATTATTTGACACCAGGTAACCAGCTGACAAACTGCAGTCCATACAAACTAGATATAATTCAACATACCAATAATATACCATCCAAAGCTCTAGGTATTCTAGAAGCGAAAATAAGCAACTCCATGGCATCTTCCACAAAGTGCTCAGGCATGGACGCAAATTCCATAGGGCAAGTTGATGGTAGAGGCATCCGGAAACCACCAACAAGGTCAACCAACCAAACGATCATTAGCCTATAGAAGGACAATGCTCGTTGAAGAAGCCCTCCATCCTAAAAATGAAAAAACATAATGCTTTTAAACGTTGACACCAAGGAGGCAAGGAATAATAAAGTAGTAACCTTTCCAAAGAAAGCAAGTACTCTAGACAAAAGCAATACCCTAAGTATCTGAGCTTCATAGCATAGCTTCTCCTGATTATACAACTCAAGCACTTTCTCAAGGCGTGCTATATCGTTCTGAGATTGTGGAACTTGTCCCTGTTCTGACATGGTTCTAAAAGTAGACAAACTATCTTCACACCTTGAAATGTCCTGACAGAGAATTGAAGTGATTAAGAAAATTTTCTGTTTTCACTCTATAAGATAAAAATCAGTCTGTCTGCTATGATACTGTATGATCTAGAATTTCTTTAAAAAGACAAATAAAATGTCCCCTATTAAAAATTTATATGGTTGTTCACCTGAACAAGATGCTTAAAGTCAGAAAATGCTTTTAACAGGCCTAGATTAAGGACCCTTGCTGTCATGAAGAAGCATTCACAAATGAATGAGTATTTATCTTTTTCAGTGCAATTGGATTTTGGTTTGTTGTCATGTAGGATAGAAGATCCCCCAGTATTATTGCCAGAGCTTGTGGCTTCCTGAGATTCTAACAACCTGAGTTCTCCACCACTACTATCTTTACAGGCATCTGCTTTCCCAGGATTATTTCCACTTATCCATTCAGAGACTTCTTCAGATGATGCATTCATAGCAGTTAAATCCCTGTAGGCCACAACATGCATTAAGAAATGAATTACAGTTGATAAGAAGAAAAAGCTGGGTGAAAGGTAGCTCTGAATTGAAGTTCAGATAATAGAGAAGGAAGCTTTACCTCAATTCCAAACGTTTACTATAGAACACATAGCTGGAATCAATCTTATCCCTTTTTGACAAATTGTGATCTAAAAATGGTTCACAAAGCCGAAGCATAACAGCACTGAGATTGACAAACATGCCTGAACTAGCACAGGATAATGGATCAACCTGCAGTCAGATTAGCCAAAAAAAGGTCAAAGAAGGATTCAATTATAGCCACAGGTAAGGAAAAAGCAGAACCAAAAACAAAACTAATGGAGCTGTTCAAAGATGATTGTTCAGATGAAGCATGTTAAGCTACAGTATCTCAACACTATACTTCAACTTAACCTGCATATGAAAACTTTAAGGAGATCTTTTACAATGTAGTGCAAGCTAGAGTATTTTTCAAACATGATATAAACTTACCTGAATATGAGCCCTCGATGCATTTTTGTTGATCACCTGCGCAAGATATTCGAGAACATTTTCGCGGGTGTTTGTATTCTTAAGAAGACACTTGAGCACTTCCGTCAAGCCATCGTATAAGTTGTTCATGACAGTTTTGATTGTTGTGAAGGAAGACAATAGATCAGCTGGACGACGTGTTGAAGCATCTGAGAAGCACTGCTGGCTGGTGTTTTGCACAGGTAAAACAATCCATTAGCTCCATAACCTTCTTAAGCAAAAGTAAATGATGCATGCTGAGGAAGTCTTATTTTATTACTATTACATTACATAATTTAGATATTAAGAAATTACTAAATAGTTATTTAACTTATTACTCTTAGCAAACCCAGTGTTCTCTTCTTTTCCTGTTCCAACTTCCAACTATTATTCTTTTGGCAAGAAAACATAGGGGAAAAAGAAAGAAAGAATAATAGTTGGAACAGGAAAAGAAGAAAACACTCAGTTTGCTTGAGACCCAAAACTCCCTTAGACCCTTTTTGCGATGAATTAACATTTTTCTGCCCCCACCTTTGGTACTTAGCCAAATTGGACAGACTCTTTGGCAGGTTCATGTTTATTGAAAATAATATCCTCTGTGGATAGATATAGAGCAGCATAATTGTGACAATAATCATATGAGAAAAACAAAACTTACCCAACGTCAGGCTGACTTTTGAATAATGTATTATCAGGTATAGCACTGACATGAAAGAAAGGGCCCAAAATGCTGGTCATCTCAATAACCCTCCCATTCATGTACATATTCTTTGGTATCCACCAAGGATGATTCACCAGAGATTTTGCCCCTACTGGATACTTAACTAATAGCAACAAAGCTCTGAGTGGCTGCTGAAAATTCCCCAAAGCTGATACCTTTAGCACACTTCCTCTCAAATCCTCATACAACTGTTTCAAAATCGGGTCTAGACTATCAAAATCCCCATCTTTAAAGAAATCATCAAGAAGCCCTGGTGGACAAGTCACTCCACCACTACTACTACTGCCCCCAAACCCATCCACTGCAAGAGAAACCTCGGAGAATATCAAAGGCAGCAAAGGAGAAACATTGGACGTGTTGGTTTCCCAATTTGGAAACATATCAGGGTTCCCTAAATGTATTATACAGTAGGAAACCGCCAACTTCTTTGCTTGTTTCACCACCAATTCCATCTCAGATCTCACGCTCTTATCTTTCATATTAGCAATCTTCTTCCCCTCCTCGTGCGCTCGACGGTAGCAATTGACTAAATACTGGAATGGCGGCTCGGCGGCAGCGAAGTTCCCAGAAAGTCGATCTATCAGGACTCTCTCCATCAAATCCCTAGACAACCTCAAATCCTTCCCCTCGCTGAGCACCTCAGCCGCTGTCATTTCCAAATACACAAACCTAGAATCATTCTCCATCGAATCGATCAAAGACACGAGGAAGATTTTCCGGATGATTATATCCTCGATCTCCTCCGGCGTCCTCTGCTGTTTCTGAGTCGCCATGGGTCAACAATCACGGCAATCGAATTCAAATAATCAGGCAAACAATAAAAATCGAATTTTGAAGCAGACAATTAGGGTTTTGATCAGAACCCAATGCTAATAACTGAAACTGGAACTTTGGGCATGATCAAAGTAGATTGTATGCATATATATATATATAACTGCAGATTGTAGATATCTGATATATACTCCGTATAGGATACGAACGTGTAAATACAATATTGTAAACTACAAAACTTGGGAATATGGCGTGTATATAATAGTTGAGAGTGTTGAATAGGATACGAATTTTGGGAATGGTGGGCTGTGGAAGGTTTCCTAGGCAGAAGTTACTTTCACTTTTCGTTTTTTTTTTTTTTTTTTGGAAACAGGCAGAAGTTACTTTCACAGTTCGACCAGGATTAACATAGCGTTTGGATCAAGTTAGCTCGATAAGCCAGCTATTACATTGAAGTGGAATAAAAATGATCAAATAGATACTTAAATTTTACACAAAAATGCAATTAAGTCCTTAAATTAAAAATATATATATATAATTAAACACTTGAACTTATTAAAAATGCAATTAAGTTACCAATAATTATTGACGTTGATCGCCGCTAATTACTGCTCACCACCGCTAAAAAAAAAAACAAAAAAACAATTTCCACCGGAAAGACAATTTCTGATCATCTTCTCCAGGAAAAGACGATCGGAATGGCCGTCTTCTCCATTGGAGATGACGACCAGATGTCGCATTCTCCACCGGAGAAGACGATCGGCCTTCTCCGATTGAGAAGGCCTTGATTTTTTTTATTGTTATCGTCGTCGGAATTTTTTATTCGTCGGAATTTTAGATGACTGTTTATTCCATGTGAATAACCAGCTACTGGTTTAAATCTCAAAATGACAAGTTCGAGTGTTTAATTGCACTTTTTTTTTAGTTCAATTGCTTAATTGTACTTTTGAGTAAAATTCAAATGTCTATTTGACTCTTTTTCCTCTTAAATAAAATCACGGTGGAACAAGTCTACGAATCGGCCTGCATTAACCCCCTAATCTGACCAATCGTTATATCGTGCACCAGGACGCACAATGCATTGTGCGCTCCGCCATGCCCAAAACGATATCTTTTTGTTAAGTTGTGTGAGAGTTGACGCGACGGAGTTTATGTATATTATGTTATACAATTACGTACATTCTATTATACAATTATGTACATTCAAAACATAAATTTTTTTAAGAGTTAAGAGTTTGTGTTTATGTATTATCTTAGGTTATGTATATTATCCTTTAAAAAAGATTGTGCATTCTGTTAGACAATTATGTACATTCGAAATATGAAAATTCTTTTTTAATAAAAGTTGATGGGGATTATACCATGCACGTACGGTAACCCACGACCGGACAGCGTGGGATGGAGAGCGCCGAACGTGTCATCTGCCTGACCCTGATTCTGCTCTATTGGCCACCCCGGTCACCCGGTCGGATGGTCCCGAAGGCTCCAAGCGGCTGCTAACCCCCGGGTCTCGGAAAAGACCGAGTAGTCGGCCCGGGCACACCCATGGGACAGTCTGGCTAGGATGAGGGCTCTAGTGCCGTCAGAAATTGCTCGCCACGTGCGCGGCTGTGTGCCGGCCCCCGCGGCACCCGGTGCATGAGCGCCACATACCCGTCATGTCGGTGGGCCGGACCCTGTTCCCTAGGCCCTCTATATATACCTCATTTATTATCTGAGAGAGGATTTTTTCACCTACCTATACATTGTAATTAAAACTTAAGAGGTTTTCGGTCATATTCTACGATCGGTTAACCTGTCATTCTACTGTACTAAATTACGGTAATTTTATACACATAAAAAGTTAACAGCAAATGCAGGAAATATAATTTTTTTTTTTAAAAATGTACAAAACAACGTCATTTTGTGGAGTCCCAGGACGCACAATGTAGGATATAATTTGCCTAATCTGACCGATAATCAAGTTTTGCTGTCTGAGTTGGGCTGAAATTGAGCCCAAACTTGAGAGCAAATAGTAACATGGGCTGGCCCAAACAGATTTGTTCGCGGCAGATGGAGCATCCGTACAGAATAGAGAAGCAGAGGCTTCACATTCTGACAAGGCAGCAGAAGGGTGTGATCTTAGTCTCTATCTCGCAGCATATATTCATTCGCCTGCAAAAACAGGTAGGAGATCCCATCTCCTCATTCTGAATCTTCTCGTTTCATTCCGCTTCTTATTTCCCTGTCTCGCGCCGTCGCGTCAATCCTCTTTTCTCGACTCGATTCTGTAGATCGATTGCGAAATCATGGGTTTACGGTACTTACGTGCTCGCTCGCATAAACCTTAGCGTTATTTGCTTTATTATTTTTATTTTTTTGCTTTTGCGGCGATTAGTTATCAAATTTAGGCTGATTTTAGCTCCGCTGTTGCTCCATTTAAACAAAGACATCATTTTTCTTCATGTATACGGTTGATTAGTTGCAGCCTCGATGTACTTGTTAGTTATTACAGTTCCGGTTTTGAAATTAGAGTCGATTAGACTGATGATTGAATGGTATTCCGTGTACTGAATACCGTTATGAGTTCAGAGAACGAAAGGGTAGACATTGATAGCTTGTCTGTCTGTCATCTGTGCCATACGAAACTGCTGTAGTTGAATCTGTTAGTTTTTGCATTCAGTTCTCTAAAGTAGGATTCGGTAATTTGGTCTTTTTTTTTTTTTTTTTTTTTTGGTTTCTATTGGAATTACAGAGTATTTTACTGCTTGATGTAAAGATTTTTCAAAGGAAAATGCAGTTTACTTTAGGAGTAGAGTTAGATATTGGCTTTTCTTACCCAAATTAAAAGGTTAGATATTGGCTTTGTATGTTGACAGCTCTTAGCCATGTGGTGAGATCTTTTATGCCTATACAAACCATTCAAATAGATAGCTCATGTATTAATTCCCTGTTTGGTGTCTCATAGTTTCATATTCTTGAATAGTTGTCTTTAGCTGAGGTAGAGGTAACTATTATAAGACCAGTGGTCACTGGACTTGTTACTTTCATGCTTTCAAGCTCCAGACTATAATTTGCCATCCATAAATATCAGAATAGCCAAATTAAGAATTGGGGGGAAGGAGGGGGGCATGTTTCCAATCCATGGATTTTTGCCACCATTTTTTCAATCTTCAATGCTTGACAATTAGTTCTAACTATTATACTCGGTTTGGTTTCTCAGGATGTTATTGTGGCTGTCTTAGTTTGAAGTGTCTCTTCTAGAAACAACACCTCAACTGAGGATGTGGAACTTTGCATCCAACTGTATAGCTGGTAGTGCAAGGCTGAAGAAGGACCTTCGGAAGCCTACTCAGGATGCAGATTGCTCAGATGATGAAGCTTCTTCCATTACAAGTAGAGAGGAGGGACTGGAGTGCCCAATATGCTGGGAATCCTTCAACATCGTGGAAAATGTACCCTATGTTTTATGGTGTGGCCATACGCTTTGTAAAAATTGCATTTTGGGATTACAATGGGCCATTGTGAAGTGTCCTACTTTACCAATCCAGCTTCCTCTCTTCATAGCATGTCCCTGGTGCAATTTATTATCCTTGCGTCTGGTTTATAGGGGAAACCTAAAGTTTCCTAGAAAGAACTTCTTTCTTCTATGGATGCTTGAGAGCATGAATGGTGATAGGAGAGTGTCCCAGTCTGCCTCTTGTGCTGATCATCAACCATCCTGGCAGCCATGTAGAACATTAGCAGGAAATTCTGCTACTGAGCCTAGTTTCCGGAGGGGCCCATATGCTCGCCACCCAGAGTCATTAGGATCACATCATGATCATACTCATCTCAATGGTTTCCTTGCTTTTGAGAGACTACATTCTTCACTTAGAAAGTCACTTGTTTTCTTCATTCATCTGACATCCAAGTTCCCCCTGGTGGTTATATTCCTTCTGATCCTCTTATATGCTATACCCGCCAGTGCAGCAATATTGGCCTTGTACATTCTTATCACCATTGTGTTTGCTCTTCCATCACTTCTCATTCTCTACTTTGCATATCCGAGTTTGGATTGGCTGGTCAGAGAAATCATTACCTGAGATGATGGGGGATTTCAGGTTCTCACAAAGCAGCATTTCAGTTATAATCTGATTTACTTGCTGCTATTTATCCCCCGAGAAACACCTTGTTGGCCATGAAAGCCATATACTTTTCAAATGTGTTCATGCCACAGAACGACAGAACTTTTACGTTATGGGTTTATTGTGATGCTTGTGATAGTATGATACTACTCATATATGCCATCTTTGCCGGTTATTGAAGCTGATGCTCCTGGCTTTTGCTTGTAATTTTGTCTGGAAATGGCAATTGATGTTCATTTAATACTCATTAACTGTAATAACACTTATATATGCAGAATTGTCGAAACATTTCGAGTGAGTGTTAGTGATTATATTCAGTGTTCTTAGCTTTGGTCTATCAAGACAGTTCAAAACTGTTGATCATTTCTAATTTGAATTTGAGATGTAAATATCATTGGTCATTACTACTGCTACACCTCCATGATTAGAACTTTCCTCTATATTGAATAGCATTCTTGTTTTAGTGAACCTCACATTACATTTATTATCTTAAGTTTTAGACAGGTTAATGCAGACCAAGAAATGGGAACAGCTTTTACAGATCAGCTATTCAGGTCAGAACTTTGTATGGCAGCTCTATTTTGACCCGGAATGAATCATAAAGGTTTGCACCTCAAACCCGAGTGTTTCCCCTCCGCCTTAAATTGTGAGATGTGTTTCGGTGACTTCAAATTTCTTGAAGTGCTTATATACTGGTACTTATAACGAGATAAATTCATACCGTTTCTTTGGTAAGATCTGAATCTACACACTGTGATTGCCAGCAAAGTTGGCTATCAACCAATCCAAAAAAGAATCATAGGATTATGTTGTTGAGTTGGGATAATAATTTTGAATGGTTGATTCAGAGTTCTTTCCCCACCTGCAGAATTTTCTAGGAGCTATGATGGGTGAGTGGCCACCCTCCTTGGAGAGGAATAGTTGACCAAAAATGAACCATCTTTGGTCCCAGGACAGCAGCATTGTCAGTTACCTAATTCTAGCCTGTTTTACAAAAAATTTACCTAAAAATAAAAAACCAACAAAAATCGAATCTGAAACTTCAGGTTGCAGGTGTGTACGGAGTAAATTTTACACACGAGCTCGATTGAGATAGTGTTGGCAAGAATTGAACTCATAACATTTAAATATAAGAGTTATGATCCATTCACTCAAGTTTAAATTAATAAATTGACAAAAGTTGATGGCAATTACAATTACTCTTAACAACAAAAGTGTTAGTAATAGAAAAGTGTATTTTACCTGTAAAATAAAGTGATAGTTTCACGATTCCAACGCTTTTATAACATATTTAGTTCTTGGTTTGAAATTTTGGTTCATATTCTGAAGAATAACATGATAAAGACTGTCATTCAATTATGAAATTATTTTTATTATATAAAAGAATTAAAAAGTAAACTTGACTTTAATTACTATTAATATTGGACCGACTTTTATTTTTCTAAAGAAGGTAGGCTAATTGACTTGGAGGGACAACAATCAATGCTAAAATACAAAAGTCCAACCCAACCAGCCACCAAACCTTCATCACTTGTTATTTTCTTGGTTTGCATCACCAAATTATTAAAGCCATTTTCAACCCCACTTCCATCATATTAGAGATTATTGTTACATCTACTAGACTGACCAAATTGAAGTGTGCAAGTATATATGTTTAACTACTATACCCTTCCCAATTAAGAGGAGAAACAACTTACTTTCGTAGTCGAATTTTCGGAGATTTAAGACTGTTCCATTCTCAAAACCAATAATCGAACCATTGACCTTTGGTTAAAGATGGATAAGTCCTTTCCACTCAATCACACCCTCCAGGTTCGATTTGTCACACTGAGTTTTCATAATACAATTTATTTCTTTTTGCGTGTTTTTGCACACTAATCAACATAAATGGGATTTATCCTATACATACTTTTGAACAGTAATTGATGAGTTCCTATTGTCAAAAAAAAAAAAAAAAAACTTTCGTGGTTATTGTAGTCCTAGTCAGCTAACAATGATATTGGTAAGGTCACTAAGTCGCTATTTACCTTCTTAGTAGCTCTAGGGGTGATGTTTGTGGACTTAGGATTAGTCCAACGAAACTTGAATATAAGTTAAAACAAAAATACAAAAAAAAAATAATCAAACATGGTAACATAATCTCGAATTATTACACATGAACAAAGACTCTGAGTTTACTTAGTATACATTCTCGGATTTTCTCGTAATAAAAAATAAAAAGAGAAATACATGGTATGTGGTATAAAGAAACGCGTATGCATGTACCATAAAAAGTTCATTGTCACATTCTAACTCCTAGGCCTTTACATAAACAAGATTCCATCTTTCACATTAAAGACGCAATTCGTGTAATCGGTTACGTTATAGGAAAATTCGTGTATTACGACGATGTCGACAGCGCAACTGTTACGCGGGTGCGGACTCCACTGCTGATCCTTCTCCTTTTCTGCCTTCCTTTTATGCTCTCATCTCGCTTCCACACTCTCCTTTTTCACCCTCCAACTGCGTTGCTTTCACGATCACTTTGCGAATTGCGATATATACACACAAACCGCTCTCCAGTTTCTCCTTCCCACGACGTTGCTTGCACGATCGCTCAGTATATATTCACAGGTAGGACAGAATTGGAGATTTTCTTTTTCAACGCCATTCTTTTAATTGTTTGCCCTTACTTCGCCGCTAAGGAGGTCCAGGAGGGGGATGCTTTAAAACCGGGAGAGAATTCTGCTTTTGTTTATATGGGTTCCCTTCTTTTTCCCCTTGGGATCATGGGTTCCTTTAAAGTTTGAATCTTTGTTCATGGTTTATGGTTTATGGTAGTTTGTTAATTGAAAGCTTTGTTTCAGTTTCATTTCAGTTTGTGTTTGGTTCTTTAGTTGCCGATCAGTATCTGGGGAAGAGAAAGTTAGAGGTATTGGCTTGAATCTTATTCTTGGATTAGATTAGATTAGATTAGATGGGATTTTGATGTTAAAGGTTTATGAGATTAAATGTCTAGACTCTAGATCATTGATCATTGTTTATGGAATATGGTATTGTGTTCTGTGATAGATGGGAATTAGTTGTGAAATTTTGAATGTTTGATTTGTTGGTAGTAGAAAAGGCACTTTTTGTTACCATATGTTGAACTTCTGGATTCCATTATAGTAAGTTACTTTATAGCTTGATGATTATGATTATGTTTCCCTGTTTACTGTTTTCTCCATATTTAACTGTTTCCAATGTGTTATATTGTTATACAGTTTTGGGCACTGAGAACCATGTTTAAAGTTCTGGGCTTATACAAATATAGTTGTCTGAACATTTAAGCCTTTTCTTTGAAGTCTCAGTGTGATTGATGATGTCTTTTTGCCTTTGCCCTTTGGCAGTTTGTTGGCCTCTATGATTAGGTATTTTGTTTCTTCCTTGAGGATGGATATGGTTGGTTACTTTTATTTGTCTTCATGAAAAGTTCTTCAATTTATATATTGACATTTTGGGTTTTTTTTTGGGGGGGATAAAGAGTAAAGACTATATGGTTTACCCTAACATTCTAAGGATCGGGAAATATTATAGTAAATGGAGTTGAATGTTTGTCACATAATCTCTGTTGGTTGTCTTCCATTTATATCCCATTTAAGATTGTCTTTCCTCTTTGTAAAATCGAAGTTATTTCATCTTATTTGAAGCCATTTGTTGCTTCGGTTTTGGGTTTGTGTCTGCTTAATTGATGTTCTATGTTGTTTCCAGGGATTCTAGATTCTTGATTTTGTGCGAGTTTATTTCTGTTTGATGGCTGAAGACAATACCAATTCATCAATGAGCTCAGAAACCTCGGGGAAGAATGAGTCAGATGGACGAAGACCGATTAAAAGTAGCACGGAGAAAGCAAGGCGTTTGAGTAACGTGCACGGTGTTCTTCCTTCCGATAGCTTATCGTCCTGTGGCTCGGATGATGGAATCAGTTCAAGAAGATACTCGACCGGAAAACAAAATCCGGGTGATAATGGTCAAACCAATCTTCCGCATTATCTCCGAGCTTCCACGGGTTCTTGCCACGATTTGTGTAAATATGGGAGGAAACATTCTTCTGAATCGAAGCCAACGATTCCTCTGTCTCGGAGAATTAAAAGACCTCTTCATCGGAATCTGAATTCTGAAGGGGCTACGGTGGGAGAGGGGACGAAGGTGACTGTGCCCAAACAAAGACCTTCCGATCCTTCCCGTGATCCCGAACTCCACTTCCCATCGCCACCCGAAATCATCAAAGAAGTAGTCTTCTTGGAGCCTAAGGAAGTAAAACACGATTCCTCAAGTGACACGGTGATGCCAAAGACGGACACGAAAATAAAAAATATGTCGGTGAAGTGCTCCCCACCACGTCCTCAAGCTAAGGTATCGAAACAATCATCCGTTAATAAGTCTTTAGAAGGTGCAAAGCCAGCTGCCCGAAGAGTTAGCGATACAGGTTTGAGAGGAAATAGTGATATTTTGAGTCGTGACACGAAAACTGGCAGAAAGACCGTTGCGCCCAAAGCATCTCGACCGAGAGTCGTTGAACCCCCGCCTGCTCCACCTACCTTAAAGTCTTTTGTCAGTAAATCGAGGAAAAGAATGGATAACAGCTCAGCATCGGTGAAGAACAAAAATAAAATCGAGGAAGCTGACACCAAGACTAAAGAAGAAAATGTCTCCGAGAAAACCTTACATGTCATCGAGATGGAACCCAAGGACGATCTTGTAGAGCCTGATCAAGATGGTGGGATTATGGAAGAAAAGGATGATGATGATGATGTTGTTGAGCCCGCTCAAGACGGTGAAATTCTCGCTCCGCTTTCACCACCGTCTTCATTGTTGCCCGAATCTTCATCGACTTCAAACTCTCATGATTTGCAAATAGAACGTAATCCACGCAAGAGCTTGACTAAGGCAAAACGTGTTGTTTCTAAACTAGATGCTCCCTCGCCAGTAAAACTAAAATTTCGGAGGGGTAAGGTGGTGGATATCCGGCAAGAAAACAACGCTCCAAGGAGACTAAGCTTTAGGAAAAGAACGCTTCTCGGGAAAAATCAAGACAGCAAGAGTGAAGGTAAGGGCAAGCTCGTGGAGTCCATGCACGATGGTCAAAAGATCTCATCTCATCCACCATCCCGTGAAAAAGGCGGACAAGATAGTAAAGAAGGATCCGGGCGTCCAAACAGCAAAGGAGATGACAATAAACCGGCTTTAAACATTAAGGCAGTGAGAAGTGCAGGAAGAACTCAAAACAAGACCTCGAAAAAGTTCAATCCCATTGTTTCAAGAGTCGACAATCCTTTACCCGTGAAACTGAAGTTCAAGAGAGGAACCGTGGTGAATCCCCAACACGAAAGCACCACTCCGAGGAAACTCGGTTTCCGAAAGGTAAGACTTTTGCGGGAAAACCAAGGCACTAGTAGGAGCGACGTGAAGAAAAATTCCAAGAAGAGAGTCGAGAGCGGGGAAAATAGCACGAGCCTCAACCCCGGGAAGGTAGTCTTGAGGCACCAAGATGTGCAGCAGGGAAAGAAAGACGCCCAGGGGCTATTCAACAACGTTATCGAAGAGACCGCCAGCAAGCTCGTCGAAACCAAGAAAAGCAAGGTTAAAGCTTTGGTGGGCGCTTTCGAAACAGTCATCTCTCTCCAAGAGAAAAAAAAACCTTCCGCTCATGCAGTTTCTTGACAGCCGCCAATAAAACCGCGTTTCTTAACAGGTTCAAGTGAAAACTCTTCTAATTTTCCGTGTGCTACATTACTAACATCTCGAGATTTTTTCTTTGTGACAGAATTTTCAACAACTGAGACTGCTATTCTGCTATTATACTATTATATACTATTATTATCACAATAACTCGAAATTTCGTGTTCTCCATTATAATTTATTCTGTGCCCTTTTGTGTGGGTGTATCTATATCCTTACAAACTAGACAAAAGAAGAAGAAAAACTCTATACTACATAAGCAAAAATGTATTGGATGGCACACAGGGATTTTGAAGATTCTCTGAAGATTCATAGTGGTGACAAGAAACTCATGAATGTATGTGTGTAAATGAATATTTCATTTGTGGTAATAAGAGCTTGATTTGGTGTGTCTTTTTTGCTATGAACCATTCCATTCTTGTAAAGGTATTGTTGGCAAATTATAGTCCACACATTGCTGTGTGGATCATAACAAAAAAAATATATTTTTAATATACTAAAAGTACATTATTTGTATACTGAATGCATATTATATAAAATAATGTATTTTCTTTAGGTATAATGTACATTTTTAATATATTAAAAGTAGATTATTTGTGTAGTGAATGTATATTATAGTCTATATTATTGTGTGGACTATAATGGTTGGGTATTGTTCCTATTGGTTTTGCCCTTTTTTTAATACTGTCTTAATCAATCTTCCATCAACATTGGGGACATCAAAATCAAATTTTGGTTGGTTGGTTGATAATCTGAAATTTAATTTAACAATTAAAAAAAAATATATGTATTCATGCTGTACCTATCATTCCATGTCATCTAATTATACATCTCTATCATATTTTTCTTTTTAAACATTAAACTACATAACTCCATCTAGGTGCCACGAAGGGTAATTATTCATAAATTAATTGATATAAAATGAGAATCAAACAACTCACCTTTTTTTTTTTTTTTTTTTAAACGAGAGAAAACTGGTTAAAGTAGACAACAACACAACATTTAATATTTGAATTTTTTTTGTTTTTCTCAATCTACTGAACCATTTTCATTTGGGAAAATTAATTCGTGTTACCAGACAACAAGATTATTGACAGAAATCAATATTTATACGTATATATTTTCAATTTTTTTCTACATCAAACTCATGACATTATATATATTTATATATATATATATATATTTTAAAAAAAAAAAACATAAATTATAACAAGTAATTTGACAAAAAAAAAATTGAAATATTTACAAATTGATAATGTATATTTCCCAATGCCTAGTATTAGTTCATAGTTGTCTACTTGATTAGTTATTAAGTGACTCTTTATTTAAATCAACACCTTTTAGTGTTAGTATATATTTTTTTTAATAATAAAGCATCATATTGCTTGCCATTATAGATATCTAAAGTAAAATTTAATCCAAGTGTTTTTTTTATAGATAAATTTGCTTTAAAAATGTAATTAATGAATGAGTAAATGCCCAAAATGGTCTCTCGACTATAGCTAAATTCACAAATTAGTCATCGACTTTCAATTTCAACCAAATAAGTCCTTAACTTTTTAATTTTGACACGATTTGATCCTTCATCTATTTGACCGTTTGTTGACCGTGATCGACGATCTCCAGAAGAACCTTCAGCTCTCGTCGGAGCACGTGGAGGCCTCTAGGATGACGTTGCACTGGTTCGGAAACACGTTGTCTTCTTCGCTCTGGTACGAACTCAACTACATTGAATCCAAAAGGAGATGAAGAAAGGAGACTGGATTTGGTAGATTGCTTTCGGCAGTGGATTCAAATGTAACAGTGTGGTCTGAAAATGCAACCAGAACCTTAACAAATCGACGATTGACCATGAAATTACATATATATCTTCAAAAATCACAGTCAACAAACGGTCAAATAGACAGAGGACCAAATTGTGTTAAAATTACAAAGTTAAAGACTTAATTGATTGAAATTGAAAGTTGAGAACCATTTGTGAATTTAGCTATAGTCGAGGGACCATTTTGGGTATTTACTCTTACAGCCCGTTTGGTTCGCTGGAAAATATTTGATGGGAAATGGAATTCAAATTCCATGGAAAACAAATTACCAGGAAAATGGATTCCATTGTTTGGTTGGTGGAAAAGAAATTACTGGGAATATGAATTCTATTGTTTGGTTGGGTTTGGAATGGTAAGGAATTATGAATATAAAGACCAATATGCCCTTAACAATAATATATACATGTGTAATTAATAAACTTTGAAGAGGGTAAAATAGTCCAATATTGTAATACTTTCTTCCCAAATCCTTTGGAAAACAAAATACCAATGTCTTGCTAGGATTTTGTTTTCCTTCAACTTTAGGAATTCAACTTCCTATGGAAAAGATTTTCCATCCAACCAAACAACATAAAACAACATTTTCCTACACTTTTAGGGGGCGTTTGGTTCAGGTCATCTTAGATTACCTAGGTAATCTAAGTCTGGTAATGTTATATTACCTTGTTTGGTTCAAGTTATAAGATTACCTGGTAATGTTATATTACCTGAAAGCTGATGTGGCAGTAATGTTTCAAGGTAATGTGATTACCCCCATTTTTTTAGATAATCTTAGATTACCTTGAATTATTCCAACTTTGCCATTGTTAACTAATCCTTATATATAATAATAATAATAATAATAATAATAATAATAATAATAATAATAAATTAATATATGCTTATATAATCAAATATAGATGTGTATATTTATATATTTAGTTTTTTTTTTTAATATTTAAGCATTGATATACATTCATACATATAAATAAATACACACACATTATATATATATATATATATATATATATATATATATATATATATATATAATTGAGGACATTATTGTAAATTGATCCATATAACCTAAAATATAACCTTGAACCAAACAAGGTAATATTATATTACACCATCCAAACCAAACACACAAGGTAATCTTACATTCCCAACATCTCACATTACCTTCCTGAAGGTAATCCTATTACCTGGAGTAATCCAAGATTCCGTGAACCAAACGCCCCCTTAGGAAAACATTTTCCATGGAATTTGACTTCCATCCAACCAAACACCCCCTTAATTAATTATGAATGTACTTACCTTGATTCAAGCAGAGTGACCGCGCTGTGAGGCTATCCACTCCCATAAATATTTCTCTTTTCTTAGATTAGACCTGGAACGGCAAAAGAAGCCTGTCTCCAGTCATCACTTCCATCCTGCAAATCGCCAAGTGGGAAGGCCCATCAAATTTTTTTTCCCCTTTCCATGGGCGAATTTAAACCTTCTGAATTGATTGATTTCCTTTCGTAAATTTGCAGTGTTAAGGTAATCTCAACAATTGTTTTCTGTAATTTCTTCTCCCTCAGCTTGCTTTGCAATAAAGGTCTGATTTTTGCTCTTTTTCTTGGCTTTCCTCTTCATGCAGTGAAGCTTTTTGGTTGGGTTTTGTTGGCCCATGCTGTAGGTGAAGTCTTTGTGAGCTCAGGTGAGAATCCTGGTTTGGGGTTCTGGCTTGTTGCGATCTATGCATTGATTCTTGTTTTGCTTCAAGGAACTTGTTGTGTGTTCGTTATACTGAGTTTGGGTGTTGTGTTTGCTTTCATTTTAGGGCTTTAAGAAGATTTTTGCTGCGAATTAAGGTTGGTGCTGTCTGCTTACTCTTACATTGAAGTTGGATTCTGCTCAGGTATGGGCTGCATATCAGGTGTTTGATGGATTTCATGTTTGTTTAGGTGGTCCTGAATCATCTATTGAAACTAGTGGGAGAGAAATTTGGGGTTTTTGAAGATGTAGGAACAGACATTCTTGGGCTTTGGTTGAGTTTGATGAGTACTAAATTGAGTGTCTACTTTGGCCTTTTGCTGTCCTATGGATCTGAATGATAAATGAGTTTTTGAAGTATTCTTGCAGTGCAATGTTTTCATGGTGAACAAGTTATGATATTGAAAAATGATTGTTGCTCTGTTATGCTTACTCTAGGTTTATATCTCTTTTGGAACTGATACAAGAACTAGAAGTGGTTAATAATACACCTTCTGTCATAAATACTAATTTGCCTGATATATCTACTTTTCCAATGGTGTTAGTCACACCTCCTCGGACGAACTAGGGGTCATCGAGTATATTTCTTATTTTCTACCTTGTATGTTGAGATGGTCTACCTTTAGAATTTCTTTTTAGTTTATTTTCTGCCTTGTATGTTGAGATCGTCTACCTTTAGGCTTTGTAACAAATTTCTTGTTTCTGTGTAGATACAACTTATTAGTGCGTAACTAGGATCAGGGTGCATTGATTGGAAAGCTAACTATCATACAATTCAAGTTTCTTTGAAATAGTGAAGATGTTAGCTATTTTGATTTTTAACAGTTTATAGCCTAAAGGTTATTAGTTTTTGCTTCTTCAGCAATTGAAGGGTGAGAGCAATGAAAATCACCAAACAATACCGGTGCATACACTCGGCAAGTTGTGTATGCACAAAAGGGCATCTCAGTGAAGAAGTGATATTTCTAGTTTTTGAACATATAAACTGGAACCCGAAGATGATTGCAGCCCTATCTTGTGCGTGCAAATGGTTTGATGATCTTGCCAAGAGAGTGCTTTGGAAGGAATTCTGTAAGCAAAGAGCGCCCAAGATGATGCTTGACCTGCAGTCAAGCGGGAGTCACAGTGTTGACGGGAACTGGAGAGCACTCGGAAAACTTATGATTTACTGCTCGGGCTGTAACAAGGGTGGCTTGTTCAATAGCATTCACATTCCTGGACATTTTGTTTATAGGACACGGTTCTCAAGGACCTCTGGGAAGAGCTTTCTTTTACCACAATGCAGGACGGATGTTTTGTATGTCTCTGATCCTTGTGAGCATCTTGACCAAGGAGACGAGGGGGATGTTGGGTTTTTTCGTGGGATATTTAAATCTTTTGCAACGTCGAAGGTTAGGAAAATGCTGATTAAGAGGGAGGCTAAGCTACACCCAAGGGAGGTTTGCCCGTATTGTAAGGCTAAGCTGTGGAGCATGCTGCAGGCAAAGATGATCCCGTCGAGTGCCAGCTGCAGATTAGGTGCTTATGAAGATGCGATCGAGTACTATGTTTGCCTTAATGGGCACGTGCTAGGAGTTTGCACCCTCTTGCCATTGTCTGATACAGAGGAAGCATCTGGATCCGAGTGACTAAAGAAGAAATGCAGGTAATTAAATGTCAATATTAAGCAATGCTGTATTTCCTTACAACATGTGAAAAAAACACAATTAAATTGGTTTTATGCTGATTTTGTGTGTATATATCTGCATATTCAAAAGGGGCAGTCTGGTCTCTAGGCCAATCGAGGCTCGTCTCTCTGCTGACTTCAAATTATCTGACAAGATCAGTTTGTCGTTGTGTGCCTTGCTACATATTAACTTCGGATCTACCATTTCTTGGAAACGTGGTGGATATCACAGGACCCTCCCGACATACATCCTTGTACTTAACAGTCTCGCGGTTGAAACTTCCATGTGAGTTTGCTACTTTCATCTCCTGCCTGCCTGCCTACCTACCTGCCATTGGAGACCAATTACTGACCATTTTGTTTGGAGTGTTAGCATGCTAGATTGTTCTTGTGAACCATTTGTGTAATTGTGACTTTAAAAATGTAACCTATGGTGCAATCTTGTAATGTCTCTAATTAGTTTATTACTCTGCATTATAATCATTTGACTTAACTATGGGGTGTGAATGAAAGTCTCTTCCAGCATAACAGGTTATATAATCTATGAGGGAATGCTTTGCCAGTCTTTGAGGTCTTACTCTGTATAAATAAGATTGCTGACTTATTTTCTATGCTTAATATAGTAAAGATGAAATTTGATTAAATGAATGAAAATAATGAATGTGCATGTATTATACCAAAACACCAAGGATACACAATCTCTTTTACATTTGTTTCGAGGTACAATAAGTTCTTTTTCAGAAAGAACAAATCTATCATATGCAAACATATGTCCCAAAAAAGCTTCATTGCTAAAAACTAGGTAGAAAGAATTTTCTGCACATGAATTGATCCCCAAGGAGAAGAATTTCGTACAGAACAAATGCCCAAAAAAATAATCTAAGGGTTCCACAACCTACCGACTAATATCACCATAAATATATAGAATCAGGAGAATTGGTAAAAATGGGAGATAGCAACAAATCTAATGGAAAAAAGAAAAAAAGGAATATAAAGAATAATCTATATATCTAATGAGGCCAAATTGGGAGTGTTTTAGAAGGACCAGCATCCTAGCTTTCTCTCTCCCGTGCAGCAATTAGCATGTGTGGCAAGCGATGAATCTTCTGCCATCCTTTGTCGATTCTTTCTCAGGACCGAGGAAGCTACACCCGTGCTAAGAGGCCAAATTAGTGTATGTTTTCCAACCAAAAAATAGGCAATGTAACTGCTAGTTTACAGACTGAAAAGAATGAATTCTGTCCCCATGGTAGTGACAGCGGGTCCTCTGATCACCAAATGCAAGAGAGAACACTAAACCATTTGAATATGACAGACACCCATTTAGCCAAGTCTTGATTTACTTCCTTACTGGAGCTCACAAAATTGTAGTTGCCAAAAAAAGAACTTGTGCAAGATCCATGTTGTTGCAACTTTCTCATCTTCTCTTTCATGCACAAATCTGACTACTCCAAGATGTGGCAATTCCTAACAAAATCATTGGTGTAGTTCACATATTTTGTCCAAAATGGTCGGAGATGTTCAAACCCTATCTCCAACCATGGCTTAGACTGGCCATTGTAATGAATAACTGCAGCTTTCTTGACATTCTCTATATTGGTTTTTTTCTGGTAGCCCAATCCAAGCATGTGCCAAGAGGGATCAATTGGGTGGACATGACCCTTGAATGCAATAAGGGCAGGAGGCAGTGTTCCAAGCTTCCACAATGTCAAGTTTGACTTCAAATTCTGCAACAATAAGGAGTTACAAGAATATTAAGAACCTGCATGTGCTGGTTCCTGAAATTTTTGGAATATAGACCTATTGCATCATAGTTGCTGATAGGTCAATGATAGATAGTCAAGACCTCAAGCAAATCTTAAAACTTGTCAATACAAGTCCATTAACACTCACATATCAAATGAGACAAGCAAAAACTATTATTCCACAGCTAAGCTGACATACAAATAAAATACTGAATATGTTGGCTTTTTTTTAAATTTTCAATCATAACATGATAAAAATTGAATGAGTCAGCAGGAAAATGATTGGGATATAAAGAATAGAGGAAATGAAATTTAGGATAACCTTTCTATAGCTAAAGCCCTACACGTAGATAAACAGAACCATGGACTAAATAAAGAAAATTCATTTACCTCTTTGAGCCACGCATGATATGTGTCTCTTATATCCGTCTTTCTCCATGCACGCAAGTCAAATATATTCATCCCATAAGCCCAGGCACAATCATCAGGGTTCAAGTTTTTAGCTATGAATGGATGAGAAAAATTGAAGTATGTTCTGAATCGCTTAGACATTACCCAATCATCTTCACCTTTACAGGTCTCTACAGCCCCATTAACCTTTCCATTGAGGTCAATGTCCCAGAGTGGGGACAAGTCACGCTGGATTACAACATCATCATCTAAGAAAACCACTTTGTCCAGGTTTGGAAAAAGCTGCACAAGACAATGGCAAAGAAGTTTTACTTTTGCATTTGGCAGGACAGTTTAGAGAACAGGTTCATAGATAATAAGACAAATGGAAATTCTAAAAGAAAAAATTCCAAGGTGTTATTGACATTTAACCATAAAATTGGAACATCTTCTCCCTCATCCTTTCTTGTTCTTTATGAGAGGACTGTATTCCAAGCCCAAGAGTTATTGATAAAAATCTATTTGACATTTATACATATGGTGTGTGAGCAGGTTAATAGACTTTTCAAAGTTTATTGACCCTATAAAAGAATCAATGTCCTTTTATTTTCCATTTTGGATACCACTTTAAAACAACTATAAGCATTTATTCTCATAATACAGATGACTACCTCAGGAAGATATATACGAAGATGATTTAGCAAGGAGATATATTTAGGACTTCTAGCCTGCAATTTTGAGGCAAAGGAGCGAGGAGTAGTATCACTCAGATTGGCCCCTGCAATATGATTCCCATGGTAGTAATTACGAATTCCATTATGGGTCTCCACAGCTTCAAGCACAGGAACATTCTCCCTTGTCAACCAGTCGAACTGGTGAACACTTCTTACTTCAACAATAGCCGGAGAGACTGGATTCAGAGCAAACCATGAGTGCATACCAGCATATGTTTTCTTGTCTGTGATGACATGGAAAACAATCTTTTCAGGCTTAAGAGAGGACTGGACAGCAGAACTGACCACCACAGAGGCAGCTAGGATGTTATCAGTTGACAGTACAAAATGGTGTAATGAGTTGTCAGAAAGCGAAGGAAGTAACTCTGGTGATGGCAACTGCTTGCGCGCATGAGCATTGGAGGAATACTCATCAGTCAACCGTAAAGAGAGACAATGAATTCCCTTGGGTATTGAACTTGCAGCAAAGTGTTTATTTGTCAGTTCTGCAAATTTAGATTCCCTGATCTCCCTTTCAAATCTCTCCATCTGTAAATTAGCAAATTTAGTAAGAAACAAATTGACGTCAAACAAGATTAGTTAAGTAGTGATGATTACACTCTGCAAAGCTTAGATATTAAAAAATTAAATATAGAGTAAGGCTACAAGCATATACCATTCCCTTAACCATCAAAGCAAACTCTTTTGCATTGTGTTTATTATTTTTCATTTCAGAAACAAAATGATTATATGACTCGGGGAGCTTTAAGCCAGCAGGCAATTCCTCAGAGTTAACTTGATTAAGGATCTTAACAAAATCCTTCACAAGCCTCTGCTGCAAAAAAAAATTGAGACAAACTTAGGTAACAGATTTTGACTACCATTTAGTTATGACACAGTTCAGTATACAAATAGTGGCATTATAAATCATGAAAATTTTGAATAAGAAACTAACAATTACCCCTGAATCATCAGCCCTTCCAAGAAGCTTTGGTCCCAATCGCCTGCCTAAACAATCTGAAAGTCCATGATGAAATCAGAGTTTGTAATTAAAATCTTTCCCTTGACAATAAAAACCATAGGGAAACAGACACAAGTAATTAAAAATATTTTGGGTGTAAAAGCAAAGTAATGAGAATTGAGAAGATCACGATATAGAAGAACAAAGAAGTACTCGTAGTAAACAAGTGTTACAGAAATAGTCACTGCAAAAAAGAGGATACATTAACAGAAAAAAAAAGGGTGTATTAAAGAGCTTACAATTTGAGGCAGCATAATGCCACATAGATAACAAAATTGTAGGCTTGAGATGCTTGATTTAAAATACCAAGAAGATAACAATAAAAAATGACATCCTAGAGGCATACAATTCAAAACAAACAGGATATATTCTCTCAATAAGAAGCATATACATGTATTCTAGTGTGTTTATTGAATAATCCTCAACAATTCACCAACTCTGCACAAAAGGATGTATATTCAAGCCTAAGCCTGCCTTAAGACCATGTGCCATCTTACTAACTACTATCCACTTAAGTTTTGATCTACCACTATTAGTACCATTTTATCACTATGTCTAGCCAGTGAATTATCATGCATCAAAACTATTGTGAGAACGCATGCTGCATGCATGAGGCATGAGGCATCAATGAAGTCAGGATTTGTTGCTTGAAGCAGTGCATTCAATCCCTCACCGGGGCACTGACCACACTATCACCAGACACAGATGGGTGCACAAACAATGAATCTATCACATATCATGGCATCAAGTGATAGTGAAACCAAATATGTGAATAAACTATGAAATTCTGTCCACATAACATAATGAATTAATGAGTGTAGCATGAATGAACCTGAGGCAAATAAAATTTAATCAATCATAAGCTATAACAGGAGGATTAGCCTCCCAACTTCTCAAGCAAGACACAATAGTAGCACAGGTAGAAATTAAAATAGAAGAAGAAAATTGCAGGATGAAGGATGAATGGAGAAAAAAATCTGAAATAGTGCTAAAATACAAGGAAAACTGGAGAAAAATCAAGTACCAAACGAGGAGCACTTGTTGACACCTTCAAGTGTAACAACAGCCGTGAGGATGAAGACAAAAGGCAACAAGAAAGCAAGGATAAGGACTGTATGAAAGAGCGTTCGGTAAGAAATGTGGCGAGCTGCGACCTTGATCTTCATCAAATCACCCAACCCTCCATTGTTGTTGCTCGATATCGTTATACTTCTCATGCTAGGAGAGAAGTGCAGCTGCATCTTCCTCCCTCCTCCGCCGCCACGGTTGTTATTGCTGCTATCCCTACCCGAATCCAATTCCAATCCTTCACCACCACCACCACCCGCACAACCCTAGATGAATGCCCAATACGAATGCCGCGGGAACCACCGCCTCTAACGTCCTTGTTTTTCTGCTGTGCAACAACACCTAAGCAATCCAACCACAATGTTCTTTTCACCATAGATCCGCCCCGGCTACAATTAAACGATCCGGATTTCACCGACGCCCCGGTCTCTTCCGAGACCAACGCATTGGATTTCCAAATCCACAGTCTCTTTCCTTTTACCTCCACAAACTTACCAAATCAAACCAAACAAATATATTACGTAGAAATCCAATCTGTTTATGTATGTGTGAAAATAACGCCTAGAGCTTCGCCTTTTTACACACACAGAGATCCGAATGTGTGCCTAAAACGCATCCAAACTTACGAAATCTACCAATTGCAATCAACGAATCAGCCAAAATGAAAATCCAACAAACCGAGTCATCAATGCATAATAATGAAAACAATAAAAATGCTGACAATAATAATCGCAATAACAAAAGTTTAAGAAACCGGAAGAACAATTTCGATAGGATTTCTTCCTTTAGCAATGGCGGACCAATAACTCTCTCTCCATGGAAGGAAAGAATGAATGTAGAGAGAGAAAGTAGGAGAGCCGAGAGGGAGGGAGGAAGACTTGTGAGGGCAATTGATAATTTTTTTTTTCTGCGTATCCTGCTCTTTCCAGCTAGTTACGCCTCCCATCTCATTTTCTTCACAAAAAATAAACTTAAAAAAATCATATTTATTTATTTATTTATTTTATGAATTAATGGATTATGTCCATATTCGTTCCCACATAATATTTGCACCAATTATTTTTATTACATATTATTATGTATATATACCTTCTATTTTTTCTCTCACATTTGACGTTTGAATGGGTGAAACATGATTATCATATTAAAAGATTATGAGTTAATTATTTTATTTTTTTTTTTGTACCCATGATTTTCACCGTCAAAATAGTGATTAATCCCATTGCTGAATTGTAGACACATTTTTTGAGTGAGACATTGGCCTGGAGATTTAGAAAATCATGAGTTGATTCTTGTTAATACTTCTCTTGGCCGAGCTATGATCTTCTTACTTTTTTAGTGTGATTTACATCTTTTGTATAATTTGCAAGTTATTTTACAAAATGAGAAAAGTATCTATACATAATAAGTGATAAACAACTGGAACAGAAAATAGTGAACATGATCCAAGTTTGAGTAAATAATACTCCGTAATATTATAAATTAAAAGTTGCATGTTTTGAATAAAATAATACGGAGTAATTAGTTTAGGTAAGAAAAGGGGGAAAATAATGAAGGTGGTGTGCAGATATGTTTAGTCAAAACCGTGTGGGATGACGCCTAAAAAGTGTGTGATAACATGGGTGATTAGGTCGTACGTCGTAAGCGAAACAGCATAAATGACGTTGGAACTGTGAATGGTTTTGATTTGACCTCGAGAGTTGAGACCAGCAATGGCTGATGGGATGCGCGCCTGACGCTAAACAAAGAGTCGCCACCAAAACAAACAAGAGTTAGTCGTATGACGCGTGTTGGCCGGTCGGCACCGGCACGCAAATGATGAACCAAAATAACTTCATAACCAATAGTTAAAATTTTCGATCAGATTCAATTACCGGTTATGTAGTTGATCGGCTTTTTTCCTCATCCCTACTGGGTGTGAACTGTGAACAAGCAATGGCCTAGCATAATTAGAGCAAGACAGAAGTATTAGGCATAGAAGGAACACTGACTACAAGATATAAAATGACACAAGTGATGTGACTATGCAGAGTCCAAATTGGGGAAAATGACAGGGGCACACAATACTTCAAAGGTACAAAACTTGAAACAGTATGCAGCAACAGTGGCCTACTGGGCACCGACAGGCTACAAATAAGCTGGCATTTACGCATTTTCTTAGGCTATGACGTGTCTAAACTGTTGTGATTTCTGAAGAATAATAGCAGGTATGAATGGATGATGGTAAAGAATGGATAAGCATTCAATATTTTCAGTATGCTTTAAAGGGCATCTCATAGATTTTTACTCCCTGGTATTTATGTTCTTTCTTTGTAAAGTAAATTCAGGTAGGTCAACCACTAGACAAATAGGGTAAAATGATAGATGAACTCTTGGAGTATAATTCCTGCCAAATGTATAAATTATATTAGGTAAAGAAAAAAAAAAAAAGTGAATGAATAAAAACAGTGAATCACTTTTTTTTAGATGCATGACACCTCACTTTGGAGGTAGAAAGCGAGAGTAGTAGATGTAGTATTACTCTGTTATGACTGGATGATATCAAAGTATTAACTAACACCACTTTGAACAAGCTCTATTGCATTGATACCAAAAGAGAATTCATAATGCTACCAATCAAAATGGACTAATCATATTTTTGCAGGCAGCTGAATTAAGCATTTCAATGAAACTTAAGTACAAGAAATAGTTGATGGAAATGCAAAATGAGAAGTAGATTGCTGACAATTAACTGCAAATAAGAGCAAAGTATGTGAATGGTTAGTTGTGTAAATACAAAGACAAGAAATGCTAAAATCAGTGGTGACAATAGATTATGCTTAATTTAAGATGTTAAAGAAGATATTAGAAACTAACCTGACTCTTGAGTCTTCAGTGCAGATTAAAATACACATGGGAATATATACCAGCATCAAAAGCCTCTCTCGTTAGCACCACACTGAAAATCCATGCTTGCAAAGTGGCAAATTGTCGTCTCCTTCCAAACTGGAGCTGTTAGTATTGTGAGTTATAAACATGGCAACTGCTCTGTCAGATTTTTCTTTATCTATCTAATAAGAAGGCTCTTATCGAACATTGTAAACTATTATCTGATATTGCCTTCAAGCAAGAGCTGTGTTTTCACTGAACTGTTCAAGCTTGGACTTGCAGCTATTAGCAACAAAGTTATCGCGGGCTTTGCATATTTCCCACTTCAATGGCACTTTGAGCAGGCAACTTTTTTAGTCCTACTTCATTCAGCAAACGTCTCACATTCTCTGCATCTTCCCACCTTCCTAAAGCAGAATAAATGTTTCCCAACAATACATAATTTCCTGTGTTCTGTGGCTCTAGCTCAAAAAGCCATTTTGCAGCCACCTCTCCCAGTTCAACATTTTCATGTATAACACAGGCACCTAGTAATGCACCCCAAATGGCATGAGTTGGTTGAAAAGGCATACTTTTGATCAAGTCATAAGCTTCCTCAAGTCGACCTGCACGACCAAAAAGATCAACCATGCAAGTATAATGATGTGGTCCAAGATAAGCAGGGTGACATCTCCTCATGAAATTGAATAAACTCAGCCCATCATCAACTAAACCTGCATGGCTACAAGCGTGCAAAACAGAAGTAAAAGTGACTTCATTAGGTTCAGTTTGAGAATGAACCATCTGATTAAACAGAGAAATTGCAATCTCCCCATGTCCATGCGCTCCATATCCAGCTATTATCGCACCCCACAAAACAATATCTCTTTCCTTCTGAGGCACCTCATTGAAGATTTTGTGACCATAATCCAACTTCCCACATTTTGAGTATATATCAACTAAACCAGTGGCAACCTCTCTTCTTGTAATGAAACCAGATCTCATCAGATAGCTGTGTAAACTCATGACCTGCTGTAGATCAGCTTCAATGGCATATGCAGGAAGTATGCTCTTTACTGTTGCATCATTAGGTTTTACATCTTCTGAAAGCATTTGTTTAAAAAGCAGTATTGCTTCTCCTGAAAGCTCATTATGAAGACACCCAGAGAGAACTGCATTCCATGGGACAGTTCTCTTCTTTGAAGTCTTGGTGAACACCTGAAAGCTAAGTTTAGAACAGTTACATTTTGCATACATGTCAATAAGCGCAGTTTCTACATTAGCATCACTGTCAAGTTTCTGCCTGATAGCCCACCCATGTAGGCATTTACCAAGTTTACTATCACATAGACTTGCACAAGCTGCAAGAAATGAAGCCAAAGTTATTGCATTAGGCTTTACACCTTCAAACTGCATTGTTCGACATAACTGCAATGCAGAGGTTATGTCCCCGTCCAAAATGTACCCATTCACCATAGTAGTCCATGTCACCACATCTCTCCCTATCATCTTATCAAAAACCAACTGTGCCTCACCCATTCTACTGCATTTCACATACATATCCACAAGTGCATTTCTAGCAGGCAATAGGTCCCAAAAACCTTTCTCTTCAGCCAGTGAATGAACCTCTCTTCCCACTTTCACATCTTTCAAATATCCACAAACGGGCAATACAGAAAGCACAGTGGCACAATCAGCATCCACTCCCGCTTCTGTCATTTTCCTGAAAACCATCAATGCCTCCTTGGCACTGCCATTTCTGAAATACCCACCAATCATAATGTTCCAAGACACCGCAGTTCGCTCCTGCATTGCATCAAAGACCCTCCTAGCCCCCTCTTTATCTCCACAATTCATATACATCACCAGCAATGAATTCCCCATAAATGCATTCAGGACAACCCCACTTAACACTGCCAGACCATGAACAACAACCCCAAGGTCACGCAACAACAAATCACCACAGGCCCGAATCACAAACGGAAACGTATACCTATCCGGTACATGATGACCGGACCGGAGCATTTCAGCAAAGAGCTTGAGCGCATCGTGGGGAGCCCCAGTTTCAGCGTACATTCTTATCATGGTCTTGTAAGAGAGCAAGGTTCTGAAAGGCAATTCATCGAACAGTTTGCGGGCATTCCAAGTCCGACCACAGAGCGCGTAGGCAGCCGTCAGGAGGGAAAGGAAATGTGTGGAGTTATCTTCTAGGAGGCCAATCCTGATAGTGCGGGCATGCACTTGCTTGGTAGTACCTAAAGACTTGGTGATGGAGCAATGGTATAACAGTGATTCGCATTGTGCGGCGGCGCCGGCAGCTGCTGGTATGGAAAGAAGATGTTTCAAGGTTTTGGACAGCGGCTGGGATGGACCATTCATTAATCAAATCCGTCTACTGCGTGTGAATGAAGCACCAAAACGATTCAATAAATACCCACCGTACTAGAACTTGTTCATTCGTTGGTAAAAAATTTGCAGTGGGAGGTTGCGTTTTCAGTTTGTGATGAAACAATGTATGGTAGAACGCAGGAAAGTTGAAATTTTAGAGTTTATCAAGTGAGTGGAACAAGATTCTCATGTTATATAGTCACAATTTCAATTCTTGTTAACACTCTCGGGATCGAGCGTCTCCTTTATGAAAGGACCATTTGTCTTAACCTAACTCAGATACATAGAGCTCTAATACTCACATTTAATTCTTATTTTTGTCAAGTTTAGTACATAATTTTTTGTTAATGATATACACTTCAGTCCGACAGAGCATTTGGAATAATGTAAATCACGGTGACTCAATGGTTAAACAGGGCCAAATGCCGGTGCGTACAAAGGAACTGCCCACTTTGAACGTAATCCCACACTGCTGTCGTCGAAGTTCGAACCTTGGTCTTTTCTCTCAAATATTGCCTACTGAACCATTTAGTATGTTCTTTTTACTGATCATATAGAACGAAGAGATGAACACAACATGGTAGCTCAAGTGGCAAATGAGCTCTCTTTGTGGGAGAGAATTTCGGGATAACCCAGGTTCGAAGTTCTAAACAGACTCATATACATGTAGCTTGTCCCTTAAGGAAGAAAATCTAGGTGCCTAGTTGACTTAGATATCGCCCGAAGCTACTCGATTACGAACAAAATGATAAAATCAATCTCCACATGCTTGGTGCGCGCATGAAAGATATGTAGCTCCTAGCCTGGCAACAGTTCTGTCTCTAGATGAGCACCGTCGTATGCGTAAACCATGATCAACTGTTCCCTTAAACCATGATCAACTGTTCCCTTAACATACCTGAGGATGAGCACCGTCGTATGCGTAAACCATGATCAACTGTTCCCTTAACATACCTGAGTACCCGTTTGAGCTGCTCCCAGTGTGATATGGTGGGGGCATGGATATGCTGGCATAACTGATTAACTGCAAAGGATAGGTCAACTGTTCCCTTAACATACCTGAGTACCCGTTTGAGCTGCTCCCAGTGTGATATGGTGGGGGCATGGATATGCTGGCATAACTGATTAACTGCAAAGGATAGGTCAGGTCGTGTGACAGTGAGATATTGCAGTGCTCCAGCTAGACTCCTGTACTGTGTGGGATCATCATATAGATCTGAATTGAAGGGGACTCCTGTACCGTTGTTGAGATAAAATAATCCCATTGTCACTCTTTAACTGTTTCAATACCCAGAAAAAAATTTGGTTCACCAAGATCTCTGATTTTGAATGTAGCAGACAGTTTGGACAAGAGCTGAGACATAATACCTTGATCACTTCCCATTACAAGAATGTCATCCACGTACACCAATAGATAAACCAAAGCAGAGTCTTTAGAGTAATAGAACAGAGAGACATCTGTCTTGGATGCTTGAAAGCCAACCGATAATAAGAACGTATGTAGTCGATTAAACCAAGCTCAGGGAGCTTGTTTTAACCCATACAGAGATCTTTTTAACAAACAAACATGATTCGGGAAGTTAGCATCAATATAACCAGGGGGTTGCTTCATATAAACTGTTTCAGCCAGATTACCATTCAGAAAAGCATTATGAACATCTAGCTGTTTGATAGACCACCCAGATGATAAAACTAGAGATAGAAGGAGTCTTACAGTCGTAGGCTTTACCACTGGACTAAAAGTGTCGAAGAAGTCCTGACCTGGAACCTGATTAAAACCTTTCGCAACCAGCCTGACTTTATGCCTTTCAATAACACCATCAGCCTTTCTCTTCGTACGAAACACCCATTTACAGCCAATAATATTCATACCTGCAGTGGGTGGAACTAGAGACCATGTGTGGTTATGCAGGAGAGCATTGAATTCTTGGTCCATGGCTTCACGCCACTCAGGATATTTGACAGCTTGAGAGTAACATGTGGGTTCCGTGGGATGCACTTGAGCTGCTAGAGCAAAAAGAGGAGCATCTGCGTTGCTGCGAGTGGCCATAGAGTGAGTACGGACATTGGGCCTGATGGACCGCCCACGTGGACGGCCTCGCCGGCGAGCAACAGGCTCTACAGGATCACCCGACGAGGCAGCCTGTCCAGGATCCACGGCTGGTTCGAATGAAGCAGGTAGCGGCGGTTCTGGCAGCTCATCATTGGACACGGCAGGAATAGGTGTGCTGTGATTGAGAACAGATTCCGCCCAAGGTCCAGAAAACGGAGTAGATAGATCCTGCAAAGAAGTTTTAGTAGCAAAGGGGAAAACTTCTTCATCAAATCTGACATGCATGCATGTGTAAATCTTATTATTATGTAAGTCCATGCATCTGTACCCCCTAAAGGACTCAGGATAACCTAGGAAGACACATGGAGAAGACCTGTATGACATCTTATGACGATTATATGGTCGAAGATGAGGGTAGCATAAACACCCAAAGACACGAAGAAAAAGATAGGAAGGAGGGGATTTATGTAACAGGAGATGAGGACTGGAGTTATTTAATACAGAAGATGGCATTCTGTTAATTAAATAGACAGCAATCTCAAAGGCAAAATCCCAAAATTTTAAAGGAACAGAGGCATGAGCTAGAAGAGCCAGACCAATTTCAACAATGTGACGATGTTTTCGTTCAACACGACCATTCTGTTCATGTGTATAGGCACAGGATTGTCTATGTTGAATTCCTAATTGAACAAACAAAGAATGCAACTTTTTGTACTCAACACCTAAATCAGACTGAATGACCTTTATTTTGCAATTAAAGGACCGTTCAACAAGAATACGAAATTTATCAAAGATGACATAAAGATCAGACTTTAATTTCATAGGAAAGAACCATGTATAACGGGAATAGTCATCCACAAAGATCACAAAATAACGGAAGCTAGAAGTAGATAAAGTGGGCGCAGGACCCCAAATGTCTGTGTAAATAAGATCTAGGACTTGAGAACTAGAGGAAGCAACACGGGGGAGGGGAAAACGGGCAGATTTGCCTAATTGACACGCATTGCATAAAGAATTATGACAACGAATATTATCACGAGACCCACTAACCAAACAAGAACGAAGTATATGGCTAAGAACACGGTTATGAGGATGACCTAGACGATTGTGCCAAGTGGAAGTTGAGACACGAGCGGAAATAAACGCTGACGGAGACGAACTAGGTAATGAAAGTGTGTATAGTCCCCCCGAACTATTGCCCCGAAGAAGTATTTCCTTGGTATTGATATCTTTTATAACAAAAAAGGAGGGGTGAAACTCAAAAAAGACTTTATTATCGGATGCAAACTTCTGAACAGATAATAAAGAATTAGACAAACGCGGAACGTGAAGTATATCAGACAATGTAAATGATCTAGAAGGGGTATTAAAAGAGGCATGGCCAACATGACTAATAGATAAACCCATACCGTCACCGACACGTAAAGTGTCATTACCAGTGTACTTCTCCGATGTAGAAAGGGCAGCGATGTTCGGAGTTGCATGATTTGTGGCTCCAGTGTCCGGAACCCAAGTATGAGAATTTGACGAGGTTTTAGCAACTAAACCATTCTGAAATACCAAATTAGCCTGAGAACCCGGAGCCCCTGAATATCGCCGAAAACAGTTGACTCCCGTGTGACCGAAACTTTTGCAAATTTGACACGGATCATTATAACGCCAAAAACAATTGGCTCCCGTGTGACCAAAACGTTTACAAATTTGACACGGATCATCATAGCGCCAAAAACAATTGGCTCCCGTGTGACCAAAACGTTTACAAATTTGACACGGATCATCATAGCGCCAAAAACAATTGACTCCTGTGTGGCCGAAACCTTTACAGATTGACACGGATCATCGAAGCCACGTTGCTGACCTCCACGGTAATTAAGGTTGCCATCGCAGCATTGCATCTTCTTAATTTTATGAATCACAAAACCCTAGCTAACTGATACCAGATGAGAACTGATTGTATTATATTTTCTGAACTTAATTACAATGAGATCAGATGATGTGAATATATAGAATAGAGAGTCACAGTGTGACAATGATAAGAAGTAGAGAGTCACAGTGTGAGTGGATAAGAAGTTCTAAACAGACTCATATACATAGAGTCCTAATAGACACCCCCTATTATTTGGGTTACACAAATTGTTTGATTAAATATGACAAAAACTATACTTTTGCATCATCTTTTGCCTTCAAAACATTTGCATAATTTGAGCAGGAGTTTCACATACATTCTCAAAAATCCCACACACCAACAACAAACCACAAGAAAAAAAGAAACAAGGTTTCATCACAAATTTAATCTCTTCCTAGGACATCTACCTCTATCACAGACTAATTATTGGCAATGATAAACCCAGTCCTGTTTCATCCAGACATAACAAGATTACAACAAAGAAACGCCCGACCCAATGCTTAATTGGCAAAATCTTACCCAATGTGGTGCAGGGTGGAGTGCTTAATCTGCGAATCTTACAGTCTTATGCCTGTTGGAAAAACCCGCCCTTCCTTCCATCTTCACGGGCAAAGGTGCAGAGAAGACGAAAGTTCCATTATCATCACCCTGATCGAGCCTAATGCCAAACTTGCCTTCTTTTCTGGAACTGTAATTCGGTTCAGTTTCAGCATCACTGCTCCCCCGTGACCCTCCACCATCCTCCAACTGAGCTTCCTCATCAACCTCAACGTCTTTCAACGAGACACCAAGATCCTCGACTCGCCTGCAAAGATTTTCTATAAGCTCTTCATTGCCATCGACGCTATCACCTTCCCGGTCTGAAACTGGTTTGAGGTTCACTTGAGGATACCTAAAAATATTACTATCCTCAGCAAAGCTCACACCTTTGTTTACTTTGGAGTTAACCCCACCATTCCTTTTACCCAAACCACCCTTTCTCAGAACCCCAGACTTCTTAACTACTGAAACTCTAGGGCTTTCGAATTCCTCCTCCTCATCATCATCATCTTCTTCTTCTTCTTCTTCCTCCACAGATTTCCTCAGCTCAAGATACTTATTGATAATACTCTCCATTTTTTCCATTTCCTGAAGGACATGAACCCTAGATTTGTTCTTAGCACAACCATGCTTCACATTCTTGACTATTCTACTTGAAAGACTGTAACTTTCCACATCAATTAACTCAATTAACTTAACTAATTCTCGGGTAATCGAGTTTTTGCCATCTCTGATCATTGGATCACTGTCCTGCAACCAAACCCCCATATCACAATTTCAACATAGTCATGTCTAAATTTATACAAATAGATGGAGTAATTGGCAGTTTACCTGGATGGCACCGAGTTGAAGAAGCAAGTTCTTGGCTTTGTGAGAGAGGGCTAGGGGATCGATATTGGAAGCTGAGGATTTGAGAGTGTTGAGGGCGGACTTGATGGAAGCGAGCTCCTTGAGGTGGCGAAGGGTTCTTGATCTGCGAACGAGGAAGGCTCTGAAGTGGGTCTGGATGGTACGGGCGGCGGTGTCACGGAGGGAGTGAGAAGAAATGGAGCGGCGGCGGCGGAGAGAAGACTCCAGAGAGGCGATGCGGCGGAGGAGGGAGGAGAAGACGGGCTGGTGGTGGAGTTCTTGAACGTAAACTTTTCCGGTTTGATGGAGGGGATTAGGGTGGCGACATTGGGTGTTGTAGGGTGAATTTGGGCAGGGATCAAACAAGTGGGGCTGCTGCTGTGGGTTGTTGAAGCAAGGTGGTAGAGAATGTAGGTCTGGCGGCGGAGGGTGGTGGGGTACGGGGATGGAGCAGCAATAACACGCCGTGGGGGCCGCGGAGGCGGCGGAGGAGTGGCAGATGCAGTGGTGGTGGTGGTGAAGGTTAGAGGCCATTCCGGCAGGAATCTTTTGGTCGGAGCGAGACGTTAAGGGAGATGGTTTAGAGTTTTGATTTACCTCTTTCGCTTTGTTGCGGTGTGGACCCGCCCTATAAGATGCCTTTGTAGTGAACCCAATTTTTTTTTGGAAGTTATCTATTGATCTTTTTTATTAATATACTAAAATTGCAAAATGCGTTTCAAGTGCATCTATGTCTCTAAGAAAAATTGATAATTGCAACCCACAACTTGCAGAGTTTTCTTGAAGTTTTGACTTTCGGTGAGAATTGTCAACCTTACTGATTTGAATTGGTTAGGACAACCTAGATTGATTTATCTGATAGGTTATA
Organism: Ipomoea nil; assembly: GCF_001879475.1. Classification (NCBI taxonomy): domain Eukaryota; kingdom Viridiplantae; phylum Streptophyta; class Magnoliopsida; order Solanales; family Convolvulaceae; genus Ipomoea; species Ipomoea nil. Next base: position 1,132,293 of record NW_017617454.1, read on the forward strand.
CATTTGGTCGGACTTTGATCGCTGACTTGTTCCCATTGTGTCCCAAGCGATACCGAACGATCCGAGCGTCATCTTTACTTCCCGACTGCTATTCTGCCCAAACTCTACCCGGCCGCACAGGACTTCAGCCCCGCCCAACCTTACGTGTCGTCACTAGGCATTGCCGGGGGTTTAATGCGCGTAAGGACACGTACATGCCACGTGGTCGGCATGCCGGTAGCCCAGGCCGTGTTCCCCGCCTAACTTTACGTGTCGTCACTAGGCATTGCCGGTGGTTTAATGCGCGTAAGGACACGTACATGCCACGTGGTCGGCATGCCGGTAGCCCGGGCCGTGTTCCCCGCCTCTTCGTTTATAAATACTCGCATTTATTACGGCAACGGGACACTTTCGACCAGTTCTAGAACAAGCACCTACTCAGAGGCTCTTGACCATTAACCAGTCGAACGCTGTGCTAGGGCGATCGATTTAGCTACTAGTCCACATGTATTAGTATCATTACCATTGGTCTTTTTGGTTTGGATTGGTCAGGACAACCTATACTAATTTACCTCTGATAGAAACTATTTATTAGATTTATTGATTTGAGTCACTTAAGCATCCTCATCATCTCTTGATTTGTCACTGTTTTTGAGATGCCAATTAGAAGAGAGATGAGAGAAAGAGAAGAAGGAAAAAAGGAAAAAAAAAAAAAAAAAAAAGATTTGACCGTCCAAAAAAAAGAAGATGACGCGCCAGTCGACGTGTGCACTGCACGTCCCCCGTTAGGCGTTGAATGCGATTCCAACGCGCACAAAGGTAATAGCCTTCGGACATTTCTCTCTCATTTGAGATCCACAAAAAATTAGTCATTGCAAGAGTAAAAACCACCTCAAAAATCATTGTTGAGGAAGCTCTAAGAGCAACTTAAACTAATTTATTTTTTTGGTGGTAACTTTAAAGAGTTTTTTTCAAGATTAGAGTGAAATTGCTTCTCACACATTTGTAAATTCATGGGGTTGGTCCTTATGGTAATTTCAGGCTGCCAGCCGCACGCACGTGATGGCTGACACTAACCCGTTACAGGGAAAACTAGTTCAATACAACAACCCAGAATGACCAAGCAAGAACATGACTAGAAAATGAGAACCAAAACTGTGCATTTGAATATGATATGAGATGAGAACTTTGGAGGTGAAAGTGTGAAACCAGAAAGAAATCAGATTTACAGTAATGGGAGTTCAAAGAAATGATGAACTGAAGCCTAGAATGTATGATGATGATGAAGAAAATAGAGTCTAGTTAGAGATGAGCAGACCAGCACTGCCAATGCACCATAGCCTTTCCTCCATTGCAGCATCCATGGCTGTTCCAGTGGCAGCATTTACAGGGAGATTCAGATCAAGAAACTCATGAATATCAGAAAGATTCTCCTTTTTCACCTTGGTTTCAATGGTGGCACTGTAATGAGCCCTCTTGTGCCCACCCAAAGCCTGCCCAGATTGGAAAACCTTGAAGCAGACTGGACATGCATGCTCCCTGCTTCTTGTTCCTGATTCTGGGATTGCCATTACACCTCCAATCACTGTTTCCACCTCCATTGTATCAGAAACCTTTGCAGTGATCTCAGAATCAGCTCCCCAGCAGTTAGTGGAAGTGGAAGTTTCCCCCATTTCCAGATAATGAAGATCAAAAGAAGGTTCATCCATTTCAGGCTTCTTGAATGGCTCAATTCTGATGCACCCATTGACACAAATTTCACTGCAAAATTCAGAAATATTTTTCCAAGAAATGCTGTCTTTATCATCATAATCATTGCTACTGTTTGGCATTTCTTCCTTGCAGAAAAATGGAGGGCTTTCACAGTTTGCAGAAACAAACTCATTCCAGGTTTTCACTCCCCGGGAAATCATCATCAAACACATGGCAGCATCTTGGACCTCTTCAAACTCAGAAACTGCAGAAAGTGGGGGATTTGAAGAGGTGAGTTTGTACCTTATTGTTGAGCGTTTCTTCCGGACAGGACACATGGTTTCCAAATCTGATAAGCTCTGGGCAGATTCTTCTCCATTGGAGGAGGGCCTTGATCTCTTGGAGTGGATCTTCATGTGGCCATATAGAGCCCTGATGGAATCAAACCCTTTCCCACATTTCTTGCAGAGATGATGTTCTTCTTCTTCTTCTTCTTCTTCTACCTCACTCCCTTTTCTTGAATGGCACTTCAGATGCCCTGCCAGAGCTTTCACAGAAGGGAACCTTTTCCCACACTCCTTGCAGAGATCCTTCTTCTTCTTCTTCAACCCACAATGCTTCGGATCAGACACCTTCCAAGATTTCAATGGCTTCTCTCTTAAACCATAGCTAGCTTGATCCCCACTCTCCCCAAAGCTCATCTTCTTCCCCTTTTCTTGATTCTTGGCACCCATGGCTTCCTCTGAAACACCCAAATCTTCTTCCCCTTCGGGTTTGAGTTTTTGCTTTTTGGCAGCTGCAATCAGGTCCAGATGGCAACGCATGTGACCTCCCAATGACTTCCCAGTAAAGCAAGCTTTGTTGCAGAACTTGCAGAAGAATTTCGGTTCTTGGACTTCTCCCATTTCATTACTCAACAAATCAAGACACACCCAGATCGAGAATTTCCAGAAATTCTGCCAAGAAAATGCTGAAAACACAGAAACGGATCGAGAATTCTGCAAATACTGGCAGTGATTAAGTAGCTAAAAGCCTGATTTGGATCTGGGTGCTGAACTACAGGGCGCTACGCAGTGGCTTTTACTGTCTCTGGGACTCTTCATTTTCCCAAATCCGAGTAACCTATCTCTGTGACTGTGAGGTGGAAGAAGTGGCTTTTGAAGGGACGGTTTGGCTGTGAGAGGGCAGATTGCAATGAACAACATAAGGTATGGAGATGAATCTTGATGGTAATTGGAGGATTCATTTGAGGCCACCTATAAATAGGAGCAGCAGAAAGCCTTGCATGGAAGCAAACATTTTGCACAGCCAATCTTGTGATATAAGGTTTCAAGTTCGACTCTATTAACATTTTTTATTTGAGCGGGTCATGATAATACAAATATAGGCCTACGTAGGGTACTGAATATGGGCACTTGGACTCTGGATTCTGCGATAATGGGTTGGTGATCTCTAATCAAGTGTCCTAGGTGTCAAGTCGATCCAAAAGTTCCTTTCACCGTAATAAATGCAGATATTTATAAGAGAGGTGAGGGGACATGGCCCAGTCCTCCAGCATGTAGGGCACGCGGCCCACATGCACCGGACGGCACCCGGGTCGAAGGGGCTTGCAACACGTGGTGTTAGCATTTTGACATACGCTTCGCTACCACCATGTCGACCGGTTCCAAGGTGGTCGAGACGGAGCCGGGGGTCGGTTCCGATCGGCGGTGATTGGTTCGGGACTGGCGTGATGACGCGGTACGAAACCGACCACCGCACCGACTGTAGCGTGCCAGGAGACGAAGGTATACTCCTATCAGATCAGTTATGTATAATCTAAATTGGTTCCTTATGGTCATTTGTCGTTGAGTCGGCTGACTATGTACAAACTAAACTGATTCATTGTGGTTATTTGCCAATTAGGGTGGGATTGTTAGTGAGAGCGGTCTATTAACTTTCTTAGTTTGAGTTGGTTAGCTATAGGCAACCTAAATTGGGTTACCTCTTTGTGGTCATTTGCTGACTAGGGTCACAAAACAGGATCATCATAAGCGGGTTTGAGCTGATCAGCTATAAACAAGTTAAATTGGTTTACTCTTGTGGTTATTTGTCGTACTAAAGTCACGATGCGGGGTTGTTGTCATTAAAGATGTTACTCTATAATAATTCACACGTTACCTTTAACTTATAAATGTTGTTTAAACATGATGGTTAGAGTAAAAAAGCAATCTTGATAAAAATGACCTCATCAAAGTACTAGCAAGAGGGTGTAGAAGTAATAGCCTCATATAAATTCAAAGTAACGAATCAGGTCCCTTACATAAGAGAAGTAAACAATAAAAAGGAATGGTATCATCAATACACACAAGTAAAAAACCTACTTGCTTTAACCCAAGTAGCAACAATGATGATCCACGGGATACGAAACTGGGAACGTATAAACACGCTAAAGGCTAAAGAATCCCGGGTGATGGAATCGTTACTGTGATGTTCGGTTCAACAATGTGTGGGTGATGTTCAAGCGACAGCCGGCATGTCCTTGAGCCAGGGATCGAGCGGCTTACCTATAGAGTAGACAATGAACCCGATCTCTCTCAGCTTCTCTGCATTGATCACGTTCCTACCATCGAAGACAAAAGCGGGTTTCTGCATGCTATCGTATATCTTTTTGTAGTCGAGAGTCTTGAACTCGTCCCACTCGGTGAGAATGCAGAGGGCATGAGCGTCCTTTGCCGCTGAGTATGCATCCCAAACGACGGAAACTTGTTTCACCGTGGTGGGGCTCATTGGTTGGAGATGGCGGGGGTGATCCCAGTCGAATTTTTTCATTGTGAGGTCCCTTTGGATTTGGTCCTCGTTAACTTGAGGGTCGTATATGCTTAAAAGGGCCTTGTCCCCCAATAGACCCTTGCAAACATCGATAGCCGGGGTCTCACGGGTATCACCGGTGTCCTTTTTGAAAGCGAACCCCAAAATGGCAACTTTCTTGCTCGAGACCGTGTTGAACATGGATGCAACAACACGGTTGACGAACCGGTTCTTTTGGTAATCGTTGATCTTGATTACTTGCTTCCAGTACTCAGCCACCTCGGGAAGGCCATTGCACTCGCAAATGTAAACCAGGTTAAGAATATCCTTCTGAAAGCAAGAACCACCGAAACCAACACTAGCGTTCAAGAACTTGGGACCGATTCTCGTGTCCTTACCAACGGCATATGACACCTCGGTAACATCTGCTCCAGTAGCCTCGCACAGAGCTGACATGGCATTCACCGAGGATATCCTTTGTGCTAGGAAGGCATTGGCAGCCAACTTTGAGAGCTCGGCAGACCACAAGTTGGTGGTGAGGATGCGATCTACGGGGACCCAGTGAGCATACACATCCTTGAGTGCCTTGACTGCCTTGTTGCCTTCTGGGGTCTCCCGACCTCCAATAAGGACTCTATCCGGTTGAAAGAGATCTTGGATTGCAGTTCCCTCGGCAAGAAACTCAGGGTTCGAGAGGATCTGAAAATTAATTCCCTTGCTGTTGTGGGTCAGAATTTTCTCAATAGCCTCAGCGGTTTTGACTGGAACAGTCGATTTCTCAACCACGATTTTGTCAGATTTCGAAACATCAGCAATCATGCGAGCAGCACTCTCCCAATACGTCAAATCTGCAGCTTTCCCAGCTCCGAGTCCCGTGGTCTTCGTAGGAGTGTTGACAGAAACAAAGACTATATCGGCCTCGCATACATGTTTCTCCACATCAGTGCTGAAGATGAGGTTTTTCCCTCGGCACTGCTTCACTACATCATCAAGACCCGGCTCATAGATCGGGAGCTGGTCACTGTTCCAGGCATTGATCCGAGGCACGGAGATATCAACCACAGCCACTTGAATGTTCGGGCACTTGAGTGCTATCACCGCCATCGTGGGCCCCCCAACATATCCCGCACCAATACAGCAAATCTTTACCATCTTTGCTCTGCAAATTCAAAATTTCATATATGTATCTGAGCTCCCATTTCTATATATGTTATAAACAAGTCATAACCTTTGTGGTTGGCCATGTACAGAAGTTAAAGAACAAGACAGCATGATTTTACACACATGTTTAACCCGATTTCCTTCATCAATGTTTATATCCCCACATCTATTACACAGAATGCCATTTGAATCATATAGTAATATTTCCATCAAAAACTCCTAGGATCTACGTTTATTTATTCACTAAAAGCTCCATCTGCAGATAAAGAAACAATATCCTATGTTTTGATATAGTCATACATAGACAAAACAGAAAAGAATGAGTTCTAACTACTAACAAAAAAAAAGCACATACACATTTGACATGCAACATCGATGACACGAAACAGAGGTTTCGAATGCCAACAAAAGCCCTGGCAGCCGTAGTGTGGGAGCTACCCCTCCACTATCCTGTCGGGTCGGGTGTGGGAGCTACCCTCCACTATATTGTTGGGACAGAGTGTGGGGCCTGGGGTGAGGGAATTTCACCCTCCACTATCCTGTCGGGCTGGGCGTGGGAGCTACACTCCCTATACTGTTGGGACAGGGTGTAGGGCTTGCCCACAAAAGGCGAAATTCCCTCGCCCCAGGCCCCACACCCGGGCCGTAGTGTGGGAGCTACCCCTCCACTATCCTGTCGGGCCGGGTGTGGGAGCTACCCTCCACTATACTGTTGGGCCAGAGTGTGGGGCCTGGGTTGAGGGAATTTCGCCCTCCACTATCCTATCGGGCTGGGTGTGGGAGCTACCCTCCACTATACTGTTGGGCCAGGGTGTAGGGCCTGGGGTGAGGGAATTTAGCCCTCCACTATCCGGTCGGGCTGGGTGTGGGAGCTACCTTCCACTATACTTTTGGGCCCGGGTGTGGGGCCTTCCACTATACTTTTGGGCCCGGGTGTGGGGCCTGGGGTAAGGGAATTTCGCCTTTTGTGAGCAAGAGCTTTCAAATGCCATATGCTTAAAATGCTTTGCTGACAGCCATGGAAGCACTTTTTTTTTTACAACATAAGTTCTAATTCTGTTCAGAAATGCAAAGAATTGGAACTGGGCAATCATGATCCTATTGAAAACTGCCCAAAAGTTAACATGGAAAACAGATCAAACTCCATTAAGATCTAGAAACTCTAGATCAAACCAAATTGCATTCTTACACACCCATATCGATCTGTAGCTATGCAAACAAATGCAGATCTGAAAAAAATTCAACAAATCTACGCCAGCCGACACTAGATCAAGGAACCCGAACCCATGATCAAATGCATAAACTATTAAAATCGCATGCACAAGCAGGAAAACACAGAAAAAACGCTCACTTTGATCACCCAAAGCTAGAGAATTGGCATTCAACAATTCAAATCAATAAGAATTCACTCTCCCACTGCCAAAACCAAAGCATAAACAGAAAAAAAAAAGACTAGGAAATGGCGCAAAGAGAAGAATGTAAAGAGAGAAAGTACCAAATGAATCGCTCTCGTCAAAGGCGCCGCGAAGAACAGAAGAAATGTTCTGCAACACCGGGTAGTGTATGTATGAAAGCTAAGAGAGCGGGTAGCTCCTTATATAGTCGTTGCAGATCTAAGATCTGTGTTGTCCTCGCTTGCAAAAGACTAAAAGACGAGTCTTTCACAGAATAAAGGGAAATTAAATAAATAAATTTACATATTCCGATTTTGATTCGAGCATTTTTCATGTCGGGTAAAAGTACAAATCCTATGTATGACGGTGAAAGTTGAACGACTCGCCTACCGTCGCACGCGTTTAGCGCGATCCCCGGCTCACGCCATTGCACCTACGCCTAATCCACTCTTAAATTCTTGATGTAAATATTTCTCTTGTGACCGATAGAATAACAATAATCTATTATTGTCTATCAGAAGAGTAAAAGTGAGGGAAATAAAATTTAAGAATACATGTCGTAAAACTATAATTATACTATGTTACCCCAAAACTTCTAAAGGATAACATTTTCTCGTTTTAAAAATATTTTATATTCAAAATACATTTAAAAATATTTTTGTAAGCTATTTTGTAAAGATCTACCGAATTTTTCTTATGCCGGGTATGTCAAAAGGAAATGTTGTGCTTTTAAACGACATTTTGAATCGGTGTCTATTCAATTTGTCCGTATATCAACGAACAAGCTAGCTCATGCGTTAGTAAGAGCAAGTTGCGATCCCTCTATTTGATATTCTACTATCTCTTCTTGTATTGCACATTTAATGGTTGAAGTTTAATGCAATTCTCCTTTAAAAAAAAAAAATACGTTTTTGTAGTGTTTTTAATAAATTGAATTTTTTTATTTTTTTTTTGTCTTTTTCTAATTACGACAAGTTTGAAAATGCATTCATGAAATCGAATACATGTTTATGGTTTTTTTTTTTTTTTTTTTTTTGGATCGAGATGGAGAGGGGGACACCTTAGGACCTCAAGAGATGTTCCTCATCAAGGCATGTATAGCCCACCAGCAACCCATTTTGTCATCCTTTAATGATCGGCCAACCTCCCTCGGAGACTTTGGCAAGAGCATCTGCCACTTAATTTGTTTTGCTTGCACAGCACGTGATTAATGTTCACCCCCCAATTCCTCCTTATCCAGCTTTGACAAGCCTCCATCACATCCCAAGTTGATACTTTGATCTCGTAGCTACGCTGTTCTACATTTATCCACTCCACAACTTCCAGAGAATCATATTGAATTACAAGCCGTCTTATTCCTTTCTTGCATGTCCAAAATTAATCACCCAAGTTTCAACAACACTGGAATGCGTAGGTTTATGCACGATCCTATGAAACCTCTTTGCCAATCTCCAATGTGGTCCCTCAACACACCTCCCCAGCCTATATTTCCACTAGCCTTGTTGCCATCAACATTTAGGCAAACTGTGTTTTGATCCGGTCTCTGCCACCTAACATTACTCACTACCTCGTCACTTGAGTCAAATTTTAAAATCTGAAAGACTTCTTTAAGCCCTAATATACAATATATTTTAGATAAGAGTTTGAATGTTCGATAATTGTTCTTTTATGTCTTAGCAACACGTCAATAACAATAATGACGCGACCTCCAACCAAAATTCACGACAATCTGACTAACTTTGGCCAACAATAAAAATTAGTTCGACGTTAATATAGATAATCATGTAATGTCAAATTATGAAGGTATTTAAAGAAATTTAGCATATTAACTTTTAAAAAAAAAAAAACACTAAAAATTGGAATATTGATGTTGCATGCTTAAAACCATGACAAAAGATAGAATATCTCCATACTATGTAGGTATCTCATAGCACCTAAGGTGGTTTTTATTTTTATTTTTTGACAACGAAAAAAATTCGTAATCATTATTTAAGGATATACATTAAGTAAACTTTGCTTATGTACAATAACATGCGTTGTAAATTCAAATTAAATTCATGACCTTCAAGTACGAAAATTATCATTCACCTCACATGTTCATCCCATTCAGAGCTACATTGTATTTTCTAGCTGTTGTAATTACTATTAATAAGGGCTACATTGTATTTTACAGCTGTTGTAATTAATATTAATTTATTGTAATTGTTATTTAAATTGCTACATGTGTACTACAAGTCCATTTGCCAATAGAATCCAATGATTAAAGTCAACTATTATGATGAATGGGCACAATTCTTTTGTTTGGCATTTTCTAAAACATTTTTGTATATTTTTATGATTTCTTACATATTTATATTACAAATGACATAAAAAAATATATATAACACCATGAGAAAAATGTTAGAATGTGACATTATATTATATTATTATTAGAAATTATATTAATATATACTAAAATGAGGGCTCTTGTTCTTTATAGTTAGTTTGCAGTATGTTTTGCTGTTGTATGTTAATTTATATTTGTATATGCATTGACCCTGGATATATATTATCTGTCACATCATATGACAGTTTACTATATTATGATATAGGTAATAGGTAATATTATGTATTTACAAGTTTTATTATTATTTATTGGCGACGAGAGAAATTACGAAGACCTTGTGCAACAGACTCAATTGATCGAAAATGTGTTGGTAAGAATCGAACTCTTGATATTCCGGTACGAAAATCATATTCCACCCATTAGTCACGTAAGTTTTTTCGATCCACGAGAAAACCAAACCCCATATGTCACTGAAAGCAAGTCTTAAGTGAGGTTTCTTATCTACTAGACGAATGTCATGTGGGCGCTTTATTACTGTTATATATTTTTGGAATGACGAAGGAAATTCACCGCCACTATTCGAGGGTGTATATTGAGTATTTTTTTTTTTTTTTTTTACATCTATTGGAGGGGGCAACTTAGGGATTACGTTGGGGATCGCGGAATCAAAGCCCCTATGGGAGCTGAGCTTCTTAAACTAGGAAAATCATGTTATTCATATGTAATAACTCACAAACTACATATAAGATATAAATCGCATTAGAAAAATCATATGTGATATCGAAACGGTTTTCACAATATGTAACTTTTGTTATACAAGAACAAGAATTGTATTTCACAATAAATTATTTTGGGTGCAAATGTGCAATATAATGTGGAATGTTAGTGCGTATGAAGTGGGAGGGATGATTCCTACGCGTTTTGAGTTTTGTCATCATGCATGCACCACTGTCAACGCCGACGCGCACCGTTTCGATATTCTGTGTGCCTTTCCCATTCTCCTACAGCCTAACAAAACAGCCGGCTGCCAATAATAATAAGGCATGTCTGCAATATCCCTACTATACATACTTGTATGTTTTACCTCAAATTATATTATATGTAATTTCATTTTTTTTTTGTCATTAAGGTAAATTGAACGTTCAAAATAAAAATTAGGTTCTTTAGTAAATTCAATACCTTACTTTCTATTCTTAATGTGAGTCGTGCAATCAGTCTACTAGTAGATCATAGCCTTTATATGAAATTCGAACCCCCACACTGTGGCTCTCAGATCTTTAAGTCAGGCGACGAATCAACTATGCTAAGCCTCACGTGTCCGACAGAGCATTTGAAAAAATGTAAATATAAATCACGGTAACTTAATGGTTTAACACACATGGCTAAATAACAGTGCGCACAAAAGGATCTACTCACTTTTGACAAAATCCCTACATTACTATTATCTAGGTTCAAACATTAGTTTCTTATCATGTCTACTGAACCAGTGAGGTAAGTCCGACATTAATTGACATCAAAGTGAGATTAGTTAAAAGAGGAGCTGTGTTCCTGCGGCAATCATTGCATGACAGTTGAAATGAGTGCATATTAAATAATTAATATGAATGCTTGGAGTTGAAGAATAATGGCATCAACCTGCTTGTTGGTACAAAAAAATTTAAAAAGGATTCGTGATTGTGTGAGTTCTAAGCCATCAAATGTCAAACTTCATGCTTATATCCTACTTTGAAGCACATTACTTTTTGTAAATAGTTAACCTATCAGCTAATTTTGACTTATTTGATTATTATTAATTATTTGACTTAGTTAAAAAATTAATATAAATATTTAATTAATTAACTTTTATTACTTTAAAATGCTAAAATTCAAAAAGCTACTCAAAGTAACTTTTTCAATTAACTTTTTGAAAAGAAAAAAAAAACTATACAAAATAGCTATCAGTTAACAGTTAATTTACCAAACACATTTCTACAATCAACTAATGCTAACTAGTTATACCCTCTAATTAATCCAATCAGCTAACAATTATCAACTATCAGCTAAGGTTGTCATTATCCCTGCAAACATCTCCCACTCTCAAAAATGGGTCCCACTTCCACATCATCTCATTTGCAAATAATCTACTATTCACACTACATCCATACAAATCTAATCAACTTTCAAAAGTGGACCCAACATATTAAAATAATATTATTAATTATAATAAAATATTAAAAAGTAAAGAAAACAAAATAAAAAATAAATAAAAAGTACAAAGCGGCAGCTTTTTCAGGGGTTTGCCAATTTGCTAAACTTGCAAATTTGCAAACCCCTTTCAATTAAAAAAAAAAAAAAGGAAAATAATGATGTGGCTAAGCCACATCATCTTGCCAATCTAAAATTGGCTGGAATAATCCCAGCCTAACAGTCATTTACCAAACAGGATCTGTGCATTATTATAAATTGAACTTCTACTTTGCGTTACATTATATACGTCATATTCTAACTTGTTATGGCATTATGTCACATTCTAGCATGTTTGAATGCTATTATTGGGTAAATTTTAAAAGAATATCCATTGGTCTTAGTCTTAGTTTCGGTTCAAAGCAACGGCCTAGGTTAGGTCTTTTGGCCATGGCCAATATTAATCAAAAGTCAAGAATCGATTTTTAACTTAAATTTTTAAGTCAACTGTTCGACACTGGAAATTCTGGATACACCCTAAATTTTTGAATGACTTGAAGTGCAAGAATGGTTTGGCCACGATTAAGGAAGTTACGTCTTGGAAGCTTTGTACTTAGGAATGCAATGGAGTAAGCTATGGAAAGTCTAAATTACTTAATTCTATACACAAATCTTTAGGAAATTAGTTTCACCCTACATGTATGACTTGTAAATATATAAACCCATGTAAAAGGAAGGAAAAGTACTAGCAATTCAATATTCTTACAACAATATACACTTTTTGCTTGACCTATTGACTATGAAATCAAAACGTATATCACTCTTAATTTATTAAAGGATCGCGATATTCCTGCAAGTTTAGTTATAAAATTTTCTTATTATCTTTTTAAAATGTATTCATTTGTGTTAAATATGAAGTAGAAATTTATACGTAATATCCCTTTAATTTTTATGAGTAAAAATTTAAAACTTATATGTCAACAAAAATTTGTTACTAATTTTAGAAAATTAAAACGTAAACATTTTAAAATGCCACAACACATGTCACTAAAATGCACTTGGAAGACCATGTCACAAGGTCCATAACTAACAATAGGGTCCAAGCTAGCAAGGGATCGATCATTATTATGTGGACCATGGTCCATACAAATTGTAGACCATATTTTGTATACTGTAAAATAATATACGTTCAGTACAAAAATAATGTATATTATATTCGGCAGATGTATATTATTTTTGTACTGAGTGTACATTATATTGTATAATATATATTCAGTACAAAAATAATATACATTTAGTATATTTAAAATATGCTTTTTGTTATGGTCCACATAACACTGTGTGAACCATGATCCACTAAATAATTTGAAAGCAAGGGATGATATATGAGAAAAGTCTAAAGTGTCGACCAATACATGTTCCTCTTATATCAAGTACGAATTAAACCAAAGGTTTTAACTTGCTCGTACCGTAAAGGCAAGGCAAGGAGAATCTCAAACTCAAAACCTGATATCGGTGTTAAATGATACTTTAGAATTTTCTTATAATAACAATAACAACAATGATGAAAATTGGTAAATAACTGTTAGCTGATTGGGTTAACTAGTTGATAACATTAGCTTATGGTAGGAAAGTGTTTGATAAATTGGTTGAATTTTAACATTTGGAGCAGTAAGGTGTTACAAAAAATTAATTAATCAAACACTCATATTGATTGTCTAACCAAGTCAAACAGTTAATAGTGGTCAAATAAATTAAAATTGGCTGATAAGTTAATTATGTTATAATTTAAAAAAAAAAAAAAAATTGGGTCCCACATTCCCATTTGGCAAGGTGAGACGGTGTCAAAATTGCACAGCCACGGCGGATTGCCAGATGGCCTAATAAGCCGAGGAACCTCCAATAATACAGATCCAACGGTCCAATTACAGAACTATATAAACTAAAATTCGAAGTATAGCCGTTGTACACTTTTCGACCGTTTTCTGTCTTCTTCCCTCATTTTCCCTTCACTCTCTGTACAGCGCTCGTTTCACAATTCTCGGCGACAGATCGCATCACTTCTCTGCTCATTTCAATGGAGGCTAACGGCGAGTCCGGTGGTGTCGTTAACCATGACGCCAGAGCTGAAAATTTTGACCCCAATGTTGCAAATCCAGGTCTGAAGGTATCAGGTTCGCCGTCGATCAGGAAATCGGCGATCAAAACCAAAAGGATGGCTTCGAAAAGCCCTAGAGTTAACCCCGCTCCGGTGGCTTCACCTTCTGCGCAGAAATCGGGTTCGAAATTCCACGCCCTGGTGGCTTCGCCTCCAGCACAAAAATCGGCTTCGAAAAGCTTTAGCCTTAACCTAACTCCGACGGCTTCGCCCTCCCCGCATAAGATGATCCGGCAGAGGAAGTTCGTGGTGGCGAAGCGGAGTTTGAAGAGAGAGATAGCGGCAGTGCCGGTGGCTTGCTGCAAGTGTAACAAGGGTAGTGGTGAGGACAAGTGTTTCTGTGTTGCTTTCGAGAGTCTTAGGAGTTCTCAGGATGAATTTTTGAAGAATCGTCAAGCAATTGTTGATGGAACTGAGATTGAGAGTAAAGAAGAGGAAGAACAGAACAAAAAACTTGTGATTCAAGATGCAAATAGTGATTTGGGAAAGGTTGGATCAGATAATTGTTTTCCGGAAAAACAAGGATCAGATGAAGGGGTGTTGAAAGAGGCAAGAGCGACGAAGGTGGCTGAACCTAATTCTGGGCGAGTTCTACATTTGGTTAAGGCTTTTGAGAAGCTTCTTTCACCTGCAAAAGAGGAAAAAGATGAGAGGACAGTAGTAGTAGTAGGAGATGGTGAGGATGGAATGAAAAGTGCATCACCTGCAAAAGCTCCATTCTCTCCACCAGAGTTTCTCCTCACCTGTGAGAGCTTAGGCTTGGATTCGCGCTGTTCGTCTTCACCTAACAGCAGCCAAGGAAGGTTAGTGATATCTACTTGATTAATTTTGTGCATATAAAGAGCTCTTAATTCTAGTTCTAATGCAATTCGTTTCTTGGATTTTCCATACCATTACTATTCCAAGGAGGGCATCTTCTGCCAGTGATAGAAGGAGCAGACGAAAAGTAAGAGAGTTGTTTTCATCTTTCATTTGAAATGTGCAAGTTTCGGTTCATATATCTCTGGGATGATCTCATATGTTTTATAAATTCTGCAGAGTGTTGAATCAGATGGGGGGACTTTGGCTAGAAGGAAGAGAAGGCAACTGAGAACAACCTCCTCTCGTGAACCTTTCAAGCTCAGAACTGAGGTTTGTGTGTTGGTACTTATGTTGTGGTGATTGTGATTTGCTCTGTGTGCTTATCTGGGGAAATCAAGATCACATAATATGCTCAATCATTTTCATCTCTAACCTTCACTCATCATTTAAAGTCACCTAAATTTGCAGCAAAGGGGAAAGTGTAAGGAGGAAAAACTGTCCATGAAAGTGAAGGAAATGATGGAGGAAGAGGAAAAGCGGCGGATTCCAATTGCACAAGGCCTTCCATGGACGACAGATGAGCCAGAGGTATACACCGACCTATATACTCTTGCACGGGAAAAATGATTGTGTGAAATTGTTTCTATATGCTTTAATACTGGTTTGCAAAGTTAGAGAGAATGGAATTTCATTGATTTCAAACCATGATTTCAGTACAACTAGACAACTTTATTAGACAAGAAGATACAGTGAATTGTTCCACTCACATGTTTGTATTTCTGGTCACCACATAGTGGTCATCTGAACCGCCTTGCTTTCTTTCGTTTTTTCAGCGTTTGGTAAAACCTCCGGTGAGAGAGAGGACACGAGCAGTTGATCTGGTGCTGCACAGTGATGTAAGGGCTGTGGAGCGAGCCGAGTTTGACCATCAGGTACAATTTCTATCTCTCTATGTGAATGCCGTTGGCTATGCTAAACAAACATCAGGTCCTTGTTAATTCTGCAAATTTGGGTGCCAAACAATATTTGTAACAATCCACAGCATCTGTAGAACTGTTGTGAATTGGTTAGTTTTTTTCGTGTGTTATCAATCAGGTGGCAGAAAAATTGAATCTTATTGAACAATACAAGGCTGAAAGAGAGAGACAACAGAAGGTAAACTTCTGACCTGTTGGAATCATCACTTCATATTTTGCAGCTCTTAATAACTTTACATCTCTGCTGTTCATAGTTGGCAGAAGAAGAAGAAATTAGGAGATTGAGAAAGGAACTCGTTCCGAAAGCTCAACCCATGCCCTACTTTGACAAGCCTTTCATTCCTCAAAGGTAATAATATTAGCTTATTTATATCTTACACTCCATATTCTTTCGAGAAACTGCCAAGCCATCATCCTAACTAATATTGTTTGTTTGCCATAGGCCAGAGAAGAACAAGAGGGTCAAATAGGCATTTGAAGAGCCTCCTCCTCCTCCTCCAAGGTTTCATTTTTTCAGTTTGTTTCTGATAATCAGTCATATTCTTTTATGTAGTGTGTAAACAATAAGCATTGTTATTATAGTAACAATCTTGGCAGCAAAAATTGCATTACTTAAAGCAATGATCAGTGCAACAATTTGTGTGGTTCCAAAACTGCAATTTATTCATTTCCCAAAACCTTCAATTGCAAAAGAACAATCTGAATGAGTATAACAAACTAGGCCATCAATATATATATATATATATATATATATATATATATATATATATATATATATATATATATATATATATATATATATATATATATATATATACCTGGCATAACTCGGTAAACCCAATCGTGTGACCCTAGTCGACAAAAGACAGGTAAACCTGTCTAGGTTGCTCATGCTCAAACTTGTGATTTCATCATTCTGAGAATCAGAATTGCAGAGAAAATTACAGACCAAAGCTCTTGCTGTTATGGTATATACATTCAAGTAACATTCCATATAGAAGATCAACATCTGCCTATGATCTTATAGAAAAATTGGGAAGTAAAAACAAATGCAATGAACAAAAAAACATAGAAAGATTGCGCTTTAATTCATTGCATGCTAGAGAGAAACAGGGATGAAGATGAACCTTGCCGGAACGTTTAAGATGAGCGGAGTAAGCCTTCACGAACTCGTGAGGGAAGCCGTCCTTCACAGTTCTCGCCGTCGCCATTGTTTCAGTTGATCGGACCAACCGCAAAGCAGACGGAATGGTTTCGTGCCGTCGCCGGAGATTGAAAAATGTATTTCTCCATAGGGTTTTCAGAGTATAAAGCGCGGGAGAGATGTAGTAGTTTGGCAAATTATTCCAACACAATTCGTAATTATGGATATAAAATTTTAAAAATTATAAACATACAGTTTTATAATTATGAATATAGAGTTATGAACATAAAGTTTTATAATTATGAATATAGAAGAATTCAATAATTGTAAATATGATATTTAAAAATTATGAACATAAAATATAAAATTTAATAATTATGAATATAGAGTTTTGTAATTGTGAATATAGAGTTCAATAATTGTGAACATGAAAGTAAAAAATTATAAACATAGAATTTTATAATTATAAATATAGAGTTCAATAATTATGAACATAGAACAAAGGTTGACACGTTTCCATGCGGCCCGAATGTAATAAGATTTGGGCCCAAAAGCCCATTATTTGAATGAATGGAGAACAGTGAGGTTTGTCTTCACGGCAATTTATATCGTGCATTAGGGCGCGCATTGCATTGTGCATCTTGATGCGAAAAGACGTCATTTTATTTTTTTTTTTTTTGAATTTTCGCTATCCTGTGTTGGCGGTTAATTTTATTTATTTTTTTAAAAATTCATGTTCAAAAATGTACATAGTTTTATATTAGAATACACATAATTGTATACATAAATGTACATAATTGTATAACAAAATACACATACTTTTTTAAAAAGATAACATACATAATTTAACATAATACATAATACACATAAACTTTTAATATAATACACATAAATTCTTAATATAATACACATAAATTTCTTATTTCGGACATACATAATTATATAAAAAAATATACATAATTATATAAAAATATACATAATTATACAAATAAATATACATAATTATATACTATAATGTACCTAATCACGTCACCTACCTACGTAACGTTTTGGAGGCGCGGGATGCGCCATGGTGCAGGTATAACAACTGTGTCTTCTCTCTCTAGTCTCTAGACTCGATTCTTCTTCTCCATTTTCATCCGGCGAGTCTGATCAGAGCAAACCTGGACAGCCTCAGTTTCACGGCCATGGCGATCCGGCATTTTCCATGTCCTGCCGCCGTCGCCAATTCCACGCAATCTCTTACACTCTCTCCGCCGCCACCAACCGCCATGATTTACGAGCGTTTAGCTGAAGGAGTCAAAGAAAAAACGTAACCGCCTTAAGAGCCCCGATCACCGCTTCCTCCAGTACAACTCTCCCCACCCTGGATATTTTATCAGATATTATTCAGCATTCAAAATTTGATCATAATCGTATTGAGCTTGAACGCAGCGTCATCCTCAGGGAGACGGAGGAGGTGAGTTCCTTCACATTGACTGAGAACTTTAGATGGCGTATTTTGGATTCTTCTTCTTTATCATACTTGATCATTGTCTTAGATGTGCATTACTGAACATTGATTGTACATAAAGTAGCAATCTCTATGTATATTTGTTAATATGGTGTGGCACTTACCATTTACCTGGAATCACTGTAATAAACTAGGGTTTCGTAGGCTCTGATCTGTTACGAACACCTAAATCCTAAATAGATTCAATGGAGAAATGCTACATAATACTAGTAAAACTCAATTTTTGTTCCAATGGTAAAGTTGAAGGCCAGACAGAGGAGCTTATTTTTGACCACTTACATAGTTACATGCAACTGTGTTTCAGTATACTCCTCTAGGTAGGAAGATTCTCGGTCCTGCTCAGAATATAAAGTCCACCACCAAAACACATCTACAAGACTACATATCAACTCACTACACTGCTCCAAGAATGGCACATTTATGTATCCTTTCTCTCCCATTTACATGTTTCAAGCTTAACTTGACACTCATTATTTGTTTGATTTTTATTTTTGGATGACGAGGGGAACTAGCAGCCACTACCCTACCCCGGTAAACTCCACCTTGTGTCCCTAGTGGGCAAACAACACAAGGAGGTAAATGGCTCAAACCAAGAAAGCCAATAGGCCACTCCCAATGGGAGTTGGACTTATAACTTTGTAGTTACCAAGTCAGCAGTCTGACCAACTTGACTATGGTTACTATTCTAGGCAAGTAAAATAGCAGTATCAGTAGGTTACTCTTACACTGCTTGTTGTGGTGCCGATGTTTACTATTCTTTTTAGATATGTTTCTATACATGCTGTGTAACATTCTGGGGATGTGTGTTTATGTGGTTGTTGCCTCTGGTCCTGTTAAACATGAAAATTTTGTTAAGTTAAGAAGATGTTAAGGAAGCTGCCGACGGACCCAACTACTGGTTCACAGTTAGTTGCTAGTCTGATTTGAGTATGCCATTTTTCCTCCCATGAGGGCATTGTGATGTTTGTTATGTGGAACTCAGATCAGGATGATGGATGATGACATTCCTGTTGCACAATTGCTGTTGCATTCGAAGGTGTGTCTTGGAGACTTGGACAGCAGATCCAGACTCTATTGCTCTATAATGGTTATGTAGTCAATGTTGGGATCTTGGAATAAGAATGCAGGTGGTGGAAAGCACATGGGGTTAGTATGACTGCATTTTATTGAACTGGTTGAGTTCATTGCTGTGAGGTTGTTTGATTGATTATCTCATTGGTACGTGTTCTGATTGGCCCAAATTGCGCAGTTCCAAGCTTGCACAAAGGATTGGCATCAATGAAATTGCAGAAAGCATGATGGCTTTCAGTACAAACTACAAAGATACTGGTCTCTATGGTGTATGTGCTGTTGCCAAGGTAGGCAGTTAGAGCATCTCCAATAGGGGGAAAAGAGGAAAGATTTGAGGTCTTAACTTAAAAAACCTGTCTCCAAAGTGGGACCCACCCAAAATAAAAGAAATTCGCCCTCCCCTTGTGCACGCCAACTGCGGAGACAGCAACGCCCAATCGGCGCATGCATTACATATGCTTGCTGGGCGCGTTAACATAGCTCTTTCACTTTTTTTTTTAAATACTTCTTTTCCTCCTTCCCCTCCTAAGTGGCATCTTAAAATTTGTGAAAAATTTTGGCTATTGAGGATGCTCTTCGGCACTCTGATCTCTAGTGCATCAAATTGGGCTTGGATTATCTAGTTATGTCCACCAATCAGAACTATTTACCATTATTGCTATATTTTGATCACAGCCTGATTGCTTGGATGATCTGGCCTATTCAATTATGTATGAAATTAGTTCGTTATGCTAGTTCCAGATACTGATGTGACTCGTGCTCCAGATACTGATGTGACTCGTGCTCGTAACCAGGTGTGTAACACACACCTTGTTTCTGCCTTAACCATGTATTAAAAATTTTAATTCATTCTCTTGCCACTTTTGTTTCCTTCTCTCCACTAACGGTTACGGCTTTTCAAGTTGAAATATTCACTGCTGCGTCCAGTTAGATGGAACCAGTCCTGTCGCTGAAGATATTGACTGTCAGGTAAACTTGTGGAATAAAATCAGCGCTATTTTCAATGGACTTTTTAGTTGACTTCCAACCCTATAAATTTCACTTGCATGTATCTGAATGAGAATGAGATGTAGTTTTTTGTCGAATTCTTTGTAATGTAATCCAAATGTTCATTCAGAATCCCTTGTACGTGGAGCCTGAACAGTAGAATATGAATTCACAGCACTATCAGCAGTTTCAATTTTTTATGTATTGAGAGCACATAACAGTTTAGAATTGCAGCTTGTACAATATTTTTACCAGAATAAACAAACATGCCTCTAATTAAAGAAAGTGCATTTCATTTATGGGATCGAGTTCCTAACAGAATAATGTACACACAGATTGACCGAAGAGTTAACCTCCCCCCAAAAAATTTCCCAATTAACCACCCCGTAGACAACATGAAAACATTGGATTAAGGCGTCTAACCCTAAAACCCTAGGTTAAATTGTTACATCTATAGATGCAGCAAATTACCTTAAATGGAACAAAAACTCCTTACCAAAAGCAGCAACTGGCTGACTGGAGTTGCTTTCTGATGTCTGTTTCCTTGTCATGCCTCCATTTTTGTTATGTCCACTATTGCTTTCTGTGTTTCCTACGTACTGTACATGTCAGTTTCGCCTGTAAGTATTTACAAGTGCAGGCTCTGCCTAGTCATTCTTCTGCCCCCGCTGTTATTCAACTTCCGTACCCCACCTGTCCAATCCTCGTCATCGTCTTCGTAATCATCCCCAACCATTCGTCCAGATCTCCCACCTCTTTTTGGTGGTGGTCGTTTCCTTTTTATATTTGCTGTGTAGATTGAATAGTCAACTGTGTCTTCTTTCATTGCATTCTTAAAGTCCTATGAGGTTAAGTGGGGTAAAGAAGCATGTTTAGCTCGAGTTGCAATAAATGCTGTGGGGCATGAAATAAAAAAGACTCAAGTAACTTTCACTATTTCAGTGCACAACTTACCTGGTATCGCCTCGTGAAGTCTTCGTATGTAATTGGGGGATCAATTCTTATGTCACTCACATTGAAGGGAATATTCTGCCTAGAAAGGACTTCGCCAGGTTTCTGAGGTTCATTGGGAGAATATGCCTGTCAAAACAAACAAATAAAGCCATGTATGGGTGACATTGAGATTTTAGCACAAGGATTTCACAACAAAATGTACAGAGTTTTCAAGATATTTAAAAGGAACCAAACCTGGCAACGAGCATCATTTAGTCCATAAATAATCTTCAGGTGCCTCTTAAGCCTCAGAAGCAGTTGTAGTGCACCCGCTTGCAGAAAATCCGCCTGTGTCAGTTTTATGTTTCCAAAAAATAAACTAATCAAGCCTCCATCTAAAACTGTGTTCATGTTGCACTAGCAAATTCTCATATGATAAAATAACACAAACAAATGCACTTCACAGTCAAGTTGTGCTCTGAATGCTGTCGTGGGGTGAATCAAGGCTTTGGGAAAAAAAAAAAAAAACCCATGTTCTAATTTTTCCTCATATGAAAGGGAAGGAGACTCCAACCCAACTCTTCCCACCACACAGGGCACCAAAGAGGAAGGGAGGAGGGGTGTTTTGGCAATTCCAATGTTTAATTAGTGGTAAGCTGAGCACTAAGTATGATGAAGGGGAGAAAATGTCTCTTTCTGGAAACTTTTACATCTACCAAGTGTTTGAATAAAACAGGAAATGGGGGCCTACTTAGGATTGGAAACTCCTTGGTGCACTGATTAAAAAACGCTTGTGCTTATAAATAAAAATACCTGAACTTTCTGCAAAACATCATTCGATAAGTCATGTGGATTTACTGAGGGCATATGATTTGCATTTGAATCCAATGACACACGAAATTCACATCCCTGATAAGCAGTCGACTCATCCGGCGTAACCTCATTGTCAACAACAGCTCTAGTCTGATACATAGCAGACTGAGCTGCCCCATTTCCATTTATGTTCTGTTCACTTCCTTGCAGGAAATGAAGAAAAGCCTTCAGATTTGCCTCCACATTTCCAGCTCTGACTTGGATAACACGGTTTATGGTATAGATCAAATAAAGCGGTTCATCAGGCAATGTAAAAGGTAGCAGTGCCAGGATTTCAGTACAGTATCTGCAATGAGAAAAAAAAAAATGATACCGCAACATGGACAACTTCAAGGTCAGTAATTTCAGATGATAGACAAGTCATTAACTGTTCCGAAAATAGATAGCCACAACTTACATCAAAAAAGGGATAACTGCATCATCCCAGCTTGGTGTATCATATTTGCGCACAACTGATGCCATAAATTTGTTTCTTGAAACACGATTCCCACGGATGAGTTTGTAAATTCGCGAAACACCAAGCCTTGAATATGTAAATGAGCCAGTATCTGATTTTGCTGGTACATTTCCAGGAACTTTAAAATTGGCTTTGGCATATTGACTGTCAGATCCACCTTTACTCATGGCTTGCATGAACTGGAAAGACATTCGAAGCCCATCCCCAAGGCGGTTTTCAAAAAAGGCTGGATATCTGAAACCATGCTAAGACTGATTAACATGTGCACATCAAAGTCAAAAGAGAAGACATTACAGACAACATACTTTTCGTTCATGTTCATCAACAAATGATGCGCTAGCTTTGAATTCTGTTCTTCTGGATCTGTTTCAAGGGCTATAAGGTAAGGAACACAAGTGATGGGATGAACTAGGCCTTGACGCAACACAATCTCTACAATCTGAGAGGGAAAAAAAACACAAGAGTGAGTATTCTTTACACTATAATTGAAAAGGAAAATCTACACAACCAGAAATCCAAATAATGGATGCCATAACTTATTTGACCCATGTTTTAAATGTAAGCAGGCTACATAATAAGAAATTTCAGTGAAGCTTAAATGGCTCGAGAGCTGCAAAACCATGCTCCAGCTCGTTTTAGTTAAACTGGCAAGGCTTGTATAAAGTTTGCACTCAGACCTTCAGATAACAAAATCAGGACTTCACCTTAAGAGCAGACTGCCGTACTTGTTCATTTGCATCTAAAGACCTTCCTAAGATTTTGTCCCAATAGAACTGAACTATGCCTCCACAAATGTTGGTATCACCAGCACCTGCAGCTACAGGGACACAATGACTACTGTCTGTTGAGTTATTAACGTCATTTTCACCAGTCGTATCTGCTGCTCCCATTTGACTTTCTGCGTCAAGAAGATATTCGTACATGTTTTGCAATGCTTGCATCTGTGAGAGAGAAAAACAAGTGAGCATATACTACACGCCAAATAATGAAATAGGCGGCACCAAAATGGTTACCTTGAGACGGGTATCCGTGCTAGCAGAAAGTGTTGCCTCCAAAATTTTCCCCATGTCATCTCTCAGCATAAAATCAGGCCGGGCGATCAAAACATATCCCAGTGCCTGAAGAAATTATATATTTATATAGTCAGGAAAATGGTGTGCACATCACACTGCTAAAAGGATCTGTACAGAAGAGAAGAACTGACCTGTAAAGACCTAACCTTGATCACAAAATCATCAGCGTGTAGATATTTTTTAAATACATCCAGGCTGCTTGCCAAATTTACGCTATTGCTGTGTTGGGATGCACTCAGTAAAGTGCTACCATAGCGTATTAGCAAGCCCAAACAGAAGAGAGATCGACCAACTTGCTGAAAGTCAAAGCAAGCACGCAGCAACAAATTAGATTAGCATAACCAGCGCAAGAGCATATTATGAAAGTAAGAAATTTTTAACCATGAGAATGATTATTACTAGGTGCTACACTTTTGAATGTGCAGCAGACGAGAAATGTGATGTGAGCGCAGCATATTTCCAAAGAGGCATCGGGATTAAAGATAATTCATCTGCTAATAACAAACCTGCTTATTATCAAGACCAAAACCAAGGCTACCCAAACGTCTGAAGAATAACTGAACAAGATATTCAACAACTGTTGCACCTTTTCCTGCTACTTTACTTACAGAGCAGAGGCACCTGTCCATTTAACAATAAAATGTTTCTCATGAAGTGAATTGAAGTAGCAAGAAATATAGACATGATTTACAAAAACAATAACATAAAATTTATTCAGGGATAATAGAAAACTCAAGATATTGAAGAGAAAGCATATTACTTGATGCAAGCATGGACAACAGTTAAGAAAGAATGCCGAACAATCATTTGCTTCAGATCTTGTTCAAGTTCTTCAATAACACTTTGAGGAAGCTTCCGTAGCAAAGGCAAAACAGAATCAATTACAAAGATTATACTCTCCAGAAGTTGGGCAGCTACTCGGTTGTCAGCCTGGATGCAGCCATGCAGGTAAAAGTGAGAAAGGCTAAATACTGGTACTTCGTAAGGAGTATTCATAATTCACTCTCAAACAAGGAGAACACAAGCACTTCCCCAAACAACTAATATCAAACACTACAGAATGACACAAAGGTATCTAAAACACTGAGTACATCAACCCAGCCAGGTATGGACCAAATTACTAAAACAGACAATTAAACTAACAGTGTAAACTCAAAAGGATAAACGTAAAGCATCATGCAACTAAGCTTACAAAAGTACCAGCAAAATGAGTGAATTAAAACAAACACGCATTTTGCAATGAACAAAAATACAAGAGAGACCCCTTTTTTGGTAGAAAAATTCAATTTAATCCTGCACTCCCAGGGCACTGCCAATGAAAAATAGACATATTTCCTTGGGGTTTAAATTCCAAACACCTTTGTCTTATTCTAGCACCTCCCAAAGGGACAGGATCATATGGGAAACCCAACTTGTGAGGTCAATGTTATTTCAGAACTCAATGAAGTGCAAAGGAGCTAGCACAATTTCACATGTTCAACCTTTCTGTTCAGTTCAATCCAAGTTCAAAAGGGGTGGAATCACTAAAATCTATAATTAGATAATTCTCAAAATTCATGCAGCAAAACTTTTCCATACAGAAAATCAAGCTTCTCTGACAACAAAAATAAGGCAACAAATAATACTTTATTAGGATTAACTAATAAATATAGAAAAGGAAAGAAAACAAACCTGACTCTTTAAGTAAGGCTGCAGTGTGACCACAAATCTAGAAGGATCTGAAGATGGTGCACAAAGAGTGGGATCCACAACACAAAAGGCATGCAACAGCAGCATATATGGAAGCATTCGAGCCTCTCCTCCATAATTCATTTCTGCCACCTGAGCATTCGGATATTCATATGCCAACGCATGCAACAAACAAAACAACAAAAAGGAGCAACCAACAAACAACACGCATTAAAACAAAGAACCTGCAGTATTTTCTCCAACAAGCACTTGCACATAAGCTCACAACGCCTACGAACTGAAGCAAGTGATACAGGGTTGATACCAGCAGCTTTAGCTGACTGCGGAAAGAAATCAAGGGCTAAGTTACGTTTAATAACAGTTACAAGAGGTTGATGGGTTGGCATCCTTCTCATCATGTCAACAATTTGCTCAGTTTTCTTAGACACCTCAATTGGAACAGAACTGCCATCTCCAAAAGACTGACTATGTGAACCAGAAGATTCATCAAACCAGAAGTCATAAAATGTCTTGCACACGAGATCCTGTATGAAGAAAGATTATGACATGTAAGATTAACCACAAGGCATATGGTTATTAAATCCATTCTATGATAATTACCTGCACACTCGATTCTTCATCATTAACACGGGAAATAATCTCAATACAAGCAGTAGAAAACTCTGAGAAGTTGGAATTTGAAGTGCACATGTCCCGTATGATTTTAATAGCTCGTTTCCGTACGCTTACTCCCGTATCCTTTACTCTCTCTGCCACTTTCACAAAGTACTATGCAAAGAAAAAGAACATTCAAGTACAATGTTGCATTCAGTGGACATGGAGCTGACAAAACAACAGCAAGGCACAAATCATCCATTTCAATACCTTTAAACCAACATCAGGGTGTGAAGCAATGTATCGACCAACAAGTTCCAAAGCTGCTTCTCTCACAGATATAGCAGAGTCACAAAACCTCCCTTCAACAGCAGTTTGGACAAGCTTATCATACAAAACCTCTGGATCGGCCTCTACAATGATGCTGACCTACTCTCATCACAAAGAAAGCATTAAAGACAAACGGTAAATCACAAGATTAGAAAACTCAAACAGATCCAAGCAATGTTAGTGAGACCCACTTACTGCTCGCAATGCCTTTGCACGGATCACAGGTGAGTTCTCCCGTAAACTGGCCTGAAAGTAATGTACAGTAAAGATAGACATTCTAATTTGGAAGAATTAAATCAGAGAGTGATATTTCACCAACCAAAAGCACTTGAAGAATCTTATCAAATCCTCTAGAGAAAGAATTATTTTGTCCCAATGCCGAGGTTATCTTCTTTACTGAATCCCTTGTCATTAGTGATGCAAAAGAGCCAGAATCACGCAAAATTGCTTTTGAATTCAACTTTGAGATATAGTAGTAGAACTTCTCTTCAGAACCAGGATCGTCTTTGTACCATAGACAAAGATAAAACCTACATAATTATTCCATTTTTCATTATAACAATACTTGGAGGAAATGAAATAACATTAACAGTGTAGATATCATGCTCATAAAGTCACAGACCACCGGGTAAAAATATTTGAATCGTCTCCAGACTCAGCCTCTTGAAGGTAAGTCAGAAGTAGCATCTGAATGGTCTCCAAATTTGTAATTGAATCACTAGCTTGGGAAGGCTTTTTAGACTCGCGTTTACTTTTGCTGCCATCCATGCCCTGGGACTCACAGTGTGATTTCAATGCAAGAAGTTGCTTTTTAGAGAGACACATCTGGCAATGAAAGTTGCGATTAGGAAGTTCATGCTTTCTAACTCCTATGCAGTCAACATGAAATACTCTCTCACAACCACGGCATACAACCAGCGATTTTTCATTCCTGGTGTCCAAACAAACAGAACATGCATCACGGGGTGAGTTGCTATCATTGATGTCCCCAGAAACCAACTCTTTCACTATCCAAAATGTTTCCTCCTGAACACGCACTGCATCTTGTTTCAACCTTGCAGCAATTGTACCAAGAAGATCAATGGCCATTGAGCGAATAGAAATATCTTTAGATTTCAGCCCAGCATTTTGAAGAAGTAAAACACAAAGAACCTGCAAATAGTTCTCTCTTCAATGTACAAATAATCAAATTGTATATAAGAAAGCTAGTGCATAGTCATAAACTTACCTCCAAAAGAGGAGCAGAGGCAGGATATTCTGGTAAGTTCAAAGTAATTAACAGATCCATGACTATATTCTCCATCACCATCTTCAACTCGGATGCTTCTTGACTTTTTGAATTAGTCAAACGCTGAAGCACTCGACTCCAGAAAAGACAGCAAGCGTCAGTAACTGACTCGTAGCATTTTGTAGGGCAACTGGCATCAAGTGGGACTTCTAGGGAAATATTAGATAATGTTCGCTTTAAAACTTCAGGAAGGTTTGAGCTGCTGTGAACTAGCTGAAGCAACAAAGCAGTGACAATCTGAATCTGCTTATGCTCTTCCTCAGGAAGATGATAAGTTCTAGGTATGCGCTTAGAGGATGGTAGCTTCAGAAGAACTTGGAGTGTTTCATCCATCATGTATGCACGATGATTCGAGTACAAGTAAAATATCTGGATGCCCAATGTTGTAGACTCCATAAAATTAGCATGACAGAAGTTATTTATTTAAAATGGAACTGAAGAAGTAGTTTACCAGTCCTTACCCCACTTATCAAACTGATTGCTTTCAATTGCAAAAGATGTATATTATCCACCGAAAATGTCGTGAAGCATGTCTTCACAAGTTGAAGAATGCAACTATCTGATAAGCGCTCTATTGCACACAAATCCTTGACAAATCCAAGAATGACACAAAGCTTCTGAAGTATATTATTCACGGCAGCAGATACCCTAAGAATATAGCAGAACATAATACTAGGGTTAATTTGGAAATACAATGACTCATAACCATAAATCAAGGAAATGAATTTTAGCCATACTTGTTTGATGCTGTCTTCCTTATTTTCACAGTCCTTGCAGGCCGCTTCTTCTTAGATGCTGATCCGAATTCCCCATAAACTTCCTCATCATCTTCACCTACAAAAGTGACAACAAAGAGATAGCGCATACTATTAGAAATAAGTTTTGGCATAATAATTTAATAGCAAAGCAACCACGACGCTCAGCACATTGGACTAAAATAAAACAAAATAAGTTTTGGCATAATAATTTAATAGCAAAGCAACCACGACGCTCAGCACATTGGACTAAAATAAAACTGGAAGAATGATGCAAATAAGGAGAAATTTTTGAAAATGACCGTAAGTGTGAGGATGTAATTTTTTTTTGGTCCAATATTGTAGAATATACTTAATCTATCAAGGTGCTTCTGTATCAAGGTAGATAAAAAGTGAAGAAGAATTGGGGTGGGAAATTGGAAATAATTTTGATGTAAAAAAGTAATAGTTCCAAGAAAGAATGGAAGTGATTTGACTAAACAAATATCATAGGAGAATCAAGAATGTAAACAATGCAGTATTGATTAATGCATTAAACAATGCACTATTTTCTACATTAAGCCCACTTCCAAGGGTGAATAAAACAACTGATATGAATATCCTAATGATGAGCAAGTGAAACGAGAAAGTAAAATTCTAGAACTAATTGATCTTTGAGTTGATAAACTGAACAATTAGTTTAGTGAATGCGGAAATGGCCAGGACACTTGAAACAAGGCAAAAGGGAGCTAAGGCATTCCTGAGGACGAGAAGGGTCAGGTGTGCTCAGTAATATATTTACAAGAACCTCAGTGAGACACGAGGCCTCCAAAAAAATCAGTCCAAGAATCTTAACCACAAATTATTAATTTCCACTTGTAAGGAACCTGAAATTCTACCTTCAACAACCCCATTCTCCATTGGTCTATGCAGTGCACGATATACTGGATCAGAAGCCAGCATCACATCTATGACTTGGTGCCTAGAGAACTCCAGGATTCTCTCAATGATCTGAATGTGGAAAGTACTGATCAGTATAAAATAAAGATTAATGTAAACAGAAACTTAAATGAATAGGTGACAAAACAGAGAAATATTAGTCCAACAAGAGTGTCTGTCAGTGAAGGTTTTAAAGTTCTTGGTATAGAAAGTAATCAGTAGACTGGAAGAAGAGTGCACCTCCTCTTTATAGAGCTGCTTAGGCATCCCATTGTAAGCCATAATTGCCAAAGATGCATGAACAGACTCCAATGCACTATAAATAGTTGAAACAGTCTCTGAATCTGGCTGTAACATAGAGACAGAGAAATTTATAATTAGAAAGGTATCTGGAAAGTATTAAATTGAATGAATAATGGCCTTAGTTGTTCCTTTTTAGGGGCAGGAAAGAGTTGCTTAAGATACAGATGCAAGGTATATTTAAGTAATATTTGCCTAGGATGTACCACCATAAGTGGCATTTCCTAAACCCTTTTGAAGATTAGATTGGTGTCAAAAGACCCCATGCCCTATGGAGATAAATCACAAATAGAGCTAGTATATTTTAAAATGCACTAATATCAACAATAAATTTAAATTTTGTTATTTTGAACATATCAAAAATTATCGTAGCAATGTAACTTCACTTTTTAGAATGTATTACAGATATAAGCAAAATAGATGAAGCAAATAGCCTTTTTTTTTTGTTCTGAGAATTATACCATGACAGTTGCTAGGAAAGAATGAGCATAAAAGGCCGACAGAAATAAGATGAACAATGATTCAGCCATAAGGTTATTGCTAATAGCAACAGTAGGCATTAATTACAAAATAGTACTATCGAGTACAAAATTTGAAGGTTAACGGTCATCAGATGTGTATAACATAAAGCAAGCAACAGGCAAGAATAATTAAGCTATGAAGTATATAATTTCATTTTCCCTTGGAAAATATGAACTAGAATATTCTTTTGTAACAGAATTTACTATTTAAAAGAGGAATTATTTTTTGAAGCAAAAATTAGGAATACGAGCAATCTACAGTTATCATGAACAACAGGAAGCAACTTACATGATTATTGCACCTATGAACCTAGAAGAATATTGATGGTTACCTATAGACACATTGGTGACAGTCAGAGAGTCTAACAGCAGTCTCAATCCCTATCCAGGCCATTGTCTAATCTAGACTAAGGGATCATTTGGTTCATGGGCTTGGGTTGATTAATCATGGTTAGCTTAATGTTGCCTTCCTCTTAGTCTTCGGGGATAGGTTTATCCCAAAGTTCTTAACCATCTAGGCTTGAGCCAATAAAGACTTAAGGCTATAGGAGATGGATTGTAAGAGAACTTACATATTCACATTCATTAACAGATAAACCTTCTGCTCGATGGATCTGTTGATCTAACACCTTTAACACTGCCACAAGAATATCTACTTGAATCAAATGTAGCACTTTCTTAGCTCGTAGGGTCATTATGTCATTTACAAGCCCTCTAAGATCACCAACAGACAATGGTAACCATTCTGTTTCATCCCTCTCATCATCATTTACTTTTGCCTTCATACAAAGGTCTTCCAACATCTTTTGGAAGCTTGTTACTAGAGCATCTGAAAAAGAGAAAATACATACTTTTTATATAAATATATAAGTGTGTGTGAATAAAAGCTAGAAAAAGAAAAAGAAAATTCATTAACCTTGGTGAGCAGAAGCATCACTACTGCTTGCCATCAAAATTTCATCGTTTGCTTTTTTCTTTCCTCTTTGTTTTCTAGAAGGTGTAGTGGCATCCTGCAGTTCATTGGTAAGTATTAGTGAGCATAAAATAACTCTAACCAACTAATGGACCAAAGTAAACTTACATTAGCAACATATTCGTGTTGGTTATAGTGAATTTCTAGGACATCCCTCTGTGGTTGTTCGAAAATAGGTCTGCTCTCAAAAGGTTTTACTTCACTTGATTTGTGCACTCGTACAGGCTCCTTAATAGGACCTGAGAAACTTGAACAATGCACTAAATTATAAAGCCATGAAATGCAAAATCATACCTACAAATTCACTTCCTGTGCCCAAATAAGCAAGCTTCATAGGAATCAATCAAGAATCGAGATAAACATCTTCTCCAAAGCCAGTATCAAGAAAAACCCGTATCATAGTTCTAAGCATTTTGAAAGGAAAATTTTAACTTAACAAAATCAGACTCAAAGAACTAGAAAACAAAATGAATTAGCTGCTTTGAGACCAACTAATCACTTTTCCACAACTATTCCAGCTTTCATGCATCCATAATACAGTTAGTACAAGATCCAACAAAACAACCAAATTCAAGAACTTTATATTAGTCACTGATTCTTAAAGTATCCATCTCAATTACATTAAACGTAGTTTGCAAAAGTAAAGGCAGGGATGGGGGTGACCAAATAAAAGTGTTGAGTAATAGTTAATAGTCTGAATACAATCTTACTTAAGGTCGAAAAATGTAAAGATTTAATGGAAAGAAAATTGGCATAGTAGACCTTGTTTACCTGGAGCTCTGCAATCAAATGCCTCAGAGTTGCATCTAAGAACTTCATCATACAGATCCACATGCCCTATGAAGCCACAAGGTTGAGGAGCCACATCAGCTCGAAGGTTCCTGCAAATGTCAAATGAAGTGAATTGTATGTACAACACAAATTTTGCCTTCTGATTCTTTAATTTCTTTGAAGTGCCCTCTTTCTCTCTCTATTGTGTTCTTTTCTCTATCCGTTCTGTTTTCTGTAATTAGCATTGTTTCAGGGAAACTGAACCTCTAAGTGCTTTAAGCGCATAATAATTGGAAATTGTTCATCAACAAACCATGTAAAATCACTAAATGCTTTGCCTTACTAACCACTAATATGACAAAACCCGATAATCACATAAAACGAGATGGCACTATGCATTTATGCCACTACTAACAATTCACCTTAACAAACCCATTTGATTGTTTGATTTCATAGGACATAATCCTATTTACTTCAACTCTCAAGGCAGCAGCCCCTTGTTCAACACATAACATTGTCCCATCTAACTAATTGTATTATGGTTCTTATATGAAGCTCATCATAGAACAATGAGCACAGCATACGCAAATCATAATTTACCCAGACAGTGAATTCTAGAGCGAAGTAGAAAGTTGTGGAGATGTGGTTTTATTCCTAAGAGCAACAACATTCCAAGAGGGACAGAATGGTGAAAGAAACACCTTATTCAGCCCAATGCATGAAACCTACCAAACCTGCAACCAGAGGTGAACCTATACCTTTGCTCTCTCTTCATCAAACAGCCATTATAATTTTTTATTTCCGAATGCAAGCACAATGCCACTTGCAAAATATATGTATACAATTTTTACATCCAAGCAACCTAGTGTTGCCTCCACAACCCAGTTCCTTTCCAAGGAACTTGCATATTTAAATAGCTAAAAATTTCTGTTCTCAAATAATTAAGTGTAGTAGTATATACAAGATTCTTGAGAAGCTCCAACAGGTTCTGAACTACGGCAGCACTAAAAGCACTTCTTGAATAAAAATAACTAGAATAAAATGTTCTGATGCATTTGAGAGGAATTACACAAAGCCATTCTACTCAAAGAATCTTCAATATACATATTACTCATACACTTTTTACAAAATCAACTCCTATACATTTTTCTTTAAAGAACATGTGGATGCTTGAAAGCAGTTTCAGATATTATTTATTCTCCCAAATACAGCATAATTAAAAGTTTTCAACTTCCTTCTTAGAAAGAAATCTGATTAAATGATAGGAAGTAGGAACAACAGAAACTACTACTAATACTACTACAACAACAATAATGCTTACAAATTATAACACTTGAGTTGGCATTAAGTAGATCAGGCTCTATTTAGGAAAGCTCCAGTTGAAATTTAGATAGTTCTCATGTAGTCAACTATGCATGTTTTCTACCACAATCATTGTTAAAACTTTAAAATTCGTTAAAATTATCTAGTATGAAAATAAAAAGATAAAAGATAAATTATCTGGCAGTAGTAATAGCAGATAAAAATCAAAATAAAATACAGTTTTACAGAGTTTAACTCCATTGTTATAGTTCTTCCACTTAATTAGGAAAACAACAATAACAGCAGTAAAGGCAAAAGGCTTCATTTCTGCTTGAGAACAGAAGCCTAGGCACAACAGCAAAACTATAGCTTTTCATTCACTTTTTCATCTCAATTTAGCCTAAAACACAAAATTGAAAGCAGAAACCATATTTATGTGTTTCAACGTGCAAATTCAAACAATGTTAAAATCTCACTTACTAAAAATCAAAGCCTCAATCCAGGCAAAAAACGATATATAACTCAAAATCGAAGTTAGCAAAACGGTTTATCAAAAACTTACAAATACGAAACGTCAGTGCTCTGGAGCAGATCAGCAATCCTGCTAGCCTGACTGAGTACCTCACCCCGATTCAACGATCTCGGCTCGCTCTGCTCACTGGACAGCCGTAGCTCCTGCTCGACGGCCCCGCAGCACACCGGCATCGACGGCAACGGCAGACACGGCACGACTTCGGAGTGAACAGTGTTGGATAGGGCTATGCCTATTCCGCCACTGGCACTTGAACTCGCCATGGAATCAATCGTGTGCTAGGTGATGAACTGTTTACCGGTGACTATCAGCAGTCATTTAGCTCCAAAATGCTGGGAATTCGAATCGGAAAGTTGGAAATTGGGGAATCTCAATTGACAGTTCGGACTACTATAGAAGAATTTGAACCAAAAAAACCAAAAAAAGCCCTAGAGAGAGAAAGTAGAGAGATAGATATACAACAAATGGCGGGGAAATGTTTATAGAAATAAATTTTGGGGTTTATTTTAGTGAGTGCAAGCTTGAATTTGCATTTAATCTTCGTCAAATGAAAACCAAAAATGAGCTCACCAAGTCGCCAGACCGTCGTGGCAGTCGAATTACGAAGATGCCCTTTTCGAATCTTGTCGGAGAAGCTGTCAACCCTGCACGATTCGAAATTTCGAATAAGCCACGCCGAAACGTGTAACTGATTTTTCGTTTTATTGTTGTTTGGTTTAAATGTTTAATAGAGTTATAATTCAAATGTACTAAAAATAGAGCTTATTACACAAACTTTATATAATTTTATTATATCCTCCATCAAACAATGTTTTATTTATTAAAAAAAATTAATTAATTTTACACATAAAGACTATATGTATGTCACTTGCCTATGTTATTTTAGCAAGCAATTACGATAAAATATGCTCTCAAATTTTATTTGAACAAAGTACAATTAGATTATCGAATTTAACAAACAAAACTTTTAAATAAACATATGAATTTTAAGTATGAGGTTGTGTTCAAACTCATGTGTATGCAACAATGTCATTAAGAAAGTTGTTTTTAATGGAGTCAAATAAAAAACTCGACTGAATTAATCTCTTATCACGTAATACAAATACTAGTGCAATATGCTAATAAAAATTTAACCCCTTTTTACATCTATTATTGAAGACTACCTATTATATTGCATCTATTTATGGATGGAGCTAAAGGCAATCAGCCAAACAGGTAATCTCAAATCAATTATTGCTAGAATTAAGGGGAACACTTTACTTGTATTGATGATCAATTATAGATAGTTTGGATCTATAAACTAGTACTTGCTTTGTATGTTATTATGAATTATGATTCTAAAAATGATGAATTAATGTAATTAATGTGGGTTGCCAATAATAAATAAGAACATTGCTAACCACAATATCCCAAATTCATCTTTCCTTCTTCTTCTTCTCCCAAAAGGTTAAATCTCAAACCCCAAGACCCACACCCCGACCCGACAGAGCATTTTGGAGGATGTAAATCACGGTGACTCAACGGCTCAACAGTCAGGGTCAAATGCCACAAGGGATATGTCAACTTTGGGCATAATTCAACATTGCCATTGCAAATGTTCGAACTTTGGTATCTTATTTCAAATACTATCTACTGAACTAGTGAACTAAACTCGTGCGGGCAACCATAGACAACCTAGGCTATAAAGTGTCTATTAACTTTAGTGGGTTGAGCAGTCGACTATAGACATCATAGACTGGTTTACCCTTTGCTGGCTAAGGGCGGCCTTCACCTAAACCGTACATTCAGGTAATGGATGCGGGTTTCTTCATAAATGAAAAAGAAGATTTGTAATCATTATAAATAAAATAATTATTTGGTGAATGAAATGCAATTGTTGCATGGGTATCGACACCCCAGTGGTAAGGGTGTGAAAACTTCGATTAATATCGATTAACTGACCGAATTACGGTTAATCGTTTTTAACCGATAAAATTCAGTTAACTTAATGATTAATGAATTTACAGCATTTCGGTTATTAATTAATTAAATTCGAGATGGTCAGTTAACCGAATAAACCAAATGATTAATTGAATATACACATATATGTGCGTGTATTTATTTATATTTATAATTTCAAAAGTTAGTTAAAAAATTTAATTTAATTTTAAGGATTTCAAAATTTAGTTTTTAAAAAATTGGTTAACCGACTGAGTAACTGAAAAATAGTTTGGTTCGATTAATCCTGTAACAGAAACTTCAGTTCGGTTAACGGTTAAATATTTAGAAATTTCGATTAATTCAATTATGTTAACCAAATCTACATCTCTACATGTCGCGGGTTATAAGGATTAGCCCACGGGTTACACAGCCTCCCCCATCCCCCTGCCCGTGCCGTGGGTCAGGCCCCTATGGCCTTCTCCAATCCACCGCGTTTCGATAGCTCTAATACACTAGTACCAACACCCCTACAATAAACTAGTCCAATTAAGTCTCGATTATTCTATCTGAACCCATGCTTAAACGACTCAAACCTTTATGCTTGAGCTAACATCTTTTCGTACTCTTATCCATATTCAATACAAAGAACTGAAAAGAGAACTTTAGTTGCCATATGAACACAGAGAGCAGGGAATAGCCAATAGTTGGTGTTAAATAAAGTCAGCTATCAAATACATGAATGCTCCACCAGAACAGCAATATCTAATCACTTATTGTTTTTGCATACATGACTGCAGAATATCCACCACACACTCCCTAGAAACAGATGGTATCAGAGGAGGAACAGACACACTTTACCTAGAGCAAAGAGAGTTGTAACTTGTAAGAGTGGACTGCGCTATCTATAAATCTTCTTTAATTTTACAGTATGATTCCACACAAGTATCTTCGTCTCCTCGAGCAAAATCAGCAATCAGCTTTGCAACCGAGTGTGGTTCTTCAACGTGGGGAAGATGCCCAGAATTTGGAATCTGATGCACTATGGCATTTGGTAGTTCTCTGCATAATCTCTGTATGGAATGCCACAAACATGGTCAGAAATAACGTGATAAAACGACTCCATTACTGAGAGATAAGGGAAGTTTTTGAAACTCACCATTGCAAGCTCATTGCTGACTAACTTATCCCGCATGCCCGTTATGACTAGTGTTCTTTGATTCACCTGTCCATTTGGAACCATTAGCAACAATAAATCGATAGGTATTCTAATTTTCTTGGGAAAAGAAGAAGGAAATATAGTGATTATAAGTATGATAAGTATAGTTACTGCACCATAAAGCGTGGAGACGTAAAGATAACCGAGTACCTTTTTAATTTGATGAACAACATTATAACCCCCACTGAGCATGAAATTGACCATAGCATCTTCCCACCAAGGTAAGAGACAGTGCAGTCGCCCCACCTGACGATTGATAACAGAAAACAGCTTCATTAAACACTTCACATGATCCATGTGGCGGTCCACTTTCTTCGTCAACCATAAACTGAATTACTGAAGAATTTAATAATGATAACAACCACTCTTTCCCGATGGTATCACATGCTTACATTGGTCCAGTCCAAGGTAGTAGATAGAGATAAGCCATCAAAACACTGTAACTTAGCATAGATCCGCAACGGGATGCTCTTCAACAAGGAGACCTGAACAAGATAACTTCTTAGCTAAAAATTCGACGGGATGAATGAACTAGAAGAACCAAAATTTGCAAAATAATTCCGGTTTCCTTGAATTCTAGGTGTCAAGTGTTTTACCCCGCCATATGCCACCATTTTAGGCAGCTTTGTCATAAATCCAGTTCCTTCTCCATAAACGCTTGCATTTATCAGAACCAGTTTATGAACCTGCATAGTAACGGGCTATAGCTCAACTAATTTACAAACAGCTTGATTACCAAAAAGAATCACGAAAAGTTCAAATTTTAGACTGAATGAGCAAATTTTGAGGGTAACCGATCTATCCAACCTTGACTAGATAGAAAGATGGTATGATTGAAGA
Source organism: Ipomoea nil (assembly GCF_001879475.1). Classification (NCBI taxonomy): domain Eukaryota; kingdom Viridiplantae; phylum Streptophyta; class Magnoliopsida; order Solanales; family Convolvulaceae; genus Ipomoea; species Ipomoea nil. The sequence continues at coordinate 1,169,734 of NW_017617454.1, forward strand.
GGGAAATGGAGAATTCTTACAGCTTCGGGAAAATTGACTGCAAAATCAATCGCGACTGCTGCACCAAGGCTTGGACCGACCAATATCATAGGCCTTTTAATGTAAGACTTCCATAGCTATCATGTGGTCGAGGGATTGGAGAGGGCAAAATTAGTAAAACTCACTATCAGAGTATCAGTGCAGATATGTGCAAACACAAAATGTTGATTAGAGATCCAAGACTTTCAAGAAAGCCACTAGATTGAACAGAACCTGGTAAAGATGGTATCTTTTTGATGCAGCATCACAGGTTGGACGTCTTTCTGTAATGGCAAGAGAAGAACAACATAAAGAACAAAAACAAACAAGACGAACACGTTGACACCAAAGTAAGGCAAGAAAACAAAACCTAAATCGGAGAAACCCCATCCAAGAATGTCGATCGCCCAAGCCTCGACACCAGTATCCTCGAGCAAGGGATACGTGCGCCTCCACTCCAAGCATGAGCTGAGTTCATAGAGTGAAGAAAACAAATAAGACCCACCAATCACTGAAGCCAAGTGTCAATTGAAACATTTTAAAAGAGTATTAGCATATACATACCTGTCAAAACAGTGAAGAAGGACAACTGGTTCCTTGTCACCTTGTATCACAGGCTTAATACAACTGCTCATTATACTACTCTCAGAGAACCCAACCTGCAATATTATCATCAAAATTTCAGTCTCATTGCAAGGGAAAAAGATGTGTCTATGCAAAATTTTAGCCATATCCTATTCCCATTGAGTTAGCACAGTAAAAACAAAATTTCAGAAATATATGAAATGAAGAAGATAAGCAAAACCCAGTGCGACCTAATACTCAAATTTCTCGAATGTTAATTCCAAATACAATGTGGAATTTAGAGAAACCTGAACAGGAAGCCTCTGGATTCTCCGGGCCAAGCTCCGAGCAAAAGGGTCTTTGATTTCGTGAACCTCCTTGGGGAGAAACAGCGGAAAACCACCACCGCCGGCGACACCAACGCCGTCCACATTCCCTCCGGGCAATCTCGAGCCTGGAATCTCCAGATCCATCACGCTTCGGGTGCCCCATTTCCCTCCACCCGGAGCAGAACCCAACATCAAAGATATCATCTTTTCGGCCGACCCTCACCCAACACACAAGTACAGTTCCCGAATCCTCTAACCCCGAAACTTCACACTCAATGCCAAAAAGAACCCTGAAATGTGGAAGCAACTAAGAGGGGGAAGTGACAATAGATAGACAGATTAGGCAGACGCACGTTGCAATGTTGCATGGCCAGAGAGAACTATCAGCTCTCTCTTATAGCACACTTACCTAGGAGAAGTGACAGTGTTAATACCGAACAATTAACGGGCTAATATAGTTATATAATACAGTTAACTACGGAGGAGTAATATGAGGTGGCCGGCGACGGTGATCGGTCTCTGTACGACGGGGCCTTGATTTGGAAAGTTTTGGACAAGGTCATGATGAACCTGAGAACTGAGAGGTACTTAAAATTGATTGATCAAACAGTGACCATTAATAATACCAATGACTCATGGGCACTCAATTCTTTAAATTGACTCGCATTTTAATAATGTTTGCGAGGACTCAATCCTTAAGCTATCAAATTGTACGGCTATGGATATTATTAGGACTCAGATATAGATATTTCTACAAAGTTGTGTCTAACATATTATCGTACATGCAATTCAATACTTTTTTTTTAACATATTTACAATTATAACTTATTTTCAAAATAGAATAATAATAACAACACCAACAACTATATAATACTCTGTGGTAGCTACTTACACCCATTCAAGGGTGCGTTAATCTAACAACATAATTATATAATTGATGAAGATCGAGGAAAAATAGGGAGGGCGGGGTGTTGGGGGAGGGGGGAAGCAAAGAAAAAAAAAAAAACATTAAAGAACGCTCCCAACAACAAATGTTGTTTTCATGCACTAATATAGTTTAGTGTGTGTGTTCACGAAAACTCGTCACTTGCATAAGAATATCTTCAATAATAGAATTTTTTTTCCATGGTTTTTATAAGCTACATGTTATGGTGGTGAGAGAAAGTAAGAAAAAGAAAAAAGAAAAAATTGTTATGGTTAACTAGCCCGTTGGCATCATTCTTCCAAAAGTTTGAACCCCCAACCCTAAGGGCCTCCCACACCTCGACCCAACAGAGCATTTGGGAGGATGTAAATCATAGTAACTCAACTGAACATGAACCATAGAGGCTAGACCTTTACTCGCTGCGCACAAGGAACCCCCTCACTTTGAGAGGTAGCTCCCACACTGCCGCTAGTTAACTAGCCCGTTGGCATCATGATTAGAGGACAAGTTTCTTCTCCTTTTTTTTTTTCTTCTCTTTATAGGCCCACAAAAAATCCAATTTACTGCAAAATCATTTTCATTTTTCTACTCTCTCCGCTAACCTCCATATCATCCCCTATATCATTCATGTCATATACAACACCAAGAGAAAAACATTGATAGCATTGCTCCAATCATCTATTCTTTCTCATATTGTGTCTCTCTGCCACATTGCCAAAAATCACTATTATGGTTGTTATAGGTCAAATATAACTTTATGATATAATAGTATCATATTACACTTTTATAACAACAATAAGTTAAAATATATATATATATATATATATATATATATATATATATATTAAAGTTAGCAATTAACTTTATAACACAATTGAAGGTGATAGATATATTGGAAATACATGGCCCAATAATAGGGAGCCTGGTCTAGGAGTGCATAACTCGAGCAGCCCAAGAATATAATTTGAGCGGTCCAAGAAGGGTTCAGGACTCGAACTCTGCCTCCGGGCCCGAAATGGTACGTGGGCCTTGACTTAGTTTCATGGCCCACTATGTCAACCTTGATTTAGTCTTATGGCCCACCATGTGTCTAGCTATAATGGTTGGGTTTATTTCTTGTATAAGTATTCATTATCTAGCCTAGCCAAAGGATATTCAATACCATTACAACACGTTCTTTGTAATATCTTTATTAATTCATCCAATACTACTACGATTCTATGTGTTTATATCTATTTTATCCATTTACATATTTTAAGCGAGATTATTGATCCCTGTAATTACATATATACCGGGTCAATTTTCTCCATCAGAAGGAATGACTCAAATGATAACATATACTCCGTACAATACAACTCACTAGAAAGAGATTCATATTACTCTAGGTAAGTTCATATAATAACTATTTAAATTTATATTTATTAATTACTTATATATAAATTAATAAATCTCATCGCAATGTATTAAATTTTTTTTGAAAGTCAACCTGGCGGTTGTATTTATAGAAGAGTTAAAATAGAGTCTGGTGGAACATTGTCCCAGTACATAGCAGTATTGAAACTAAGTGCTGAAGTAGCTAATGTATGAGCTAATAAATTCTGTAATCTAGGAATGTAAAGCACTGAACAATAATTAAAGGTAGACATATAGGTTCTGCAACTATCGATAGCATAACCTAAATGCGAGCGTAACGTGGCCGGTGGCCCAGATAAGTAGCACTGAAGCTGTTGATAATCCGTATGAATCTGTATAGATAGTTCATTCCTCCTTTTAAGCCATGATAAAACCTCTTTGCATGCCAAAGTCTCGGCCATGAGCGAATTTTAATATTAATCCATAAACTACTGTAATATTCATACTACTACTTTTTTATTTCAAAATAAACTGATATGAACATATACAACGCAGTATATTATAACTAGGCCGAAAAATACTTGATGTACTCCCATTTTAAACTCTCAACTTGTACTCCTTTTCACATGCTCTTGATGTAGACATTTTTCTATGGACCTACATGATGAAAATAACCAATTCTAGATTACCATCTCAAAAAATATAAATGAGGGAGTAAATTTTGAGAGTCTATGTAGTAGAACTCTAACTAGCCCAGCACTAAAAAAATACTCCGTACAAAATAGACAGAATCACATCTGTTTTTTTAACGGTGTCATCATTATAATTTTGTCAATCACTTTTATATGAAATAAATAGTCTTCAATTTTTTCACTCCCAATCAAATGTCTTCATCAATCAATCAATCATTCATAAAATTACAATCCAAATTCAATCACTCAATCCATATGCTATTGAATTGTAAGGCTATCGATATTTCTACAATGTCTTTGAAGTGAGTTGTGTCTAACATATTATTGTACATACAATTCAATTTTTTTTTTTTAAACATATTTACAATTTTAACTTATTTTCAAAATATTTCTATAAAAAAACTTATTTTCAAAATATAGTAATAATAATAATAATAACAACGACCGCAACTATATAATACTCTGTGGTAGCTATTTACACCCTTTCAAGGGTGTGTTAATCTAAGAACGTAATTATATAATTTTTGTCAGATTTTTTCATACCAAGTAATATAAATAGGGGGTAAGAGAGGGGGGGGGGGGGAGAAAAAAAAAAGCAAAGAAAAAAAAATTAAACAACGCTCCTAGCAACAAACGTTGTTTCATGCACCAACATAGTTGTGTATGTGGGTGCATTGCTCACGAAAACTCACTTGCATAAGAATATCCTTAAAAACATGATATTTTCTTTTCATGATTTTTATAAGCTACATGTTATGGTGGTGAGAGAAAATAAGAAAAAAGAAAAGGGAAAATGTTATGGTTAACTAGCTCCGTTAGACGCGTTCTCTGTGCATCACGGTTAGAGGACAAGTTTTTTTTCTTTTTTCTTTTTTTTTTACTCATAGACTCCACAAAAAATCTGATTTACTGCAAAATAATTTTCATTTCTCTACTCTCTCCTCTAACCTCCATATCATTCATGTCATATACAAAACCAAGAGAAAAACATTGATGACCTTGCTCCAACCATCTATTCTCTCTCATATTGTGTCACTCTGCCACGTTAGTAAAAATTTAACAAAAACTCAACAAAAACCCATATTAATGGTTGTTATAGGTCAAAACCATCAACTATAATGTTATGATTTGAGAGTATTATATTACATTTTTATAACAACAATAAGTTAAAAATTCAATACAAATACCAAAAATATATAATAAAAAAGTTAGTAATTAACTTTATAGCACAATTAAAGGAATGAATCAAATGATAACACACATAATACAACTCACCAGAAAGAGATTCAAATTACTCTAGGTAAGTTCATATAATAACTAATTTAATTTATGTTTATTATTATTATTTTTGGAAAATCATGTTTATTAATTTTTTTTTTTGAAAATTCATGTTTATTAATTACTTATATATAAATTAATAAATCTCATCACAATATCAAAATAGACTGATATAAACATATACTATATCGTAACTTAATCAGTAGCACTAAAAAAATCCAAAATAGACGAAACACATTTATTTGTTTTTAGGGGTGCCATTATAATTTTGTCAATCACTTTTTATGTGAAAAAAATAGTCTTCATTTTTTCACTCCCAAACAAATGTCTTCATCAATCAATCATTCATCAAATTACAATCCAAATTCAATCCTCATTTAAAAAATCGTGAAATGAATCAAAGCAACGCCCAATAATATAGATATTTTGATGTGTTATTATATTGCATCTGTACAATCATTATTGTGTGGACCATAATTCACAAAGTTATAAACCATGATTCAAAAAACATAAAATATACAGAATATTATTCTAACGCGTAAAGTACATTATTCAAACTTATAAAATACACTATCTTACCTTTGAAATTTCATTATTCTAACACATAAAGTACATTATACATTATTCTAACACAAAATATATTATTCTAACTCATAAAATACATTATCTTACCCTAAAAATTTCATTATTCTAACACATATAAAGTACTTTATTCTAGCACAGAAAATACATTATTCTAACTCATAAACATATTATCTTACCCCATAATGTTCATAATTCTAACACGCTTGCAGAGCAAGAATTTTTTTAAACATCAAAACGACGTCGTTTTGGACCGTGGTCCACACAACTATGAGTATTGTTGAAAAAAGCGTTAGGCAATCCTCGGACGCTTGGGGGCGCATAGGCGCCTGTGTATTTTTTTTTTAAATATTTATTTTTTTTTTAATATTTCAAGACTTGATAATTACGGAGTATAAATTATTTAATACTTTATTAGTTAATATTAAAATATTAAATATTAACCTAAAAAACATTTAGAGTTTGAACCATTTAGGGTTATTTCACTAAAAACGATGTCATATTTGAGTAAAATAACTCATTTAAAAAAAAAAAAAAAAAAAAAAAAAAGAGGAAACAATAACTAATCAGTTTAGTCGGTACCTGGGAGGTCTAGGAGGTCACCTAAACCACATATTATGGTGATACGCTAGGCGGTCTTCAAGTGCCTAGCACCTAACCTAGGCGTCGATTAATTGGTGTCTAGACGAGATTTTTGCGACACTGACGATGAGTGTAAGAATATAGTTTCCGTCTTTATTTTTATCCCTTCCCACTTGCTCATCGACCCTACTAAGGAGTATAATTTTTTTTAATCTCCCGTGCACACAGGAAATGTTCAAAGATAGGAAATCGTTGTCTTCAGTTAATTCTATTGTCAAATTAATACTTTAGTACGAGTACTATTTTTAGTATTTAAGTACAAAATTCTTAATTTAAAGTATCAAATTCAAATATTACAGAAAACGAAAGGAATTCCAGTAGCTTTCAGCTTCTCAAAATTCTGCTTCTACTCTCTTCTTTATCAACTAGTGTTCACTGCTTTGTTCTGTTTGCCGGGTTCCTTATTTAGGTGCTTAAACAAGGAATCGTAGCACGTTTTATCCTGGGAAACCTAGGCTACAACGCTCCTAGCACTTGTGGGAGGTAGCAAATAAGGTTTTAAGGAAAAGAACTTTGTGATCGAACTCGTGCTAAACCTATATCCAAACACTCCACCTTTTCCTTCCCATATAATATTAATCTTTTCGTAGGATTATTATTTTTGGGATTTTTCAACCATATTACCCAACATTATGTACATAAGACCACAAATTATGTACCTAAAACATATTTGAAAAATAAGTAAATATATAACATGTGTATTTGTCTTGTGTTGTGATTTTTTGTATCTTGCGTTATGAAATTCTGTACCTTATGAATATAAATTCTGTACATCGTTGTTTCGATTTATCGTCTATAATGCAATATGAACCTTGGTTCATGATATAAATTGCCATGAAGAAACTTTTATAAGCCAAAGTTCACACTTTAACTCAAGTTTTAAATTCTCAAAAAAAAAAAAAAAAAAAAAAAAACTTTTGTTTGAAATTGCGCAAATTCGTAAAGTAGTCGGGCAGTGTAGCAACAAGACGAAGTGGCATGGGCAACTATCGTATTCAGTTTACTACTTTTGACAATTTTAATTAATGTTGTTTGCGGACCACGATTGTCTGGCACGAACCTACAGGTTGGTTCAGTTTTACATATTTGGAGAAGCCGATAAGGTTTGTACACTAAGGTAAACTTCATATTAATTTACACAAGTTTTAATGTTCTTTTTTTTTTTTTTTTTTTTGAGAACAAGTTTTAATGTTCTAGTATATGTATTTCGAAAACAAATCCCTAAGCGATTAAAGCGCGACACGTGTCAATTGACGTGACACGAGCGGCGATCCCTCGCGGCCAACCGTAGGCCCGTAATGCACGCGATCGCTGCGCAATGAATGATTTTTAATTAGCAACTAGCAATGCTCGGACCCCCGAGCTCGATCCACATGACCGGGGCTATATATAGGAGGCTACTTGATAGGGAATACTCATTGGGGGTATGATCGTATATCTGCTCGGTATATACTCTGTATATCGTGAGGGACACTTCTCGATTGTATCCGACCCTATTGGGGTCCGACTCAAACCACGCTAAGGCGTAAATCTATTCCCCTAAGGTTACTAGTCGTTGTACAATGCACCCTAAGCCCGAGAGGAATTCCCGACCTTAACGCTGAAACCAGTTTTCCCGAGCTCAAAACCTTCTACATTTAGTGGATAAACACAACTAATATTGTCGTACCTGATCACATCATAATAAGATATATCAGGAACCTCTTTGCATGTTGATGTATCGTTGACGCCTTCAACATTCTCAGTGCATGCGGGACACTTGGCTAACATGCCGAGCCCCCGACATGTGTCCCCTCCAACCTTCTATATAAGGTGCATTTAATGCTTTAAGGAATGACTTTTGGGTTTTCATTCTTATTCTACCTAAACTCGGGTACGTCTGACTACACATACGACTACCCGAGACCAAATATGGTTTAGTACAATACCCCAGTGTATTTACCACCACATCAACATTGTATCTAAAGTAAATGCTTTATAGGCTTAAGATGCAGAGGGTTTAAACTTGGTGCATCATATTAATGTCTTCAGCCAAATAATCTCAAATATGACCAAGTTTATGTCAATATTGAAGATGAAGAAAAGGCGATGATATTGCTATGTTCACTACTTCTTTCATTTGAACATCTAGTGACTACTCTTACGTACGGAAAAATCACGATAAAATGCAATGAGATCTCTGCAGTCTTGCTGGTCATAATCAACGCAAACAGCATGCAGTGGAGGGCTCTGTTGGTTATAGTTTGTATACTAAAGGGAGTCAAGATCGTGGAAAGAAGCCAGTGAAGGATAATTCTAAGAGAGACTCAAGGTTTATGTTTAAAAATAGCAAGAAAACTAGGTGCTACAAGTGTAAAGAGTTTGAGCACATTGGAAGAGATTGTCTAAAGTTGAAGAAGCAGGAGGCTATGAACGTGGTACATGCTGATGACTCAGATTATAGTGAAGGTGATGTTCTAGCAGTTACTAGTGACAAGATCCAACATTGTTTAGACTTGCTAAATGTTTCCAGATGCTAGATGAGCATGTGAGGGGTGCTGTAGTGATGGGTAGCACGGATGTTGGGTGGGGTGAGAAACCGGGCAAGCCAAAATGAGATTATCTCTCCTCCATGTAAGCCAAAAAAACTCACAAAAATCATTGTTGGCGTTGTTTTTATGAAATTATTTGTAATTGGTTAACTAGTTAAGTTGTGCATCATCAAGACCTAGGGCTTAGTTTACTTCTTCATTAACCATGGTATTTATAGTTATACACTTGTACTAACTTATAAGATTATAAAATCAAGTTAGTCCAAAATGAGTCCCTCTATTTTATTTTATTCTTCTTTTACTCTAGCGTTATCAATTATCAACTAATTATGATATCATTATCGACAAAAACATAATTGTAAGACTATATTATTATTATTATTATTAACCCCCCTTAGTAGACAATGTTACACTGTTGTTTAAATATCATATTCAATCAAAAATTAAAATATAAATGTAACATCAATCTAAAACATTAAACAATGTTACAGTGGCCTCGAAACTTAACTCAATGACTCAAGAGTTATTATGGAAGGCTTGCTCAGCGGTGAGGTGAAGATTCGATTCCCACGAAAGATATAAGGAATCATTAGGAAACGCAAAACCCAAAAAAATTACTAGAAGTGATGAAAATCCCATGTGCAGAAATTAAAGACTGACGCAATTCACAATTTACCTTCTCTAACACGCTTGGATAGAAGTTTTGGGAACTTAGGATTAGTCTAGCATAAATTGAGAAACTTTATATATAATTAATAACAATTATAAAAAGATGTTGCCAAAGACATTGTAGTCAAGCGGCACAACTGTTGCTCAACCTCATTGAAGGTAAGTTGAGAAAGTATGTATGGACAACTTTTGAGTCTGAGCAGTACTGAAGAATGATAAAAAGAGTTGTACTACATGTCTACATGTACTCCCAAATCTTACTCCCTGATATGGCGAGATATGATGAGTTATTTTTTTCATGTTGGCCCCTGTAAAAGTGTCAACATCAATATTTTAAGTGTGGGAGTAAAAACTGAGAGTACATGTAGCATTTTCTTAATATAATCTAATAAAAATATAATAAGTCTCAATCAAAGTTATATCCCTCATTTATGTTCATGTTTTTTATGCTAATCATTTTGTACATTGTGCTTTTAGAGTTGTACTATATAATTTTTTGGACAAAAATACTCATACCATTATAACTTTCATTATCTTTTTTATTATTGTTACCATGCACATGCATTCACCATATATTTTTTTTTTATATTTTTAATAATATTTGTAAATATTATATCTTGAATTATTATAATAAATAAATTTGATTTCATATAATTTTAATTAATATAGATTTGTTAATTATTTTAAATAACAAATATTTAGCATATATTTTTGAGCATATAAAAGACTAGTAAAAATGATAAAAGCGATGTTATAGTGTTGGCAAAACATCACATTCAATCAATCAATTCTTCCAAACTTCTCGTACGACTACCAACCATCATATCATACTTGGGAAGAATAAAATACCATACTCCTTTTTTAATTTTTTTTTTTGAAGAATAAAATATCATACTTTTAAGTTTTTTTTTTTTTTTTTTTTTTTTTTGAAACCACATACTTTTAAGCCTATTACTCCTTATATTTTATTCAATGTGTTGGTACAAGATCATATTCAATCAATCAATCCCCAATACATCATACCAGACCTTATTTTTACATCATTAAATTTATATAATTTTCATCATTTTTTTACATCTCAATAATATTCTCTCACTTTAAAAAATATTCTCACTTTTAATAAAATAAATAAATATGTGTATATAATAATAAGAAAAATAGAAAAAGTAAAAAAAAAAAAAAAAAGAGTATAGGAAAGCTGCCAAATGACAGCTGCAGCTTTCCTTGTCTTTTGCAACAAAAAAATAAAATTATTTTACACCCTTGCAAAGTCAATATTTGATGGTTAAGGAGAACCTAATATTATAGTTTTAAGCCTATTATATTTCATGGAATGTCATTCACACGCCGGGAGAAGTTGAGGCGATTGTTATCCACGAAGCTTTAAAATGATTGAAGGACATTTAATATGATCACATCCAAGTGAAATTCGACTATCTTCAAGTCGTTAATGGGATTCTCACGCTGAGCTTGCAGTCATATTTTGATCTCATTTTAACTGACATTAGAGAAATAGCTAGGGTCTTTCCTAACATATATATGCTTTGTGTTTGCTAAACAATTTGCGAACATAGTTGCCTACTTACTTGCTCGGGACGCCTTGCTCAAATTTGATCATGTTGACTCATTTTATGTTCCTTTTCCTTTCATTGTTCATGCTCTGAACTTGGATCTTAATATATATATATATATATATATATATATATATATATATATATATATATATATATGCTTTTTCCTTAAAAAAAACAACTAATATTTGTTGTCTTTAATCAAAGTATACGAATTATAATTATCATTATTATTGTGGTTTTCTCACTAAACTACTATTATACTTGAAGACATTAATTTCAATTGATTATACATAATAAGGTATTATTTATTTTCTTTAATAAGTCAGCCCTTTAGCATTAGTCAAATAAATTAACTATTTTACCAAAAAAAAAATAAAAATTGTTAGATTAACCAATAAAAAATCGCCCAGTTTCAATTATATCGATAATAACGATTAATCAGTCAAATTTTGATCTGATCAGTTATGAAAATTCAGTTAAAATTTTACTCTGTAATTATTAACTGAAATCGATCGAAACTAACCAATACTCACCCTACATAAAACAATGTACACCCACAGATAGCGACTATAGAATTTTCACGTAACTCAAAAGAAAATTATTCAAGTGATAATATCACTATATTGGAAAAACCATTTCATTAATTTAATCGTATTGCCCAGCGACCACCCGCAGATATGAAATACCTACATGTTAAATAAAAGAAGGCATTCTAGCAAAGAAAGGCAGGCAGGCTCTGCAAGTCTTCAACCCTTCATAATGGCAGAACCAGAGTACGGTGACAATGACACTTTGACAGCGCATAGAAATATTTTGTGGGCGAAGGATATTACTATTGTCTATTCCTATCCATGCACATGCGTCCCTATACTAGGAACCAAATCACACTTCTATAATTCTTAACTTTCTCGTTACTTTTATCAAAATATCTATATTTGATCATAATATTATTGTAGTATGATAATTTTTATCATTCGTCAACAAAATGGTTAAAATATCGTTAAATAGCAAGATATTTTTGTCATTTTTATATAAAGTGAGTTGACCCGTTATATTTTTATGTTTATTTTTTTGAAAAAATTCATAATTGAAGACCGAAATGCATTTGTATTTAACCGTATTAAAATTATTTTATTGATAGAGAATAAAAAATAATCGTGGCACAATAATACTAGGATTAAATGTGAATGTTTCAATAAAAAATGATTAAAAATACTACCACATATAAATTTAAGATAAAAAAATAGAATTATATTATATATGGTGCATCAACATCCACGTATATTAGTGTATACCAATGTACAAATTAAACCACAAATAAGTTTCATGTGGTCATGTTCTCAAAAAAAAAAAAAAAAAAAGTTTCATGTGGTCAGCAGTTTGATTTTTTAAGGAATGCAAAACGTTGAGATTTTTCCCTTCCTAAACGTGGCGCTCTTGTCACAGTAAACCTGTCCCACAAACTTAAATGCAGTAGGTGAACACTATTATCAACTGAAAAGCACTGTTGTGCTAGGCACTCCTAGACCGAGGCGAATTACTCTCTAAGTGACCAGCCGCTCAAGTGCCAACTCATATCAGTCCACATGTTTCTATAAGTCCGTGTGGACATATCCAATCCATTAAAATGTTAAAAAATTAAAATAAAATTTTTTTAAATATCGTATTCCCTGATTTCTCACTATAAATGTTGTGGGATTTTAATTAATTTGCTACCAATTAGAACTGTACGAACATTCTCATCAATTTGGAGCGGGCATTCTCAGCAACTGTGCATCAGAAGCATGGTTAGAACACATACAAATTTATGTGTGCAACTGAGCAAGTACACATCATATCCATGGTATGCACGCGGACAGATTTACAGGTGGAACTAAGCAACCACTCATCAAAATCATGGTGTGCATGCGTATAGCTCTACATGAGCAAATGTACAAGTTTGTTTTAAGCATGCTACAAATTAGAACTATACGGGCATTCTCATAAATTTAGAGCGAACATTCTCAACAACTATGCATCAGAAGCATGGTGTGCATGAGTTTAGTTTTACGTGTGCAAATCAACAACTGTGTATGCGTTTAGTTTTACGTGAGCAACTGTGCATCAAAACCATGGTGTGCACACGTACAAATTTACATGTGCAACTCAGCAATTGCGCATAAGATCCATAGTGTGAACGCATACAAATTTACGTGTGCAATTGAGCAACCGTGGTGTGCCACAAAAACACCCTAAAAAACAATGGTGAATGCGCCAACAAAAAGGAGAGTACCGCAAAACAACCATATACCAATAAGAAAAAAAGCTCTTATAATCCTAGTCATTCAAAATACAAATTCAATGGATATAACTTGTCCACACAGACTCATGGGAACAAGTGAACTCACTTGATCATTGGCATATATATATATATATATATATATATATATATATATATATATATATATATATAATAAAATGAGACAACATCTTCTCGTGAGACTGTGAAACACAACATTAATGCACACAGACTAGAGTTTGTACAATTTACACAACATGAATGCACACAATCTACTGTGTCTGTATTCCTATGGTAAACTGTGTGCATTCATGTTGTGTCACACAATCTCATAGAAAAATGTTGTCTCACCGGAATATTAGCTTATGTATATACATAATATGATATACACCGACACACGTGCACTGTTTTTTTTTTTTTCCTATAATTAGCCGCCTAGGTGCTACTCTACCGCCCGACTAGCGCCTACTGCAACCGTGCTGAAAAGTAAAAATCCATGAATACTACCTACCTCAATTCCGAGTTAGTAGTCTTGTGGTTTTGCTTGGTTACCCCCTCTATGCGGGGAAGTAGGAGTCTGGTTCTTGGAATGTTGCAAATCTGCAAAAATGTTTCCTTTGATTGCGTCAAGGTCTAGCTCGATGCCAGTCTGCCAGAGAATAAATCTAAACAACAAGGTCAATTAAAGTTTTCTTAATTTTTGCACACACTGAAGACTAACATTTATCAAACTTGGTAAAGTGCGCAATGTGCATAGCAACACCAAAAGAAGTGACTTATTATGTTTTGTTCCTAGGCAAGCTCAACACAGTATATCATCTATGAAAGATTTCTTCAGCCGCTTTTGTTGGCATAACCATCTGGCTCGTTGTCGTCATCCCTGTAATTCCCGTCCAATGGGTCATGGGTGAAATCTCCAGCAACAGGCTCGGGTATCTCTTGATTTGTGTTCAGCTGTTGCTGGCCTGCACCATAACCTGCTGTCCTATCAAATCCGGTGTTGGCATAACTGTTACCATTATTGCCAATACCACTATTCCCACCATCAAAGTTTCTCTCTTCAGTGGCATAACTGCTGTTATAGCCGACATTGCTCCCATAGTCACTACCAAACCCACCACTGCCGCCATAGTTACCACCTCCACCATATCCACCCGCAACGCTGTTGTAGTTACCACCACCACTGCTGCCATAGTTACCACCACCACCATATCCACCCGCTCCACTGCCATAGCTACCACCTCCATATCCATCCCCTCTGCCATAGTTCCCACCTCCACTTCCATAACTATTGTTTCCATATCCTCCACCACCAAATCCACCACGAGGCTTCTCAGTTGCATAGTTCACCCTAATCCGTCGGCCATGAAGATCCTGTAAAATAATGCAAGAAGAAGAGTCAAAATAAGCGATATAACTTGAAATTATGCAACATTATTCTAAAATAAATTGTCTCATATGAAGCCCATGTAAAGGACTTATAGGTTGATACATGTAAGACTTGGTTGAGTTGAATTGAAATGGCAAATCTTGCTCTAAAGCAGGACAAAAACAGAAGTGGACAAGTAAAAAAGGGAGGGGATGGCCTTCTCTCAAATCTCAACCAAGTCACCAATCTGTCCAAATCCCTACTGCAAAAAATTTCTAGATTACTACGTCTGTAGTGCATCCAGTCTGCTTGTCATACCCAAATTTAACCATAGCCTATTAATATGCTTGGAGAAGGTGCTAACTACAAAAGGAATAATCAACACATTTATAACAATTAACAAAAATGCATTGGCACCTGTCCATCCATGGCCTGCATGGCACTGGTTGCACAATCAGTTGTTGAAAAACTAACAAAGCCAAAGCCTCTGGATCTTCCAGTATCACGGTCCATAATAATCCGTGCTGCAGATAATTTATTTTATCTTAAGTTATATACACTGAACATTTAATAAGATAATTTGAAAAAATGTACTCCATTCAGTAAACGTAAAACCCCATCAATAGGATATCCAACTCCCAACAAGATTGCATAGTTGCATTCTTTTACTAATTATCTTTTTATTCCAATTTACTAATCCATTATGTTCCCACCAGTTTAAGGAGTTGTAAATGTTACCAGCACAGACATGCAACTCAAAAATCAAATAAAATTGATAAGAGGATAATTTCCAAAAAAAATATGAAGCAATATTCATCCTTGGCCTTTTCAATCGTTATTGAGAAGAATGCTTGGATTTCTTAGAAAAAAACATATCTAGACGGCCCAAATGCCATGCTGCAATCAAACTGTGCAAGATAAGACTCTGAATTGCAAATTTAGACTTGGAATACCTTCAAGCACAGTACCAAACTGGTCAAATGTTTCCTTCAAACTTGTTTCATCAGTCCCATAAGAAAGGCCTGCATTAAGAGAATAAACTCACTCAAAAATGTAAAGGAGAATGAACAATTCATTACTAAAGGAAAGTCCAATCTTTTTACCTCCAACAAAAAGCTTTGAAGACGACATGCTTCTATATGCCTGGTACAGGGATGAGTTTGAGTGAGATAACTCAGGATTCATGTGCCTGCTAACTGCCTGTTTGAGCACATTTCCAATTCTATTTGCAAAAGCCATTCCTGATTCCAAGAAGACAGGTTACTGATTTTCAATATCACAGTAGAAACAAAACTTATACAACACTATGATCAAGATACAAAGCAGGTTGCTAAAGATAAGGTGTCTCATCCAATCACGGTTACTAAGATCATACCTGAATTTATTATTCCTGTACTTATCAATTAGACATTCAAGTTTAGAATAAGCCTTAAAGATTTATTACTTCAAAGTTTCAAACTATGCTCCAAGAATGAAGAAATAAACAGGTTCTCAAGTAAAACCACATACCATACCAATCTTTTATATAGCAAAAAAGTGCAAAGAAAGATGAGTGCTAGATGGCTTAAAGCATAAAGCTAAGTGCTTAGCACAACAGTGTTTTAAACGCTTTGACTACGAATACAAGGTTCACAATAATAATGGTTGATTATACAAATAACATGATTGCGCACACTATTTTTAAGCTCACAATGCCAAAAATCCATATTCCATCAGTTGGACAGGACAGAAGAAGGAAATTGAAAACAAATATAAAAAATAAAAAAAAATAAAAAAAAATAAAAAAACAAAAACAAAACAAAACAAAACAAAAATCAGATAACCAAATCAGCACATTTCAGCTCTGCTAATTTTTAAACATGTTCCGGTTCTCCACCAACTTTTCTAACTTTTAACAGTGTAAAACCAGAGAGCAAATTAAATAAACAGACAATCCGCACTATTCAAACACAGAAATGATGAACAGAAAACTGAGGAAAATGAACTCCTTAAACCCTGACTAATCCCGGATAAACAAAAACACGAAATGCGAGGTTAGATCACAAAAATCAACCTGAAATGATCAGGTTCATAGAAAAACAAAGTTATTCAACAGTGTAAGGGATCATAGAAGAATCAGACCTTCGGCGGATCGATAAACCCTTCTCGTTTAACCACCACAGCTCAGGCTTCTCAGAGCTTCCGAGAGCTAAACGGCCTGCAGAAAACGATAAAATATACATACGCCGTTTTTTTCTGAACAGGCCCTTCGGCCTTCCTACTTATTGGACATCGGTAGGCCCACACAACAGAAGTAGCCCATTATCACTGGCCCATACCACACAGTGGCTTAGGCCTTTAGCATTGGCCCATACCACACAGATCCACAGAGGTAGCCCACTAGCTTATAGTTGTCAAATTATGCTATGGACCCGTGTCCACCATGTGCTTAGTGAACACGCTGTAGATTCATAATTTCTATACTGCACATTCATAATTTCTGTACTGTAGAATCATAATTTCTGTAATGTAGATTCATAATTTTTAAACTGTATAGTTATCAAATTATGAACACATAGTTATCAAATTATGAATCTACAGTACATAAATTATGAATGTGCAATATAGAAATTATGAATCTACAGTATAGAAATTATGAATCTATAGTAGAAATTATGAATCTACAGTATAGAAATTATGAATCTATAGTAGAAATTATGAATCTATAGTACAGAAATTATGAATGTGCAGTATAGAAATTATGAATCTACAGTACAAAAATTATGAATGTGCAGTATAGAAATTATGAATCTACATTATAAATTTTATGAATCTACAATATAGAAATTATGAATCTACAGTATAGAAATTATGAATGTACAACGTGTCCACCATACACATGGTGGACACGGGTCCAGGGCATAACGCTCCCTTATAGTTTTAGACTTTTATATTCGAGCAAATACCAATTTTGATCCCACGAGTATTGTAAAATGACAGTTTTGGTCCACATGTTTAATTTTTACCAATTTTCAACCTCGACTATTATTTTAGTACCAATTTTCATCCCACGACTATTGTTTTAGTACCAATTTTCATCCACAACTATTGTTTTATTGCCAAAATTCATCACGCCGGTCACCCCTCCGTTTAAGACATACCGAAATCTAAAATTTTTAAGAGTATTTTCGTCATTTTTCAACTTAAGATCCCAATTTGAGCATGAATAAGGGAGTTAAGCCCTAAAATCTATCCCAAATCGCAGTCTCCTCCACATCCTACCTTAATTTGAGAATGAGAACTGCGAATTGAGATTAATCTTATAGCTTAAATCTATTTATCCATGTTCAAATTGAGATCTTAATTTGAAAATGATGAAAATACCCTTAATAATTTCATATTTAAGCATGTCTTAAACGAAAGCGTGATCGGCGTGATGAATTTTGGTACTAAAACAATAATTGTGGATGAAAATTGGTACTAAAACAAGTTGTGGATGAAAATTGGTACTAAAATAATAGTCGTGGATGAAAATTGGTAAGAATTAAATATGTGGACCAACACTATCATTTTGTTAATACTCGTAGGATCAAAATTGATATTTACTCTTTTATATTTCTGTGATGATGACGGAGTAAAGAATAAAATTAATTTTTTATTTAAATTATACTCTTATATTTTTGTTGAAAGGAATTATACTCTTCTATACTCCTCCCCATCAAGCGCCTTGTGCTCAATTGACACCTTTCTTAAGGAAAAGTCGCATGATTAAATCGTAGTGATACGATATTCACTCTTTTGGTTGCAATTGATATAGAAAGTATAAAAACATAATAAGTCTCAATTAAAGGTATATTCATAATTTATGTCTTTTTTTTTTTTTTTTTTTTTTTTTTTTTACATTATGCTATAAGAGTTGTATTATACAATTTTTTAGACAAACATGTCTCAGTTAACTTCCATGCACATATATACACAATATATTTTCTTATATATTATTCAAATGGTAATAATATATGTAAACATGCTATCATAATAAATAAGTTTGATTTCATTAGATTTAATTAAATGTTACCATAATTATTGATGGATTTAATTAACTCGGATGACTCAAATTAACAAACCTGATAATTAAAGGATAAATAAGTGGATAAAAGATAACGGTAAAAGACAAGAATATTGATGGAGAAGTCAAAAGACAAGGATATCGTATTCAAGAGCAATGTAATGTTATTGCAAGTGTATTGAGGATGTCTTAACAACTATTGTATTTATCCTAAGTTGTCCCCTTAAAACGCCCTCGAAATTAGGAGAATAAGTTGTAATCACTTTGACTCCATCCGGCCTCGAGCCCGGGCCTGGGCCTAGCTAGGCTGAAGTTGAGGTCGAGACCTCGTGGCCTAGGACGAGCACGGGGTCGGCCCCGGGGTCCCGGGGCCAACTGAATCCGCCTTGTTTCGTTCCATTGGGTCAGTTTGTTCCGAGTCCATCTCTAATATGTCAATCAATTATATTTAGTATTTTATCATAGGAATAAGGGTCAAATAGGCCATCGAACTGCACACGATAATGCAATTAGGTCACTGAACTTTAAAAACCAACAATTAGATCCCTAAACTAACCAATTTCAAACAAATCTTTCAATTTAAAGGTTTCCAACATGTCATCCTCCCAAATTAATTATTTTTTAAAAAATAAATTTTAAAAATTAATTATTTTTAAATTTAAAAAAAAAAAAAAAAAACAAACAAACAAACAGCACTCCGGTCGGAGTCCTGTTTTTTTTTTTTTAATTTAAATAATTAATAATTAATTTTTAAATCTATTTTTTAAAAAAGAGTAAATACCCAAAATGGTCCATCAACTATAGCTAAATTCACAAATTGGTCATCGACTTTTAATTTTAACCAATTAAGTCCTTAACTTTACAATTTTAACACGATTTGGTCCCCTATCTATTTGACCATTTGTTGACCGTGATCTTTGAGGATATATATGTAATTTCATCGCCGCCCGCCCTCATCCGCTGTCGTGACACAGTCTAGGATGACGTTGCACCTATTCGAAAACACGTCGTATTCTTCGCTCTGGTACAAACTCAACTACATTGAATCCAAATAGAGGATGAAAAAAGGCGACAGGATTTGACAGATTACTTTCGGCAATGTAACAGTGCGGTCTGAAAATGCAACCGGAACCTTAAAAAACCGACGATGGACCATGAAATTACACATATATCCTCAAAAATCACAGTCAACAAACAGTCAAATAGACGGAGGACCAAATCGTGTTAAAATTGAAAAGTTAAGGACTTAATTGGTTAAAATTCAAAGTCGAGGACCAATTTGTGAATTTAGCTATAGTCGAGGGACTATTTTGGGTATTTACTCTTTAAAAAATAATTAATTGGGAAGGATGACCTGTTAACCTGTTGGAAACCTTCAAATTGGAATAATTGTTTGAAATTGGTTGGTTTAGGGACCCAATTGTTATTTTTTTAGGTTCAGTGGCCTAATTGAATTATCGTGTGCAGTTCGATGACCTATTTGATCCTTATTCCTTTATCATATATAAAATTTTTATATTAATAATATTAAACATATCGTCATAATTATTACTCAAATTATCAATTATATGTTTTTGAATACTATTGATTTTATTACAATGTAGTATCCTTTCAACATGGGGAGTGCGGTTGAGTGAAAAGGACTCATCTATCCTTAAGTAAAGGTCAGAGCAACCTTAAATCTCAGCAACATATATTTTTGCGCATATAAAATATTAGTTTGTTTAATAAATATAAGAGAGCTTTTAATGTTAATATGTTATGCACTTACCCTAATTTTTTATATTTTAATGAGATCCACAAAAAACTATCCGATCTCAAATTTTTCTTCTTCTTTTCTCTTCCACATCATACTTGACCTCACAAAAAAATTATTAAAAAATTACTAATGAAAATATTCTTTAAAGTAATATAAGTTTAGATTCAAATTTCACCCATTCTAGATTATATGATGTAATAAAACATTTTTTTTTAAAGTCAAATAAAATGGAAGGATGGAGGGTATTGTAAACATTATTTCATCATCAAGATGATCGTTGACGTGATGCTAACATAACTAAAACCATGAATATTGACTTTTTGACTTGTGTCTGCATGCATGAACTTCCCCATCAATCACCGAACCAGAAATAAATGAGTCTTCAAGTTGCATCCCACACGCAAGTTGCTGCTGTATTCTGTGGGGCCATGGTGATCGTCCATTCGTCCCTTTCCTCAAAATTAGTGAATAAGATAAATTGAAATGTGCCCATGACATAAAATGACTCTTTTAAATGGAAGGTCATGAGTTTGAGTTTTAATAAGGGTAATATTAATTCTTTATGTTTTAATATGTTGAGAAAATAGATATGAACAAATACTACATTGTAAAAAAAGTGATTTATAAACTTCTAAATGTCTATACTAGTGCATAAGGTTAAAACTATACCTGTCTTCTGCAACTACATAGTACATACTAACAAAGCAAAATTTATAAACTTATTATGATACGATTGATATGTTAGACTAATTAATATAGGAGGTTTTTGGTTAATAACTATTAACTGATTGGATTAGTGAGTTTGACTAGTTGATAGTATTAGCTGATTGTAGAAAGATATTTGATAAATTAGTTGTTAACTGATAGCTGATTACATGCAAATTGACTTTCTCAAAATGTTTACTTTGAACAATTTTTTGCATTTTAGTGTTTTAGAACAATAAGTTGTAACAAAAAAAACTAATTAATCAAACACTTATATTGGCTGTTTAACTAAGTCAAACAACTAATAGTGGTTAAACAATCAAAATTAAGTGATGTTACCAATCAGGACCATAATGTTTTGTTGTTAGGAACTTATTAGAGAGATGAGTAATAGAAATCAAGCAAGGGCACATGGGATCAAAGGCTTTTTTAATTCATTAAAATTTGTGTGACTGAGGTAGTTGGATTCAATAACAAAAAGGTAGTTGGACATCCCTGGCTTGTCTACCATCACCACCCACTTGTTGAGGACCTATCCGAATTAATGTTGGATAGCAGATATCAATTCCATGTTTATCAAGTTGGCCTGAAAGACTTGTCAAGTTGCCTACAAGAATGAGTTTGAATCTGCAATATACCTGACAACAACTTTTAAAAAAGATTACGCATTGTTCGGTAAATCGTTGTTAGCTGATAGCTGGAGTGTAACTAGTTAATAGCATTAACTGATTGCAGAAAAGTGTTTGGTAAATTAGCTGATAACTGATTACATACAAAACGACTTTCTCAAAAAGCTAATCGAAGAAATTACTTTGAGCAGTTTTTTGAAGTAATAAGCTGTTACAAAGAGCTAATTAATCAAACATTCATATTGACGATGGATAAACTAGAACATGGGAATAACAATGAGTACTACATTCCCAGATTACAAATGGGAATAATGTTGCAGAAACAACAATTTCTAGCTACAAATGTAAAAAAAGGGAGATAGAAAACATGTACAGAAAGGAGTTCAAAATTTCTGCAGCAAATTCCTGGCTGATTATCATCTTCTGTGAGAGCCGTGGAGCGATTTTGGAGACCCTTCGAAAAGATCCAAGAGCAAGCTTTCCAAATCGTCTGCGCCGTACTTGATCTGCCTTTCGCTAATGTTAATTGCGTGCCTCCCCACGAATGTTCGATAGCCCTGGATGACATTCAGGGATGTCTTGATTACGAGATCATCCCGGAGCTGGGGATCCGGGACTGTCCACCCGGTTTGGTTCTTGTAAACCTCTTCAAACGCGAGGTAGAAGCTCTGCAGCCTCTCTTTCAGAAGAGTTCTCGAGATGGAATTCGAGCCGGGGTTCTGCAGCCCTTCGTCCCTCAGTAGGGACAGGATTGAGCTCCACGTAGCTCGTTCGTAGCTCCGGGCGTGCTGCTGGAACTTCCAGTTGCACTTGCGAATCCAGTCGTCGCCCAGCACGGTTCTCAGCTCCGAGCTCTTCACCTTCTTGGCGATATAATGCAGATTGTTCATCAAGAAAAGGTGTCTGAGGGCCTCGTCCTTGTACAGCTTCGACTTGGCCTCGAGGTTGCATTCCAGAACCGAGGTGAAGGATCTGAAGTGCTGAGCCATCGAGGAACTGCTCGGGTTTCTGCTGGCACTATCGTCTTCGCTGCTCGGGCTCATCTCGGGTGAAACCGTGACCGAATCTTCGTCCTTGAGAAGCTCGTTGAGAGTCGTGCTGTAATCCATGAGAGTTTTCATGTAGTTCATAACGTATCTAGTGAGATGATGGATTCCACCCCCCGGGAACGCGTTGGCTGAAAGATTAGATGCAACCGCGTTTTCGAAATCGAGAAAAGTGGCCTTTGCACAATTGCCCAAACTTCTTATAACATCCTCACACTCCACCCTAACAGATGATCCAGCCTCGTCAAAGTAGAAAGCATCGATTTCTGGCATAAGATCTGTGAGCACCTCGAACATGTCGAGTATCCGAATCAGTTTTTCTGGTTGGTTGGGGCCGATTGCCACAGCTTCCCCGAAATTCAGAAGCTGCAACATTGAAGTTTTCGACGATTCTGCAAAGCAAACAGAGCTTACTGATCCAAGCTCGATGAAAATCTGATCACCTAGCCATTTCTCGCTTGCAAGATAGATACGAACGAAAATCTTGAAGGCTCTAACCCACCTCCTGATTTTCGAGTTCAGCGTGTTCCAATCCATCTTCTGAACATCCTCGATGCTCAGTTTCTCGACTTCAAGGATGAAGAGACAATCATCCAAGGCGTCTTTTCGCACGTTGATATATGCTTGGCTACATTCCCGACCATAATTCGAATCAAACATCAAATTGGCAATGCATTTTAGGTCAGGAATCACATCGGGATGCACGAGCTCAATGATGAAATCCTCGGAGCTTCTACTCATGCTATCTCTATTAACCCCATCATCAACCGAGTCATCCCCGAAGGAGACAATCGAGCTCTCATCCACGATATCTTCTTCGCTGGAACGGAAAGACATATGCTCGGGCTCGAAAGGCATCCGGTTGTGAACCAACAAATGCATAAACTCCTCCTCGAGCCTACTCATCGCTGTCTGGACAACATCATGAACCCTCCTCAGAAGCTCGTTCTCTTTGCTATCTTTCTCGACACACAAACACAAACCCTCCAACTTCTCGACTAGCTTTCGAGCCTCATCCACACACCTCAGATACTCATACGCTTCTTCAGCCCCGCAATCCCACAGCATAGACTGCTGCCCCTCCCAGCTCATGATCTTAGTCTGCAAACCGTTCAGCTGCTCCTCGAACTCACTCATCCTCTCCTCCTCCTCACTATGCACTCCCTCATCGCTATTTTCACTAGTTCTAGTTATGGAGGTCAATTGGGTCCCAAGATCTGCCAATTTTTTCCTAGTATCATCTGTCAAATCTGTTTTCGTCTCCAACGCTTTCGCTATACGCTGCAATGCAGCAATCAAGTTCTCTTCCTCATCCAACATAGACACTACTGGTTCACAATCTCCCATACTAACAAAACGAATAGGATCACAAGGTCGGATTTACCCAGAAAACAAAAACCCCAATAACACAATCAAATAGCCCAAAAGCCTAAACTAAACCCTCAAGCTACCAAATCAAGATATATGCACATGCTGCTAAGTTTTGGGTTTCTGCAATTGAAGCAGCAGGCAAAAGTACTAAGAGATGAAATAAAACAGAGGCCAAATCTCACGAAAAGACAATAAAAATAGAAAGAAACAAGACAATATTTGGGATGATCTATAACATAGCAGGTAAACCGTAAATGTGAAAGCAAGTATAAGGTACAGAATATGGAAAGAAGGGGGAAAAAGTTGCAAACTTTACGGTTTAACGAGCTTCACAGATAGAAGAAGATGAAAGCAGACAAATCTTGAAAGAACCCAAATAAATTCTTGATGCATGAAAGAAGAAATCGGGTCAAGTTGAGGTATGTTTATATATGTATGACTGTACCGAAGTATTTGAGCTTATACCCAAAAGAGAGCGGCGGAAACTGACGCTTCTAGACTATGAAGATTTGAAGGTAAGACTGCAAGAAAGAAAGAGTTCCTCTTCCTGGAGCTTTCAGATTCCAAAGATGAAACTTCGTGGGAACGAGGAACGACCCACGTTCCAAACTTTTTGCAATATTTAAAGTGGTCTTGTCCCTGCCTTCTGGTTTCGCAATAGTTTTATATATCCCTGAAACTGTGCTTGGGCAATTGGCGTTGAAATTTGACCAATTGACCTCCCACTCTGCCGGTCACCATTTAACATTGTGGGTTACGCCCTTACGCGAATTAATTGACTAGCGGACCAATTGTCTGTAACATGATTCAAAACGACGTTTTTGAATTTTATGAATTAAAATAATGTATATTACGAGTTATAATAATGTGCTTTATATATTATAACAATGTTTATTGTGTGTTAAAATAATGTACATTATGTGTTAGAATAATAAAACTTCTGAGATAAGATAATATACTTTATGAGTTTGAATAATGTAAATTATAAGTTATAGAAAGTATGTTGCAGTGGGCCGTGTAAAAGAAATACCAAAACGACGTCGTGTTTGGACTGTAGTTCACACAAATGTATGGACCACGGTGCACACAATAACTATTAAAAGTTTAGTTCAGTACTTGATAAAAATTATTTATTAACATTTTTGTCTTTAGTCATCAGGTCAACTTATACTCCGTATTAATTTATAACTAATATCATAAGATGAACTTTTGCTAAAGCTTTCTTTCTTTTATTATTATTATTTTTTGTTGGTGTAAAGGAGGAGCCAAACGGTCCCGGAATTAATAGATTCATCTAGTTGCAACACTATTAGCATCGCACTCCAGAAAACCTCTCACACCTTCCGACGGATGAATAAGCACCGATGTCCCCCAGCTGTTGTTTTACCCCAAATTAGCTAGGAAGTCTGCACATTGATTCCTTTCTCGCAACACGTGCATGATCTCACACTCTTGGAATTGATCCATCAAAGCCTTGCAATCCGTAATTAAATTATCTGCTTCCAGGCTGGTCCCTGTCTCCTAATTTAAGGCTTGAACCAAAGCTTTCGAGACCGTTTTCGCGACAATCTTTATGAGCCCTCAGTTCTTGGCCACGGGAAGACCCTCTCGAAGGCCCTAGAGTTCCGCAATAAAGCTACCCGTAATGCCAATTTTGGTGGTAAACCCCACAATCCATTTGCTAATATGATCGCAGAGAACCTTGCCTGCACTAGTCATGCCCTAGTTAGCTTTTCTAACGCCATCCGTATTAAGTTTGAAGCAACCTTGATGAGGTGGGGACCAACAAATTAAACCAAATTTGTTTCCTCACTGTCAGACTAGAGTGCTTAAGGATACAATGTTGCGCTTCTTCAGTTTCTTTCGACGCACGCCTCCATAACTCCATCGTCGGAACATAAGCCTGCCTGATGATAAATTCATTTCGGACTTTCCACATATTCCATAGCATGTGAATAAAGGTTACTTTTTAATAAAGTTACGGACTTTATAAAAAATCAGAGAAAAATAGTTGACTAGACTGTCTACACAACCTCAATCACTTTCCTCTTATGGAGCATTATTACCATAGTCACATTTATTTTGCTTAGTTATTTGAAATGGATGGTGTTGCTTTAAATGTTAACAAAGACATTGACTTTTGTTAATTGTTACTTGTTAGGTTGGATAAACAATGCCATATGAGTATATGACCATAAATGTCTTTGTAATTTTGTCATGTAAGCTCTTTTTTTTTTTTTTTTTTTTTTTTAATTTAACGAATAGTAATGTGATAATTTAATGATTGAATAATATATTCATATAACTTAGTGATTAAAATTTGTTTAGAGGAGTCTAACTAGATTTAGGTGATTAAACCGAGCAATAAATGCATGTCTCATACCATTGGACTGTGCCAAGTGTTAGAGAGCTTTGGTGTCAACTATAACAGGGCGTTTGGTTGGAAAGGGGGAATTACGTAGGAAAGAAATTGTAATTTAATGGGAGATGAATTATTGTGAATAAAGTGGAAATTTAAATTTCAGTTTGGTTTACAGGAATAAAATTACTGGGAATTTTAATTTCATTGTTTGGTATACATGGGAGTTGAAAGGGAATAAGTAGTATAAAGTCCAAAATGTCTATTGTTATTGTCAGACATTAATTTTAGGTTAAAAAAAGAAGGGGTAATTTTGACTCATCAGTCATCACTATCTTTTTTTCCTCCTAAAATTCCAAGGGGGACATGGGATTTTAATTCCATGAAAATGGGAAAATTGCAATTCATTTCAACCAAACAAGAGAATTTTGTAGCCTTTGGAATTATGTGAGTATTGGGAAGGGAATTTAAATTCCCTTCAACCAAACGCCCTGTAATAGTCTATGTTATATTTTACTGATGATAATATAAATTAAATTGAAAAAAAAATATGCATGAGATAATAAATTACGATATTAAAATGTATTAACTGAAAAAGAGTATAAAGCAATAATCAATTCGAATCCGGATAAAGTAGTCCGATCATATGCAAGATTCAAAATGCTTAATACAAATATACAATGGCATGCTATTTATGCTTAATCCTGGCAAACATATGATAAATTGTAACGAGTGGGTTTAATGTGATGCGCCTTTATTAGTGGATAAGAGTTGATCGTGATGAGGAATTCTCGTTCCTTCTAATTCTCCGTGGGAACGGTGGAGATGGAAACTATTTTTATTTTTTTGTCGAGAATGAGGACGGATTTAGGGAATAATGACGGTGAATATACTCTTCGCTCCCATCTTACCCCGTTGTCATTCCTAATTAAGTGACAATTACATATTTTGTATTATAAAAGTTATTCTGATAAAAAAAATCCATTGATCATAACACAATCTCACACCTAACCGATCAAGCTCAACTTGTTTTCATAATATTGATTTCAAATTATTGTGGCTCAACTTGTCTTCCTAATATATCCACTTGAACGTATCGTTATTTATTCCAACTTTAATGATATTGGCCCAATAGCTTTGAATTTACTACCCAACAATAATAATTACTCCGTAATAAATTTTAAAAATCATATCAAAAGATTTTACAATCAATAAAAATAAAATTATGGTGACGAAAAGTCGCAGTGGGTCCACCGATTTTGAAACGTAGTCCCCAGTTGTACGTGACGGAAAGTAAGATGTGAAAGTCAAGTCAACATAACCATCCTCTATGCTATGTTATTTTATTTTGTTCAATTAATTCACATTATATTACAAAATTTGTTCAATCAACCAGTCCACATTGAAAAAATAAATCCGAAATTTTGAAAAGAAATAGGGGGGGGGGAGGTAACGGCCAAAGAGGCAAAAGCACGTGGACCATGAACAAAAAATCAAACCAAAATTTTAAAAGCACTAATCTAAACTTAAAAAATCAAATTACTAATATAAGATAAAAAAAAAAATCCATGAACCAAACGCATTCTTATTCATTACTAAACTAATACGGAGTATATTGTAGCGTTTGACATACTTAAGAAAATTCTCTGTGTCAATTCACGGCAGACTTAACCAATACTGTGTTGACAATAATCAGATTTGTGACTTTCGCTTAAGCTGATATACTCATGTTACATCAACTTAGTGACTCTTTTCAGAATACAAGTGTCGTTATTTTCAAAATGATGTTATAATTATGCTCTCACGTTTAAATATACATTATATACACAACAATTTGAGTAAACAAAATAAATAAATAAATAAATGCAGTAGTTCTTGTTGTTTAGACTTCAGAATTCAAATACGTTTTAGCCACCTCTTTTGATTAATAGTGCCGTCTAATCATTGACATTACTTACACCGCTTTAGCCTTTAAGTTAGTTTAATGTGATATTATTATTAATTAATTTCAACATCTAGAAAAAAATAATAAAGGACCATATAGTCCATAAATAAGTTAGTTTTCAAATTCTGTAGGGACGATATTGACGCATATAAAATATGGGTGTCCAACTTTGAAACATAACTAACCTGTTTAATTTTTTTTAGATCGAACTAACCTGTTTAATTGATTTCACATTAATGGGTTTATTTTACATATTGGTAAAACTTTCAAAATATTTGTTGCTTAAGTTTGCCGACGCAACATGTCACATTTAATTATTGAGTCTGATTATTTAAATTTTTGCACAAACTTTAATTCCTCTACTTTAGACCTCTCGTATGTTGGTTTGATTTAAAGCATTGTCAGTCGATTGCTATAGGCTTTGGGGACACTGTTGTCCGTCATGTCAAAAGGTCAGCGAACCAGGTAGCTCATGTGCTTGCATGGACAATTATTTCTTCTTCTATCTTTAGTTCGTGGGATTATATCCCTCCCAGTTGTATTGCGATTTTGCTTTGATTAATGAAATTACTTTGGTTATCCAAAAAAAAGTTTGCCGACGCAACACAAAACAAGACATTTATTATACATTTAAACAATAGTTTGGATTTGAGTTTACGTTAAGCAACTTGCATATGCATTTAAGAGTTATAACCTTTTAAAAAATGTGTTGTACTAACGTTCAAGATTTAAGTTTGTCTCTACGTGAGAATTTTTTATTGATATTTTTATTGTGAGTAGATCTGCTATGAGCAATCTAGATTGATTTATCTTCTTAAAATTCTTTGTTAGCTAGGGTTATAAGACAATTTTCACTCAGAGCATGCTTTCAAGTAACGATTGCGAGCATGAGGTCAACCCTAATTATATAGTCAAGTAATTAGTTTAGTGATTTTACAATGTTCCAATTTTAATTATATTTGGGAGATACTTATTAGATGGGCAATAACGGCACAAAACACCCAATTTACGAAATTTTTTGTAAATCAAGAGTTTGATTGGGAGGGGGGCTACAAGTTGTTAAATTGTCGCTTTCGCACGTACCAAACTTTAATTGGAGCAAAGAAACGTTATGACCCACAAATAATTGACAAAAAAAAAAAAAATTAAAAGAAGGAAAAACCCGGCAAGGCTATTGATTATCTTCTCTCAAATGTAGTTTGCATGGACAGTTTAATTGATCACATGGATAAAGTTTAAAAATAATGATTCAGAATAAAATTTCACCAACGATAATATAGGAGTAATCTCTTAAAGTAAGAAAATTCCTTATATGCAATTAATAAAGATCTAATCACCATAATTTACATCTTTTTAAATACTTTGTCGAGCCGAGCTGGACGTGAGTAACCTTGAGGTTGGGAACAATCTTTCTCCCAAATGTATTTGCGGTGAGGCTATTGATTATCTGTCTTGACTGGTTGATCAATGATTTTGACTTTTCCCAATTTTTACATGGGTGTGGGCCACATTGCATGTGTTAGAGTTTTAATTGACGGGCCCATACGGACCATTTAGTCTCCATTTTATTCCCACATGTTTGCTAATCAACATTTAAAAACATACACTTTCCATGTTACCTATTCCCCAATCCAATTAAGAATCACGTTCGTTAACAACAGTTGAAAGACTTTAGACTTTTCCGTAACTCAAAGTACACAAAACATACAACAATTGATAATACTATGATTTGGGAAGAGGTTCCCCTCTCAAGAATGATCTCAGAAGCTGCAATGCTGCTCTGGGCTTAAACAATGGCACTTCATGTCCAGCTCCTCGTACCGTCGCGAACGTTAGCCCTTTGTATACCTCGGACCATCCTCCAACCTTATTTCAAATCAACAAAAACTTTCAAACTTCTGGAACTTTTATTCGAGACAGAATACATATTTTAGAAAAAAACATACATCTAGACGTACTGACCTGATTTTTGACATACCAAGGATACCACGGAGTTGTGACAGACAACTTAAGCTGCGCTAGAGAGTAACGTGTTGCTGTCACTGGCACTACCGAATCTACATCGCCACTGCAATTAAACCATTTAAATGAACATGCGAAGATACAATTGACAGATACATTTTATCTTCTCATTAATATGATATTTAAGGTTACCTGAAAACCCAGATTCTCAGACCGGCGGCGATTAGCTCCCGGTAAATTGGGAGGATTGAATCGTCGGTGTCATTCCAATTCCGGTTTAATGTTTCACTGTAATGAAATGGGCATATGGTTTATATCAGCCATGATAATAATACTAAGATTAAGGTTAGTTACAGGTTTCACTTTTCGTGGAAATGACCTATTTATATTCTTGATTTGAACTGATCACTATAAATAACTTATACTAGCCCGATCCTTTACTGGCTAGGGTTATGAGACCAGATTTACTCAATACACATCAAGTAGTAACTGCGAATTTTCCAAAAAAGAAAAAAGATTATTTGGATGAGAGGTTTGAATGGATTATATTAATGAAGATTACCTGCAGGCTGTCCATTTGTATGGGATTCTTGTGGTGTTAGCGTGCATGGCTTTCTGGACATCGGGTCGGTTGTAGTAAATTTCAGCGTATTTTTCAGTGCAGGGATCGTAGCCGGACAAGGGGCGGAATGCGCGGCGGGGTTGGTGGGGAAGGCGCATGTGGTGGCGGGTGGAGCCGTCGGAGTTGTTACACGGCGGCGCGTAGATGTTGTACTGGTCGATGTTCCCGAACTCCTGGTCCATGGCGTAGTAGTAGAGCGACTCGCACTCGTTGGACTCTTTCTGTTGCCGGAAGTTGCACGTGTTCACCAGCTGCCGGTAAGTCTTGTCGGAGATCATGGCGTGGCTCCACCAGTACGTCACCGTTCCCAGGTTGTCGTGGTAGTTGTCGGTAACTGCGTTCCCCACCTGCCATCATCGTTCGTTCATATCCTTAAATAACATCAATTAAAAACCGGATTTCAAGGAAGGAAATTAAAATCATCGCATTTTGGATTACCATGAACCCTTTAATCTTGATCGGATTCTTGGAATGCGCGTTATAGTGCACAATCTCTCTGGCGAGCTGAGGAACATAATGCCCGGCGTAGCTCTCGCCGGTCAGATACACATCCCGGCCTTTGTACGACGGGAATCGGTCCATCCATCTTATTAGAAACTGCAACGAGTCCTTTGCTGAAACAATTCCATATCCTCATTACACTAAATTTTTTGACATATAACCAACAAAAAAACATTGGATAATAATCATTAAACACGAGATTTAATTAATGTAATGCCAGCTAAATTGGTGGTCTATTAGTTTTTTTTAGTTTATGTCGTGGCTCACCTATGAATAATCTTAGATTGATTTACCTTTTTTTTTGTGGTATTTTGTCGAAAAGAGTGACAATACGAATATTATCCCATAACCCAAATTGGCATAGTTCAAAACTAAAAAAAAGAAAGAAAAGAAAGAAAAAAAAAAAAGAAAGATGCATGAATAAGTGAAACATATTATCTTGTTAGTGCAGTTTATTTTTCGTGATTCATGAATTATGTGACATTAGAGGATAAAAAAAAAAAAACTTACTATTTCTTGTGTATTATAAATTGAATTTTACTACATGGACTCCCAAATCTTAATAACTAAATTTTTTGCTCTGATGTGATGGACACTAATAAGATATGTGTCGTATGTGCAAATATGAGTATATATATAAATAATATTTTGCTTATAAATTATGGATAGGAAGGATAGCCATGATTGATGTAGGAAAGTCAAATCGGGTACCATGCACCGTCCGTTCGATCAAGATTAGGACTTTGGATGGCATCATAAATGGATAGTCATACAAGAACACAAAAAATCTAGGACCTACTAGGATGCTACAAAAATACACAATTCAATTAAAACTTAAACCGTACCAACAATTATAACAAACAGACAAAATATGAAGATAAATAGGGGTTGCGATGGGGTCATGATTACAACTATAATTTGACCAAACATTTTTAATCATTTATTATCAATCATCATATTATATCAAAGCAATATAATTAGGATAATTGAGTTAAGTACCAGTGCGATGATCTCCGGTG